>NC_084833.1:3551102-4162926 GCF_033115175.1 Lepus europaeus
TGAAACCGTTGTGACTGTTTGTCGTCGTCTCGTGGACGTTGTCCATCGCCGTTGCTACGTGCTCCGATATTTAGGTTTGCCTCCCGCATCTACAAGTGCCACTGCCCTTGGAACACGCCGTCTCCCGTGGCTGCCGAGGGCCGCAGGTTCCCCCACCCAAGGGTGGCCGCCTGGCCCCGGGAGCAGCGCAGCTGCACCGAAACCCTGCCGTGCCGCAGCGTCGGGCGTGCCGCACAGGAGCCACGGCCTGATGGGCTGGTCATCTGCACGCCTGGCCTCGCAGCTGGCATGCCTGTGCCCTGTGTCGGGTACCTGAGTTGGATGCCCAGCTCTGGCTCCTGGCCCCACTTCCGGCTCCTACAGCCTCGAGGCAGTGGGTGGCGACTTAGAGAGTTGGGTGCCTGTCACCCATGTGGGAGACCCAGACTCAGCGGGGAACTCCAGCTGGCTTCAGCCTGGCTGGGGGCCCGCGCTGTGGGATCTGGGGAGTGAAGCAGCAGACGGAGCTCTGTGTGTACGTGCGTGTCTCTGTCTCCGTCTCTCTGCCTCTTAAGGGTGTTTGGCACCACAGTTAAGTCTGCTTGGGATGCCGCGTCACCTCTCAGAGGCCCTTGGCTCTGTCCTGGCTCCACTCCTCTGATAAAACACCCCCCCAGGGACCGCCGGTGACGGCACAAGTGCTTGTGTCTCTGCCGTCTGTGTGGGAGACCCAGGTGGAGTTCCCAGCCCCATGCGACCGAGCCCCGGCTGTTGGAGGCATCGGGGAGTGAACCAGCGGACGGAAGCTCTGTCTCCCCTCCCTCCCTCCCTTCCCCTTTCAGATCCTTTTTTTAAGAAGCCCCCAGTGTGTGTAGGAGGTTGCCGAGGTTACGTCTCTGGCCGCTGACACCGTGGGACATTGGCTGAGTTGGCCTGTGCTGTGGGCTGAGCAGGGCTGTGTTGCTGGCCCACACCCTGCTCGCCGGCTGTGAGGGGTCACTACACCAATGTGCTATACCCTACTCGCCGGCTGTGAGCCGTCATCACACTGGTGCGTGTTACACGGCTCGCTGGCTGTGAGCGGTCATCACACCGGTGCGTGTTACACCCGCTTGCCGGCTGTGAGGGGTCATCACACCGGTGCGTGTTACACGGCTCGCCGGCTGTGAGGGGTCATCACACCGGTGCGTGTTACACGGCTCGCCGGCTGTGAGCCATCATCCCCCCATGTGCAATGCCGCTGTCTCCATGGCAGCTGCCCCCGCTCTCCTGGGGACGCCTGGTAACGAGTCGCCTGTTTATTTTCTTCAGGTTCTGCTGGTTGGGGCAGACGGCTTCACGCTGCTCGGCAGGCCACTCCTTGGGTAAGGCGCTACTCGGGCCGGGCCGGGCAGGGACACCCCGTGAGGAGGAGGCCCGCCCGGTCACTGACCTGGGACGCGTCCGTCACTCGCTCCGCGCTCTGTCAGGCTTTGGCGTAGCTTCCGGGATGTTCCCGGTGAGGGCAGCAGAGAGCAGAGTGCGACCTGCTCCTGGGAGAGAGGCGTCAGGGCGACGGAAGGGCCGTCCACCAGATCCGTCCGTGTGTGTGACATCAGTGTGTGACGTCCGTGTGTGTGACGTCAGTGTGTGTGACGTCAGTGTGTGTTTTCTTCTAGAAAGGACCTTGTCCGAGTGGAAGCCACGGTCATTGAAAAGACAGAGTCGTGGCCAAAAATCAACATGAAGTTTAGGAAAAGGAAAAACTTCAAGAAGAAGAAAAGTAAGTGAGCAAGTGTGGCCGTTGGGCCTGTGTGCTGCTGCCGGTGGCTGAGAGCGGGTGCAGTCGGGCGCCAGGCCGGGGTGGTGGAGGGCGAGGCCCCGGGGGTCCCGCAGGAGGTGTGGACCTCCCCCTGCCGGGGGACGGCCAACGCGGCCAGCAGGAGCAGGGACGCGGGGCAGCCGGGTGCCCCTCGGCACAGGCAGTGCGCGGCCCTGGGTGCCGGGGAGCAAGGCTGCGCTGTGCTGGGTCCCGTACAGGGCCGTCTCGTGCCTAGTGTGGCCTGTGGGGGGCAGAGCGGGTACAGAAGCCACGGCCGCAGTCCCCTCGGGAGGGGAGCGGGGCGGTGAGAAGGGGCCGAGAAACCCGGAGGGACCCACGAGTCTTGGGTGCAGGTTCACTGGTGAGGTCAGAGCAGGAGGGGCGGAGCAGCTGAGCCACAGCAGCCACAGGACCCGAGGGTGGCGCTGAGCCGCAGGGGCGGGTTCACAGCCCCCCCCCCCCCACGGAGAACGCAGCCGAGGGCAGCTGTGGGCAGGTGGGCGGTGGGTCAGCTGCAGGCGCCCCGGACAGCGGTGCCTGCAGGGAGGACGGGGCAGGAGCTGGTGCCCGGGCCACGTGCCGGTTCCCCTTTGTGCTCCGAGAAGCAGGTGCACTCCAACAACGGGGCCGTGGGAGGAATCCCCGGCAGCTCTCAGCCCGGCCACTGCCGCCCACGTCCCACGCTCCCGTCCCCCTGAGCACTGGCAGCTCTCAGCCCGGCCACTGCCGCCCACGTCCCACGCTCCCGTCCCCCTGAGCGCTGGCAGCTCTCAGCCCGGCCGCTGGGAGTGCCACCCAGGCCCTCCCCCCACGCCTCCCCTGCCCGCTGTGCCCCGCTCGGTTCAGTCACGGGGCTGGCAGCGCCTCAGCCCTACTCCACGAGCCACTCCAGGACTGGCCCTGGAGGAGCCCTGGGAGGCACAGGCCCCGCGAGGTGGGCACCTCCAGGACAGGAGCCGCCCGGGCTCAGGCCACACAGGCCGGGGAGTGGCCGGCGGACGGCCCTGGGGCTGATCAGACGCACAGTGCCGCCTGGCACGGGGCCCCCACGCTGCCTTCTGGGGAGTGGGCCAGGAGGCGCGGCAGGACGGAGGGAGGGGGCTCTGCTGGCTCAGGGCTCTGGCGGTGCCGTCTCTGCTGCTGAGCGAGCGAGCGAGCGAGGTGTGGCAGACACCGCGGTGTGGCCGGCGCCGTGCGGGACACGGGGCTGCGGGGGCCGTGCTGCGAGCCAGGGCAGAGCCAGCAGCCGTGGGCGGGCCGCGGGCGGGCGCCGTGCTGACGCGTGTGGCGACTTGTCTCTCGCAGTCACCGTGAGCCCGCAGACCGTGCTCCGGATAAACACCGTGGAGGTCGCGCCGTGCCTGCTGTGATGGCTGAGCCGATGGCCGCTGGCCGCGGCAGGGTGACAATAAACCTGTTGGGCAAGAAGACCAGGCTTCCGTGTTCAGATCTGGGAGCCGTGTGAGTGGGGGGACACAGGCAGGGCTCCTGGGCGCCCTCTGCGCTGGCATCAGCGAACCCACTGCGCCAAGGACAAGTGCGGGCGCCTGTGTGTGAGGCTTCCCTCGGGTGCGGCCTGGCGGGGTCACCTTCGGCAGCCAGGAGGACTGGGCGGGCCCAGGGCCTGGACAGAGGAGCGCTGGGGCAGCAGCAGCGAGGGAGCTGGGCCCCGGAAGGGCGCGGGCTCCTCAGGGCCGTGTTGGGGTGCACCGGGCAGGCGTGGGGGAGGTGCCTCGGGAAGCTACGCAGGGTGGGAAGGGACAAGGTCCTGGGTGGCCCCGGGAGCCTGCAGCGGAGAGACGGGGCCTGGGGTGCAGAGGTTCCCCAGGAGAGGAGTCGGGGCTTTCAGTGGGACAGCTGGGCCTGTGGCGAAAGTGAGCTCAGTGTTTTCCCCACAGCGCTGGGAGTGAGGAAGCCACCCCTCCCCCTCCCCGGGGCCCCCCGTGTCTGGTGCCCTCGCCCCCTGCAGTGACCCCTGCGAGCAGCAGGGGCAGCAGCCCCGCAGGCTCCCCCTCGCCTACAGGCGGTCCTCAGAGCGGGGAGCGTGGCCCCATGGTCCCGAGGTTCTGCTTTTAGACGTAGGCCTGGCTGGCTGCGTCTCCGTCCGTGTCTGAACCCGGGGCCGTCTGGGCCTCTCTCTGCCAGCCCCAGCGCCGTCTCCCAGCGTCCTTGTCCCTCGTGTGGCTTGTAACCCATCCGCACTCACGTCCATCTTCCACGCTGCGCTTGCAGCAGAACAGACTCGGGAAAGCTTGGCTGGGGGCTGGGGGCTGGGGGCGGGGGTCCTGGAGCCACTGCGCTGGGGTGCTGGGCCTCTCTGAGTCTCGGCTTCTGTGCTGCCTGCCCCGTGGGGTCACCGGGAGGGGCTCCCCACAGCCATCAGGCCCCACGTGGCACAGGCATGGTTGGGATTCGCTGTGGGTGTGGCCTGGAAACAGACGGAGCCAGCTGGATCTGCCGCTCACGGGTCCAGGTTAACTCCTAAAAACCCCTGGTTCAAACACCAAGTGATCCAGCAATCCCATTAGCGGGCACACCCCAAGGAACTGGCTCTGGGGGAGAGCCTTGTCCACCACGCGCATAGCGGCCTTGTCCACGTGGCTAAAGCCTGGAACAGCCTGAGTGTCCAGCCACAGCGCGGTGGCAGACAGTGGGGGGTGGTCAGCCTTGAGGAGGGGGAGATCGCCGCACGTGCTCCCTGCAGCGCGAGTGACCTCGAGGCCGTGTGCCAGGTGGAGCAGGTGACTCCTGGGGCCTGCGTCCCAGTGAGGCCTGTGCCTGGGTGCCCGTGTCCCTGCCACCTGGGTGCCTACATCCCTGCTGCCTGGGTGCCCGCGTCCCGCAGCGAGGCCTGCACCTGGGTGCCCGCGTCCCTGCCACCTGGGTGCCCACGTCCCTGCCGCCTGGGTGCCTACGTCCCTGCCGCCTGGGTGCCCATGTCCCTCAGTGAGGCCTGCACCTGGGTGCCCGTGTCCCTCAGCGAGGCCTGTGCCTGGGTGCCCACGTCCCTGCCACCTGGGTGCCCGTGTCCCACAGCGAGGCCTGTACCTGAGTGCCCGCGTCCCTGCCACCTGGGTGCCCGCGTCCCTGCCACCTGGTGCCTACATCCCTGCCGCCTGGGTGCCCGTGTCCTGCAGCGAGGCCTGTGCCTGGGTGCCCGTGTCCCTCAGCGAGGCCTGCACCTGGGTGCCTGCGTCCCTCAGCGAGGCCTGCACCTGGGTGCCCATGTCCCTCAGCGAGGCCTGCACCTGGGTGCCTGCGTCCCTCAGCGAGGCCTGCACCTGGGTGCCCGCGTCCCTGCCGCCTCGGTGCCCATGTCCCTCAGCGAGGCCTGCGCCTGGGTGCCCACATCCCTGCCGCCTGGGTGCCCGCGTCCCTCAGCGAGGCCCGGCTTCTCCACTTTCAACCCAGCTCCAGCTGATGAGGCTGTGAGGCACAAATGGTGGCCCCGTACTGAGTCCCTGGTGCCCGTGTGGGAGACCCGGAGCTCCTGGTCCGACCCTGGCTGGTGCAGGCGTGCCGGGAATCAGCTGGCAGGAGTCGGTGTTGGAAGGGGACAGAGTTTCAGTGTGGGAGGTGGCAACTGCCCAGCCCTGAGTGTGCCCGAGCCGCTGACCTATGTACTTAGAGTAGCTAACATGGTAACTTTCGCCACAGTTTTTTATTTTTATGAACTAGGTTAATGAGTGACAGCACATGCAGATCCGTCACCATCTTCCCGGAGTGCAGGTGCGCCTGGTGCCACCTCCCAGGCGTGAGGCCCCTGCCGCGCCCCCACTGCAGAGCCTCCCTGCCCTGGCACGGCTCCCAGGCGGCCTCCCCTGCTCTCTGGCCACGTGGACCTTACCCAGAGGCACCTGCTGGTGTCCCTTCCCACAAACAACCACCTTGACCCTGCCAGCGCCCTGTGCTCTGTGGCCACCCTTTGCTCTCTCACCTCCTGGCCGCTCTGAACTGTGGGGGCCAGGGATGGACCAAGAGGTCACCCCTAAACTTCCCCACTGGGGTAGAGTGGGTGAGGCACAGAGGAAAACGTGCGGGAGCCCCACGGCCAAGCCCCAGGCTCTCGGGCCCCTGCCGCCGCCCAGCCAGCAGTGGGAGGAGATTCCAGAACCTTCCTCAGAGCTCACGGCACTGGTACAGCGGTGCCCGCCAGCCTTGACCCCGCCTGTGGCAGCGTTAATTCCGGAGCCAGCCTCCGCGTGTGGGCTCTGTCCGTGGATTCAGCCAGCTGTGGATAGCTGAACACGGGGGACTTCTCCTCGTCACTCCCTCGCAGCTTGTACCCGGCACCTGTGTCAGGTGGCGTCGTCACCTAGGGCTGGCTTAGGGCACACGGGGACGTCCGTAGCGTTCTGTGCACATTCAGGGATCCCGGGGGGTCCTGGATCCAATCCCCTGTGGATTCCAAAGAGCGACTGGCTGGAGGGGAGGCCCGGTCCCCAGCCCTGCGACTTCCCCCCTCTCCGGGCTCTGTCCCTTGGCCCTGGTGTCCCCTGCCCTAATGCCCACCTGGGCTCCTGCTGGCTGCTGGAGTCAGCCATTGCCTCCCTGCCGAGGGCCTCCCAGGGGCAGGAGAGCACCTGCCGCACGTGTCACCCACAGCGGTTCTGCCGCTTTGGGGTCGTGTGAGCTTGGGCAGGGCCTGCCGCGGCTTCCTCTTTGGTAACGTGCGGTGCTGGCAGGACCCTGGTTAGTGCTAGGCTTGCTAGACACACGTGCGGCCTTGCTCCTGGAGAAAGCTGTGAAGTAACCACTCAGCCGCGAGGGGGCCACCTGCGCCGTCCCGCCTCGGCGGGTCCCTCCCGGTCTCTGCCCTGTGCACTGCCAGCTCCCGGAGGGGCATCCGTCTGCATCGCTGGCTCACGTGGACCCCCACTCACGACCTCACCAAGCGTGCAGTGAGCACTCGGGGAGTGGCTCTCGGAGGACCCCCGACTCCACACAGCTGGGGGGCCGGGGGTGCAGAGCCGCCTTCAGGGAGGCACAGGGTCTGAGGGCCTCGGGCCGCACCTGGCTGGTGTCAGGTGAGTTTTCCAGAGGCCGATGAGGCCGGTGTCGCAGGCCCAGTGAGGGACGGGCAGTCAGGACCCGGCCCCCAGCCTCCCCGGGCCGCACCCCACTTCCTGCCGCAGCCTGCGGAGACAAAGAGAGCACCCTTGGAAGGCTGGGTGCCCCTTGACCCACTTCCTGGACAGACGCCTCGCCCCGTGACCGTGAGCTCGGGGCCCAGGCTGCCCAGGGCTCCCCAGAGGTGCCCTCTGCTCGCAGGCGCTCCCCCTGCTGGTGGCCACCGCACACACACCGGTGGTCCCTGGGGAACCCAGCCAAAGGTCTGAAGCCCTGATGGACCGGACACAGGTGCCAGGGGCTTGGCCTCTACCCAGGCTGGCCATAAACAGCCAGGACTGGCAGCGCCCTTATGAGGTCGGAAGCCACAGCTGGGGACAAAGGTCACTTGGAGGAGGGCTGGCTGGGAAGTACAAGTGCGCTCTGTGGAAACAGGAAGCAGTGGGAGACTCGCCCCCCCCACCTGCTGGGGCCAGGGCGGGCGGGCTCCGCCTCCAGTGTTTGCCGAGCCCGTCCTGTGGGCAGGGCACTGGCCCACGCACAGCAAACACGCTAATCCGCAGAACCAGCCCAAGCTCCACTCCCACGAGCACACAGAGGTCCGGCCGGTGCCACCCCGTTGCCTTCCCCAGAGCGAGCCCTAAGTCTGCAGGGCTCTCCCCAGGAACTCACCAAAACCTGGTGCGGGAACCAGGGGCCCACATTCCACGCCACAGGGCCTGGCTCGGGTTCCGGTGGAGGCCTGGCGGTGGCTCGAGCACTGGGCTTCCAGCTACCCAGGGAGACCTGGGTAGCTCCAAGCTCCAGCTTCAACCTGGCCCAGGCCCTGCTGCTGCAGGCATTTGGGGGGTGAACCAGGGGGTAGGATAGGAGAGCACCCTCGCTTGCGCGCTCTCTCCCACTGTTAAATAAATCAATTTAAAAACAGCAGCGGTGCAGGCCAGGTCACTGTGGTGCAGAATGACGTAGACTGGGTCTTCGGCCCCAGTCCCTGGAACCTGGGGGATCCCTGACTGACGGAGTCTCTGTCATTCATAAGGGGCCCCTCTGGGTCCTGCTGAGCTTATGCTAGTGACACGGCTTAGGGTGAGCCCACCGCCTTAGTCTCAGGTTGGGGCCCCTCACCAGAAAGTCCCACCCCCCGGCCTGCAGGAGGGCAAGGCTGGCGGCCAAGCTCCTGGGGGCTCCAGAATGTTCTGGAGCAACAAGATTTGATGAGCACAGCAGGTTGATGGGCGCTGTGTGGAGGTGCACGGGGGGTGGCGCTCTGGGGAGGGCGTTCCAGGAATCCTTCGCAATCCACTGTGTGTTCTGTGGGCCCAGGGGACTTGGGACGGGCCCCTGGGTGTCCTCTGAGCCCATGGAGCTCCCCTGAAAAGCACTCACTCCTCCCCTAGGAATGGTCTGCCCTCCCCATTCTACCCAGGTCCCCCTGGAAAAGGGGGTGCACACCTGCTAACTCGCGGGGAAGGGGTGATTTCAACGCGCAAGTCCCGGCACACACAGTAGTTTGTTTCCTCTCGCAGCAGGGCCAAGGGGAGCCTGGCCCGCGTTCCTATGCTGCCAGCACCAAACCCCGGACGGACCAACGGGAGCCCGCGGAGCCCGGCACTGACAGGCTCCCTCGTCAGCGCTTCCCGCAGTTCAGAGACTCTCACCTCTCGCTCTCGCCCTGCCTTTCCAATAAATGTCTTCAAGCAGCTGGGCCCCTGCCACCCACGTGGGAGACTTGGAGTGGGGCCGGGGCTGTGACATAGCAGGGTAAGCCGCTGCCTGTGGTGCCGGCATCCCATACGGGCACTGCTGCTCTGCCTCCGAGCCAGCTCCCTGCTAATGTGCCTGGGAAGGAAGTAGTTGGGCCCCTGCCACCCACGTGGGAGACGCAGATGGAATCCCCGGCTCCTGGCTTCCCTGCCCCAGCCCCTGGCGTTTTGGCCATTTGAGGAATGAACCAGTGGGTGAAGATCTCTCTCTCTCTCTCTGATCTCTGTGGCTCTCTCTGTAACTCTGCCTTTTAAATAAATCTTTAAAGAAAAAAAAATTAAGATTATTATTTTTTTTTTTTGACAGGCAGAGTGGACAGTGAGAGAGAGAGACAGAGAGAAAGGTCTTCCTTTGCCGTTGGTTCACCCTCCAATGGCCGCCGCGGTTGGCATGCTGTGGCTGGCGCATCGCGCTGATCTGATGGCAGGAGCCAGGTGCTTCTCGTGGTCTCCCATGGGGTGCAGGGCCCAAGCACTTGGGCCATCCTCCACTGCACTCCCGGGCCACAGCAGAGGGGTGGCCTGGAAGAGGGGCAACCAGGACAGAATCCGGTGCCCCGACCGGGACTAGAACCCGGTGTGCCGGCGCTGCAAGGCGGAGGATTAGCCTAGTGAGCCGCGGCGCCGGCCAAAAATTAAGATTTTATTTATTTGCTTGAGAGGCAGAGTTACAGACAGAAGCAGAGACAGAGGGAGAGCTTCCGTCCACTGGTCCACTCCCCAAATGGCCACAAACACCCGGAGCTGGGCCAGGCAGGAGCCAGGAGCCAGGAGCTTCTTCCGGGTCTCCCATATGGGTGCAGGAGCCCAAGCACTTGGCCCTCTTCTGCTGCTCTCCCAGGCCATGGCAGAGAGCTGGATCGGAGGGGAGCAGCCAGCCTCCTTCCTCACTATTGACTAGCTCATGGGAGTCCTGGGGACTGCCAACGCCCACTCCGTGTCCAGGATAGCCCACCCCATGTGGGATGGACAGATGGTCTCTGGCACAGCCCCACGCGGAGCGTGAACCTGGGCTTGGGGCCAAGTCCCCTCCCTGAAGGGACTCTGGACTCCAGAGCTTCCGGTTCAGGGCCGCCCCTTCCCTGCTGTCACGAGCGAAGCCACGCCTGTGCATGCGGGCCGTGAAGTGCCCTGGAAAGCTGGCGCCACGGCACCTGGGGCGTGCAGGGCACTCAGCGAGGAGCCACTTCCCCGACGCAGGGCGGCCCAGCCTGCCGGCACACAGCTGCAGGCCGGCCCGCGGGGAGCTGCTTGGTTTGTGGAGGACAAGTTCCTGCAAGGACACTGCCCTGGTTGAGGAGGGCAGAGCCCAGCGGTGGGGCAGCAGGTGCAGCCCCTGCCTGGGACGCCTGCAGCCATGTGAGCGCACCTGGGGTCAAGTCCCACCTCTGCTCCCGACCCCAGCTCCCTGCTACTGTCCTGGGGGGGGGGGCAGCAGAGGACGGCCCAAGTGCTTGGGTCCCTGTACCCACGTGGGAGACCGGGATGGAGCTCCTGGCTCCTGGCTTCAACATGGCCCAGCCCTGGCCATTATAGGCATTTGGGGACTAAACCGGTGGAGGGAAGACCCCTGTGTGTGTGTGTGTGTGTGTGTCCCTCCCACCCTTTCTCTCTGCCTTTCTTTTTTTTTTTTTTTTTTTGGACAGGCAGAGTGGACAGTGAGAGAGAGACAGAGAGAAAGGTCTTCCTTTTGCCGTTGGTTCACCCTCCAATGGCCACCGTGGCTGGCATGCTGCGGCCAGCGCACCGCGCTGATCCGATGGCAGGAGCCAGGTGCTTCTCCTGGTCTCCCATGGGGTGCAGGGCCCAAGCACTTGGGCCATCCTCCACTGCACTCCCAGGCCACAGCAGAGAGCTGGCCTGGAAGAGGGGCAACCGGGACAGAATCCGGCGCCCCGACTGGGACTAGAACCCAGTGTGCCGGCGCTGCAAGGCGGAGGATTAGCCTATTGAGCCGCGGCGCCGGCCTCTGCCTTTCTTTTTTAATGAATTAATTTATTTATTTGGTGGCTGCAATGGCCCAGCGCCCCTTACAAGGAGCAGAACAGAAGACGCTGGCGCAGCACGGCCCATCGAGTGCACCCCTGGGCAGAGACCTCCTGGCAGCGCAGGGCCGTAGCCCGTTTCCGGTGCTGCGACGGCACACCTGGGGCCAGGTGACTCATAAGGAAAGAGGCTTGTTTACCCGCTGGTTCTGGAGCCTGGGAGGTCCCAGAGGCCCTGGCATTGGCATCGGGTGAGGCCTCGTGCTGCTTGGTCACCTGCTGGAGGGGGTCACACGGCAGACAGAGCGCACACCTGTTAGAGGGTCGGCTTCTCTGACACCACCCGGCCTCCCGCAATGACCCGTGAGTCCATTAAGCCGGGCCTAGGTGACTCCACTCACCCGGGCACAGCCCCCCAACGCGGCGCCTCCCAGGGGTCCCACCCGCCAGTGCCACTCACACAAGGGGCTGGTCGGGGGGACGCATTCAGACCACAGCTGATCCTTTGACCAAAGCCTGGGAGGAGGAACCGGGGCTCCGGCTGGGCCCCTACGCCTTCCCAGCATGCTCACGCTTGCGGCCAGCAGGGCGCCAGTGGGTCCCCTCTGGACACCACTCCGTTTCCCTGGGCGGGGGGGTGGAGTCTGGGGGATGGCGTGAGAGGGGAAGATGTGGGCGTGATGGTTACAGCTGTGAACCTTTGTTCCAGAATTGCTCGGGAACTCCCAGGGCCGCTTGTGTGTCCCCCCGATCTGGTACAGCTGGGGCCAAGAGCGAAAGCGGCGGCCGTGCCCAGTGGTCCAGGTAGCCCGAGCCCTGCACTTCTGGCCCGAGCTTGGCCGCCTGCAGCTGGGGAACAGCACGGGGCCCAGCCTGGGGTCCCTTCCCCTTCCCGGGGTGAACGTGGGTGTGAGTGGGGTGGAAGCGAGGAGCTGCTGTGGGAAGAGGACGCTCCAGGCCGCAGCCCCGCCTTGAAGGGGCTGGCCACCCCAGCCAGGGCCACACGGGGAAGCCCAGGATCCGGCAGCACCGGGAGGAGCAGGTGGACAAGGGGCGGAGCCTCCACTGCGAGGCTGCGCATCTGGTGCAGCAGCTGTGTGGCCTCCGGGACGCCTGCCGCCCGCCTGCCGCCCGCTGCCGCCCGCACCGAAGTGGCTGGGTTTGGATCCAGCTTCCTGCCCGTGCACACCCTGGGAGGCAGCTCGCGCCGGCTCAGTTATTTCGTCCCCACCACCCACATGGCAGAGTGCAGTTCCTGGCTCCTTGGCTTGAGCCTGGCCCAGCCCTAGCTGTGTTAGGCATTTGGAAAGTGAACCAGCCCATGGAAGATCTGTTTTTCTCTGTCCGTCTCAGTCTCTCTCTCTTGAAAATAAAATGAAAATAAATTTAAAGTAAAAAGGCACAGTTGTTACGCCCTCAGCCATTGGAAGCTGGAAAGGGACACGGAGCAGAGCCCAGGCCCAGGCCCAGGCCCAGGCCCAGGCCCCGGCTCGGGCGCCCATCACGCAATGCAACAGGAGACGAGAAAGGCGCCTGCCTGGGCATCCGTGTCCCCCCATGCGACTCAGACTTCTGCCTCCCCAGTGGCTGTGCAAACCCAGCGTGGGACGGTGCTGTGCACACTGGAGAGCCCTGGGACAGCCTTTCCCTGGGGGCCCCCACACCTGCGCACACATGTACATGCATACACAGTACATACATGCACACACATGTACACACCTGCGCACACATGTACACGCATACACAGTACATACATGCACACACGTACACACACGTACACACATACACACGTACATACATGCACACACCTGTGCACACATGTACACGCATACACACGTACATACATGCACACACGTACGCACCTGCGCACACATGTACACGCACACACGTGCATACATGCACACACGCACACATACACATGTGCACACCTGCACTGCACACACATGTACACACCTGCATATGTACACACACATACACATGTACACACCTGCACATACACACATGTACACACATTCACATGTGCACACCTGCACATGTACACACCTGCACATGTGTGCACACACATGTACATGCCTGCGCACACGTGCACATACATGTGCACACGTTCATATGTACACACCTGCACACGTGTATGCATACATGTACACGCGTTCACATGTACGTGCACACACGCCACGCCTTGCAGCATTCTCTCCACTTCCTTGAGAGTGGACGCTGTGCCAGGAGGCCTGTGCTGGACCCAGCAACTGGTGGGCACACTGCCGACCAGGTAACCATGGAGTGCCGCGCACAGCAGCCGCAGGTGCTTCCGGAATCAGCCCTGCCCCCACTCCTGGTGCTTGGGAGCCACACCTGTCTCCCAGACGCGGCTCCTGTCCAGGTCCAGCCTGGTGACCTGACCCAGGCGTGGCCTGTTTCTCTTCCAAAGCCAGGTCAGTGTTGTAGAGCGCCGACGGCTGCCAGGCCTGGCCCCTGCGCTGGTCCCGGCACCGCCCAGCGGCCCTGGGGCTCCCCCGGCCCCGGCCGGCACTGACCTGAATGCTGGTCACACACAGAGCTTCCCAGGAGAAGCCTCAGCGCGCCAGCCAGACAACCAAGAAAATGTGCCCAGAGTGAGATGAGCGGAGCGGGTCTCGTCTGCGCGAGAGAATCCAGCCGTGGGGCAGAGAGGAGCGGTCGGCCAGGATGGACGGGGCAGGGCATCCGTCGGAGCAGATGGGCCGTCTCCAGACAGAACCTGGAGACAGCGCCCCGTCACTCAGACTGGGAGAGCAGGGTGGCGTGGTCCCGTGGCAAGAATGCAGCTGGCAGGCCAGGCGGGCACTCTGGGCACGCAGTCGGGGCTCAGACTGGAGCTTATGAAGGAAAGGGGTCCGGTCCTTCCCCCGTGTCCCCCCCAGGACAAAGGATTGCTGGGTGTGAACAGGTGAATGCCTCCCTAGGTCACAGCGCTCGGTGCCGTCGGGCTGGGGGCCCCCGGGTCACAGCGCTCGGTGCCGTCGGGCTGGGGGCCCCCGGGTCACAGCGCTCGGTGCCGTCGGGCTGGGGGGCCCCGGGTCACAGCGCTCGGTGCCGTCGGGCTGGGGGGCCGGTGGGTGCCAGGCAGAGCAGCTTGGGGCGTGTTCCTTTTTGCTTGGGAAGACTGGGGACGTGGCCAGGCCGGGTAACCCGTGCGGTGCTGAGCAGAGGAGTCTCCTGGGGGCTTTCCTTGGTGGGGCAGGCAAGGCCACCTGTAAGGTCATTTGGGGAGTGGGCAGGACCTTGTCGCGTGGGATCCCGGGCTGCGCCCGAGGCTGCTCCGCTCCTGTGCGCCCCGCTGTTACAGGCTAATCTCTAAGTTCCAACCTAACTCTCAGGTGGGTCCAGCCGCCTTCACCACCGCTGACCCCCGCCCATGTGACAGGGCCGGCAGCCTGGGGCGCACCACACTCCCTGGGGACGAGAGGGGTTGTAAGCAAGGGCAGCACCACCAAGGCCTCTTCCTGAAGTCACCCCGCCCCGAAATGGAACCCCTGAATCACCTATCCCCTCAGCCGTGGGGTCACTCCAGATAGTGATCCAGCCGGCCCCACGAGGAGCTCACCGCTGGGGTCATTTGCTTCTCCGACAGGTAAGAACCTTGGCGGCCGGTGTTGTCCTGGGGTGGACTGTGCGGGGGATTCCAGTTGTCACCTGCACAGAACTGGAGCCCACCTGGCCACCGTAAATACCCTAAAAACAGGGCATCCCCGCGCTCCACTGACCACCCAGGGGCCTGGGCACCGGCTGACCCCGCACCGCTCAGCCCCGATATCAGTCTGTAAAAACCTTCACCCCCAACTCCTCGGGGAGCCTGGGAATGAAGCGCTAACTGCCCGGCTCCTTGCTCTAAACTCCCACCTCACCCCCAGCCCCCCCCCCATGTCAGGGATCCACCTCACCCCCAGCCCCCCGCCCATGTCAGGGATCCACCTCACCCCCAGCCCCCCGCCCATGTCAGGGATCCACCTCACCCCCAGCCCCCCCATGTCAGGGATCCACCTCACCCCCAGCCCCCCCCCATGTCAGGGATCCACCTCACCCCCAGCCCCCCCCATGTCAGGGATCCACCTCACCTCCAGCCCCCGCCCATGTCAGGGATCCACCTCACCCCCCAGCCCCCCCCCATGTCAGGGATCCACCTCACCCCCAGCCCCCCGCCCATGTCAGAGATCCACCTCACCCCCAGCCCCCCGCCCATGTCAGGGATCCACCTCACCCCCAGCCCCCCGCCCATGTCAGGGATCCACCTCACCCCCAGCCCCCGCCCATGTCAGGGATCCACCTCACCCCCAGCCCCCCGCCCATGTCAGGGATCCACCTCACCCCCAGCCCCCCCGCCCATGTCAGGGATCCACCTCACCCCCAGCCCCCCGCCCATGTCAGGGATCCGCTCCCTGTGCGTTGGGCGAGCAGAGCCAGCCCTCAGGTCCCGAGCTGGTCCATTCCGGATGTCGCAGGCTCTGGGTCCTGTACCCAGCCTAGCCCAGGGCCCGCCCAGGACACGATGGAGGAGCTGTGACGACAGCACGCCCCGGGCCCGGGCCCCACAGCCCACAGGCTCACCTGCCACGCTCCGCAGCCTGCCACTTCAAGCCGTGTGGCCCTGGACACAGTCACCAGCCTCGCTCTGCCTCGGTCTCTCATCTGCAGGTTGGGCATACGACGGTAAATAAGGTACTTGGAGTCTCCTGGAGCCTGCAGGACAGACACCAAACAGTGTAGGGTCTGGGCAGACACAGGGCCCTCGTCTGGGGTGGGGTTGCTTCCCGAAAGGCGAGGGGCGTGGCAGTTAGGCCTAGCAGTTAGGGCACCTGTGCCCCGTCTGGGTGTCACGGCGGGATACAGAGGTGGAGCCCGTAGCCGGGCCTGCCCCTACGCAGCCGAGCGCTGGGCTGGGTACCCGGCAGCCCCACGCACAGGTGTTCCTGGGAGGCAGAAGCCGGCTGCAGAGAGAGCAAAAGTCCCCCAGACGGCCCGCATGGCTCCCCGCCGAACACCAGGTTCACAGTGAGTCCCCTGGCTGGGGTCAGGGTCACTCAGCTCTGCAGCTGGGAGAAGCTGCTCCACGCAGGACATCTGCTTCCTGGTTTGCAGGGCTCACAGAGCTGCCGACTGGGCAGCCCCGTGGGTCCAGCATCTGGTGACGCAAGCCGGGCCCAGCTCGTGGGTGCAGGGGCCCAAGCCCTTGGGCCACCCTCCACTGCTTTGTCCAGGCCATCAGCAGGGAGCCAGATCAGAAGTGGAGCAGCCAGGACAGGAACCGGTGGGATGCTGGTATGGAAGGCAGCCGCTTAGCCTGCTCAGCCCAAACACTGACCCCCACAACCCATCTTTTTTTTTTTTTTTTTTTTTTTGACAGGCAGAGTGGATAGTGAGAGAGAGAGAGAGAGAAAGGCCTTCCTTTTCCGTTGGTTCACCCTCCAATGGCCACTGCGGCTGGCGCACCATGCTGATCCGAAGCCAGGAGCCAGGCGCTTCTCCCGGTCTCCCATGGGGTGCAGGGCCCAAGCACTTGGGCCATCCTCCACTGCACTCCCGGGCCATAGCAGAGAGCTGGCCTGGAAGAGGGGCAACCAGGATAGAATCCGGCGCCCCAACCAGGACAAGAACCTGGTGTGCCAGCGCCGCAAGGCGGAGGATTAGCCTGTTAAGCCACGGTGCCGGCCATCCACAACCCATCTTCCACAGCTTCCTGTGTCCCTGTGCCTGCAGGGACACAGGTCTCCTTTGGTTCTGCTCCGGTGGAGGTCCTGAGCAGGGACAGCTGGGACACACCCACGCTGCGTGCACACAGGCTGGGCCGGGAGTCGGGATTCTGCAGCCACCGTACAGGGCGCCTGCAGGTGGAGAAGGCGACCCCAGCACAGCTGCTCACGGCACAGCTGCTCACGGCAACAACGCGTGCAGGAGCACAAGGCTGGGAGCACCCAGCGTCCCGGGAGATGCGCTGTGGGAGGACAGGGCCTGGTGAGCCATCGCGCACGAAGCAGCTCGCAGGCACAGACCAGGGACGCGCTCCCTTTACTCACGGGGAGATAGCGCCGAGACACACAAACGCCAGCTAAAGGCAGGTGCAGAGCAGGGCCCACAGCACCCATCCTGGACGTGAGACGAGGCAAACACACACACAGTACACAACACGCGCACAGGACACACGCACAGAGCACACAGAACACATGCATAGAGCACACAACACACAGCACAGACAACACACACACAGAACACACAGAGCACACACAACATACGCACAGAACACACACAGAGCACACAGCACACACACAGAACACACGCACAGAGCACACAACACACAGCCATACGTGCACACATATACAGCACACACAGCTCACCGATACAGCACAGACACACAGGACATATACCACACACCCACACACACACAGCACACAGACAACACCCACAAGCACACACACACTTGTTTCTGCTTACTTTTTCTTTGTTAATTTTATTTACTTTCATTTTATATGAAAGGGAAAGAGAGATCCCATTTGCTGGCTAGCTTTTTTTTTTAAGATTTATTTATTTATTTGAAAGAGTTACACAGAGAGAGGAGACAGAGAGAGAGAGAGAGAGGTCTTCCATCTGCTGCTTCACTCCCTAATTGGCCGCAACGGCTGGAGCTGCACCAACCCAAAGCCAGGAGCCAGGAGCTTCTCCCACGTGGGTGCAGAGGCCCAGGGCATAGGGCCATCTTCTACTGCTCTCCCAGGCCACAGCACAGAGCTGGATCAGAAGTGGAGCAGCCGGGTCTCGAACTGGCGCCCATATGGGATGCCGGCACTGCGGGTAGCGGCTTTGTCTGCTATGCCACAGCGCCAGCCCCTAGCTGGCTTTTCAGACCCCTGCAGGAGCCAGGGCTGAGAGCAGCAGCTGGGAAGCCAGTGCAGTCTCCCCCGAGGGTGGCAGGGCCCAGAGCCCCCACCTCTCTGTTACTTCCTCCTAGGTAAATCCCGGAAGGATAAAGAGACCGGGTCAGATGGGCAGCCGTGGAGGAAGGCTGTCTCTACACGCCTTTCCATCCTGGCCTCCAACGTGAACGCTGTTCACGGCTCAAGCCTGCTCCCTGGGCTCACCCTGCCCTGGTAGAACCAGCTCTGTCCCTCTCGGTGCTCCTCCCACCTAGAGAGGATGGGGAACGTTGTTCACGGCTCTAGCCTGCTCCCTGGGCTCACCTAACGGGCGAAGATGCAGAGACAGGACACAGAGGGCAGGTTCACAGCCAGGGCTCCCGGGGGGGGGGGGGGGGGACAGCTGCACGGGGGGTCTGGATGCAGCGGCTCTGCAGCCTTGGAGTCCACCAACATGAGCCGGAAACACTCAGGACAGTGCCCAGCGTCGTGGCGGAGTGGGAAAAAGCCGCCACCTGCAGTGCCAGCATCCTCTGTGGGCGCCGGTTCGTGTCCCGGCGGCTCCACTTCTGATCCAGCTTCCTGATAAAGGGCTGGGAAGCAGCAGAGGACGGCGTGAGTGCCTGGGCCCCAGCACCCGCGTGGGAGACCCGGAAGAAACTCCTGGCTTCAGCCTGGCCCAGCACCGGCCGTTGAAGCCATTTGGGACCAGCAGATGGAAGCCCCCTCTCTGTCTCAGTCTCTCCCTCTTTCTCTGTCACTCTTTCAAATAAATAAATATTTAAAAAGAATACTCTGGAGATGGGAGGGTGCATTTGCTCAAAACATGTACAGACTTCTCATCACCATCCCCTAAACAATACAGTGCCACGACTCTCTGTATTTGATGGGAGAGGGGGAGGGGAGGGGAGGCGAGGGGAGGGGGGAGGGGGAGAGGGAGGGGGAGGGGAGGGGAGAAGGGAGGGGGGAGGGGAGGGGATGGGGAGGGGAGGGGATGCGGAGGGGGAGGCGAGGGGGTAGGGGAGGGGAGGGGATGCGGAGGGGGAGGTGAGGGGGGAGGGGAGGGGAGGGGGAAGGGGAGGGGATGGGAGGGGAGGGGGTGGGGAGGGGGTGGGGAGGGGGTGGGGAGGGACAGGGAGAGGGGTCTTCCATCTGTCGGTTCGCTCTCCAGATGGCCACAACAGCTGGAGCTGGGTGAAGCCAAAGCCAGGAACCTGGAGCTCCACCCAGGGACACAGGCACCCGGGCCGTCCGCTGATGCCTTCCTGGAGGCACCCAGGGAGCCAGATGGAGGGGAGCAGCCGGGCTGCAGCAGGTGCTCCGATATGAGACGCCGGCAGTGCGTGGTGTAACCCACTGAGCCTCAGGGCCGAGCCCCTAAAATATGGTCACGTGACACGCAGAGGACAAGCCAGTGTCCATGCAAATTCTGCGTCATTTCATAATGTAAAGGGGGGGGGGGTCCTGGAACCGAGGGAGGGAGGCGTGCATTCCCAAACAGCTGCATTTGCTGGGGAAAGGGGGCAACGTGGCCCGAGAACAGAAGTTAGCGGTTTATTACGTCCGCTGTGACTTTACAAAAAGAGTGGAAAAAAACCCAAAACCAAACCCACGGGAAGTCGCACAGGGACCGCGTGAGGAAAAGAATCCAGGCGATCTGGAAGGCTTCTTGGCTTACACTCAGCGCTTCTCCCACCGCGTCATCTTCATCTTCGCTTGTGATCTGAGGTGGAGTGAGCGGAGGTCAGAGCAGGGACCCCGCAGGCGCGGGCGGGGGCTTCCGACCCGGACTCGGGGGCTGGACCGGCGCGCAGCGGGGAGGGCGCGGGGCTCTGGCTCCGGGCGACCCAGGCTGCCCTCCCCACTCCCAGCCCGGCCCGGCATCCGGCCGACCAGGGGCGGCTGCGCGGTGAACGCCCGGGTCGGCGGTCCTGTGTGTGTCCGGCTCCACCCACCGCACTCGCGGTCAGGGCCCGCCTTGACCCGCCGCCGAGGCCCCGGCTGACCCCGGCTGGCCCCGACTGACCCCGGCTGACCCTGGCTGACCCCGGCTGACCTCGGCTGGCCCCGGCTGGCCCCGGCTGCTGGGAGGGGGAGTGGATCAGAGCACCTGCCACCCTTGCTTCTCCTTGCCTTGTGGGACCCTGGGATTGCGACGGGGGCTCCGCGTGGGTGTGGAGAGGGGCGCAGGAAGCCATGAGCACCCGGGCGTCCACTCCCCAGCCGCCGCCAGCTGCCCCCGGAGGAGGGAAGGACCCGGGACGGGGAGGCGCTCCCGGCCTGCGGTGCGCTCCCCGGCGGGCAGCGGAGGCAGCTGCGGTGCCTGGACTGTGCACGGAGTTTCTTGCAGGAAAAACACAGGTTTTAGGGAGAGAGGGCAAGTGGACATTTTTTTTTTTAACTGTCCTGCAGCCAGGCTCCAGGCCCTGGCCCAGGGCGTGGTCAGTGCCTCCACCACCCACCCTCAGATTTCCAGCTTTCTCTCCACGCCTCTTCTCCATTTCACGGAACTTTTGGGGGAGGGGCAGCTCAGGGCCCCAGATACAGGAGCTGAGGCCGTCAGGACGTGGGACGGGGAGCCCTAAAGATCTTACTGTGGGAGGGGATTAGCCGTCTAATCGGTAATCTGCGAGGCTGCTGGGAGCAGGTGACCTCCAGGCGGAGTGGGCGTTTCCCAGGTGGGGAGGGGCACAGCCATTGGGTTAGATCCTGGGGTCACAAGGCCCCCCGCCCCCAGCCCCCCACAGTCCGATTGGGAGCCACGGACACCCACCGACCACCCAGGGGAGCGGTCCCCCGAGGTCAGTCTACAAACGGAACACTGTTCAGCGGCAGAGGAGGGAGGCGGTGAGCTGCTGCGTGGACGAGCCTGAACACAGTTAGTGCAAGGAGCCAGCCAGAAAAGACCCCGCTGTAAGAGGCTGTTCCCGCTAAGTGTCCGGAACGTGTGAGTCCGGAAGAAAGTAGCTTTTGTCGTTGCCAGGAGCTTGGAGTGTGGGAAAGCGGCTGGTGATGGACGTGGGTTTCTCTGAGGGCCGAGTATTTAGGGGAGGCGTTCTGGAAGTCGGTGTGATGGTTGCACAACGCCGCAGACTGTAAGAGCCACTGCACTGTACGTGTTCAAAGCATGGCTTTTATGGTGAGGCATTGCAGATTTTTTTAAAAAAGAACTGAGCAGAGCTGCCTGCAGCCTGTGCTCATGGAGCCTGCACTGTGGCACTCACAGCCGCCCACGTGCAGCACGGGCAGTTCCGGGCAAGCCTGGGACAGCCCCCAGCTGGGCAGCACCCTGCCACTCTGCGTGCACCTGTCCTGGAGACCCAGGCAGGAGTCTGCTTTGTCCCCATCTCTCCTCCTGGCGTCTGGCCCGTGGCCAGTGGCCAGGCGCTCCAGGCAGCGGGAACAGCAAGATGCCGGGAGGTAGAAGTGGGCAGAGGTCCTTAGCAGAGGGGGCAGGGCTCCGTGAGGCTCCAGAGTCCAGGCTGGGGTGGTCCCTTGGCCGGGGATGCCCTTGGCCTGCCCTGGAGACACACAGGGCCCAGAGCTTAGAAGGGTGCCACGGTTAGTTGAATGTTCTGCTGTCAGCGTTTTGAAATACTTTTTAAATAATATTTAATTTATGTATGTGAATGGCAGAGAGACAGAGCTCTGGCCTCCGCTGGGTCACTGTCCGACTGCCTGCCGTGGCTGGAAGCTGGGGCCCACCGGGGTCGCAGGGAGCCGCCTGCTTGAGCCATCGCCTGCCTCCTGGATGTGAGCGGCCAGAAGCTGAACTCTAGAGCGCAGGCTTGCCGGGAACCCAGGCTCTCCCACGTGGGGTCCGGGCGTCCCAACACCCCGCCTATGCCTGTTCCGGTCTTGAATGCTTGGTGATTTCTGAGCAAGGGTCTCTGCACTTCTGTTCATTTCATTTCAGTCATAGGTCGGCCTGGGGGCCACAGGACGGGTCACAGTGGTTGGGACAGGAAGGTGACCACCAAGGACACGCAGGGGCCTCGGAGCTGTCATCAGGGCAGGGGGAGGCAGCTGAGCCTGCAGGGCCCCAGTCCATCCGGGGGCGTACCAGGCTCTGGCCTGTGTGACCTCTGGGCTATCCCAGCATCCGCTCACCCATGCTGCCCACCGCGCTCCATCTCTCTCCCTGGTGGGCTTGCTCCTCTGCCTTTCCCACAGTCTCAGGCCCGCCTCTCCTGCTGCGCTGTGGACTCCTGTGGACAGGGCTTAGTCTCTGTGGCCCGTGCCCGGAACAGTGCTAGGGGCTCAGGGCCTATCCGCTGAGCAGGTGAGGGAACCATCAGAGGGGCGTGGGCAAGACCTTTCCCTGCGCACGTGCCGCACCGTCCACACTTCTGGTCCTCCTATTTGTGGACAAACCTAGACACACACACACACCATACACAGCACACACACAGCCCACGTACACAACACACACCCCAATATTTCTCTACTTCATGGCCTACTTTGTCAGAAACTGAACCCCGCCTCCCCTCCCAGGGGGTGACTGCCCTAACAGACAGAAGAGACAAACACTGGAAGGTGTTCCTCGACCTTGGATCTCAGTTGGTCCCACACCCTGTTGCCTTCTTTCCCCTCCCCCCAGGGCCAAGGTCAAGGTCAAGGCTTGGGGGTGGGGAGAGGAGAGCGGGGAATGCGTCTGGGAATGGGGGTGGGGTGAGGGGGTAGGGCAGATCAGGGGCTGCAGTGACCCACAGGCTGCATGGGAGGAGCGACAGAGAACAGCTCCCGCGGCCTGGGCCTTCGGTGGCATTTTCTAGCCTTGAGCTTGGAGTGCATGTGAGGTCAAGGTCAGAGGAGACTGAGCACCTCCGTGCGAGCGACCTCTGTCTGGCCTGCAGCCGGCACTCAATGCTTGGGCCCGGGTGGGCCCCTTGGCTGCGGATTTTTGAGGCATTTGCCAGGGTTGAAGGGCAGGGGCCAAGCCTTGAGGAGTAAGGTTAGGTCGAACAAACCCGCGGGTGCCCCATGGGCTGTGGCAAATGTTAGGCCCCTGACCCCCAGGGGCTGGGCCTTTGTATATTTTAGGAGGGCTGGGGGAGGGGGCAGCAGGGAGGGGAATTCCTGGGAGTGGTCTTTCAGGTGGCCCTGGGGGGAGGGGTATGAAGGCAGTAGGGTGTGGGACCAACTGAGATCCGAGGGCCGGGACCTTCCAGTGTTTGTCTCTGCTGGGCGGGGAGAACGGCTGAGGCTTGAGTCGACAGTAACGGCTGCGGAGACGGAGGGAGTTTGTGAGTTAGGAGAGAACGGATTTGGGCTGGCTCAGAACTTAGTACAATAAGCTTAAAAAGCAGAGGCCTGCAAAGGAGTGTGGCTCGGTGGGCTCCTCGGAGTGCCTGGGATGAAGAGCTGCCTCCGCCCCGCCGTGCGCCTGGGAGCCAGCAGGAGATGGCGAGCGCGGGCTCCTGTCAGCGTGCGCACCTGGCCGCAGCTCCGGGCTCCGGGCTCCTGGCTCCAGCTGGGCCGAGCCCTGGCTTTCACAGGCGTTTCAGATCTCTCTCTCTCTCTCCCCCTGGCTTTCAGATAAATAAAGAATATTTTTTAAAAATCATGAAATTATTAAAAAAAGAACTAAGCCTAGAAACGAGGGGCTGGAGGTTGGGAGCTGGAACACCCTCCCAGCCCTAGAGACAGCTTTGTGGATGTGCTGGTTTTGTGTTGCTACTCAGTGCACCTGCCACACGGGGGGAGGGGGGAGAGGCAGAGCCCGGCAGCACCTGCCCCCAAGCAGATCCCTGAGGCCCTGGGAAGCAGAAATATTCCTGCTGCGGCTTGAATCCAGGGCCGGCGGGACCGTGCTGGGTGCTCAGCCTGGGCAGGGCCACAGCTGTCCTCGTCCTTAGTGTCTCCAGCTGTCATAGGTTTCTCTTCTAAGGACGAGAAAACTCTGCAAAGACATTGGGAGTCGGAGGGCACCAGCACCCCCAGAGGGAAAGGCGCTTTAGGAACTGGGCCCGGGGTTTCTGGGTGGCCCGTACCGGCCCGGGGGGGGGGGGGCTCACGGGCAGCCCCACCTGCAGAAATGCCTGCCCACGCCTGCCCACGCCTGCCCACGCCTGCTCCAGCCGGCACCTCTCCATGTGCTGGTCCTCTTGGGGGGCGATCCCCCGTGATCTGTGACCCGAGCCCATTTCTGTGGGGCACCCCAGGTTCGCAGCTCACTGCCACGACTCATGTCGGAGCGCCGGTTCAAGTCTGGCTGCTCCACTTCCGATGCAGCTCCCTGCTAATGCACCTGGGAAAGCAGTGGAGGATGGCTCGAGTGCTTGGGCCCCTGCACCCATGTGGGAGACCGGGTTGGAGCTCCCGGCTCCTGGTCTGAGCCTGGCCCAGCCCTGGCTGTGGTGGCCACTTGGGGAGTGAACCAGAGGATGGAAGATCTTTTTCTCTTTTGTCTCCCATCCCTCTCTCTGACACTGTCTTTCAAATCAATAAATAACCTTTTTTAAAAAATTAGTTTCTTATTCCTCATGCATGGCAATGCGTCGGATGTGGTTTTAACAAGTTACAAATGGGCCTCTCAACATGGTGGCTACAAAACTGGCAGGAATATAAAACCTGAGCTCCGAGGGACACCTCCTTCCCTCCGCCAGAGCCCCCTGTGTCCTCCCAGGTCCCGTGCGAATTCACAGGCTCTGAGTCAAAGACACAGATTCCTGGAAAATGAGCCGCTCCTTAGAGAGGCCTGTTCCCCACGAGCCAGGGTGACGCCGGAACGCCCGCGGCCTCACCACCACATGTTAGCTTTCTCTTAACCCTGTGGTGCCAGAGCCTAGACACTGGTCCTGGAACGTCTGACTTCACTGTGTGTGCATTTTTCTAGTGAGAGGTTCGGGAGCTGTCACCAGGTTTCCAAAGGCCTAGTGACTCTGCTAAGTTTATTTCTTTAAAAAAATTTGAACATTTTATTTATTATTTATTTATTTATTTGATAGGCAGAGTGGACAGTGAGAGAGACAGAGAGAAAGGTCTTCCTTTGCCGTTGGTTCACCTCCAATGGCCGCCGTGGCTGATCCAAAGCCAGGAGCCAGGTGCTTCTCCTGGTCTCCCATGGGGTGCAGGGCCCAAGCACTTGGCATCCTCCACTGCCTTCCCGGGCCACAGCAGAGAGCTGGCCTGGAAGAGGGGCAACCGGGACAGGATCGGTGCCCCGACCGGGACTAGAACCCTGTGTGCCGGCGCCGCAAGGCAGAGGATTAGCCTAGTGAGCCGCGGCGCTGGCCTTATTTATTTATTTTTAAAGAAGATTTTATTTATTTATTATTTGAGAGGTAGAGTTACAGACAGTGAGAAGGAGAGATAGAGAGAGAGGTCTTGCATTTGCTGGTTCACTCCCCAAATGCCACAATGGCCGGAGCTGGGCTGATCTGAAGCCAGGAGCCAGGAGCTTCCTCTGGGTATCCCACGTGGGTGCAGGGGCCCAAGGACTTGGGCCATCTTCTACTGCTTTCCCAGGCCACAGCAAAGAGCTGGATCAGAAGAGGAGCAGCCGGGGACTCGAACTGGCACCCACATGGGATGCTGACACCACAGGCAGAGGATTAACCCACTATGTCACAGCACTGGCCCCCAAATGTATTTATTTCAAAGCCAGAGTTAGAGGGGTGGGGAGAGAGAGAGAGAGAGAGAGAGAGAGAGAGAAAGATGGATCTTCCATCTGCTGGTTCACTCCCCAAATGACTGCTAAGGCCAGGGCTGTAGCCTGGTATACCACCCAGGTCTCCCATGTGGGTGCAGGGGCCCAGACACTTGGGCCATCTTCCACTGCTTTCCCAGGCCATCAGCAGGGAGCGGGATCAGAAGTGGAGTAGCTGGGACTCGAACTGGCACCCGTGTGGGATGCCAGCATCACGGTCAGTGGTTTAAGCTGCTGCACCACAACACGTCCCTTTCCTGAGTCTGAAGACCAGTATGACTGCCAGTATGAGGGGCCCTCTCCAACTGCCCCCCACCTCTGCCTCCAAAGAGCCGCGTCTGGACCAGGGTCTCCTCATGGTGCTCACACACATGCCCTGGCCCTGAGGTCCCCGGGTCTTAGCTGCTGGCCGGCAGGCAGGGGCAAGGCTGGCTGGCCCGGGGCACAGGGACACAGGCCAGTCAAGTGAAGTCACAGGCTTCCAGCGGCAGCCACCAGGTCACCGCCCCTGCTGGGCGCTGCTCCCTGCTCATGCTGAATGCACACTCCACGGGGGGCCTGGGCTTGGTGAGGGCACTTCCTGAGGACAACTGAGGCCCGGGGACGACAGCCAGGTCACATGTCTGCGCCTGGCCCTGCAGCTCAGGACCCTGGGTGCTTCGAGGTGTGCAGGAAACCAAGTGAAGCCTGCTTCCCCCAGGGGACGAGTAAGGGCAGCCCGGAGGGCCACGTGCTGGTAGCGGGCAGTGGGATCACCAGGCCAGAGGGCAAGCCTGTTTGGTTAGGAATTCCTGGCACATCTGTGGCCACGTCCAGCCTGCTGTCACCACATCACCTTGTTTGTCCTCGTCAACCCCCTGTGACGCTGGCTGAGCAAATACTGTGTCCTGCCAGGGGCTCAGGGGTCAAGGTCAGAGAGCCACAGGCTTTGGCGAGCAGAACGTCGTCCGGGGTGTTGAGATCACGACAGCATTTCCTGGGGGACTGTTGCACACTTTTGGATCGGAACCTACTGGAAACTGCCTGCAAGAAAGGAAGTGGGCGGCCAGAACAGGACCCGCGCGGTGCTCCTGGTGGCCGGGGGCTTTCTGCCCCTTACCTCTCTCTGGAGGGTGGGTGGGACGTCATTGTGTGTGTGTGCGTGTGTGTGTGTATTTTAAGATTATTTATTTGAGAGGCAGAGTTACAGAAAGAGGGAGAGATAGAAGTCTTCCATCCAGCGGTTCACTCCCAACATGGCCACAATGGCTGGCCAATCCGAAGCCAGGAGCCAGGAGCTTCTTCCGGGTCTCCCATGTGAGTGCGGGGGCTCAAGCACTTGGGCCATCCTCCACTGCTGTCCGGGGCCATAGCAGAGAGCTGGATGGGAAGTGGAGCAGCCGGGACTCAAACTGGAGCCCATATGGGATGCCGGCCCCCAAGGCAGAGGCTTACCCAGCTGTGCCGCAGTGCTGGTCCCGACGGTTGTATTTTTCAGAGAATAGATCTCTTTTAGAGTTACGCACTCAAGAATCTGTGGACAAAATGGTAGGATTTCTGGTTTTCTTACTAAATAATCAGTAGGGGTGGGAGAAGAGGGAGAAAGACAGTCACACCCCTTGGCCCTTGGCTGAACCTGAGTTTTGTTTGTATGGGCCTTCAAGACACTATTCTTGTTCATTTTTAAAGGTTTGGTGTTTTTCATAAAGAGGTATTTTTAGAATAAAAATTCTGATAGTGATAAAAACATTATCTGCTTGTAAAGTCTTCTTATCTTTTTTTTAAATAAAATGTTTCCTTGTCTTTTAAAAACGTTGGCAGCTGCTACAGGATCTTCCGTTAAAACTGGGAATGAATTTCGGCAAAACAAAATGAAACCAAAAACCGCCCCAACAGATCTGAGAAAGGTCGTTCCCGGCTCTGAGGCAGCCCAGGGAACTCCGGATGGGCCCGGTTCTCCGGGTATGTGTGTGTGTGTGTGTGTGTGAACAGCCGCCCGGTTCTCCGGAGTGTGTGTGTGTGTGTGAACAGCCGCCCGGAAACCCAGGGCGCCGCAGTGCGGGAGCAGACGCGCGGCTGCGGGCCTTCCCGCAGGTGCACCGGGCACAGGTGAGCCTGGCGCCCGCGCGCTCCCGCCGGCTGCGCTCCGCCCCTGCTCGCGCCCGCCCGGTCTGCAGGTGGCCCCGAGGCGGCCGCCGGGCCGACGCGCGCGGTCAAGGCCAGGGAGCCCCGGGGACGGGCGGGGCGCGGAGCCAATGCCAGCGTGGGGCGCCGCTGGGCGCGGCGCGAGGGAGGAAGCGACCTTGGGGCGGGGACCTGCCGGGCCTGGGGCTCCGGGCGGAGGAAGGGCACCTAAGGTGAGCGCGGCCGGCAGGTGCGGCGCAGGGGCCGCGGGCCGGGGGCTCCGGGCGGAGGAAGGGCACCTAAGGAGAGCGCGGCCGGCAGGTGCGGCGCAGGGGCCGGGGGCCGGGGGCTGGCGGCCCGGCAAGGACCCGCGGGGGGAAGGGCGTGGGGGACCAAACCCCGACTTCTGACTTCACGAAAGGAAAAGCGACGCAGCCCCCCGCCCCTGGCCGGGAGGAAAAGCATCCCCCGGCTGGGCGCCGCGTCCGCCTGGGCCGGCCAGAGTGGACGCCAGCGGGCACTTCCGGACGGCTGGGCGAGTGTCACCCGGAGCCCCCACGCGCCCCGTGGCCTCGCTTCTGGGAGAGGCGCCGGGCGGCGCTGGCTTTGTTACACCTGCAGTGGCCGGCACTGCGGCCCTCGACGTCCACTGCGGGCCGGCCCCGGGGTCAGGGGGCGTCGTCCGGGAGGCTGCGCGGCGCCGGCCACCGCTGCCCGCTGGACAGCGGCGCCCGCGCGCGGACGCGCCCCCATCCCGCCCCGGAAAGCTGGGGCCGCCCGCGCGCGGGGGCGGGATCCAGGGGTCACTTTCGTTTTCTCTTCTGAGGTCGTCCGCGCGGACGTGGAGGAAGACAGGGGGCGAGCGCGAGTCCTCGGCGGCCGAGGACCCCCGGCCTCGACTCCCCGGGGTGTGGGGGGTCCCCTGCGCTGCCCCGACTCCCGCCCCCTCTGCCCACTCTCTCCCTGGCCTTTTACGTCCCTGACGCGGGATTAATTACTTCGCTAAGCCCCAGCGCGCCAGGAAAGCACCTGCACGCTTGAGCCCCACCGCCTCCCAGGGGACTGGTCGGGGGTCCCCGGCCGTGCGGGCGCCGGGCGCCTTCGTCATCCCAGGGGTGGGAGATGAGTAGCCTCCGCCTACGGGCTGCCGCGTGCGCGCTATTGGGCAATGCCTATAAAACGGCGGCCCGTGCGTTGGCCCATTTCACGGATGAGACGGCCCAGGCCCGCAGGGCGCCGCCGCACCCAGGCCGAGGGTAGCGCCCCGCGCCGCCGGCCTCAGTTTCCTCGCCCCGCCCCCCGCCGGCGCCCCGCCCCCGGCGCCCCGCCCCCGCAGGCCTCAGCCAATCGGCGGGCGCCGGCGTCGGAGCGCTCGGCCTCGCCCGCGACCCTCCCGCGCCCGCTCAGTCCGCCGCCGCCGCGCCGCCGTCCGCCGACTCGGTAAGGCCGTCCGTTGCCGCGCGCCCCCGAGTCCCGGCTCGCCCGCGGACGGCGGGGCTGCAGGGGGGTCCGGGCCCGGGGCGTGGCGAGCGCCGCGGCCGCCGGTGCTGGGCCGGGTCGGGGCCGCTGGCGTCGGCCGCCGGACGGATGCTCGGCCCTCGGCCGGACGCCGGTTCGCCCCCCGCCCCGGCCCGACAGTCGTTGGGTCTGGGGTCCCTCTCTCCTTGGCGAGAGTCCGGCGGCCGCGGGCGACGAGGATGCTCGGCCCCGGGGACTTGGCCGCACGCCCCCTGGCCCGGGGCCCGGGAGGGTTGCCGGCCTCTTTCCCGCCGCGACTTGCGCCCACCCCGCGAGTAGAGCGCGGCCGGGGCCGCGGGGGTCGGCGGCAGGGGCGCCCCCCAGCTGGGCGGGCCCTGCTACCGCGCCCCGCACTGCAGCCTGCGGGACACGCCCTTGGCGCGGGGCGCAGCCGGTGCGCCCCTCGCTCGCTCTCCCGCGGGCGCTGCGGGGCGGGGGCGTCACGCGTGGGGGCCTCGGCGGTCGCGGCCGGCTGCGTTCCCCGAGTGCCTGGCTTCTTTAAAGACGATGAAACCTAGCTTCCTCTCTTTTTCCCCCCAAATAAAAGTTTAAAAAATGCCAAGCACCTGTGCGGTCAGGCGCAGCGGCCGGCTCCCCCTCGGGGGTCGCCTGCGTGGTTGCAGCAGGAAGCCGGGACCCCTGTGAGCTGCCCAGGACGTGGGAGGTCAGTGTCACCTGCCCGAACGCGCGTGTCGTTCCACGGGCATCCAGATGCGCCAGCCCGTCCCGAGCCCTCGCGAGCCCCGCAGACACGGCCGGCAGCCCCTCGCCAGCTGCTGGGGGCGCGGCTCGCGCCCTGCGGCCTTGACCCTGCACTTGAACTCCAGCCAGCACCTGCTGGAACCAGCTGGACCGGCCGGTCTGGGGCTGCACGTGCGGTGCACCCGGGGGCCAGAGGCCGGCGTCCGGCCTGGGCGCGGGGCTGCGGGACTCGGGCGGCCTGCCTGGCCCGCGTGCCCATTCCGGACCGCCCCGGCCTTCCTCCTCCTCCTCCTCCTCCTCCTCCTCCTCGAGCGGCGCTCCCGGCTCGTGAGGGGGGATGGGGGGCGCCGCGCCCGGCCCCTCCCTGCCCGGGTGGCCGCGGGGACCCCCGCAGGGGCAGCTCGGCCCTCGCGGGGACAGGCGCGTCGCGCGGGCGCGGCCGGCGGAACAGGATCCCGGCGCCCGGGGCGCGCCGGCCGGGGGCGGGGCCGCCGCCGACCTTTCCCCTACTTTCCTCCGCCGTCACGTGACGCCGCTCGGGGGCGGGGCCGGGCGCCGTTGGCCGCGGTGCCCTCGCGAGCGCGCGCGCCGGGTGGGGGCGGCGCGGCCCGGGCGTCCGCGGCCTCGGCGCGCGGGGTCGGCGAGAGCTGAGGGCGGCGTGGGGCGGCGCGATGGCCGCTCGGCGGGCCCGGGTCCCCTCGGGACGTGGTTCCCAGACTGCGCGGCCTGCGGCGGGCGGGGTCCTCGGGAGGGCTCCCTCCGCGCACGGCGCCGCCGCGGACCACGCGGAGCCCGGGCCGCACGGAGAGGCAGAGCGAGCTGCCGGGGCGGGTTCGCTCCGCAGAGGCCCCGGCCGGGCCCGGTGGAGGCCGGGGTCTGCCTGCGGGCGGGGGTCTCCCTGCGGGCGGCGCTGGGCCGGAGCCCCGGGCCACAGCCTCCTGCCGAGCCCAGCCTCTGTCCCCGGGGCGTGTTTTGTTTTGTCTTTAACAACCTGTTACCCTAACACCGGGCGAGGGAGATGTTCTGCCTGGTGATTTCAAATATTTGTTGCCTTTTGTGACCTTCAACTTTGACCCCGTGCAAATATATTCTTAGGTGGCCGCTGGGGCGCTGGGCCGTGGCCGCCTGCGCTGTTTGGGTCACGTGGCGGCCTCGGGTAGGAGACCCGGTCACCTTTGCCTCTCTTGTCTTTCGTCCAGCAATTGTCCTTGGACTTAATAACGCAAGACACGGTACTGACGTCCTGTCCTGGGGACGGGGCAGGGACAGAGCCACCCTGGGCATAGGGTGGCTCCCGCTCTAACTCCTGGAGACACTGCACTCCTGGGGGGGTGGGGGGAGGAAGGTTCCGGCTCTGACCGCATGGTCTGGGGCACCCGGCCCAGGCACCTGGGGCTCAGCCTCAGACCGTCCCGCCCCTAGTGATGCCTGTGTGGTCAGGGCCAAGTCCTGCTGCTCTTCTATTTCTTTTAAAGATTTATTTATTTATTTGAATGTCAGAGGAGGAGAGGCAGAGAGAGGGGGGGGGGGTCCTTTCATCTGCTGGTTCACTCCCCAAGTAGGCAGCAATGGCTGGAGCAGGGCCAATCCGAGGCCAGGAACTTCCTCCGGGTCTCCCACGTGGGTGCAGGGGCCCAAGGACTTGGGGCCATCCTCTGCTGCTTTCCCAGGCCACAGCAGGGAGCTGGATGGGAAGTGGAGCAGCCGGGACTCAAACCAGCGCCTATATGGGATGCCGGTAGTGTGGGTGGCGGCTTTGCCCGCTGCGCCACAGCGCCGCCCCGACCTTGCTCCTAACCCTGCCTCCCTCGCTGTTTCCTGACCGGAGCAGGCGTCAGGAAGGGGACGCCAGCAGGTCTGCTTTCATCTTAGGGATTGCACGTGAGTGACACAAGAGCGGAGGAAGCTGTGGGGTCCCTGCCCCGGTGTCCTTTCCTTCACAGGGTGTGGTGGTGCTGGGGGACTTGGGGGCGTGAGACGAGCACCCTCATCCCTCCCTCACGGGGAGACCCCTCTGCCGGTCCTCTGGGGGCTCCCCGTGGGGAGCGTTGAGTGGGTGCAGCTCTGCTGAGAACGGGGACCTGGGGCTGACTCCCTCTCTTACAATTCCCGCTCCCCTCCCCTCCCCCGCGTTTATCAGGTGGTGTTTGTGTCTAAAGCAACAGAAGGGTCCAGTGTTGTGGTGCAGTGGGTGCAGCCACGTTCGGGACACCCTCGTCCACATCTGGGTGCTGACTCGAGTCCTGGCTACCCCGCCTCTCACCCAGCTTCCTGTCTGTGCACTGGGGAAGCAGGGTGATGGCTCGAAGTGCTGGGCTCCTGGGGCCCACATGAGAGACCTGGACGGGGTTCCTGGCTCCAGTCTGACCGAGCGCTGATTGTTGCAGCCGGCTGGGGAGTGACCCAGCGAGCGCAGGTCTCTGCCTCTGTCGGCCCGCTCTTTCAAGCCAGTCAATTAATCAGTCTTAAAAGCACGTTAAAACCGATGATCTTACCTTCCGGGAAGCCGTCACGCACTGCGTCTCGGGTTTGACCTGCTGACACGAGCCTCGGTGGATCAAAGCGTTTGCCCCCGTGGGCTCCTGCAGCGCCCAGAGAACGCCTTGCTACACGGAGGATTCGTTTCTGTGCGCTTTGCCAGACGCCCTGTTCTGCGGCGCGAGGTCCATAAGGAGAAGATAAATCAGCAATTTCTGCAAGTTGGAAAGGTAGGCGAGGTCGTAGTCTGGCACTGAGGCTCGGTGGGGGTGGGGGCAGCGTCCAGAGAGGAAGGCGGAGGCCAGCACATCGGCGTTCTGGGAGGATTCAGCCGGAGAGGAGCAAGAGCCTGTCCTGCGTGGAGGACCCGAGGCCGGCGGGGCTGCCTGCCCCTCTCGCCTTCAGTCTGCGCAGGGGTGAGTGTCAGCATACTGGTTTTCTTTTTATTTGAAAGACAGTTACAGAGAGGGAGTCAGACATGTCTTCCACCTGCCGGTTCAATCTCCAGATGGCCACAACAGCCCAGGCTGGGCCTGGCAGAAGTCAGAGGCCAGGAGCTTCATCCGGGTCTCTGACGCAGTTGCAAGGGCCCAGAGACGTGGGCCATCCTCTGCTGCTTTTCCAGGCACGTTATCAGGGAGCTGGATTGGAAAGTGGAGTAGCTGGGACTTGAGCCAGTGCCTGTATGGGATGCCCGCATTGCAGGCAGCGGCTTAACCACTGTGCCAAAACTCCAGTCCCTGTGGTAGCACACTGTGTGCCAGCAGCGTGGGCCGGAGGCCGTGGCGTTTGCTCAAGGGCCTGCGTTCAAGTGGTGGAGCTGGGATTTGAACCCCAGGTCTCGGTTCTTCCTCCCCTCTCCCGGCTGCTGGGCAGCCAGGTGGTTTTGGAGGACCCCCTCCCCGCACACGTGCGCCCACCCACGCACGCCTCAGACTGGGTGTGACACGAAGCCTGTGTCCTCTTCTGTGTGGTGGTGGCCCTGACACCTGCCGCTCCGGGTCACCGGGTCTTACGGGGCCCTAGTGAGAGGTCAGCTGGGAAAGTAGCCTGGGGTGTTGTGGGTGCAGACGGGCCCAGGCTCAGGAGGTTTTGGCTTTGCAGGGCGGTGTAAGCAGGGGTGCCTTTTGTGGAAAGCATACTTGGAGTTTGCATCGATCTGCTCCCGGCCCAGCGCCACGTGGGCTGGTTCTGTGACGGGGGCAGCGGCGAGCCCAGCTCCCAGCCCACGCTGCAGGCGCCGGGAGCGTCTTGGATCCAAGTAGTTTGAGTTCTGGAGCTGCTGCCTGCTCTGTGAGGCAGGGCTCGTGTTCGGTGCCTGTGTGTGGCTGCGGCCCCGGAGGTTCTGGGCACCTCTGGATGGGGGGGTGCGGATGGGGGGTGGGGTGGTGAGGTGGTCTGACTCCTGCCCTGAGTCTCTGTAAATACAGGCTCTAGCCCACGCAGGCAGTTCTGCGGTCTCCAGACTGAAACCTGTGTTTTGGCAGGTTCCGTGCCGCCCTGGGTGCAAAGGTGGAGGCCGTGCACGGCGCCCCGTCCCCGTGGCGTTCGGAACACCTGTGGGGACAGCACCCTGCCATGAGGAGAGGCTTGGGCAGCCCCTGCGCTCCCGCCGCGCGTTCCCGGGAGGCTGGAGGAAAGTGCCAGCTCCTGAACTTGTGGGGAGCCTTGAACTAGAAGAGCCTGGTCGGCCGGCGCCACAGCTCACTGGGCTAATCCTCCGCCTGCAGTGCCGGCATCCCAGGTTCTAGTCCCGGTTGGGGCGCCGGATTCTGTCCGGGTTGCCTCTCTTCCAGGCCAGCTCTCTGCTGTGGCCCGGGAAGGCAGTGGAGGATGGCCCAAGTGCTTGAGCCCTGCACCCACATGGGAGACCAGGAGAAGCACCTGGCTCCTGGCTTTGGATCAGTGCAGCGCCGGCCGTGGCGGCCATTAGGGGAGTGAACCAACGGAAGGAAGACCTTTCTCTCTGTCTCTCTCTCACTGTCTACCTACCTATCAAATTAAAAAAAAGGGGGGGGGGGCCTGGTCGGCCGCTGGCCTGGCACTCCCCTGGGTGATCCTCGGCGGCTTTTCCCTAATCCTTTTTTTTTTCCCCCCCTCAAACGCTATCTACCTGATTCAGCGTCACTTGCTGAGCTGGGGAGATAGGTCGCGGCCTCGATTTGAATGACCTCGGAGGGTGGAAGCTGAGCTGTTTTCAGAACTGAGCTCAGGGCTGGGGTCTGCGTTGGCTTCAGGAAATTCACCGTGTGGCCGATTTGAATAGTGCAAATGTTCAGAGCCTGGTTCCAGCCTTTCGCCGGCGGGGGTGGCTTGCTGGGGTTTGGGGCTGGCTTGTCCTTGGAGTTGAGATTTGGTTTCCAAATGTCTTAAAGGTGGGGCTTTTGAGAGGGGTGCTCGCCTTCGGATTAGTTCTCAGGAGAAGGGGCTCAGTCCCTGTGGCCTCTCCCCGCCTCCCTCATGGGTTTTCCCACCTGGGGCTGCTTGGGACTCTCCAAGGCGCCCCCACCGTGTCCTGCCAGCCGCTGTGTCGTGAGGGCGCGGGTGCCTGGCTCAGAACGCCCCTGCCTCTCCAGCAGCGAGCCCGAGACCTGCTCCTTTAGGGTGGCGTGTGCTCAGCTGGTGCTGCAGCCACACGTTCCTTCACCTTCCTTACCCGTGAAGCCCTCACAAACAGACCCGGAGGGCTTATTTGAAAGGCAGAGTTACACAGAGGGAGGGAGGGAGGGAGGAAGAGAGAGAGAGAGAGGAGGAGGGGAGGGAGGGAGGGAGGGAGGGAGAGAGAGAGAGACAGACAGACAGACACGGAGACCTTCCTACAGCTATTTCACTCCCCAGGTGCCACAACAGCCCAGGGCTGGGCCAGGCTGAAACCAGGAGCTTCCTCCAGGTCTCCCACGTGGGTGCAGGGGCCCAAGCACTTGGGCCATCTTCTTCTGCTTTCCCAGGCCGTTTGGTGGGGAGCTGGATTGGAAGTGTTGGAAGTGGAGCAGCGGGACTTGAACCGGCGCCCATCTGGGATGCAGGCATCGCTGGTGGCACCTTTACCCAGTATGCCACAACACTGGCCCCGTGACAGGAGTTGCTTTCCAGGTGTTTCCGTCCGATTCCAGAACTGTTTGCGTGGGCCGGCTTCCTGGGAAAGCACAGGGCCCCATTGCGGAGGAGCGTCTGAGTGCGTCACAGCCGGCTTGTGGCACCAGAGCCGGTGTGCTGACACTGTCCGCTGGAGAGCTGGCTTCTCTTCAGTTCCATCATGGCCACCTTCACCTCCACCGGACTTCAGCTGCATGGGCGTGCTGCTCTGGAGCAAACCCCCGTGCTGCGGATGCCCTTCCAGAATGGTCCTGATCCTTTCCGCGAGGCTCTGGGGGGCAGTGAGGAAGCCAGCCTGGGTTGCCATCCTGGACACCCCGCACAGCAGGGCCAGCCCTGGAGGCTGGGACTGGCTTTGGCTCAGCAGAGTCCTCCCAGGCGTGGGTCCCTGGGCCACCCCAGGCTGTGCTGGCGCTGGTGAGGTATCCGCCCTGCCTCTCACCCAGGACTGCCCGGAGTGTCTGCGCGGGTTTCTGCAGGTGCGGAGGCTTGGCTCATCCAGCGGACTTGCTCCTTGCCCGGGGACCCGGGCTGTGTTCGAGACCTGCTTGGTGTCGGCGCTGAGCGGAGCTGGCCTCCTGTGGGCAGCCTTTCCTCGAAACACTTCCGGCACAGTTGTTGACCGTTAGATGAGTGTGGGCCGGCGCTGGATTTTAATAGAAGGCAGCGCTCGCTCCTGTGTGCCTGTGAGTTGTGCAATCCCGGCCGGAAGGCTGGAGCATCCAAATAATTTTCGAGTTGGCCCCCATCCCACTCGTCGTTACTGTAGTCTTGCTGCTGGCGGCAGTCACATCATTTTGGTTACGACAGTGACCTAATTTTCTATCTGTGTTGTAACGTTAGGAGTGTTAAGTAGGACTCCCAGTGTAGTACCCGCTACTTAACCTTGGTAGGTGAGAGCGCGAGATTTGGAGTTACGCCTGGGCTTGATTTCACAACCCAGCTGTTTTCTGGCCATGACCTTGGGCAAGTTTCTTGACATCTGAGCTTTAAATCTCTCTTTAAGAAGTGGGGTTGGGGGCCGGCGCCGTGGCTTAACTGGCTAATCCTCCGCCTTGCGGCGCTGGCACACCGGGTTCTAGTCCCAGTTGGGGCGCCGGATTCTGTCCCGGTTGCCCCTCTTCCAGGCCAGCTCTCTGCTATGGCCCAGGAAGGCAGTGGAGGATGGCCCAAGTGCTTGGGCCCTGCACCCGCATGGGAGACCAGGAGAAGCACCTGGCTCCTGGCTTCGGATCAGCGAGATGCACCAGCCGCAGCAGCCACTGGAGAGTGAACCAATGGCAAAAAGGAAGACCTTTCTCTCTCTCTCTCTCACTGTCCACTTGGGCTGGGTGTTGAGCCCATGTTCGGATGCCTGTGCCCACAGGGGGATGCCTGGGCTTGAGCCCTGGCTCTGGCTGCTGCCTCCAGCTTCCTGCTAGTGTACACGCCGAGAGGCAGCAGTGGCCCCCAGTTATTGCCACTCCCGTGTGGGATGTGTTGTTTTCCAGGTGCCTGGTGTTGGCCCTGCCCAGCCCTGGCCACGACAGGCATTTGGGGAGTAAACCAGAGGACAGGAGCTGTCTGTCTGTCTGTCTGTCTCTCTCTCTGCCTCTCGGAAAATGAAAAAATGCAGAGTTAGCAGTAGTACCATTTCTGCAGGTTCTAGTGGGATTTTGGTGAGCTGACTCAGGTCAGGTACGTTAATAAAATATGGTTCATCTTGTGCCAAGGAGTTTGATGCAAGGAGTGTTCTGTAACTTTCAGGTTCAAAGCGCTACCGTGAACCTATACGCTGTACGTCCCTGTGTCCTGGGATCTCCCGTCTCCTGCCTACCTCCCCGCCTTCTGGCTCCACGTCTGTGGCCTGCAAGGCTGTGTCAGACACCTGCCAATACCACACTCATTACACCATGTAGTCGCTGTACAGCCTGTTTTCTTGGAAGCCTGTTGTCGCGCAGCAAGTTTTATTGTTTGTTTTATGTGACAGGTGATTTCCCCATCCTGCTTCTCCCTGGGCGTGTTGTAAATTCTGGCCATGCGCTGGGCCTCACGCCGACCTTTCGCCTACTTTCCTCAGCCTGCTGCCGCCTGTCTGAGCTCTGCAGGCCTGGGGGCCGCCCAAGGAGGGCCGGCTGCTGGGGTCCAGGGCCAGCGTCGGGATTCACAGGCCCCGACCTGCAGTTTTGGTGAAGAGGACCAAGAAAGGCTAACAGTCCAACAGCAGGGGGCAGGGCCGTGCTGAGCCAGGCTCTTAAAATGAAGGCATCTGACCAAGATGGAAACTTGTTCAGTGTTGGGTCCCTGTGAGGTGACAGAGAAGGGAACGGGGACCTGGGTCCTGGAGGCAAAAGCGGTCCCCCGGGAGTGAAGCCCGGCGCCTGCCGGTGCAGGAGCAGCCCATACTCTGGGGGGCTGCATTTCGGGGTGCGGAACTGCAGATCCAGGGGCTCACCTGAGCCGGTGAAGGGAAGGGGGGCCGAGTGTGAAGGAAGGAGAGACGGACAAGGGCGGAAGACCCTCCAGTGGCCGTGCCGAGGTGCAGATGGCCGGAGGGCGTGCAGGTGGCCCCGCACTAGGGGAACTCACTGGAGCTGAGTGGTTTCGCTGTGGTCAGAGAGCGGTGGTCTCAGCTGCACCCTCGCGTCCCGAGTCAGGCTGACTTTTTGAGAGTGGATCCCCCTGCGGTGCTTATGTGTGCTGGTGTGGACCTTGGCGACCAGTCTCTCCTTCATGGCCCTCGGGCCTTGTGACGGGGCGCAGTGCAGGGTTCGTGGGTGATCCGTCCGTGAGCCAGCCACTCAGGGCTCACTGCACTGGGGTCAGAGGTGAGAGCTGGCTCCCGGCCACGGTTTCTGGACTGGCATTCGGTGCAGCAGCTGAGACATGACTAGGGACCCCTGCAACCCACAGGGGGGTTTGTGGGTTCCAGTCCTGCCAACGCCCACCCTGGGAAGCAGCGGGTGAGGTCTCAGGTGATTGGGTCCCTGGGTTGAGTCACAGTGACCCCCTCTGGTCTTCCCGAGCGGCCTTGCCTGAGGACGTCCCCAGGGGTCCATTCTGTCACCCGCCCAGAACTGCTTGTGGGGGAGGAGCAGCCGGGCCGATGACCACAGGGGAGCCCTCTGCAGCCAGTTCCCTCTGTGCAGAACGGGGGTCCAGAGGTCAGGCCGTGGCAGGGACCGAGTGAGTGACAGGGAGAGCTGAGCTCTCTGCCCACCCACGTCTGCGTGCTCATTCTCAGCTCTCCGCTTCTCTCGGCTGTGTCTCTGGTGCAGCATTGGCGTCCTCTCCTCCCGGCGTCCTGGGCCTGGGCGCGGCTGCACACTCTGCCGTGCAGGGTCCCAGCCCCGAGCCCCTGCGGTGCCTTGTGCTGCCCTGCTTGCGGTGGCCTCTGGAAGGCGGAGGGTAGGGAGAGGCCGCCCAGCACGAGGTGGCCAGGATCCAGACCCGGGCCCGGCCTGCCAGCTGGAGCCCACACAGCTGGCCCGCGGGCCCTTCCTCTCCCAGCCACCGGGACTCCCAGCTGCGCCGCGCCAGCGCACAAGAGCAGTGGCGTGGGACGCCAGGAGTCCTGCCAAGCGGGAGAGTTGGAGTCAGAACACGCTGGTGCCCGTGGCCTCCCGCCCTCACCGAGAGGTGGCCGGAGGAGAGAGGAGGGGCAGGTAGCTCCAGGCAGGCTGGGCCTGTCTCAGGCCTTGCTGTGGCAGAGAAATGGGTAGGTTCTAACACAGCGGGAAGGACTGGCACAAGCCGGGCAAAGCGCAGAGCAGCCGCCTTCTTGGAGCCCTGGGCCTGCGCTGTTGGCTGCTGGGGCGAGCCGAGTGGGGATGGGCGGTGAGCAGCTGACCAGGCCTTCGCAAGGGCACGGAGGGCCCACAGAGCAGGCCATCAGCGCCAGGAGGAGGAGGGACATTGGCCCTGTGGCGGCCTGGGGCCGAGAACCCCGCTGTGTAATGACCGTCACGTCCAGCGTCCCAGGTTCACCTGCCACACTGTGGTGTGTGACAGTGAGGCGTGCAGACGGCACACACAAGGGGCAGGCTGCCGGCAGGTGTGCACACGGGACTGTGTGGCTCAGGGCACGCACGAGGGACAGGCTGCCGGCAGGTGTGCACACGGGACTGTGTGGCTCAGGGCACGCACGAGGGGCAGGCTGCCGGCAGGTGTGCACACGGGACTGTGTGGCTCAGGGCACGCACGAGGGGCAGGCTGCCGGCAGCTGTGCACACGGGACTGTGTGGCTCAGGGCACGCACGAGGGGCAGGCTGCCGGCAGGTGTGCACACGGGACTGTGTGGCTCAGGGCACGCACGAGGGGCAGGCTGCCTGCAGCTGTGCACACGTGACTGTGTGGCTCAGGGCACGCACGAGGGGCAGGCTGCCGGCAGGTGTGCACACGGGACTGTGTGGCTCAGGGCACGCACGAGCAGCAGGCTGCCGGCAGGTGTGCACACGGGACTGTGTGGCTCAGGGCACGCACGAGGGACAGGCTGCCGGCAGGTGTGCACACGGGACTGTGTGGCTCAGGGCACGCACGAGGGGCAGGCTGCCGGCAGCTGTGCACACGGGACTGTGTGGCTCAGGGCACCATGAGGGGCAGGCTGCCGGCAGCTGTGCACACGGGACTGTGTGGCTCAGGGCACCACGAGGGGCAGGCTGCCGGCAGGTGTGCACACGGGACTGTGTGGCTCAGGGCACGCACGAGGGGCAGGCTGCCGGCAGGTGTGCACACGGGACTGTGCGGCTCAGGGCACGCACGAGGGGCAGGCTGCCGGCAGGTGTGCACACGGGACTGTGCGGCTCAGGGCACGCACGAGGGGCAGGCTGCCGGCAGGTGTGCACACGGGACTGTGCGGCTCAGGGCACACACGAGGGGCAGGCTGCCGGCAGCTGTGCACACGGGACTGTGCGGCTCAGGGCACGCACGAGGGGCAGGCTGCCGGCAGGTGTGCACACGGGACTGTGCGGCTCAGGGCACGCACGAGGGGCAGGCTGCCGGCAGGTGTGCACACGGGACTGTGTGGCTCAGGGCACGCACGAGGGGCAGGCTGCCGGCAGGTGTGCACACGGGTCTGTGTGGGCAACAAGCCCGGCATTCCGGGAAGGCGTGAGGAGGGGGTGTCTGTGTTGGGTGCTTAACAGGTGGTCTTGGGGAAGGCGCTGTCTCCCGCGGGTGCAGGGAGGCGCTCCGTGTCTTTCCCATAGTGGGAGCGTAGCTGCTGTTCCCATACCGCCCTGTAAGTTACTGGGTTCCCTGATAGAAAGCAGTTTTGCTGTTGGACAGCCTGACGTTCCTGGGGGCCTCGCCCTCCCCCTACACCCTGGGGGTCCTGGGCTTGTCTCCCCCGCTGTGTTTCTTTGCCAGGAGGTGAGGTGACAGGGCAGGGCCTGTCCCTGCCTGGGCGCCTCTTTCCCTGGGTGGACAGGGCTGGTCCCAGCAGCACCCGTGTCTCCCAGTGGTTTTCGCACTCAGGCCTGGGGGGGGGGGGCACCGTGGTTTCCTTTCCCGTGTGTCCACGGAGGGAATGATCCCTCAGTTCTAGAGGCTCTAGGAGCCCTCTGGCTGTGTCAGCGTGAGGGAGGGGCCTGGCCGGGGAGCTGGGGTTACCCGTCCGGCTGCGGCCAGCTCGGTGAAGCCGCGGGGACAGCGTCCTCTCAGTCTCTCTGGACACTGTTTCCGGGTGACCATGAAGGCTTGGCACAGGCCAGGCTGCACCCACTCGGAGCTGGGGAGGTGGGTGGATTCCTTGGGGGGTGCCTCCTTTACCTCCAGGCCCAAAGCTCGGCCATTGTGGTTTCCGGTAGTTTTTCCTTTGATCTCTTTTTCTTACTTAGTGCTTTGTAGGACACACTGTAGAGGGAGAAGGTGGAGGGCAGCAGGGCGGCCGGCCTCTGAGGAGGAGGGGAGGCCTCAGGGGGCCTGAGTGGTGCTTCCGGTGGGTCCGAGGGGCCCTGCAGGAAGGGGGCAGGAGTGCGGGGGCCTGCGTCCACTGTGGACCTGGAAGAGCGCTCTTCTCTGCTGGACAGGGCTGAGGTCGGCGCTGGGGTGGCTGAGGCAGGTTTGACTGTAGACTCGGCCTCTGGCGGAGGCAGGCTCGGCCCTGTCCTGGGAGCTCTCGTCCTCGGGGAGCCTGCGCGTGGGGAGCCCCTGGATCCGGGTGCTCTCTGAGAGTCGCAACTCGTTGCTCAATACAGCGCCCAGTGCACGCCTGCAGCCGCTGTCCACACCTGAAGGTCAGGGCCTCCGGCCGGTGTGGACTCACTGGTGGATGTTCTGGGGTCTCCTCTGTTGGCCTCCAGGGGCTGTTGTGAAGACTGGGACTTGTCTCAGGCCCGCGAGTCGCTTCCTGGGTCAGCTGGGTGTGGCCCGGGTGCTGGCTGAGAGGGTCCTGGGTCAGCTGGGGGTGGCCTGGGGTGCTGGCTGGGAGGGTCCTGGGTCAGCTGGGGGTGGCCTGGGGTGCTGGCTGGGCGGGTCCTGGGTCAGCTGGGGGTGGCCTGGGTGCTGGCTGGGGGGGTCCTGGGTCAGCTGGGGGTGGCCTGGGGTGCTGGCTGGGCGGGTCCTGGGTCAGCTGGGGGTGGCCTGGGGTGCTGGCTGGGGGGGTCCTGGGTCAGCTGGGGGTGGCCTGGGTGCTGGCTGGGCGGGTCCTGGGTCAGCTGGGGGTGGCCTGGGGTGCTGGCTGGGCGGGTCCTGGGTCAGCTGGGGGTGGCCTGGGTGCTGGCTGGGCGGGTCCTGGGTCAGCTGGGGGTGGCCTGGGGTGCTGGTTGGGCGGGTCCTGGGTCAGCTGGGGGTGGCCTGGGTGCTGGCTGGGGGGGTCCTGGGTCAGCTGGGTGTGGCCTGGGGTGCTGGCTGGGGGGGTCCTGGGTCAGCTGGGGGTGGCCCGGGTGCTGGCTGGGAGGGTCCTGGGTCAGCTGGGGGTGGCCCGGGTGCTGGCTGGGAGGGTCCTGGGTCAGCTGGGGGTGGCCCGGGTGCTGGCTGAGAGGGTCCTGGGTCAGCTGGGGGTGGCCTGGGGTGCTGGCTGGGAGGGTCCTGGGTCAGCTGGGGGTGGCCTGGGGTGCTGGCTGGGAGGGTCCTGGGTCAGCTGGGGGTGGCCTGGGTGCTGGCTGGGGGGGTCCTGGGTCAGCTGGGGGTGGCCTGGGGTGCTGGCTGGGCGGGTCCTGGGTCAGCTGGGGGTGGCCTGGGTGCTGGCTGGGGGGGTCCTGGGTCAGCTGGGGGTGGCCTGGGTGCTGGCTGGGCGGGTCCTGGGTCAGCTGGGGGTGGCCTGGGGTGCTGGCTGGGCGGGTCCTGGGTCAGCTGGGGGTGGCCTGGGTGCTGGCTGGGCGGGTCCTGGGTCAGCTGGGGGTGGCCTGGGGTGCTGGTTGGGCGGGTCCTGGGTCAGCTGGGGGTGGCCTGGGTGCTGGCTGGGGGGGTCCTGGGTCAGCTGGGTGTGGCCTGGGGTGCTGGCTGGGGGGGTCCTGGGTCAGCTGGGGGTGGCCCGGGTGCTGGCTGGGAGGGTCCTGGGTCAGCTGGGGGTGGCCCGGGTGCTGGCTGGGAGGGTCATGGGTCAGCTGGGGGTGGCCTGGGGTGCTGGCTGGGCGGGTCCTGGGTCAGCTGGGGGTGGCCTGGGTGCTGGCTGGGCGGGCTGGCCCCTGCTGTTCATCCCCAGCCTCTGAGCAGAGGCAGCGGCTGGTGAGGTCAGAACCGAGGTTCAGAGCGAACTGCGCTTAGGGGACGTCTGGTGTCTGGGCGATGTGCCACATGTCACGTGTTTCCCCCTCCCCAGGTAACCCCTGAAGATGGCAGAGGCTCACCAGGCCGTGGCCTTCCAGTTCACGGTCACTCCAGACGGCATCGACCTGCGACTGAGCCATGAGGCCCTGAAGCAAATCTGCCTGTCCGGGTTGCACTCCTGGAAAAAGAAGCTCATCCGATTCAAGGTCCTGCAGCGCTCGATCAGCTGTGTCCCCTGGATAGTGGTCTGCCCGCTGAAGTCAGTGTGGTGGTCGGCACCGCCTGTGTACTTCCCTGGTACTTAGGCTGATGGGACCCCCTCCCCTGTGCTGTGACACAGACAGGGCAGAGGCCCGAGCACGGTGGCCATCGGCTGCTGCTTTTCCCAGGCCGCTAGCAGGGAGCTAGACCGGAAATGGAGCAGCCAGGACTCGAACTGGCACTCACATGGGATACTGGCATCGCAGGTGGTGGCTTAAGCCACTGTGCCACAGAGCTGGCCTCCTGGAACCTTTTGAATTGTGTGCTAGATGCCTTGCTGGTGAAGTAGCCAAACGTTGACACTCCCTGGCGTTTCCATCCAGCTCCGTGCACGGCTCCGCAGGCCTGCTCGCCTGGAAGGGAGACATTTCGTCCTCGTTTAGGGGGGCGTCTTGTTCGCAGTTGACTTCAACTTCTTTGTAAAACTGGAGGAAATCCATTCAGAGCAGGGCAAGTTCACCAGGTGCCCGTGAGCGCCCCCGCCCCTGGGTTCCCCAGCTCCCCTCCCCCGGGGCAGCCGAGAGGGCTGTTGGCAGTGTTCCGGGTGCTGCTGCCGGTGACGGCAGGGACAGTCCCGGGAGCCAGCTCTGTGCACAGGGACCTGGGGCTCCACTGGGGGGCTCCTCATTCAGAAAAAACCCGGCTGGGGTTAAGTCCCAGTCCTCTCTCCAGCTGTTTCTGCCGCAGTCCTGGAGGGCGCCGTCCGCGCCAGGAGAAGCCACGCTCTTCCTTCAAATCCCGGAGAGCAGGGGCTGGCGTCTGGGGCGTGGCTCAGACCCCGCCTGTGACTCCTCGTTCCCTGTCCGCACATCTGGGTCCGAGTCTCCGATCCCTCACGTTTCCAGCTTCCTGCTAATGTGCACCCAGAGAGGCAGAAGTTCCCGGGTCCCTGCTACCACGTGGGAGGCACCGACCGAGTCCAGGCTTGTCCGTTTGGCCTGGCCCGGCCCCCGCTGTCGTGGGCCTTTGGGGAGCGAACCAGCGGATAGGAGGATCTTCCCGTCTGCTTCCCTGTCTTTCTAACTTTTCAGTAAATAAAATAAATAGCAATTTAAAAAAATCTAGGAAAGTAGAATCTTGGGTGCAAGGGCTGGGCTGCCACCTCCCACCAGTGGAAGTGCTGGTCCCTGATTCTCAAGGCCTGCGGGGAAACGCCAGGGTCGCCTGACTGGCCGCTGCTGAGAGCTGGCAGCACTGATGGCTACGAGAGCGCCATGAGTGAGCCGCGGCGCCCGCCCTGCGGTGTGCTAGGGGACAGCGTGGTTGCCAGGGGAGCCTGCCGCACAGGTGTGCAGCCTCGAGGCCGCGGGAACAGGAGAGGTGTTGTCCGGCTCCTTCCTCCCCAGCTGTTGCTTTTTTGTGTGTGTGATTGAATTCGGTTCTCACATTTGAGAACATCCTTCCCCATTGGAAGCTGTATGGGGCTGGTGTGTGGGGCGCCAAGTGTCTTCTAAGCGTGTTCAGGAGAAGCCCTGCTGGCCTACCTAGGCAGACGGCGTCTGTGGAAACGGCTGCAGGGGCTCAGACACAGAGTGAAGAGCGCAGCTTTGTTCGCGAGGTGGCTGCTGGGAGGAAGACCCCCGGCGTGAGGCAGTCGTGGTGGGCGAGGCGGCCGAGCGCGTGAGGAGAGCTGCGCCTGCCTCAGGCCCGCATTGGGAGTGGACAGGAGCCTGGCCCCCATTTCTCCCCTCCTGTGTCTTCTGGAGCGTTGCTGGGGGGTGGTTTTCTGGGTGTGGAATTCCTGTAGATCCTGCAGGGCTCATCAGCGCAGTCTTAGGCCCAGCAGCCCGTGGGCAGGGCGGGGGGGATTCCCCGGAGCTGTCCTGGGCGGGGCTGTGGCCACCTGGCAGGGTTGTGGGACAGGAGCGGTGGCCCGGGGTCCTTGCTGCCCTGCCTCAGGGCCTGTTTCCTCGTCCCATCGCACAGCACTCTTTCTTTTCTTTTTTTTTTGACAGGCAGAGTGGACAGTGAGAGAGAGAGACAGAGAGAAAGGTCTTCCTTTTGCCGTTGGTTCACCCTCCAATGGCCGCTGTGGCTGGCGCACCACGCAGATCCAAAGCCAGGAGCCAGGTGCTTCTCCTGGTGTCCCATGGGGTGCAGGGCCCAAGGACCTGGGCCATCCTCCACTGCACTCCCGAGCCACAGCAGAGAGCTGGCCTGGAAGAGGGGCAACCGGGACAGGATCGGTGCCCCGACCGGGACTAGAACCTGGGGTGCCGGCGCCGCAGGCGGAGGATTAGCCTAGTGAGCCGTGGCGCTGGCCAGCAGTCTATCTTTAAAAATTCTCATTTTCATCGGCTCCTCTTAGACACGTTGGCTCGTGTGTGCTGCCCGCTCAGCGCTGCCCACGTCCCGCCCGTCCTCTCTCCTAGAGACTTTCTCTTCCTCCTTCACTTTCTTCTTTGGGGAGAGAGCTGCGGTGATTTCTGTAAACTCTTCTGTAGAGGAATCAAAATTCTTTTTATTTATTCATTTTTCATTTATTTGAAAGGCACAGAGAGGGAGAAGGAGAGAGATCTTTCATCCACTGGTTCACCCCTCCCCAAATGCCTGCAACAGCCAGGGCTGGGCCAGGCAAAACAGGAACCTGGAAGTCACTGGGCTCCTGCAGTGGGTGGGACAGACCCAACATTGTTTTGTCTTGTTTTGTTTTGAAAGGCAGAGTTATAGAGAAGGGAGGGAGAGAGAGAGAGAGAATGTGAATCCAGGAGCCAGGAGCTTCTTCTGGGTCTCCCACGTGGGTGCAGGGCCCAAGGACTCGGGTCGTCTGTTGCTGCCTGTCCAGGCCTTTAGCAGGGAGCTGGATCTGAAGTGGAGCAGCCCGGTCTCAAACCGGTGCCCATGTGGGATTCTGGCATCGTGGGCGGCAGCTTTGCGTGCTACGCCACAGCACCGGCCCTTCTGAGAATTTTTTTTTTTTAAGCTCATGGAAGGTGCTGCTTCTTTTTTTAAAAAATTAATTTATTTATTTGGAAGTCAGAGTTACACAAAGAGAGATGGAGAGGCAGAGAGAGGAAGGGAGGGAGGAAGGGAGGGAGGGAGTTCTATCTGCTGGTTCACTGTCCAGATGACCATAATGGCTGGAGCTGCACCGATCTGAAGCCAGGAGCCAGGAGCTTCTTCCAGGTCTCCCAACGCAGGTTCAGGGGCCCAAGGTCTTGGGTCGTCCTCCACTGCTTTCCCAGGCCACAGCAGAGAGCTGGATTGGAAGTGGAGCAGCTGGAACTCCAACCAGCGCCCATATTAAATGCCAGCATTGCAGGCAGTGGCTGTACCTGCTACGCCACAGTGCCGGCCCCTTGCCCTGAGGGTTTTTAAAAATTTATTTATTTGAGAGGAAGATATAGAAAACAAGAAGGGGAGAGAGCGTGCCCTTCTTCTAGTCCACTCTCCAGTTGCCTGCGGTGCCCGTCGCCTGCTTCCTCCCGGGGTCTGTATTAGCAGGAAGCTGGAGTCGGGAGCCCCTGGATAAAATGCCGCCCCTGCAACACGCCCTCGGTGTGGAGCGTTCTCCTGGGGGCGCATCAGGGTCCGTCCGGGTCTTGATCAGGAGTGAAGGGAGAGGCAGTGTGGGAGCCGAGGTCTCAGGGCGCCCTCCATGGAGCAGGCTGGGGAGAGGACTCCGCCGTGTCAGTCCGGGGGGAGCTCGGGAGTCTGTTAGACCAGTGCAGGGGTGATTCGATGTCGGGGAGCTGTCTCAGGGAGGCCTTGGCTTAGAAGAGGAAGGGAAGAGGCTGGATGTGGTTGGCACAGCTGCAGGATTCCCAGTGGTGACAGCGAGGTCCTTCGGTTCCCCACTGCCTGCTGCCCCAGCCGCTCAGTCCCCAGGGCCGCGGGGGCGGTCACAGCGTGGGTTGTGGGGACGAGGCTCATGGCTCCCTTGTCTGTTTCTAGAATGGCATCATCACAGGGGTGTTCCCAGCAAGCCCCTCCAGTTGGCTCATCGTGGTGGTGGGCGTCATGTCGTCGATGTACGGCAAGATCGACCCCTCCTTGGGAATCATTGCCAAAATCAATCGGACCCTGGACAGCACGTGAGTAACCTTGATGGACCTCCAGACATCTAGACAGTTACGAAGTTGTCGTCGTTGGTGTTTTTATGTCTGCAAACGAGTGACTTCGCTGTTCTGGATTCAGTTAGAACCATTTGCTGTTCCCGTGCCAGCCTTCTTCCCATTTCCTGTCCCTGGTGTCAAGGTCCCCTGGGAGTGGCAGTCCCCTGTGGCCTTTCCTCTGGCTGGAGGGTGAGAAGCGGCCAGAGGCCTGGGGCACCTGCTGACACCAGGCGGTGACCAGCAGTGGCAGGACACTGGGCCTGGCAACACAGGGCGGCTCCTGACGTGGCCTTTATTTGCCCTGCCCTGGGACCCCTGAACCCTGCTGTGGAGGAGATGCAGGCTCCTTAGCTCCCCCTAACATGGTTTAGGACCTCCCCTTCCCCAAAGGGCCCCTAATACTCCTCCTCTTGGAGTTGTAGATTTTTCTAGGAGCTTGTATGTGGGCTGTGTCACCAAGGGATATGGATGGCTTGGGGCCAGGGGCCTTTGGGGTGATACGTTTCTCAAAGAAGGGACTTGGGGCCTAGGCTCTCGCTCGCTCGCTCTCTCTCTCTCTCTTTCTCTCTCTCTCTCTTTAAAGATTTATTTATTTATCTGAATGTCAGACTTACAGAGAGAGGCAGAGAGAGGTCTTCCATCTACTGGTTCATTCCCCAGATGGCCACAATGGCTGGGGCTGGGCTAGGCTGGAGCCAGGAGCTTCCTCCGGGTCTCCCACCTGGGTGCAGGGGTCCAAGGACTTGGTCCATCTTCCTCTGCTTTCCCAGGCCATTTGCAGGGAGCTGGAGCACAGTGGCACAGCTGGGACACAAACCGGTGCCCCCGTGCAGTGCTGGCATTTCAGGCGGCGGCTTTCACCTACTACTCCACAGCGCTGGCCCCTGGGGTCCGGGGCTCTGCTGGGCTCCTGGTGGGTGCGCTCCCGAGAGCAGCCAGGTAACGCCCGGCACGCGTTCCCTGAGCGCCTCTGGTGTCCTTTTTCCCCTGCCCTCCAAACGTTGGCCCTGACTCTCACCTTGGACCTGGGGGTCAGACCCTGAGCTGCGGTGATGTCATTGAGGTCTTGCGGGTGCCAGCGAGGAAGCTTCAGGGAGGGGAGGCGCAGGTGCCTGGCGGGGGTCACAGGAAGAGGGGGCGGGGAAGCTGGGATTCAGAGCAGCTCCACCAGCTCCAGCTCTGGGATCTGTGCTTGCTCAGGGCACGCAGAGCCTCCCTGTAGGAACCTGCCTGGGATGAGGGCAGCGTGTGAGCCAGACCGTGGGACCCGGCCACCCCAGGGACCTCATGCAGCCGCCGCCTCGCGCTTTCCCGCACGCTTGGCTCCTAGTCGAACGCGCCGCGGTGTCCCGGAAGTGGCCCGAGCTGTCCATGCCAGACACTCAGTTCCAGTTTCGTGTTGCTGTTTGCACTGACGAACATTTTAGGACCCAGACAATGGGAAAAATGTCCCCCACCCCCACCCCACACGCTGCTCCCAGAGTCGTGCTTTGTTTTTCAGGCCAGGAACTTCACGTGCAAGGGACAGTGCGGGAATCAGGGCTAAGCTAAAGAGTGAAGTTGTGCGTCTCTATAATCCTTCCTGCTTGTTCCATGGTAAAGGAGTAAGAAAACAGCTAAAGTGGAACAAAGGAAAACGCCGCTCACCGCTCAGGACTCCTGTGATGCTGCGGGCCGGAGGTGAACTGCCCTTGGCTGTGAACGTTCTTCCCACAGCCCGAGTGGGCCCTTCCTCCTGGACCTGTCTTTCTGAAGGGTCCCCCGAGGCGTCCCCCACGCCCTCCTGCTCCTTCAGCCCCCTTCGTGGGCTCCCACCCTCACGCGTGACCCCATGCGCACGTGCCTGGGAGACAGAATCAAAGCTGCCTGCCGCTCTGGTGGCCGCCTGCCCGCCTCCCTGTCCGCCTGGGGCTGCTGTCACTCTGCTGGCAGCAGGCGCCCTGGGCCTGGCGGCCTCCCGTCTCCCTTTCTGTACTGAGGGTGGCGGCTGCAGCCCAGCGGAGGGCTCTCCGCGTCGTGTTGTCCCGCGCGTCTCGAAGGTGTCGCTTCGTTAACACCGAGGTTTAATTGGCTCTGGAGTGTGGGCCGGCTCCTAAACTGGATCACGGCTGGGCCTGCCGGCTATTTAAAGCCCCTGTAATCTCCGTCCTTCGACAAACTGGGCCACCTGTGGGGCAGATTTACAAGGTCAGGTTTAGGGTCCGCGTCTTCCGGGTCAAGGCTGGGCCGTCGCCGTCTTCCTGGAGAGGAGCTGTCGGAAGCATCGTTGTCTGTGAGTGTGGGGTCTCTGCCCGTCCCCTGCAGCTTCTTGAAAGAGAGCTTTTTGCTAACGCTCTCCTCCAGCTGCCCGTGTGTGTAAGAATCCTCGGTGAGTCACTGACACGTTTGGCCAGAACGCCGATTGGTTTTACGAGCTGAGCCACCACGAAGGTCTCCCCCTTCGTGATAGATACCTGATCTCCAATGCAGGGGCCCAGAGGCGGCCTCCGAGGGCCTCAAGCGCGGCTCTGCTGGTGCTTTGCGGATGACGAGCGGAGGGCACGGTTAACCCTGAGTGAGGACTTCCAGATACAGGAAACGTGGCCTGGGAGCCGGTCACTGTAGCTCGAGATGACTTGCTTCTGCGGCACTGCCTCAAAAAGCTGTGGGAAGATGGAGTTTAAAGATAAATTTATCTGGTGCCAAAAGCGCAGTGTGTTTTGATGCGCCTCTCCAGGAGTTTTCACAGACTGTATGCGTGGATTTCAAAATATTGTGCACAAAAATAGACTTTTACTTCTGTGTTCTGCGAAGGTTTCTAAGAGCCCTGGTGTGTCTTAAACTGGTGGTTTTTCAAATGAGGGGGAGGCCTTCGACTCGCATATGTTGGGTATTTTAATCACTTGAAGAACACTTGAGTCGTCTTTATTTTTTCAGTATTGTGGGGTTTCTAAAACAACTGCAAATGAAAAGCAAAAGCAGACAGAAAATAGCTTTATTTTGCCCCATTTTAAAGTCGCTCTTTACCCTGAACCACGTGCATCTTCTGCTCTGAATTTTAGTACCGCTCATACTCTAGGATCAGCTTATCTCTTTTTTTTTTTTTTTTAAGATTTATTTATTTATTTGAAAGGCGGAGGCAAAGCAAGAGAGAGAGATGGAGACAGAGAGGTCTTCCATCTGCTGGTTCACTCCCCAGATGGCTGCAACAGTGGCAGCTGTGCCAGTCTGAAACCAGGAGCTTCTGCCAGGTCTCCCACGTGGGTGCAGGGGCCCAAGGACCGGGGCCATCCTCCACTGCTTTCCCAGGCCACAGCAGAGAGCTGGATGGGAAGTGGAGCAGCCGTGACTAGAACCAGCGCCCATATGGGATGTGGCACTGCAGGTAGCGGCTTTATCCGCTACACCGCAGCGCTGGCCCCGGCTTATCTCTTGCACACTCAGCATCCAGGATCAGTTGATTATTGTCACTGTCATGTTGACAAGCGTCCACGTGTGGCTCACAGACGCCCTTGATGTAAAGACTGCAGGAGTGCCTGTGTGAGTGAGCTGAGTTTGAGGCCTGGCGGAATCCCGGATAGATCTGAGCAGGAGCAGGGGCCCAGGGTCGCTGGGGGCACCGCACTGGGTGCCTGCCGTGGGCGTCTCAGCGGGGGCCCAGGGTCGCTGGGGGCACCGCGCTGGGTGCCTGCCGTGGGGGTCTCAGCGGGGGCCCAGGGTCGCTGGGGGCACCGCACTGGGTGCCTGCCGTGGGGGTCTCAGCGGGGGCCCAGAGTCGCTGGGGGCACCGCACTGGGTGCCTGCCGTGGGGGTCTCAGCGGGGGCCCAGGGTCGCTGGGGGCACCGCACTGGGTGCCTGCCGTGGGGGTCTCAGCGGGGGCCCAGAGTCGCTGGGGGCACCGCGCTGGGTGCCTGCCGTGGGGGTCTCAGCTGCACCACAGCTGCCGAGGGCTTGTGTGTTTGTCCAGATGACGCCGTCTGCCCTGTCCCGAGGCCCCTGCCGGTGCAGGGCGGGCGCCTGGGAGGAGGCGCGGAGCCTCTGGTGGGAGACTCCTGCGAGTGTCTCTCGGGTGAAGCCCAAGCTGGCCAGGGCTGCTTCCTCTCACGTGTGTCCGTGCAGCCGCCCTGCCCCGGGCTGTGGCCTCCGGCCTCCCTTCCCTGCTAAGGAGTGCGCGTGGGTCTCACTTGTCTCCCCAGGGGCCGCATGTCCAGCCAGACGAAGACCGTGCTCAGTGGCGTGCTCTTCGGCACGGGCCTCTGGGTGGCCCTCATCATCACCATGCGCTACTCCCTGAAGGTGCTCCTCTCCTACCACGGCTGGATGTTCGCCGAGCACGGCAAAATGGGTCGCGCCACCAGGATCTGGATGGTGAGGGCGCCTCCCTCGGGGTGGAGCTGGGTGGGCACAGTCTGCTGCTTCAAAAATAGAGAACTGACCCAAGATTCAGCATATCGGGGGCTTCAAAAAGCTTGGGGCACGGCGGGAGGGGTGCTGTCGCGAACCTTTGGCCTAGAAGTTAGGACTCCAGTGGGATGCTCTGATCCCACTTCCTGCTCGGCTCCCAGTGCCAGCCCGGCTCCCAGTCCCACTTCCTGCTCGGCTCCCAGTGCCAGCCCGGCTCCCAGTCCCACTTCCTGCTCGGCTCCCAGTCCCAGTCCCCTGCGAATGTCACCAGGGCGGCAGCCTCTCGGTGCCCCTGTCCCACTTGCCTTTTCTTCACCCTGGGGGTGGCGGCAAGGGTGGGGGCTGGCGTGGCAGAGGGGCGATGAGCGGAAGTGGCAGGTGTTCGCAGCTGGGTCCTGAACGTCCTCACCCTGCCGGTGCCCCTTTCTCCTCAGGGCATGGTCAAGATCTTCTCGGGCCGGAAGCCCATGCTGTACAGTTTCCAGACTTGTCTGCCGCGCCTGCCCGTCCCGGCCGTGAAGGACACCGTGCGCAGGGTAGGTGTGACTTCAGCCCCCCGTTTGAGCGCGCTTCCCCCTCCCCCCAAGACCGTGACGCTGAGGTTGCCCGCAGTTGGCTGCAGCAGTTCCTACAGCGGACCCTCGAGGGTGAGTGTGTCCCCTGTCGTCTCTTGGTGCCTTCAGAAGGCTGTGTTTGAGAGGAGCAGCGAGGGGATTGTGATGAGAGTCGCACAATCCACTCATTGTTGGTTGGATTACTGATTTCCGTTGTGGCACCCGAAATGACAGAGCGGCCCTGTCTCAGGGATTAACGTGGTCCTCCTGGGGCCCCAGGCGTCCTTCGCCCGCCGGCACGTGGTCACCCCGAGGGCCCCGCGGAGTTGCGCTGGGGTTGGTGCCAGGCCCTTGAGCCGCCGCAGGCACGAGCCAGGGGAATCTGTTTTCTTCACAAGCTCCCCAGCCTCAAGTGTCCCGTGGCAGCTGCAGCAAACAGACCCATACCGTCTTAGCCAGAAGCTGCGACCCTTGGCCCGGAACCCCTCCTCCTCCCGGTGCCAGGGAACACCCTCCTGTCTCTGTGAGTGCCGTCCTGACAGCGCTGGCCCCCTTGTACGGACGGCTTCCTCCGCCGAGAGGCAGGGTGTGCTCGTGGCGTGCCTGGCGTGCACGGCCTGGGCCAGAGCCCCTGCTGCTCACGCGTGCAGAGGCCTCATTTTGGTGTGGCCATCCCTCGCTGATGAGGGGAATGGTCAGGCCACCAGGCAGCCGGCGACCTGGGACTGACGAAGCTGCCGCTCCTAGTCCCTCCTCGCCGTCCCTCCTGGGCGTTGTGTGTACGTGGCGTCATGCGGCAGGCGGCCTGCTGTGCCGGGCTCTGTTGCTTAGCTTCACGTGAAGTTTGTCTGTGGTGGCATTGAGGCATTTCTCCCTTTTATCGTGTAGTGTTCCGTCGTGTGTGTGGACACTCCGCGGCTTACCTGTCCGTATTCTGCCGTGTGGACACACCGCCGTTTATCCGTCTGTCCGTCCGCGCGTGCCTCCCCTTGGGCTGCTGCGAGCGCCCACCTGCCAGGCTTCCCCTGAGCACCTGCTGTCAGGTGTCACCCGGCAGGTGGCAGGCGGAACTCTGCTTAAGGAACCGCGTTTTACATTCCCGCCAGCAGGGGGCAGGAGTGCCGGTCTTTCCACAGCCTGAGGCCCCATTTTGTAATTTAAACATTTTTAAAATTTATTTTCTTCATCTAAATTTTCACTTATCTTTATTGTATATGAAAGATAGACACATAGAGAGAGAGAGAGAGAGATCTTTGATCCTGGTTCACGCCACAAATGCCCACGGCAGCCAGGGCTGGACAGACGGAGCCAGGAGTCTGGAGCTCCATGCAGGTCTCCCACGTGGGTAGCAGGGGTCCAAGTCCCTGGGCCACCACCTGCTGCCTTGAGCTGCCTTCCCAGCAGGGAGCCAGAGGCTGGATCAGAAGTGGAACCACCGAGACTGGAACTAAGGCTCCGCACGGGATGCCGGCGTCGCAGGCCGGTGACCCCCACCCCAACGAGGACTCCGGACTGCAGGCTCTGATGTGGTGTTTTCTGTTCACTCAGTACCTGGAGTCCGTGCGGCCGCTTATGAAGGAACAGGACTTTAAAAGGATGACGGCGCTGGCCCAAGACTTTGCTGTCCATCTGGGGCCAAAGCTGCAGTGGTACCTGAAGCTGAAGTCCTGGTGGGCTACAAATTACGTAAGTACGCGTCTGCGACAGCTCTTCTTGATGACGTTTCTCGGGACGAAAGTGCTACTTTGGAGGCCAGGGTAACGGCTGAGATGATAGATTGGGTTGGGCACGGTCGCCCGTGAGGACCCGCGAGCGGGAGTGGGGACGGTGCTGCCCATGCAGGGCGCTCGTGCTGGGGAGTGAGGTCGGTAGTGGGGACAGTTGTACCCCAGCACAGGGATCCTGCGCCAGGCACGTGCTGATGGGTGTGTGTGTGGGGGGTCCTCTGCATCTTGCTCTAGAGCCTTGTAGACCGCGGCTTCCCTCCGCCCGGTCATGAACACGCTGTCCCCCCCTGCTCCTTCCTCTGGGTGGTTCCTTTGTGTCAGGGAACGGTTTCTGAGCTCGCCGGTCAGGGACGTGGTGCTGTCGGTGTATGGACAGGCAGTGCCCGTGGCCTCCATGGAGCTGGAGTCGGCTCAGGCTCTCATCAGCGTCAGCTCCCGGGAGACGTGTTAGCTGGTGCGGGCGGGAACAGGACCTGGCTGAGCTTCCACACTGAGAGGGAAGAGGAGATGTTGGGGCTGGAAGAAGAGCAGGGAGCTGGGTCTCGAGGGGAGAGCGTGTTCAGCGTGTCCCCATCACACCAGCAGATGGTGGTGGACGTGGGCACCCTGGTTGGGGGGCAGTGCCCGAGGGAGCGTGCGAGGCCTCGGGCTGGCCCTGTTCTGTTTGTGGTCGGGTGCTGGTGACGTGAGTTTGTCCAGAGCGACTTGCCGCACACTTAGCCCCCTCCACACACACGGTTCTGTACGCCTGTGTGTCCAACACAGAGCTCTCAAGGTTCCCAGGACAGCAGCAGGTGGTGTGGTGAGGAAGAGCTGGCTGCGGGCAGGGGTGATGTCGGGCCGTCCGTGCTGGGGGAGGAAGCTGACCCGTGCTGACCTCTGGGCCAGTGCCGTGGCTCTAACCACAGAAGTCGATTGAGACAGTGCTTTCTCAGGGAGCCTGGGAGTAGGCAGTGGCGAGACCGTCTGTGGAGCAGAGTGGCTGGCGATGGTTTTTAAAATGTCTATGAATTGGGAGCATTTCCTTTTGGCATTGTGTTCATTTATAGCTTTTCATGTTTTTACTTATTTATATTTATATTCATTTTATTTGAAAGAGACAGACAAGGCACAGAGGTGGATCTTCCATCTGCTGGCTCATTCCCAAACGCCCACAGCGGGCAGGGCTGAGGCTGGCTGGGACCGGGAGCCCAGAGCTCACTGTAGGACTCGTGTGTGGGTTGCGGGGTCCCGACATCTGGAGCCACCACCTGCTTCCTCCTGGGTGTAGGTTAGGGTGAAGCCAGAAGCAGAGGTGGATCGGGGCTGACCCTAGGGACTCCGCAGGGGACGCAGTGGACGCAGGCCTCCCCAGCAGTGTTCACCACCTTGCCAGATGCCTGCCCCAGAAGCTCACGTGGTGCCTGGGCCAGTTCTGACCCCAGGGGACGAGAGTCCAATCATGACCATTGCCGTGGATTGTAGGCCTTGCAAGAAGCAACTTAACCAGTGCACCAAACACACACCGTTAGAAATTTTAAAAGTGTATAAAATGAAATGAAGGCGACTTCCCTTCTAACTATCTCAGATGCAAACGCTGCGTTTCCCGCTGCCCGCATTCCTCGTCAGGGTGGTCATCTTCTGCACTGGCCCTGTTAGGTGCCGAGCGGCTGCCCCACCGCACTCACGGTGCCCCTGTGGCTCTCGTCTGCCCCACTAGGTGAGTGACTGGTGGGAGGAATACGTCTACCTGCGAGGACGCGGGCCGCTGATGGTGAACAGCAACTACTATGCGATGGTGAGTCCTCCAGCCGTGTGTGCGTCTAATGGGGACCGTGTGGGGCGTGGCGACCTGCACAGGTGGTGTCTTCCTGCAGAGGACGGCCTGGGGGCTTCCTGGGAAAGCTCTGGGGAGCGGGGACCCCTGTTCCTCTTGGTCCGGCCTCTGCTGCCCAAGGCCGCACAGCCTGTGAGTGGCCCAGGCTCCCCCAGAGGACCGCGGGTCGTCCTTCTGTGCTCCCTAGGTGCCCACAGGTGCAGAGCTGGTGCAGAGACAGCTCTGTGGCCAATGGGAGCTGCTCGCCGGCTGCGCCCCGCCCTGCTGTTTCCTAACTTAGTGCCGTGACTCAGTGCTCAGCAGCCATACGAGGCCCCAGCCCCTGGAGCAAGGGCACGTGGGCCGGCCACGAAGGCGCCCTGTGCGCTCGGCCCCTCAGGGGCTCAGACGTGGAGGGTCGTGCCTGGTCGCTGCCCTGGGTCTCGGCCTTTCTTTGTCATCTGAAACAGGGCGGTTAGGAAGCGTCCGCGGCCCTGTGTGGTAACTGGCCAGTCCGATCCTGGCCATCTTCTCTCTTCTTCACTTCCCTGTGCTTCTCAGATTCATCAGCTGCTTTTGCGTTCAGTTTTACTCCATTTCGGACTCTTCCTTCTCAAGTTCCTTTTCCCATATAGAACAGTTGCAGCCTGGGAGACGTTGTGTCAGCCGGGGCTCAGAACTGATTCCCTGCGCCGGCTGCGTGAGCCGTGCACCGAGGCCCTTCCCTCCAGGGGACGCGTGTGTGCCGCCACAGACCCACAGAGAGAGGCCCTCCCTCCCCCACCAGGCACTCGCCGTGCACATGGGCTGTTGTTTTTGGTTTTGTTTTTTTGGGAAGGCCAAGAGCCAGAACCAGACAGAGACCCTGCATCCCCTGTTCACTCCCCAAGTGCCCACGGCAGGTGTGATGGGTCAGGCTAAAGCAAGGAGCCCACACTCGATCCCGGTCCCCGGTGGTGGGGACCCAGCAGGAGCCCGCACTCGATCCCGGTCCCCGGTGGTGGGGACCCAGCAGGAGCCCGCACTCGATCCCCGTCCCCGGTGGTGGGGACCCAGTAGGAGCCACACTCGATCCCGGTCCCCGGTGGTGGGGACCCAGTAGGAGCCACACTCGATCCCGGTCCCCGGTGGTGGTGGGGACCCAGCAGGAGCCACACTCGATCCCGGTCCCCGGTGGTGGTGGGGACCCAGCAGGAGCCACACTCGATCCCGGTCCCCGGTGGTGGTGGGGACCCAGCAGGAGCCACACTCGATCCCGGTCCCCGGTGGTGGTGGGGACCCAGCAGGAGCCACACTCGATCCCGGTCCCCAGTAGTGGTGGGGACCCAGCAGCAGCCACACTCGATCCCGGTCCCCGGTGGCGGCGGGGACCCAGCACTCGAGCCGCCGCCTGCTGACTTCTGCACCCTGCAGTAGCAGGAAGCTGGAGTCCGAGGCGGAGCAGAAACCTGAGCCCAGCGACCCGAGGCCTGGGACACGGCGGTGCCGGGCAGCATCCCTCCCTGAGCTCAACTCGGCCACGGAGACACTTTCTTTTCTTGCTTCCCATCTTTCTTTTTTTTTTTTTTTTAAAGATGTATTTATTTGAAAGGCAGACTTAGGGAGAGACAGGTCTTCCATCCGCTGGTTCACTCCCCAAATGGCTACAACAGCTGGGCTGATCCAAAGCCAAGATCCAGGAGCTTCACCCAGGTCTTGCCTGTGGGTGCAGGGGCCCAAGCACTTGGGCCATCTTCTGCTCTCCCAGGCCATTAGCAGGCAGCTGGATTGGAAGTGGAGCAGCCGGACTCAAACCAGCGCCCATATGGGATGCCGGTATCACAGGCAGTGGCTTTACCTGCAACACCACAGCGTCAGCCCCAACACATAGACTCTTTCAAAATGTAACTTAGATGTGTGTTCTGGCTTTTTCCCAGTTACAGAAAAATAAATTTAGAAGTGAGTCTCAAAATGTAGAAAATTACATGCACAGGTGTATTAATAAAGTGTTGTTCTAACCTGGTTACCTCTCGTTCTGAGAACGTCCTGAGCTGTGTCCGTCTTCACTCTGCTCACCTTTCTGTCCATCACACGAAAGCACGGGGGCGAGGTGCTGTGTTCTTCAGGAAAACCCGAGATCATTTGATAACCCAGCGAGAAAGCAAACTGACAAAGTGTAAGAATTAAGTTATCTTCTGTCCCAGCAGGTGTGACTGAGCACATCTGTCTATAGGGAGATTTTAACAGTGGGGCGTGCTCTGTAACGCGGTGAAAAGTGGTTTACTTTTTTATTTCTTTTCATTGGTATTTGAAAGGCAGAGAGGCAGAAGTAGACAGCAGACAGAGACCTCACACCCTCTGGTTCACTCCCGCACATACCTGCCGCAGCCGGCGCGGGGTCGAGCCAGAGCCAGGGGCAGGGACCGCTCTCTGGATCTCTCTGGTGGACCCAAGTAGTGAGCCACCCCTGCTGCCTCCCAGGCTGTGCGTTAGCAGGACGCTGGGTCAGAGTGGAGGACCCGGACTTGCACCAGGCGCGCTGATGCAGGGTGGGGGCGGCCCGAGCAGTGTGCGAACCGCTGGCCGAGCGCCCGCCCTTGCCGTGGGTGGAGGTGAGCTTGTGTTTCCCAGAGTAACATTCTCCCTGCTGTCCCGTTCCTGCCTCTCAGGACCTGCTGTACGTCATCCCGACGCACATTCAGGCGGCGCGAGCGGGCAACGCCATCCACGCCATCCTGCTGTACAGGCGCAAGGTGGACCGCGAGGAGATCACACCGGTACGCCGCCCGCTTTTGTCACGCGTCCTGTCCGTCGGCTTCGTGGCGCTGTGGTGGACGGACCGCACCCTCGGCACTCACCATTCGCTATTCCGATATTTCTACCCACGCACCCTGAAACCAAACCCACTCGGGACCGTGAGGCCGTCCACCGCCCGGGGGTCCCCTCGCCCCTTCCCGGCCCTCCCGCCCAGCTGACCTCTGCTTTCCTGGGCTCCAGATTCCTTTGCCGTTTCCCAGCTTCACGTGAATGTCAGCATCGGGTGGGCGCGGTGGGGCTTGGTTTTGTTTGTTTCTGTCACGTGGCGTGATGAGGTGGAGACTGAATCGTAGTGAGTGCTAAGTGGACGTACACCTGTTGTGCTCCCATTCTCCCTTGTCTGTTTCTGAGGGAGAGGGATATTGCTAATGAGCCATCAGAGAGACAGGCGTTTCCTCCTGGAATTCCCCTGTGCCCTCTGTGTCACTATAAATAGCCAGTGGGGATGTGTTACTCAGGAGGAAGTACACGTGCAGGAAGCCGGACCCTGGCCTGGTTCCACCACCCCTCAGGATCCACCCTGGAGCGACTGGAAAAGATTAAGTCAGACCATGCCGCGTGAGGAGAAACCAGGGCAGCACTTCTTTTCTTCTTTTTATAAAAAATACATTTATTTATTTGAAAAGCCGAGTTATGGAGGATCTTCTATCCCCTGGTTCACTTCCCAGAAGGCCACAATGGCCGGGGCCGGGCCAGGCTGATGCCATGAGCCTGGAGCTCCATCCGGTCTCCCGTGTTGTGGCTGGGGCCCAAGTACTCGGGCCGTCCTCCGCCGCTTCCCCGGGAGCATCGGCGGGGAGCTGGCTCAGCGGTGGGGCAGGCAGGACTCAGGACGGCCACTCCTGGGGGGATGGCTGACCCTCGGCTCCACGGCACCAGCTCCTGAAGGCAGTATTTCGGTGTGTGCTCCCACTCTGCTGTTTGTTCCCCTGTTGAGTTTTGTGTGTCATTTGAAACGCGTTTCTATTGCAGATTCGTCTTTTGGGATCCACCGTCCCGCTGTGCTCCGCCCAGTGGGAGCGGCTGTTCAACACCTGTCGCATCCCCGGCGAGGAGACAGGTGCGTGGGGCTTCAGCACCGGCCGTCCTTGGCCGAGAAGTAGCAAACGGCAAAGTGAGGTCAGAGGGACCCCGGCCGTGTGCCAGCCGGGCCGGGATGGCGAGGCCGGGGTGGTCCCTGCTGGGGAGCTGCCTTTGTGTTCACCATGAGCCACGCAGGGCAGCTGACGGCCTTCCGTTTCTCTCCTGGGTGCCGTCTCCCAGGGTGCCGTGCTGCGCGTCCGCTGTCTCCCTCGGGTTGTCAGGGACGGTTTGCCGTGGCTGGCGTGCGGGGTTTCCTGTGGCGTGTGCTGTGCGTCCCACTCGAGAACCGGGGCTGCTGGTCCTGCTGCTCACTTCCCAGCTGCCTGACCAGGGAGGGTGGCCAGACTCTGCCATCCACACAGCAACAGCAGGGGAATGTCGGGAGGACGGCGGGCACTGGCGGGACTGTCCAGGCCCCCAGGCTCTGGCCGTGCCCTGAGTCCCGCGGGCAGGGGATGCCCAGACACCGGCCCTGTCTAAGGCCGCCCCAGCCCTGCGGGTGTTTCCGGAGCAGATCCAGCCCAGTCCTCCAGACTTAGCCCCGGTACGAGCCTGTATCAGACCCGCCTCTCGGCCGCCTCTTAAGCGCCGTCCCCTCCTCTGGTCCTGCCCTCGCCGTCCCGGACACTCTCCGTGTTCTCCCTGTGCTCTGTGCTGGGGGCTTCTGGCTGAACCCCTTTCCTCTCCGAGTCCCTTCAGAGTGCCCTGCGCGGGCTCCAGCGAGGCAAGACCGGCCCTGTGCCGGGAGGACCTGCCCAGGGCCCTGGGGAGGCCGGAGCTGCCGAGGGGCGGCATCCACCCTGCGTGGGAAATGCCGGCCTCGGCCACTGGAGGCTCATGGTTCCAGGGAGAGCAGACTTGGACAAGGCCCTGCCAGCACAGAGCGCAGGGAGTCGGGCTGTGTGGGCCGGCCTCTCTGAGCGCCACGTCTGTCAGTGCACGGGGGCTGCCCCAACGCTGACCCGAACTCGAGGGGTCCTCTGAGGTCGGGGTGTCAGCAGGGCTCGGTCCCCTCCTGCCTCACCTTCCCCTCACAGAAGGCAGCAGTCGGTGGGTTAGGGACCCGCTGCATGGCCTCATCCTTGTGTGGCAACAGGTCGGCCTCTGACACTGTGGTACACAGCTCTGGATTCAACCCAGTGAGGACCAAACACACCGGGAGGAAAAGCTTGCGTCCGCACTGACCCTGGGCAGTTCCCACGCAATGCAGCGTAGCAGCTGTTAGCGTAGCATCTCCTTCGTATCAGGGGCGCAGGCCGTCCGGGCGTGGTCCAGGTGAATGGGGGCCTAGCTTGTGTGCCCACTGAGCACCTGTGGGGTTTGGTGTCCACAGGGCTCCTGGCTCCAGCTCCTCCCTGGTCAGCGGTTTTGTTGCTATTTAATGGAATTGCCGCCAAAATTTAGAAAATTGCCAAGGAAGAGAGAGTGTTCATCAGTGCCTCAGGGTCACATGGCTGGCTCCTCTGCCTGTGGCGTGTGCAGGGCTCTGTGTGCAGGGCTGTGTGTGCAGGGCTGTGTGTGCAGGGCTGGTGTGTGTGGTCTTGGCGTGTGCAGGGCTGTGTGTGCAGGGCTGGTGTGTGTGGTCTTGGCGTGTGCAGGGCTGGTCTAGGGACGGTTCGTGAAGGGCTGGTGTGTGCAGGGCCTCCTGTCTGCCATCTTTCCCTGCCCACGAGGTGCCACAGTGAGGGCTGTATGTTGTCCTGTGAGCACTGGTGAAACCTGGCCACGCAGCCCTGGAAATGCACTTGCTGGATTTCATAGGGAGCATTTTCCATTTTATTGACATTGACAAGTTGCCCTTAAAGTAATTTCCCCAACTTACAAGCACCAAGCAATCTGTTAAAGACCCCCTTTCCCTTCATTTTTTTTTTTTTTTGAAAAAGATTAATTTATTTGAAAGGCAGAGTTACACAGAGGCAGAGAGAGAGAGAGAGAGAGAGAGAGAGAGAGAGAGGTCTTCCATCCTCTGGTTCACTCTCCAAATGGCTGCAACGGCTGGAGCTGGCCAATCCCAAGCCAGGACCCTATAGCTTCTTCCAGGTCTCGCACATGGGTGCAGGGCCTAAGCACTTGGGCCATCTTCTGCTTTCCCAGGCACACCAGCAGGGAGCTGGACCAGAAGTGGAGCAGCTGGGATTTGAACTGACCCCCATAGGGGATGCTGGCACCACAGTTAGCAACTCTACCCGCTGCACCACAGCACCGGCCCTGTTTATTTATTTGAAAGGCAGAGTTGCAGAGAAGGAGAGACGGACAGATGTTCCATCCCCCGGTTCACTCCCAAATGGCTGCAGCAGCCAGGGCCGGGCCAGGCTGAAGCCAGGAGTCTGGAGCTTCTGGGCCTCCACACGGGTGCAGGGGCCCGAGCACTTGGGCCGTCCTCTGCCACTTTCCCAGGCACGTTAGCAGGGAGCTGGATCGCAAGAGGAGCAGCTGGGACAAGAACTGGCACCCGTATGTGATGCCAGCGCTGCAGACCATGGCTTTAACCTCCTGAGCCACAGCTCCCTTCATTTTTGCCAGCTCCAGCCTCACCAGGACCTACAGCCTTTTGCTTAATATCTGCTTTTGAGTGACATGTGGTAATTTTACATATTTGTGTGAAACAGTGTGATGTTTCTATCCCCCTATGCAACTTGTAATGATCAGATCAGGTCGTTGCCACACCCCTGTCACACACATTCACTGTCTTTCTGTTGGAAGCATTGGGAGTCTTCTGTACGAGCTACGTACACGTAGACAGTTAGCTGTCGTGGGCCACGCTGACACTCCGGGGCTGCAGAACCTCCGGCGTTACTCCTGTTATCCACCTGCAGCGGCCGACGCCTCTCCCGCCCCCCACCCCCACCCTTTCCAGCCTCTGGTCCCCGCCACTCTACCCTTGACTTCTGTGCGATCAGCGTGTTCACCTCCCGTGGACGAGTGAGAACACGCTCATTTCTGTGCCTTACTTCACGAGACAGTGTTCCACGGGCTGGTCCGTGTTTCCCCAAACGAGAGGAATGCTACTGCTTTAAGTGGCTGAATGACGTTGCCCGTGGCCGTAGACCCCATTCTCCTCAGCCAGTTACCCGCTGGCGGCCGCCTGGTTGGTTGTGTACCGTGGCTGCCACGGCGCACGTGCAGATGCAGGCCTCTCTCGGACCGCGTTTGGTCCGGTGGCAGGGCGCCCAGCAGTGGTACGGCTGCGTCACGCAGCTCCGTTTCTGGTTGTTTGAGGAACCTCCTTGCCGTTTCATGGTGGCTGCGCTCATTTGCATCCCCACCAGAGCGTGAGTTCCCCCATCCACATCCTCACGCGTGTGTCGATGGTGTCCACCCCAGCTGGGCTGAGCAGCTGTCTCGTGGGTTTGCCGTGCACCCCCGATGACTCGGGCTGACAGTTCTGCATACGCTGCCCGTCGTCCGTGTGTCTCCTGCTGGGTCGTCACGCTCACATCATTTGCCTATTTGTGGTTCCTTGCTGTTGAGCTCTTTGAGCTCCGTGTGTATTCTGGACGTTAATCCCACATGAGATGAGTGTTCACAAGCATTGTCGTGCATTCTGCAAATGACCGTGTTGACGGTTCCCTCCTGAATCCTTACCCTGTTTTACCCTGTTCTGCCCCAGCCAGGATCTCAGGTATAGTGTTCCAATAAGTGGCCGTGGTGTAAGTGCTTGTCTTAGTTCTGGTTTGTCAAAAACACAGCAGGGCTACAGAGAGAGACAGAGAGATGTCCCATCCATCGTCTAACTCCCCAGATGCCCGCAACAGATGGGGGCTGGGCCAGGCTGAAAGCGGAGCCAGGAGCTCCACCCGCGTCTCCCGCGTGGGTGGCAGGGCCGTCACCTGCTGCTCCGACCTGCGTTCTCAGGGGGTGGCTCTGCCGCAGAGAGTGGCTGGAACGCGAGCCAGGCACCCCAAGCTGGGTTGCAGGTTCCCAAGCGGACTCACCACCCCTTCTGATTTTAAAAGCAAAGGCTGCTACTGCTCCCCGCCGCCCCCGCCCCCCTTGTCCTGTCTCCCCCGCGAGCCGCTGTCTGGTTCAGCCGTCACTGAAGAGTGGACACGTATTTGTGAGATGCACTTGCGTCATTGTGTTTCTGTCGTGTTGAAGCGGTCTGAAGTTTCTGTTTCAGTGATTTTTACCCAACAGCCTTTGTTGTTTTGAGCTGTTCTCTGTTTCCCTTCTGAGGATGTCTTCTAAGCTTCCCAATGGTGACGAATCAGTGAAAGCTGACTGCCCTGTTTGAATGCTCACTTCCTGTGAGCTTCATGGATACTGCTTTTTTTTAAAAAAAAACAAATGTATTCATTTATTTGAAAGGCAGAGCCACAGAGAGACAGAGACAGAGAGAGAGAGGTCTTCCCTCCACTGGTACATTGCCCAATGGCTGCAAAGGCCAAAACTGGGCTGATCAAAAGCCAGGAGCTTCCTCCAGGTCTCCTCGCAGGTGTAGGGGCCCAAGCACTCGGGCCATCTTCTACTGCTTTCCCAGGTGCATTAGCAGGGAGCTGGATCGGAAGTGGAGCAGCCGGAACTCAAACTGGCGTCCACATGCGATGCCAACACTGCAGGCGGCAGCTTTACCTACTATGCCACAGCGCTGGCCCCTTGTTTTTTCTCTTTTTTAAAATTAATTAATTTATTTGAAAATTAGCATTACAGAGAGAGAGGGAAAGAGATCTTCCATTCCCTGGTCCACTCTCCCGATGACGGCAATGGCCAGTGCTGGGCTAGGCCAAAGCCAGGTGTCTGGAGCTTCATCCAGATCTCAACATGGCTGCCAGGGCCCAAACATTTGGGCCATGTTCTGCCTTGCCAGACGCATTAGCAGGGAATGGGATTGGAAGTGGAGCGGCCGGGGCTTGAACTGGCACTGTAGGGGATGCTGGCATCACAGGCGGTGGCTTTCCCCACTAGCCACGGCGCTGGCCCCTGGGTGTTACTTTAATTCTAGTACAGCCACAGCAGGGATGTGAGTATTATCTCCGTTTTATAGATGGGAAAATTGAGGCTTAGTCAGGGTTGAGTGGCTGCCCACGATCCTGCACCCAGGGAGCGGCCACGCTGAGGTGAGGAGCCAGACCTGTGAGATTGCAAAGTGCTCCACTGCTGTGTGCTTGGTGCTTGAAGGAGGCTCGGGAGTGGAGCGTTACCCGAGGGGGTGACGCGGAGTCAGGACTCGCGGCCGTTCACAAACCGGGGTGCCGCCGTGGCCGTGACCCTGGCCTGTGTCTCACCCGTGCCCCCAGACACCCTGCAGCACATCCAGGACAGCAGGCACATCGTCGTGTACCACAAGGGGCGCTACTTCAAGGTCTGGCTGTACCACGACGGGAGGCTGCTGCGGCCCCGCGAGATGGAGCAGCAGATGCAGAGGATCCTGGACGACCCCTCGGAGCCCCAGGCCGGGGAGGAGAAGCTGGCGGCCCTCACCGCAGCCGACAGGTGCGGGGCCCGAGGGCGCCGGGTGCTCCACAGCCCTTCCTTCCCCAGGGTCCGGCCCCGTCGGCGACCTGTGGCAACACCCGAGCAGGACGGGTACCCGTGCGGTGCCCGGTTCTGTGGCAGCAGGTCCCGCCCCCGGCCTGGGAGGGTCACAAGAACAGCGGGATGCAGGGGGTCCTTTGGCCGTCTCTGTGTGTGACCGGCCGATACGTGCAGGCAGTGACCTCACAGCGAAGAGCAGAGTCAGGCTTTGCGCAGGTCGTGGGTCAATTTGATTGGGAGCCAGAACCGCCAGCCGAGGCCCCTGTGTGAGGGTCGGTGTCCTTGCCTCTGAACGAGAGTCACAGAGGTTCTGATGACGCGAGGATGTGGCCCTGCGAGCCCCGCAGCCCGTCTTGCCCCGGGCGCTGTACACACATGGGGCCACATAATGGCTGGCTGGGTGGGGCAGGTGGTGAGCCGTGTGCCTAGCCTGTACCCGGATGCCAGTGGTGACCTGGTGTGACCACTGGAAGAGTCTCAGGCCCTGCCCCGTGTCTGCAGGGTGGTGGCGTTCAGGGCCAAGCGCTCCTGGGCTCCCGCAGTGTGATCGCTGTTAGGTCCTGAGAGGAGCCGGGCGGGGGGCGCAGGGGCGTCAGGAAAGGGGGCCTGGGGGGCCTGGCCTGGATGCCTCCTCGCCACAGAATAGCTGTGACTTCGGTTCCCTGATCGGAACGGTGGGCATGGCAGTGTTGGGAAGACTGCGGAGTCACTGGCACCGGCGAAGCGCGAAGCGCTCTCCCGTTTGCTGTGACTTCTGCCGGCGCCTACTCAGGACGCTTCCCGTGCAGCTGTGGGCTTGGCGGGGCTGGGGGGTGAGGGACGGGACCGGTGTGGAGGCGCCTGCTCGGCCCTGGCTCTGCCGCTCCCCGGCAGGTGCACCCTCAGTGCAGTCTGCGTGCTGGCTGTCCCTTCATTCAGCACTGACGGAACAAGAAGCACGGCCACGCTCTGGGCTCTGCCGGGAGCAGCAGAACAGGAGGCCTCTTGGAGCAGCAGTGAGACAACGTCAGATAAGAAAAGCTTGGATAAGACGTTCGCCTGCAGGGAATGGCTGGAAATGTGTAGCGGCTGCGCTGGGCCGTCCAGACGTCACCTGCAGGCAGCTGTCACCGCGTAGCCGCAGGGCTGGCCAGGTGACCTGCATTGAATCCTCTCTGCAGAGTGCCCTGGGCCAGGTGTCGCAAGGCCTATTTTGGACGTGGGAAGAACAAGCAGTCTCTGGATGCCATCGAGAGAGCGGCGTTCTTCGTGACGTTAGATGAAAGCGAACAAGGATACAGAAAGGAAGACCCGGAGACCTCCATGGACAGCTACGCCAAGTCTCTCCTGCACGGCAGGTGTTTCGACAGGTGAGGCCCTCACCTTCGGGAGGACGGTGGCTCTCCTGGAGCCTCCTCTCCCTCATCTGCCAAGGGAGGGCTGCCCCCTGCAGGGTCTGGCGGGGTCTGCTGAGGACGGGTGTGCCCGTGTTCTGGTCTGTCCTGCTCCCTCGCTCAGGACGTACCAGCTCGGGTCCTGTGGCACTCCTGTCCCCTCCTGCGGAGGTTTAGCCACAGGGCCGGCTGTCGGGGGGGGTGCGGTCCCGTGCCGGCTCCCCCATGGCTCTCCTGTGATGTCTTGTCCTGTAGGTGGTTTGACAAGTCCTTCACGTTCGTCGTGTTCAAGAACGGCAAGATGGGCATCAACGCCGAGCACTCCTGGGCTGACGCGCCCATCGTCGGCCATCTCTGGGAGGTGAGGCCCTGCGGCTTCCCTGTGGGCTTCTGTAGGCGTGGCGGCCTGCCTGCCCGTTAGAGCTCTCCTCCGGTGGTTTACCTTGGCTGGTCTGAGAGGCAGACGCGCTGGCGCTCCCGTCCGCGGGTTCTCTCCCAGATGGCTTCCCAGGAAACTGGGTGTATGAAGGGAGGAGCTGTGAATACAGTCCTGTCCCGTGGGGGGGCAGCAACCCATCACCTGAGCTGGCGCTGCTGCCTCGCGGCGTCCACACCGGCAGGGAGCCGGAGTCAGGCGTGGGACGCAGGCGCCCCAGGGTGGCATTGTAACCCTCCGGCTACACGCCCCTCTCCGAGGTGTGAGTGTTGGAACGTACTGAACCCGCGTGACGCCCGTCAGTACACAGCGTGTCCCTGGCCTGTCCCCTGTGCCCGAGGGCCCCTGCACAGCTGTGCGGTTCCTGCCCTTTGTGGAACGGGCAGTGAAGGGGCCGCTGGCCCTCCGGACAGAGGGACAGGGCAGAATCAAAGCTCGGTTCTTACGGACTGGTCAGCCAGTCCTCATGTACTCATTTCCTACCTGCCAAGGTTCAGGCCAAATACAAACAAGCATGTTAAAATCCTGGCTTCTAAAAAGGCAACCTGGGGGCCGGCACTGTGGCGGAGCAGGTGAACCTCTGCCTGCAATGCCGGCTTCCCTCTGGGTGCTGGTTCATGTCCCGGCTGCTCCACTTCCCATCCAGCTCCTTGCTAATGCACCTAGGAAATCAGCAGAGGATGGTCCAAGTCCTTGGGCCCCTGCACCCATGTGGGAGACCTGGAGGAGGCTCCTAGCTTCGGCTTGGCTTAGCCCAGGGTGTTGCGGCCATTTTTAAGGAAACCAGGGGATGGGAAATATTTCTCTCTCTCCCTATTTCTGCCTTTCAAATAAATAAAAAAAATTTTTTTAAAGGCAACATGGGGGCTGGCATCATGGCCTAGCAGGTACAGCTGCCACACTGGCATCCCCAACTGAGTGCTGGTTCGAGTCCTGGCTGCTCCACTTCTAATCCAGCTCCCTACTAATGGCCTGGGAAAAGCAGAGGAAGATGGCCCAGGTGTTGGGGCACCTGCCAACCATGTGGGAGACCTGGAAGAATCTCTTGGCTCCTGGCTTCAGCCTGGCCCAGCACTGGCTGTTGCAGCCATCTGGGGAGTGAACCAGCAGAGGAAGATCTTTGTCTCTCTGTCACCTTCTCTCTCTCTAACTTTTTAAAAAATTTATTTATTTTTTTATTTGAAAGAGTTACAGAGGAAGAAAGAGACAGAGATCTTCTATCTGCTGGTTCACTCCCCAGGTGGCTGCAAAGGCTGTGTCTGGGCCAGGAAAAAGCTAGGAACCCAGAGCTGCTTCCCAGTCTCCCACGTGGGTGCAGGGGTCCCGGCACTCGGGCCTTCCTACCTGCTCTCCCAGGCACATAAACAGGGTGCTGAATTGGAAGTGAGGTAGCCAGGTCTTGAGCCAGCACCTATATGGGATGCTGGCATTGCAGGCGGAAGCTTAACCCGGTATGCCACAATGCTGGCCCCTAAAACATCATTTTCATTCTTTTTTCTTTTTTTATTTGAAAGAGTTACAGACAGTGACAAAGAGAGGCAGAGAGAAAGGTCCTCCCTCTGTTGGTTCACTCCCCAAATGGCTGCTACGGCCGGCACTGCGCAGATCCCAAGCCAGGTGCCAGGTGCCTCTTCCTGGTCTCCCATGCTGGTGCAAGGGCCCAAGCACTTGGGCCATCCTACACTGCCCTCCCGGGCCACAGCAGAGAGCTGGACTGGAAGAGGAGCAACCTGGACTAGAACCCGGCGCCCATATGGGATGCCGGCGCCATAGGCGGAGGGTTAGCCAAGTGCGCCATGGTGCCGGCCCCTCATTTCATTCCTAAAATTGTGGCAGGTGTTTGGCACACTGACTGAGATGCCGCTCGGGACGCCTGCATCCCAGATCGGAGTGCCTGGCTGAGTCCCACCTCTGCTTCCGACCCAGCTCCCTGCTGGCACACACCCCCGGCGGCGTGGGGGAGACCAGGGAGGAGCTCCTGGCTCCTGGCTTTAACCTGGCACAGCCACAGCTATGGCAGGCATTTGGGGAGGGAACCAGTAGGTGGAAGACCTCTGTCTCTCTGCCTTTTAAATAAAAGAAAATAAGTAAATAAATTGGTTTTTGGTATTCTTCAAATGGCTAGGTTATTTTAAAATCGCCAGAGCCTCCGTGCTCTTCCTCCACCCAGCCCAACATGGGAGGGACTGGCGTCTGCCCGTGTTTGCTGTTCACCATTCACTGCGCTGTGTGCACTGCTTCACCCTGGGTTGGAAAAAACGCCGTTTCCTGCGAGGCTCCTATTTTTAACTCTGGGCTCATCCACAGCAGACCGCATGGTTTTGATTAGTCGTGCGGTAAATTGTTTTGAAGCAACAAGCCCCTTTGAAATTCACGCTGGATGTGGAAACTCTTTTTGTGGTGTTTTTTAATCATCCTTAAAGGCACAGCGTGTGCGGGAGTCCCCGCCCAGTGCCCAGAGGCCAGTCACCTCACTGTCCCTAGCCTACTGCTTCACGGTTTTATTTTATTTTATTTTTTAAAATTATTTATTTATTTATTTATTTTTTTGACAGGCAGAGTGGATAGTGAGAGAGAGAGAGACAGAGAGAAAGGTCTTCCTTTTTGCCATTGGTTCACCCTCCAATGGCCGCTGCGGCTGGCTCATTGTGCTGATCCAAAGCCAGGAGCCAGGTGCTTCTCCTGGTCTCCCATGCGGGTGCAGGGCCCAAGCACTTGGGCCATCCTCCACTGCCTTCCCGGGCCACAGCAGAGAGCTGGACTGGAAGAGGAGCAACCGGGATAGAATCCGGCGCCCCAACCGGAACTAGAACCCGGTGTGCCGGCACCGCAAGGCGGAGGATTAGCCTGTTAAGCCACGGCGCTGGCCCCACTGTTTTATTTTTTAAGATTTATTTGTTTATTTGAAGGCAGATTGACAGAGCGAGAGAGAGGGATCTGCCATCTGCTGGTTCACTCCCCAATGGCCACAGCGTGCGCGGCTGGGCCGGGCTGAAGCCAGGCACCTGGAACTCCATCCGGGTCTCCCATGTGGGTGTCAGGAGCCCACGCACCTGGGTCCTCCTCCACTGCTTTCCCAGGTGCACCAGCAGGGAGTTAGACGGGAAGAGGAGCAGCGGGGACGTGAGCCAGAACTGCAGTGTGGGGTTCTGGTCTTGCAAGCTCCAGCTTAACCTTAACCCCCGCCACCCTCACCCCTTTCCCTCAGACTTCTGGGAAGGCCCGACGGGCATTTCTGTGCACACCTGTGTCACTGCACTGTTCTCTCCAAGCCAGGCAAGGCCCAGAGCAGCGCTTTGTCTGTCGGGGCCCTGCCTGTGCTCGTCCTGCTGCCTGGCCTGCCCTGGCCCGCCCTGGCCCGCCCTGGCCCTGGCCCCATTCCACCTGCCTTCAGGTCTTGACTGACCCCACTTCCCCTAGGAGTGACCACACCGAGCTCAGGAGGTCCCGTGCTGCCTTCTTCTCCTGCTCCTGTCTCAGCTCTGGCTGAGGTCTTGGCAAAGCCTCCCAGGCTCTCCTGCAGCCAAGGGTTTTCCGTGTGAAAATGATGAAAAAGGGAAACAAAGTGCTGCCGGTGTGAAGACACGGGCGCGGCTCTAGGAGGCCAATCTGAAGCCAGGAGCCAGGAGCTTCTCCCAGGTCTCCCACACGGGTGCAGGGGCCCACGCGCCTGGGCCATCTTCTACTGCTTTCCCAGGCCGTAGCAGAGAGCTGGATCGGAAGTAGAGCATTCAGGATTCGAACTGGCACCCATGTGGGATGCCGGCACTGCAGGCTGGCTGCTTTACCCGCTACGCCATGGCGCTGGGCCCAGAGTGTTGTGTTTTATCAAATGTTTTCTCTGCATCTGTTGAGACAATCATATGGTTTCGTTCTTCAGTTTGTTACTATGATGTTTTACATTGATTGCAAATGTTGCATCACAGCATACCAGCGGTAATCCCACTTGGTCCAGGTAAATGATTCGATTGGCTAATATTTTGTTGAGAATTTTGGTTTCTATGTTCGTCAGGGAAATTGGTCTATAGTTCTCTTTCTCTGTTGTATCTTTTTCAGGTTTAGGAATTAAGGGGATGCTGGCTTCATAGGAGTTTGGGAGGATCTCTCCCTTTCAATTTTTTGAATAGTTCTTTAAATTTCTGGTGGAATTCAGAAGGGAAGCCGTTCAGTCCTCGGCTTTTCTTTGCTGGGAGGGACTTTATTACTGATTCCACTTCTGTCTTGCTTATTGGTCTGTTTAGGTTTTCTATGTCTTCATGACTCAATTTAGTTAGGTTGTATGTGTCCAGGAATCTACCCATTTCTTCTAGGTTTCCCAATTTGTTGGCATACAGCTGTTTGTAGTAATTTCTGATGAGTCTTTTTATTTTGGTGTCTATTGTTACATTTCCTTTTTCATCTCTAATTTTATTGATTTGGATCTTCTCCCTCTTTTTTTTTTTTTTTTTTGATTAATTGGGTCAATGGTGTGTCAATTTTATTTATTTTTCAAAAAACCAGCTCTTCATTTTGCTGGCTTTTTGTATTTTATGGTTTCAATTTCATTTATTTCTTCTCTAATTTTAATTATTTCTTTTTTCCTACTAGTTTTGGGTTTGGTTTGCAGTTTTTTTCTAGGTTCTGGAGATGCACTGATAGCTCACTTGCTTGGTTCCTTTCCAATTTCTTGATGTGCCACCAATTGTTAAAAACTCTCCTCTTCACACTGCTTTTATTGTATCCGGTAGGTTTTGATGTGTTGTGTGGTTGTCTTCGTTCATTTCCAGAGAGTTCTGATTCCTCTCTTGGCTTCTGCAATGACTGCTCATCCAGGAGCCTGTTGTTCCGTCTCCATGTGTGTGCGTGTGCTCTCGAGATTCTCGAGTTATTGATTTCCAGCCTCATTCCACTGTGGTCCGAGAAGATGCGTGGTATGGTTTTGATTTTTTTGAATTTGCTGAGACTTGCTTTCTGGCCTAGCATGTGGTCTGTCCTGGAGAAAGTTCCATCCACTGGTGAGAAGAGTGTGTATTCTGCAACTGTAGGATGAACAGTTCTGTGGATATCCGTTAGGTCCATTTGGTCTGTAGTGCCAGTTAACTCTGTTATTCCCCTGCTGTTTTCTGTCTGGTTGTTCTGTCCATTGCTGAAAGTGGGGTATTGAAGTCCCCACTGACCATTGTATTGGAGTCTGTGTCTCCCTTTAGATCCATTAACATTTCTTCTTCTTCTTCTTTTTTTTTTTTTTTTTTTTTGACAGGCAGAGTGGACAGTGAGAGAGAGAGAGAGAAAGGTCTTCCTTTTTTGCCGTTGGTTCACCCTCCAATGGCCGCCGCGGCTGGTGCGCTGCGGCCAGCACACCGCGCTGATCCGATGGCAGGAGCCAGGTGCTTCTCCTGGTCTCCCATGGGGTGCAGGGCCCAAGCACTTGGGCCATCCTCCACTGCACTCCCTGGCCACAGCAGAGAGCTGGCCTGGAAGAGGAGCAACCGGGACAGAATCCGGCGCCCCGACCGGAACTAGAAACCGGTGTGCTGGTACCACAAGGCGGAGGATTAGCCTGTTAAGCCACGGCGCCGGCCCCATTAGCATTTCTTTAAGTAGCCAGGTGCCCTGTTGAATTGATCCCTTAATCATTACATAGTGCCCTTCTTTGTCTCTTACCAGTTTTGTGTTAAAGTCTGTGTTGTCTGATATTAGGATGGCTACACCAGCTCTTTCTTGGTTTCTGTTACAATGGAATATCTTCTTCCATCCTTTCATTTTCAGTCTGCATGTATCTTTGTTGGTGAGCTGCGTCTCTTGTAGGCAGCAAATAGATGGGTTTTGTTTTTTAACCCATTCTGCCAGGCTGGAGAGTGGAGGCCATTTACCTTGAAGGTGACGGTTGAGAAGTAGTGACTCGGCCCGGCCATTTTTCCATAAATATTCCTGTTGTTTACTTTTTTCCTTTGTACTTTTACTGGGGGATTTTCTGCCTTCACCTTCCTCATACGATGTCTGTGTTTGTGTGCAGCACATCCTTAAGCATCTTTTGTAAGGCTGGATGAGTGGTGACAAGTTCTTTCAATTTCTGTTTTATGGGAGGTCTTTATCTCACCTTCATTCATACATGAGAGCTTTGCAGGGTACAGTATTGTGGGTCAACAGTGTTTTCTCTTAAGATTTGGAATATATCTCGCCATTCCCTCCTAGCCTGTAGGGTTTCTGTTGAGAAGTCAGCTGTGAGACTAACTGGAGATCCTCTGAGAGTAATCTGGCGTTTCTCTCGTGCACATTTTAGAATCTTTTCTTTATGTTTCAGTGTGGAGAGTCTGACTGCACTGTGTCGTGGGGAGGGTCTTTTCTGGTCATGTCTGTTAGGAGTTCTGTGTGCTTCCTGTACTTGGATGTCCCTTTCTTTCTCCAAATCGGGGAAGTTTTCTGTACTTCTCTCACTACATGGCCTTCTAATCCCTTCACTCTTCCCACGCCTTCAGGAGCTCCTAGAACCATGTGTTGGGTCGTTTGATAGTGTCCTGTAGATCCTCAACACTGGTTTTTCATTTTCTAATTTCTTCTTTGTTTTTTTGGTCTGACTGTAAAAGTTCCAGATATTTGTCTTCTAACTTGAATATTGTTTCTTCTGCCTCACTGAGTCTGTTGGTAAGACTTTCCACTGCATTTTTTATTTGTTGAGTTCTTCATTTCTAATATTTCATGTTGATTTCTCTTTAAAAATCTCAACTTTACGTGAAAATCTTCCATTCCTGTCTTGTACAGATTTCCTTAGCTTGTGAATTTGTTTCTGATTACTTCTAAGTGATCCTACAGTCAGTTTTTAAAACTCTGTTTCTGGGATTTCATCAGTCTCTCCGTCTTCACATTCTAGCACTGAGGTGTTGTGTTCTCTCGGGGGCGTCATGTTGTCTTCCTTATCTTGTCTCGTGAATGGCTGTGTTTGTTATTAGGCATTTGTGGGGATACTCGTTGGTGTTCTTCCCCCTGTGGTGGCTTTTGTCTTTGGACTATGCCTCTGACTCTTTGGGTGAGTCACCAGAGGTGTGCTGGGTGTGGCCGAGGGGCTCTGCTCAGTGCCACAGGGTGAGGGGAGTGTCCAGAGTGACGCCCAAGTTGGATGTGGTGAATCTTTTTTTTTTTATCGGGGGGAGGTACGTTCTGTTCTGTCGGCGAATTCTCGCGCTCACCTCCTCTCCTCAAAGGAGACCAGTGCCTGGGCACCAGCCCCAGTGGTGCAGTAATCGCCCACGCTGCCACAGGAGCCACACAGGACCCCACAGCAGTGACCTCACCAGGGAATCAGGGAGCCCTGAGCGTGGGGAGCCGCCCACAGTCCCACAGTGACTGCCCAGAGGCCCGGCCACACCCTGGGTCCTCCCACGCAGCCACAGTGTTTCCACAGAGCGGCACACAGGCCTCCCGCAGTCAGGAGCACCCAGCCCCTGTCGGTTCTCCCAGCCAGTCCTCCCGGCTGGTGCTGGGCACCCAGACACGAGCTGGCTCAGCTGTTACCTGTGTGCAGAATGGCACCCAGCCTCTCTGGGCCAGTTGCAGGACGCTGGTGCTGGCTGGTGGGAGAGAGAAACATGCCCCCCTTCTGTTCCCTTAGGTTGGCAGGCACGCTGTCCCCTCAGGGCTCCACGCTGGACTCGGCCAGGCTCTTCCCGCAGCTTCGTCGCCAGTGCCGTGGGCTGCTGCTGTCTGGGCGCACCTCACTCCAGAGCCGGTGCTGAGGCTCTCGCTGCCGGGGTCCTGAGTTGTGGGTGTCCACGCCCTCCGCGTAGCTCCACGGTGTCCCCTGCCGTTTTCTGCCCAACGCCTCCCCGAGACTGCACTCTGCCTTCCCCTAGACCAGAGCAGGAAGCTCCCTCCCAGCAGTGTCAGCACTGCTCTCTGCGTGTCTTAGGACGTCTTTATTTATTTGAAAAGCAGAGTGACAGAGAAAGGGGGGAGACAGCGAGAGCTGTGACCTGCTGGTTCGCTCCCTAGGTGCCCACCCAGCTCCGGCGAAGGCAGGGCCCCCCATGGGGGGCAGGCGCCCCTACCTGGGCCATCACTGTTGCCTGCCAAGCACTTTAGCAGGGAGCCGGGTCAGAGGCGGAGTAGCTCAGACCGGCACCTGGAGTGAGATCTGTGAAATGAAAGCCCACAGGCAGCTTGCCAGCTCCTGCCTCTTATCGTGTTTCCTCACTGCCCTAGATGGAATGGAAACTTCTAGAGCAAGGGATGCCAGTTCTTAAGAAACCTTGTTTTTAAAAAAACGAGTGACAATTCAAGTGCCCTAAAATCACCCTCCCACGGGTGCCGGTGCTCTGGTGGGCTGTGTTCTCCCATGGTGGTGTGGACTCACCTGAGAAAGCACCCCACATCCCTTTGTGCCCCAGCCCCGCCCTGCACTCGTCTGCTCTCTCTCTGTGGCCCGGCCTGGCATGGGCTTTTCCCAGAAACGGGGTTGTGCAACATGGAGCCTCTGGGCTTGAGTTAAACTTGGCACGATGTTCGCAAGGTTCGCCCGTCTCGCGGCACATGCCGGTGACCGTGGGTGCGCCGTGTGCGTTTCTTATGAGCACTTGTGTCGGGGTTTCGGTGAGAAGACAGCAGAAATGGACTTCCTGGGTCATTCGGGTGTGCAGTGGGCAGTCTCTCTGGCTTTGGGCAAATACGTCACCCCATGTCCGGGGGGATGGGCCCCAGGACGGCCCTCAGATACCCAATCCGCAGCTGTGTCAGTCCCTCGTGTGACCTGGCGCAGGCTGCGAGGCTGCCCGGCGTGCTCGCAGCCTGGATCAGAGGGCCTGGGCACAGTCCCAGCTCTGCTTCCGGTCCAGCGCCGGTCAGTTGCTCCCGGAGACGCAGTAGGTGATGGTTCGGCTGAGTCTCTGCCGCCCACATGGGACACCTGGGTGGTGTTCCCAGCCCTTGGTTTCTTCCTGGCACAGCCCCAACTGTTGATGTGTGTCTGGGGCATGAACCAGCAGATGGAAGATGTTCTCCTGTCTCTACCTTTCGAGTAAGAATTTTTAAATGTTACTATCTTTTTTTTTTTGAAAAGATTTACTTATTTATTTGAAAGGGAGAGTTACAGAAAGAGAGAGACAGAGATCATCCATCCTCTGGTTCACTCCCCGGATGGCTGCAACGGTTAGGGGCTGGGCCAGGCTGAAGCTGGGAGCCCAGAGCCTATTCTGGGTCTCCCACATGGGTGCAGGGGCCCAAGCTCTTGGGCCATCTTTCGCTGCCTTGGCAGGCACATTAGCAGCGAGCTGGGTTGGAAATGGAGCAGCTGGGTCTCAAACCGGTGCCCATATGGGATGTTAGTGTTGTAGGCAGTGGCTTTAACTGCTGTGCCACAGCACCAGCCCCGCATCTGTTGATCTCTTAACTTTTTTTTTTTCTTTCAAAGAAATATAATGGAGATATCTTCTGTCTGCTGGGTTACTCCCCAAATGACCACAATAGCCAGGGCTGTGCCACACCAAAGCCAGGAACCAGGAACTCCATCCAGGTCTCCTGTGGGAGTGGCAGGAACCCAGGCACTCGGCCGTCGCCGCTGCCTCCCAGTGTGCACACAGCAGGAAGCTGGAGTCAGCAGAGCCAGGACTTGAGCGCGGGCTCTCCCTCCGGTGTGGGCTACAGGCGTCTCTAGTGCTGTCTGAACTGCTCGGCCAGACGCCTGCCCCTGTACAAGCGTCCTGAGTGTCCCGAGACTTCGGAATCCGCAGGGGCCCTGGAACCAGGAATGCATGGATACCAAGGCGGGCTGTGTGTCACTGCCCTCTCACTGGCGCTGCTCTGGTGCTGACCCCTACAAGGCGCCGCGTGAGCCCGGTCGTAGGAGTCGGTCTAGGTTCCCCGCCAGTGGAGGAGAGCCCCCGCTCTGTCTGGGCCTGGATCCCGTGGCCATTGTCTGCTGTCCCCACGTGGGCGTGGCAGTTAGCACCACACAAGTGACACAGGAACGTCAAGGGCGTGGCAGCACCCAGGGAGGCCCTGGCCTGGAGCCGGGACCCGGGGCTTCCTGTTGTGAGTTTGCGGCCGACACTTTGAGCGTGCGTCCTGGCTGTGTGCCTCGCAAGTCGTGTGCTCTTCAGCCAGGTGTTGACCTCTCCCGTGTCATCTCTCTCCTCCGGAGTGGCGCTGAGTCCCACCTCCTCAGGTGTCTGCACGTGACAGGAAGTGCTGTGTGCGCTGGCTCCCTGGGGACGTCAGGCTTGTTTCCAGCGACGTCGTTAGCTGTGCGGTGTCCGGCTTCCGGGCTCATTGTTCTCGTTTTTGACAGTACGTCATGGCCACCGACTGCTTCCAGCTGGGCTACGCGGAGGACGGACACTGTAAGGGGGACACCAACCCCAGCATTGCGTACCCCACCAGGCTGCTGTGGGACATCCCGGAGGAGGTGAGTCCAGGGGGTCGAGCCGTGGTGGTGTGCCTGTGCTGGGAGACGGAGTCAGCTCTCACAGTGGGTCTTCCAAGTGTCGTCCCGGGGGCCGGGGACAGCGGACTGGGGCCACCCTGCTGCCATGGCTCCGGCAGCCTCGGTAACAGACGCTTCTGCCACGGAGAAGCATCTGGACAGGACTGGCGCAATCCACCTTGCGCCGGGCTGGGCGCGACAGAAAAGTCAAAACACCTGTACCTTAGAGCTGAAATACGGGAAGTGAAGTTCTAGTGTCGGGACAGCTCACTTACTGTTGCTCGTCTTGAGAAGCCACAGGCCCAGCCCGCTCCTCAGGATCCCTCCGGGGAAGAACGTTCAGGCTGGAAGTCCCAGCTGCCAGCTCGTGCCAGCAGGCATCCCTGCGGCCTGGGAGGACGCTTTCCAGGCAGTGCGGTAGTCCCGCCGCTCTCGCCTGTCTTGCCTGGTTCCGCCTGCTCCTCCTGCGACCCCGGGGCCAGTGTGCGCTCTGATCCGGTCCGCGGAGAGCTAACCTGTGCAGGAGCACTCGCCCTTAGGGCCGGGTAGTGAGCCAGGCTGCGTTTCCTGGAGCAGTTTCAGGTTTACCGTAAGGAGGGGTGCAAGGTGCAGAGGCTGCCCACACCCCTGCTCCCGCAGCCCCTCCCACTGTCAGCGTGCCCTGCGGGAGGGGGGAGGGGCTGCGCGAGCCTGCTCGGAGCTGAATGCTGCTCCGTCATGCCAGCTCCTCCGTCATGCCAGTCGCTCCTTTGTTTGGTTTTTACCTGGATCCCTGGGGTGTTGCCACGGTGAGCTCCAGGAAGCAAAGCCTTTTGGGATCTCATTGGAAACCAGCGGCCACTGAGCCTCTGCTGGTGTCCCCACTGCGCTGGGGCGGGGCTCTGTGCTGGTGACTTCCGGGGCTTCTGGATACCCTCCCTGGGGGGAGCCAGCGCAGGCCTGAGGTTTGCAGGGGGACTTGGTGGTGGCGATCGTCATCGCTCCTCGCCCTGAGTGACACCTGTCTCTCCTCTCCCAGTGTCAAGAGGTGATAGAGACGTCCTTGAGCAGTGCGGCGCTGCTGGCAAACGACGTGGACATCCACTCCTTCCCGTTCGACACCTTCGGCAAAGGGTTGATCAAGAAGTGCCGGACAAGCCCGGACGCCTTCGTGCAGCTTGCTCTCCAGCTTGCTCACTACAGGGTGAGGCCACGAGCCCAGGTCTGGGGAGCGAGCACCTTGGCGGCCCCCACACACACGCCCAAGGCTGGTTGTCCAGTGGGTGTGGAAGGCCCGACACCTGGCACCCATAGCACAGCCCTCCTGGCTCTGTGCAGGTTTGTAGGGCGAACAGGGTCTGCTTTGTACCGGAAGTGAGGACAGCAGCAGCCCTGTGGGGTAGTGGTCCTGCATGGCACAGGAGAGGGGGAGTCCGGAGCTGGCAGGGTGGGGAGGGGGACCTCGAGACAGGCCCCTGGCGCTCAGGGCAGATGACATGATGGCTCTGACCTCTGACATCCTCGCCCACAAATGGGGACACCGCCAGCTTGTCGGGTGCTCTGGCTGGACCAGGGCCCTGACTCCACCCGGAATTCTCCCCATGTCCTTTCTCTGTGCACTGGCCGCTCTGGGCTTGCGTGTGACAGCCCCTGTCAGAGTAGCAGCCTGTGCCTAGGACGTCAGTGAGACTTCCTGTTTCCGGGAACCAAAGTCTGTGTGGCGTTGGCTCAGGATGTGCCCCATTTCTCCACGAGAAGTCTGATTTTGGAACCTCAGTGCTGTACACCTGTGGCGCGCGTGGTGTCCACGTGGCCACGTGTGTGGTGTCCCCATGGCCACAGCTGGGCTGTGCTTGTTTTGTTCTTTTTTTTTTTTTTAAAGGTTTATTTATTTATTTGGAAGTCAGAGTTACACAGAGAGAGAAGGAGAGGCAGAGAGAGAGAGAGAAAGAGAGAGAGAGGTCTTCCATGCACTGGTTCACTCCCCAATTGGCCACAGTGGCCGAAGCTACACCAATCTGAAGCCAGGAGCCAGGAGCTTCTTCCAGGTCTCCCACGTGGGTGCAGGGGCCCAAGGACTCGGGCCATCTTCTACTGCTTTCCCAGGCCACAGCAGAGAGCTGGATCGGAAGTGGAGCAGCCGGGACTTGAACCAGCACCCATATGGGATGCCGGCACTGTAGGCAGTGGCTTTACCCGCTATGCCACAGTGCCGGCCCCTTGTTCTGTGTGTGCCTTCAGCTCTGTGTGGCTCACGCCCCTCTTGCTTCAGTCTCTCGCCGGGGAGTGTTCGATCCCATTTCACTGGTATGGAAAGTGAGGTGCAGAGAGGTGAATTGCAGAAGTGCCACAAGACCCTGTGGCCGAGGTGAAGCCAGGTGCTGGTGAGCTTCCGCTGCAGCTGGAGAAAGTGGATTCTGCAGACAAGTGAAAGGTGGTTTGCATGACCTGTCCAGGAAGCTGGGATCCTGGGCCGCGGTGCAGTTAGAACCGACAGTCCCTGTGCAGGCCGCGGCAGGCAGGGGGACACGAGCTCGGTGGAATGCATGGACTGCTGAGCTCCGCGTGGGGCCTGGGGCTGGGGGGACTCAGCTCGTGTTCTCTGTGGGGACACGCGACTGAGAGCTGCCGTGGGATTCCGTGTCAGGCACGGGGCGCTCCACAGCCAAGTCCAGGTTGGAACCAGGAAGGCGGTTCCGGAATCTGCAGCGACACCCGGAAAAGAAAGACCGATTAACTCGTGCGTGTAGGTGCACGGACCCCGCGTAAAGCCCTGGCAGCTGGAACCCAGCTTCCTGCAGTCGGACCCCGCGTGTGCCGTCAGGGCTGGGAGAGCGGTTTGCAGTCAGACCCCGCGTGTGCCGTCAGGGCTGGGAGAGCGGTTTGCAGTCAGACCCCATGTGTGCCATCAGGGCTGGGAGAGCGGTTTGCAGTCGGACCCCGCGTGTGCCGTCAGGGCTGGGAGAGCGGTTTGCAGTCGGACCCCGCGTGTGCCGTCAGGGCTGGGAGAGCGGTTTGCAGTCGGACCCCGCGTGTGCCGTCAGGGCTGGGAGAGCGGTTTGCAGTCGGACCCCGCGTGTGCCGTCAGGGCTGGGAGAGCGGTTTGCAGTCGGACCCCGCGTGTGCCGTCAGGGCTGGGAGAGCGGTTTGCAGTCGGACCCCGCGTGTGCCGTCAGGGCTGGGAGAGCGGTTTGCAGTCGGACCCCGCGTGTGCCGTCAGGGCTGGGAGAGCGGTTTGCAGTCGGACCCCGCGTGTGCCGTCAGGGCTGGGAGAGCGGTTTGCAGTCGGACCCCGCGTGTGCCGTCAGGGCTGGGAGAGCGGTTTGCAGTCGGACTCCGTGTGTGCCGTCAGGGCTGGGAGAGCGGTTTGCAGTCGGACTCCGTGTGTGCCGTCAGGGCTGGGAGAGCGGTTCGGTGTCAGGAGAGCAGAGCCCCTAAGTCACACCTGCAGGGCAGAGACACACGAGCAGTCACGCAGACAAGCGCCCAGGCACTGGGCTGTTTCCTTACATCGTGAGAACGGGCCACGTGCCACTGTGAGCAGCTCTGCTTACGGGGGGCGTGTGGGGGCAGCTGTGTCACTGTAGGGACACGAGGGCGCCCCCTGCAGCCCACGGCTTCACGGGGCAGGGGAACGGCGGCATTCGTTCAGAAGACGAACACGCGGACGCGGTCCCGACTGGCAGCACACTCGGGCCGGGGCTGCGGGACAGAGGGTTGAGCCCCAGTTCGCGATGGGTGCACCCCTGTTGGAGCAACAGTTTGAGTTCTGGCTGCCCCATGTCTGATCCAGCTCCCGGCTGATAGCGTCTGTGAAGGCAGCGGAAGGTGGCCCGGGCCTGGCTCTGGCGGGCACTTGGGGTGTGAACCAGGGGAGGGGCGTGAACCAGGGGAGGCGCGCTCATCCTCTCCCTCCCTCCCTCCCTCCCTCCCCTTCTCTCGGCTGCTCGCTACCTTAAATGAAATCTTAAGAGAGACAAGCATCCATAAGACGACAGGTCCACGCAAGGTGTGTTTGCGCTGCTTGCTTTAGCTGCGAAGCAGTGTGAGAGCCCGGGAGGAGTGCTGTGCGGCTGCCGTGCGTGCCGGTGGTGCACGGGGGGCGGGGGGTTCAGCCGTAAAGCAGTATGTGCACGTCAGGGCCTTAGAGGTGGCGTGCAGACGGTGGCGTGGGCCGGCTCTGGCTCTGGCTCTGGCTCTGCACGGCCCTGGAGCTCGAGTCTGAGATTGGGCGGCCTCAGGACGGCGGCAGACAGCCGTGGTGGAGCCTGCGGGGAGGCCAGGAGGGGACGTGGCTTAGACAGTTGTAGCAACCCTGTGTGGAGAACCACTTTCTGAGGGCATGCCCCACCCGGGCCTCAGCCCCTCACCCCGGGCCCAGCTCCCAGACGCCGGTGCGTTATCTCTGGCACGGGATTCAGTCCTGCTGAGTTCAGCGCCGTCCTGTGGGATGCACAGGCTCGCTCTGCGGACGGGCGGACTGCACAGCAGGAAACGCACGAGGTGACAGAGCTGGCCGGCTAAAGTGCTCCTGTCGCCATCCTGAACCTGGCGCAGGCCATTGGTGCACTGGTTAGTGGTGAGCTCCAGGCACCCTCCTCCTGTGTCTGAGAGCCGGGGCTGGGCCAGGCCTAAGCCGGGAGCACAGAGCTCAGTCCAGGTCCCCACGTGTGGGAGCAGAGATGTGCCGCTTGAGCCTTCCCAGGCGCAAGATAGCAGGAGCTGGATTGGAAACCAGGGAGCCGGCACTGGACCAGGCACTCCCGCTAGTGTGTGTGTGCCACGTGGCCTCTTGGCTGCCACACCACATGCCGGCCCCGCTTTTTCCCGTGAGCTGGGAGAGGCCACTCTGGTGGTAAGAGGCATTCCGTGATCAGTAAAAACTAGAACGCATGGTTTGCTATCCTGAGCCGGGTTAAGAACGGCCTGTGGTCGAATGTGCGCTAACCGTTACAGGCCCGGCAGTGCCGCGGTGCGCCCCGCATCGCACCGCCTTGTCACAGTGGCCGCAGTGTCGCCAGGCAGGAGGAACTTTTCAGCTCAGTGGTCTCTGAGGTCCCCCGTGGCTGAGAGGTCACCATGCCTGCAGGACTGCCCACAGGGAGAAAGTTTGATCCTGGGGACAGGGCTGCGACCCGCCCTCCTGACGGGGCAGTGACAGCAGTTCACAGCTGGGGCGGCCAGGGGCTGACCCCACCCAGCCTGTCTGGACACAGATGCCGCCCCGTGGGCTGCCGCGCGACGGCCGCGGGTCAGAACGGACGAGAACAAAAGCCCGTGGTGCAGTGCCCAGCTCCTCGCCAGCTCGCCAGGCATCCTTCTGCCTCAGCTCGCGTCCGCCTGCCTGGCCCTGTACTGAAATCCTCTTCTTCCCCAGGACATGGGCAGATTCTGCCTCACCTACGAGGCCTCCATGACCCGGCTCTTCCGGGAGGGGAGGACGGAGACCGTGCGCTCCTGCACCACCGAGTCGTGCAACTTCGTGCTGGCCATGGCGGACCCCACCCAGACGGTAACACAGCCCCTGGCTGCCTGTCCTGAGGGCTATGGGGGCCGCGGTGTGGCCTCTGTGCCTTCATCATGGCCTCTCCTCCCCCCGCATCAACTTCCCTCCACCCTTTACAGCGAACAGCCTGGACAGGACAGACAACAGTGTAACACAGGGGGACAGGACAGACATCAGTGTAACACACGGGGACAGGACAGACATCAGTGTAACACAGGGGGACAGGACAGACATCAGTGTAACACAGGGGGACAGGACAGACATCAGTGTAACACAGGACAGGACAGACATCAGTGTAACACAGGGGGACAGGACAGACATCAGTGTAACACAGGGGGACAGGACAGACATCAGTGTAACACAGGGGGGGACATGGCGCACAGAGCAGTGTTTTGAACTGGGTTTCTGGAAATCAGCTTGTCCTTGCTACAAGTCTTTAAATAGAATCGGATCCGACACGCGGGACAGAGGGACAGCAGGGAGAGGCTGCAGAGCAGTGGGGCGGTTGGCGTGAGGGTGAGGAAGAGTAGCTCACACAGCAGCCTTCCTCCTGGCCTCGGCAGGCTGTTGCCACCGCGGGGCCGTGGGCGCCAGGCTCGGGCGAGGGGTTTCTGTACGCTGCCTGCTGAAATCCCAGCGCTGGCCTGTGACGTGCTATCACCTCTCGTCCATGGAGGCAGAAACAGACTCAGATTAAGGTCGGCGATCTGCGGGCCACGCACCTCGTACGTGGCAGAGGTCAGCTCGTGCCTGGCCCCCGACCCCACCCAGGGCAGGTTCTCTTCTGTGGAGCGCTCTGCTCAGGAGAGGAAGAAGTCAGCCAGCGTCGTGGCCGGTGGCTCTGATGTGGCTTTCCAGACGGCCTTGAGGAGCTGGGGCTCAGGGGCCAGGCGGCCACAGACCGCCCTGGGCACTGCGTCCCCTGACGCGATTTCAGCTCCGAGCCCGGAGAACCTGAAGCAGCCACTCAGGGCGGATTTCAAAGGCCTGGAAGTCCTGCTTTAGGAGAGCCCTGGGCCAGACCTCTCTGCAGGGGCGGGCACGGCCAGGGTGACGCAGTAGTGAGCGAGAGGACAGAACTCCGCGTGCAGACTGGGAGCCGGGGCAGCGTGCGCTCTGCCACCTGCTGCGTGACCGCGTGTGTGTCAGGTGAACCGTCGCGGGGCAGGCAGGCACACAGCGACCCTGGCGTGCTTTCCCAGAGACCTGTCCTCTGTGTGGAGACCCCTCCCCCGTTGCAGGCGCCAATCGGGAAGGGGCAGCCACCCCCTGTGTGTCTTCAGGAGACCCCAGCAAGTGCCTGCCTCCTTCCCCTGGGAACGTAGGCCCACGTGGCCTGGCTGACGCGTGCCGGGCCCGCCCCTCTGCCGTGCAGGTGGAACAGAGGCTCCGACTGTTCAGGCTGGCGTCTGAGAAGCACCAGCACCTGTACCGCCTCGCCATGACCGGCGCTGGGATCGACCGGCACCTCTTCTGCCTCTACGTGGTGTCCAAGTACCTCGCGGTCGAGTCCCCGTTCCTGAAGGAGGTGAGGCCCGCTTCCCGGGGCGGCTCCCTGGGTCTACTGATGGGCTTAGCCCGAGTGCAGGCCTGCCGCCGGACGGCGTCTGAAAACGGGTGTGTGGGCTCTGTGGCGGGAAGTGCGTCTGCAGCGTGGGCGCCGCTTGTCGGCAGTTCCTGGAGTTGTCGCTGGCCGGTTTAGCCCGATTCATGGCCGCAGCCACAGGCACTTCCCTGCGTTGCGCCATCCCGTGTTTCACACCTGGAGGCTGGTGTAGCCCTCAGGCGAGCGTGGCTGTCCCGTTTCTCCAGCAGCTCACGGCATTCTTCACACTCCGAAGCCATAAACATCTGTGACAAGGACTGGATATCAGTTTTTCCCCCATCACGCTGTTTCACAGTTACTATAATCCCGCGTGGTGTGAACGTGGGTTTTAGTTGCCCTGGGAAGCCACTTACCGAGTGACTCCGTCTACTGTGACAGCCGTCAGGACCTCTTGCATGTGAAACCGGCAGCAGGCCAGCAAACCCTGCCTTGCTCCCAAGGGCCCCTCTAGGCCCCCAGGAGGCGGGATTAGGACTCACGTTGGAACGCATCCTCGTTTCTCGCTGCCAGGTGTTGGCTGAGCCGTGGAGGTTGTCAACAAGCCAGACCCCTCAGCAGCAGGTGGAGCTCTTCGACTTTGACCGGAACCCGGACCACTTGTCCAGCGGAGGGGGCTTCGGGCCGGTGAGTGCAGCAGGTGTGGTCGGCGCCGTGAGGGACAAGGCCTGCCCCACCCCCGCCCACTGCAGCCCACCTGGGTTCCGGGCGCCCGGGCTTCCTTGCATGTGCACGGTTGTCGGGGAATCGGCACGTTCCGTATGCACGTGCCGAGGGCGGGCTCCCGTTGAGAACATTAGGAGTCCGTCGCTCCCGTCGGCGCGCTTCCCCGCGGGGCACTTGAGCTCTTTGTCCCCTAGGTTGCGGATGACGGCTATGGTGTGTCGTACATTATCGTGGGAGAGAACTTCATCAATTTCCACATTTCCTCCAAGTTCTCCAGCCCCGAGACGGTAAGAGCTGCCTTCCTGGAGAAGAGCTCTTTTTCCCTCTTCCTTCTGGGGTGGGCATCTCTGTTTGAGACAAAGGTCCAGTTCAGTTATCTACTTTTCTGTGCTTTGGCATTGCAAATGTGTGAATTTCAAAGTTCTCATTGCGCAGTTTTAAAGAAACCTGGTTTGACCCGGGTCCCGTTGCTGGAGACACTGGTTTGCAGTCTGAGTGTGGGCGGGTGGAAGGGGCGCCCAGGGTGCTGGGCTCGGGAGGCCACACCGGGCAGGCGCTTGGTCAGGACACCTGTGTCCCGTACTGGAGGCCCCAGCTCTGCTCCTGAGCCTGTGGTCCAGCTTCTGGCTTCCACCTGGCCCAGCCCCAGCCAGTGTGGGCATCAGGGGAATGAACTAGCGCATGGGAGCTCACTCTCTCCCTCTGCCTCACGAATAAATAAACCTTTTTTTTTTTTTTTTTTTAAAAACAAAACATGCCCGCATGATGGAGCAGGGCCATCTGGGATCCTCAGGAGCAGTGAGCACGCTCCAGGCCCAGCACCCCTCATCCTGACAGGCAGTGCCAGGGTCACCATCAGCTGGCAGAACTGGCGCTCATTTGCCGACAGTGTTGACGCAGTGTTTAGCCTCAGATGGGAACAGTCACACGTCCAGGGACTGTGACAAGGCTAGGATAATGCCGAAGCCAGAAGATCAAAGCTTAGAGTTGGCAAAAAGACTTTTTTTTTTTTTTTTTTTTTTTGTGCAGGCAGAGTGGATAGAGAGACAGAAAGAAAGGTCTTCCTTTTTGCCATTGGTTCACCCTCCAATGGCCGCTGCGGCTGGCACATCTCGCTGATCCGAAGCCAGGAGCCAGGTGCTTCTCCTGGTCTCCCATGCAGGTGCAGGGCCCAAGCACTTGGGCCATCCTCCACTGCACTCCCTGGCCACAGCAGAGAGCTGGCCTGGAAGAGGGGCAACCGGGATAGAATCCGGTGCCCCAATTGGGACTAGAACCCAGTGTGCCGGCGCCGCAAGGCAGAGGATTAGCCTGTTAGACACGGCGCCGGCCAACAAGACGTTTTTATTAAAGTTTGCATCAGATTCCACGTGCTGTGGGCCCGCGTTTCACGAGTCTCGTTTTCTGTCGCAGGATTCTCACCGCTTCGGAAAGCACGTGAAGCAGGCAATGACGGACATCATCGCCTTGTTCGGGCTCAGATCCAACTCCAGGAAGTAGCCGAGTCCCTGAGTGGGAAGCAGCGCGGACCCTGTGGTACGGCCAAGTGAAAATTAGGTATCGACCCTGCCCCCGTCCAGGACGGCTCAGCGCTCCTAGAAAACCCCAAGTCTCCTCCAGAAAGGAGGTGTCGCTTGTTTCCCTAGACGTCCGGCGCCACCGCGTGACTGCAGCCCTGCTCCCGCCAGGCGTGCGCCCCAGCAGGGAGGGCGGCAGCCTGTGGCGTCCCTGGAGGAGTGAGGGGGGCTGCACTGCACACACACTGGACATGGGGCGGCGCTCCGCAGAGGGCGCGAGGGCCTGCCACGGCACCCAGGGAAAGGGCGTTCAGGTCAACAGCGGAGAACTCATGCTAACACACACGGAACGCGCGAACCGGAAACGCCGCGCTCTGGAGCCAGGCGGTTGTCACCAAGAGCTGCCGCCCTGGTCTGTTCCAGGCTGTGTTCCCCTGCAGGTGGAAGCAAGCCCCAGGCCGCGTCTCTAGTGTCCTTGACCTCGCTCCCTTGTCTTCCAAGCGCAGTGCCTTAGAGTGAACCACCCTGGATGGAAGGGCTGCTGGGTGACTTCCCTGGGGAGGCCTCGGCTGGCATCGGGGGTGGCTCGCTCCCCTCGACTTTGACTGTGGGTCACTCTGCGAAGCGTTTGCCACGCCCTCCCCATGGCTAGAAAGAGCAGAGCCCTCCGGGCCAGCGCTGCTGGGGCCTCATTGGACGGGCTTCCCGTGCTCCCCGAGCCGCAGGGGGGACAGGCATCTGTCAGAGGGGGGGAAGGGATGTGATGGTGGCTGAGCTGTCTGGAGAAGCCACTGAGGAGTCAATACCACGGGTGCTCACGGTCACTGCCTCCCCACACCACGGTCAAGGGGCCAAGACGCTGGCCACGAGGCTGGGCCAGGGAAGGGCAGCCACACCGTGGCCAGTGGTTCACTTTCTCATCCCACCTGGTTGGAGGGAAGCCCCCTCTCCTTTCCAAGGAGCAGGAGCGGTGGACACAGGGCGCTGGGCCGTGCTGTGGCAGAGCCGCGGGTGGCCGTGACGGGTGCGGGGCTGACGCGGCGCATCCTCCAGGCACCAGCCCTCCACGAGAGCGTCCACGCCCTGAGCCACCTCCCTGCGGGTGCAGGTGCAGCCCCGTGGAATGTCAGGACGGGCTTGGCTCTGGCCTCCAGGCGCGCAGTATTTCTGTGCCCCTGACAGCAAGAGCCAGGGCCGAGCTGTCGGAGCCATTGAAGGCGGACGCTCGCGGAAGAACGCAGGCAGGCCTCGTTGATGTTCGCTGTGTAACGGGGACCCCCTCCTCACTGGGCACAGGTTCTTGTCCTCCTAACAGCAGGATCCGAAAAGAGCAGCCACAGAAGGAAAGCTAAGCCAGAAGCCGCAGCCATGAGAGCCAGGAGCTCCCGTGAAGGGCCAGCGGTGGCCTCCCCCACACCCGCCCATGCTCTGTTGACCAGGACCCCGTGTGTCACCCTCGGCCCCACGGGACCTGGAGTGTAGACGTGCTAGTGCCGACGCGCGTGGGCTTCCCTCTCAGGTTCTCCGTGTTTCCAGTGTGACGTTCATCTGTGCGCTCGTCCGTGCAGTGGTCTGCTGTCAGAGCAGCAGAATGCGTTCCTATTGAACAGCTGGAAGGGGTGTAAGGACGTGAGGGGTTTCATCTGGAAGCAGCCGTAGCCTTAACGCAGCCATGACTGGACTCCTTACCTTGTCTGTCCATTGCATGTCAATACCATTTACACCTGAGATGCGCAGTGTGGACGTGGGTCACCGTTAATAAAACAGTCCCGCCCACCACAGCCTTCGTCTGTCTGTCTTGTTAGCCTCCCGGGGGTCGCGCGGCCAGGTACTGCCGGGGCACTTGGACAGCCTGAGAGACCCGGACGGGCGAGGTGTCGGGGCAGGCAGCGTGCTGTCACTAGGCTCCTGCATTGACTGCCCATGGACTTCCGCTACACTCCCTGATCCCGCATTCCTGGGGCGGCGCCTGGCACACGGTCGGCGCTCGGTCGACGTGTTGAATGAGTGCGTGAGCTCCACGTCTTCCACCCCGGTCCAGGCACTGGCCATGCCCCAGAGTCCCAGTCCTGACGGTGGGAGCGGGACAGGCCTCCCAGTAGGAGTTTGTCTTAGTGGTCTAGGAGGACCACGGGCAGGGGTGGGGAGGAGTTGCTGGCCCCGGAAGGAGGCTGATCTACAGAGGGTTTGAGCTTGGTGACAAGGCTGAGCCACGTTGGCCCACGGTGCAGCGCCAGAGCGCCAAGGGACAGCGGGTGCAGGGCTCCAGGCTGGATGCTGACCGGCCTGGTGATCACAGATGGATGTGCGCGGTGGCCTGGTGCCTCTCCGAAGCCGATGCGTGATCTCTCTGCTCCTCCGACAATCAATCAATCAATCAATCATCAGTCTTAAGAAGAAAGCAATGGCTGATGGGGGATGAAGGAGGGTCCAGCCCCGCGGGTCGATGTCTCAGGGCCTGAGGCTGCGCACGCTGGGCTCTTTGCTCTGCGTCCTGCGTCTTGTGGATCGCTAAGGCAGCCTCGGGCCTGCCCTGCACTCAGCAGAGTCATGAGCCATCATCCAGCCATGGACAGACAGGGGCTCGGGCACAGCCCTGTCCCTGGGCCCCGCAGGGAAGGCTGACGAGGCAGCGGAAGGGCTGGGCTCCGGAGCTCGGGGTTTCTGAGGGGTCCGTGTCAGGTACATCCATGGCTGTCACCTGAGGTGGGCGCTGGGCGTGCTTTCTGTGGGCCCCTCCCTGCGGAGGAGGAAGTGGGGCTGTGTGTTCCTGCCCCACGGTGCTGGACCTCGACCACGGGGTGGACTGCATTTCAGGTCGGGGTGTGGTGGCTCGGCCGTGCCACGTGGCGGGAGCATCCCCACAGCGAGAATTCAGTGCACAGTGCCCTTCCAGGTCTGCTCTTAGGTCTAGACAAGGACGTGCTGGCCGTGCCGCTCGAATGCGTGTCCTTGCAGCCCAGAGCTGACAACCAGGTGAGAACCTGGGGGTCGTTTGAACTCCGCCCCCCACAGCTCAGCAGCCCCTGTTACTCACCCTTGCGATTAGAAAACCAGTGTTTTTATTTTGCCCAAGCTGCACGTAAGGACTTGGGGTGAGCTTTGAGCCCCCTCTGCTCTCCCTGGAACACTCTGCTCTCGCTGGGCTCACAGGCAGGTTGGGCCATCATGCTAAGCTGTTCTCTCTCTCGATTACAAAGTGGGAACAGCTGTTGGCCTCTGGGTCTATGAGATGGGTTTCGCTCACTCGCACACAGAGGCTGAGAATTTAGTTGTATTTGTGACTGAGAGGGTGGCAGGGTCTTCAAAAAGCTGGAGGGAAAACCGTATGACCAAAGAAGGAGTGGATTTTGCACCAAGGTAATCTTGTTTGTTTTAAATTATTTTATTTGCAAGGTAAAGTTACAGAGAGGCAGAGAGAGGTCTTCCATCCGCTGGTTCACTCCGCAAATGGCCGAAAGGACCGGAGGTGAACAGATCCAATGCCAGGAGCCAGGAGTTTCTTCCAGGTCTCCCACAGCAGTGCAAGGGCCTCAGGACTGGGGCCATCCCCCACTGCTTTCCCAGGCCATAGCAGAGGGCTGGACATCCATATGCGATGGATGGCTTAGCCTAGGAGGCTAAGCCTAGGGCGCCAGCCCCTGGTGTTGTTTGTGTTTGACCGGGAGCTGCCGGTGCTCAGGTGCCCATTCCCAAGCTCGGGCAAGGGCCGAAGGGTGTGCAAGGTTGGGATGCGCAGGTGCCGGCCCCTGTCCCGCTGTTCACCCGAGGCGCGCGCCTGCTGGTGCCTTGGTGTCCCTGGCTGAGCCCGGTCTGCCATAGGCTGGCCCCCGAGTGCTGCTGCCCAGACCTGCATCAGCCCCAGGTCCGTGCACCCGCGGCCGCGCCCCCTTCACGGGCGGCAACCGCCTACGGACCCCGCCTCACCCGGCGGCCAGTGGGCCCCCGCCCCTCCGCGCGCCCGCGCCTCTCGGCCTCGCCTCCCTCACCCGGCGGCCCGAGGCCCCTCCTGCAGGCCCCGCCCCTCCGCGCGCGCCGCTCGGCCCCGCCCCGGCCCCGCCCCTCCGCGCGCCCGCGCCGCTCGGCCCCGCCTACGGACCCCGCCTCCCTCACCCGGGGGGCCCGAGGCCCCTCCCGCAGGCCCCGCCCCGGCCCCGCCCCTCCGCGCGCCCGCGCCTCTCGGCCTCGCCTCCCTCACCCGGCGGCCCCGAGGCCCCTCCTGCAGGCCCCGCCCCTCCGCGCGCGCGCCGCTCGGCCCCGCCCCTTCTCCTCAGCGCCGCCCGGGCCGCCCCGCCGCGTCCCCCTGAGGAGAACTCGCGGGCCGGGACCAGGGTTCGGGTCCGGGCGCCGGCGCGGGACCCCGAAGGCCCCCGGGCAGTCGCCGGTGTCCTCTGCGGGACAGGGAGCCCGGCCCGCGCCGAGGCCCCCGAGCGCCGCGCGGTGAGGGCGTGGGGCGCGGGCGCTGCCGGGCCGGAGGGGAGCGGACGCCCCTGCCTGGCCTCCGCCACGCGTGACCGGCCCGCGGGAGCCGAGGCGGCCCAGGCGCCGGGTCCCGGCCCTCCGGCGCTCGGGCCTCGGAGCGTTCCTTTCTCCCTTCCCCGGGCGCGGGGTGTCCGGCCGGCGTGGCCTCGTGCCCGTGGCTGCGCTGCGGCCGCCCGGCTCGCCCGGAGGTTGCAGTCGTTCTGCTCTGGCGAGCCCGGGCAGGCCCGGCTCACGGCGGAGACGGAGCGGGAGGTCGCTGCGCGGGGGCCCGGAGAAGGCGCTAGGGGGCGCGCGGCCGCCGGACTGGGGGAGGCCAGTGGGCCTCGCCACGGGCGCTCGGGGCTGCGGAGCGGGGGACGGGCCGGGACCCAGGGGGCCCCTTCGTCTGGAATGGCGCCAGCTCCGCGTCCCAGCCACATCCCCAAGGCTCCGGGCGAAGAGTGGGATCCGCAGAGCCCCCACCCGGGTGAGGCAGGCGGGGCCTTGTCCCCACGCCTTGTCCCCCGGTCCACGGCCCTAGTGTAGGAGCCCCAGCGAGGGGGGAGGCGCTGAGCGGAGGGGCTGCTCCTGGAAAGGGGCGCTGTCCCCGGACCTCAGCCGCGGGGCACACGGAACACCGGAGTAAGGGGGAGGGCTTATTGGGGACACCCGACAGACCCGAGGCAAGGGGCCAAGGAGGAAAAGAGGGAGAAGGAGAGTGTAAGAGAGAGCCAGAGACGGGGAGAGAAGGAGAGAAGGAGAGAGATCTGGAGATGGAGAGAGAGGGAGAGAAGGAGAGAGATCAGAGACGGGAGAGAGGGAGAGAAGGAGAGAGATCAGAGACGGGGAGAGAGGGAGAGAAGGAGAGAGATCTGGAGATGGAGAGAGAGGGAGAGAAGGAGAGAGCCAGAGACGGGAAAGAGGGAGAGAAGGAGAGAGATCTGGAGATGGAGAGAGAGGGAGAGAAGGAGAGAGATCAGAGATGGGAGAGAGGGAGAGAAGGAGAGAGCCAGAGACGGGAGAGAGGGAGAGAAGGAGAGAGCCAGAGACGGGAGAGAGGGAGAGAAGGAGAGAGATCAGAGACGGGGAGAGAGGGAGAGAAGGAGAGAGATCAGAGACGGGAGAGAGGGAGAGAAGGAGAGAGATCAGAGACGGGAGAGAGGGAGAGAAGGAGAGAGATCAGAGACGGGAGAGAGGGAGAGAAGGAGAGAGATCAGAGACGGGAGAGAGGGAGAGAAGGAGAGAGATCTGGAGATGGAGAGAGAGGGAGAGAAGGAGAGAGCCAGAGACGGGAGAGAGGGAGAGAAGGAGAGAGCCAGAGACGGGAGAGAGGGAGAGAAGGAGAGAGATCTGGAGATGGAGAGAGAGGGAGAGAAGGAGAGAGATCAGAGACGGGAGAGAGGGAGAGAAGGAGAGAGATCAGAGATGGGGAGAGAGGGAGAGAAGGAGAGAGATCAGAGACGGGAGAGAGGGAGAGAAGGAGAGAGATCAGAGATGGGGAGAGAGGGAGAGAAGGAGAGAGCCAGAGACGGGAGAGAGGGAGAGAAGGAGAGAGATCTGGAGATGGAGAGAGAGGGAGAGAAGGAGAGAGCCAGAGACGGGAAAGAGGGAGAGAAGGAGAGAGATCTGGAGATGGAGAGAGAGGGAGAGAAGGAGAGAGATCAGAGACGGGAGAGAGGGAGAGAAGGAGAGAGATCAGGAGATGGAGAGAGGGAGAGAAGGAGAGAGATCTGGAGATGGAGAGGGAGAGAAGGAGAGAGATCTGGAGATGGAGAGAGGGAGAGAAGGAGAGAGATCTGGAGATGGAGAGGGAGAGAAGGAGAGAGATCTGGAGAGGGAGTCAGGTGTTCAGGAACGGTCCTCTTAAAACGTTGAGGGGGCGGGCAGGGAAGCAGGAGCAGGGAATCCCATTAGGGTGGGGGTGGAGCCACCAGGCTTCCAGCAGTGGCAGGGGTGGGCGTGGGTGCTAAGGCCTAGGATGGTGTTGGGTGTAGACCGACATTCCCCCCTTTTGTTTTTTACAAAGCAGCAGTTGTACGGGATTACACTAGCCCCAAAGTCCAGGAGGGGTAGAGGGACGGTGATCTGTCTTCTGTAGCTGCTTCCTGCTGGCATGGGGCCACGAGGTACTCTCTGCTGCCATGGGCGATGTCTCATGCCGCTGCCTCCTGGGGGGGGGGGGAGCTGAGTATACCCCTGTAGCAGCATGTGGGGAAGTGAGAACCTCCTGGGGAAGGCACCCTGTTAGCTTCCATTACCTAGCTGGCCTGGGAGGAGAGCTGGCCAGGTGAAGGCAGCTGGCATCTCTAACAGGAAATGTACAGTTCTGCCTGCAAGTTACTGAGCCTACTCGGCATCACCTCCCCGGTGGTGGTCACTTTGGAAGTTGGGCTGAGTGAAGGGCTTGTCAGCTTAGAGCCAGCAAGGTCTGTGGCTCTCACCTGGGCTTCCTTCGACGCCAGGGCAGGTCCATTTCCAGTGATCCAACTCTTGGCTGGCAGAGCTGCCAGGGCTCTTCACAAGCTGACTTGTGCTGAAGCCCTAGATTTCCACATCGAAAACCACTGCAGTGGACTGGCCTGTTGGGTCTCCTTGAGGGCAGATCACTGTACAGATCAGCCATTAATAGGCCTGCCACCCATTGCTTCTGATGGCTAGCTTTCTTTTCCTCCTGGTTTTGTTAAAGCAGACCAGAGGATGCAAGTCAAGGGGGTGCTCAAGTCCCATCTCTAATTTTCAGTGGCCTAAACTAGAAGTCTATAGTCACAGGCATGTTCTGATAGTTTTTTTTTTTTTAAGATTTATTTATTTATTTGAAAGCCAGAGTCACACACAGAGAGAAGGAGAGGCAGAGAGAGAGAGAGAGGTCTTCCATCCACTGGTTAACTCCCCAGTTGGCCACAATGGCCTTGAGTTATGCCAATCCGAAGCCAGGGGCCAGGAGCTTCCTCCGGGTCTCCCACGTGAGTGCAGGGCCCGAGGACCTAGGCCATCCTCCACTGCTTTCCCAGGCTGTAGCAGAGAGCTGGATGGGAAGTGGAGCAGCGAAGCCCATATGGGATGCTGGCGCTTCAGGTGGAGGCTTCACCCGCCACACCACAGTGCCGGCCCCTAGTGGTTTATTTTGAGATAGACAATGCCTTTGAGGAAAGCTATGTCCTCACTTTCAAACTTTCTCTCCCTTTGTTTGGTCTGAAAGGGAGGTTTTGCCTGTTTGCTGTGCCCATGGTGAAGTAAATCTAGCTGTGAAGTTGTAATTTAAGTCCTTTTGGCTATGCTATTACAGAAAATGTTAGCCATCCCTTTTATAAGGTCTAAAGATCAAATTGTGCATGGTCATTTCGCACCTTGATGAGAATAGAGAAATGAGGGAGCAAGTCCCAGATTGCTTACTGACAATAGCGATATCAAATGAAAACGTAGCAAGCAATTTCAACCATCAGATAACAACTTAGGATAACATTTACCGGAAGAGCCAATGCCTTCTATAAATTTTAAGAATCCATGCATTTGGAAACATCTCTTAAATATCTAACATGGTATAGCTTGTTTAACCAGCAAATTCAAGCAAACATATAAAAACATTTTTAGTTTCTTTCTACCAACAGATTTAAAACATCTGATACAGAGATTCAGGTCACATGAATCAAAATAAATCTTTAATTTTTGCAGTTTGAATTTATGAGCAATCTTTTATCTATAAGCCAATTAAAACAGAGTTCTTAATAAATTCTCCCATGTAGACATACAATATGTGCACACATGTAACATAACATACAAGATAGAATAATAAAGTAGTTTCAGTAATAGCTTCTTAACCTCTTTAGCTGTTTTTTTAATTACCAGTTGATTCGAATTACTTTCTGCTCTTAGTAAGCTGAATTAACCATACTTTCTTCCAGTTGGAACCTGTAGTGCACTGTTGGCTTCATCTGGTTACAAACCCATCCCAAATGGTTCCATAGACTGAATACAATGGAAGTGGCTGAAAAAAGCCCATCAGAACCTATATAGGACTGTGGATGACAAAAGACTTTAAATAGCAATGTTTAAAATGATAAACTCATTAATCAACAAGAGGCACTTGCTTACTGTAGGGTTTTTTTTTTTTTTTTTTTTTTTTTGGCAGGCAGAGTGGATAGTGAGAGAGAGAGAGAGACAGAGACAGAGAGAAAGGTCTTCCTTTTTGCTGTTGGTTCACCCTCCAATGGCTGCTGCGGCCGGCGCATCTCGCTGATCTGAAGCCAGGAGCCAGGTACTTCTCCTGGTCTCCCATGTGGGTGCAGGGCCCAAGCACTTGGGCCATCCTCCACTGCCTTCCCGGGCCATAGCAGAGAGCTGGCCTGGAAGAGGGGCAACCGGGACAGAATCTGGCGCCCCAACCGGGACTAGAACCCGGTGTGCCGGCGCCACAAGGCGGAGGATTAGCCTGTTAAGCCATGGCGCCGGCCCACTTCACATCTTGACAGTACTTCTAACATAATCCAAATAGCCTGATTAGTTGGTGTCTCAACAAGATGAGAGACACATATCCTTTGATATTTCTGGTTGGGCCCAAACTGGAAAAATCAAAGTCCAAATTTACTGGAACTTTCCAAATTTTGGATTTTTTTGAATGGCTGTCAAGGATGCCAAGAAGGCTTAAAATACGTGGTTAAAATAAACTCCCTTAACATTATGACATAACATAGACCTGATTTTATCATTGTTACAAGGTGGTTATTCAAATGTTTTAGAATAAGCATCTATTCAAACAAATCATAACTCTTAATAATAAAAACTGAGCTCTTTTTAAACAATGGGACCTAACAGAGACATTAAGAGAACATAATAGATCACTTTAACTCATTGCTTTAACACAGGATCAGATTCTAATTCTATGTCAAAGAGAAATAGATTAATAGCTTATGTATCCAAAAATTTCTTTCTTTTATAACCTTCTGTGACTTCCACACACCCTCTTCAACTTACTTGAAACATTCCATCATTTCCATTCCAGTCTAGAGTAAACTAGCCATCAGGATAAAGTCATTCTTAGAAACCACGTCCTTTATTCAAAAAAACTCTTTCCTTCTTAACCTTCCTTACCAAGTGCACATTTCTGTACTTGTGATGTTTTCCATCTGCCAATATCCTTGATTTACATTTTGAAATAACCTGTTAAAAATCTCCAGATTAGGGGGCTGGCGCTGTTGTGTAGCAGGTAAAGCCACCGTCTGCAGTGCCAGCATCCCATATTGGGCACCGGTTTGAGCCCCGGCTGCTCCACTTCCAATCCAGCTCTCTGTTATGGCTTGGGAAAGCAGTAGAAGATGGCCCCTAGACTGGAGAGTGACGTTAGCACACGCCCAGAGGGTGGAGCCCAGTGTGCACTACAGAAAGTTCCGGAGCCTCGGCTCAGAGTCTTGCCCCCAGTGTTGTATATGTGTTTGTGTAGCTGTAACTTTATCTCCAGGTGCAAATAAAGTTCTCACTGAACACGGATATCGGGTTCTTAGCAAATGGCAGGGTGATCGGACGTCTTGACCCGATGATCTGCACCTTGCTGCCGTAATAGTCTATATGGCTCTGATCTGATAGCTTGGTCCTTTATGCTTATCTGGGTTTTCCTAGTAAGAGCATAAGCAACTTACGGTCGGAAACCACAACCTCTCAGGTGCTGTGGTTTTGTCGTCAGAATTGGAGGCTGTGTGCAGGCAGAAACCACGGCTTCGCTGCATCTGTGTCCATGTGGCTTGGCCTGGACCGGAGCTGGTCACACAGGGAGCTCCCTCGATGCTTTTCCTTGACCTAAGGGATTGACAACAGACTCGCCTAGCTGCTGAGGATTTATTCGTTATTAGAATCCTAGCACAGAAATGGACAGGGATAGTCAGGCCCTGAGAGATGGACATGGCTTCTTAAGATTTTCCAGTTTGGCCGGCGCTGTGGCTCACTGGGCTAATCCTCCACCTGCGGCGCTGGCACCCCGGGTTCTAGTCCCAGTGGGGGCACCAGATTCTGTCCCGGTCGCTCCTCTTCCAGGCCAGCTCTCTGCTGTGGCCGGGGAAGGCAGTGGAGGATGGCCCAAGTGCTTGGGCCCTGCACCCGCATGGGAGACCAGGAGGAAGCGCCTGGCTCATGGCTTTGGATCGGCACAGTGCGCCGGCCGTAGCGGCCATTTGTGGGGTGAACCAATGGAAGGAAGACCTTTTTCTCTGTCTCCTCACTGTCTAACTCTGCCTGTTACCTACATGGTAACTGGTACACGTCTGTGGTAGGAAGGAAGAAGTGTAGTGCAGCTAAAGAGTACTCTAGTGGACGTCCAGACACGGACGTGGGTCAGGTGCAGGGCAGCCTCTTACTGAACTGGTGGGGAGGGTTGGGTTTAGCACCGCAGCACCCTCTGTGTGTCTCATGTTCGGAATGTCCCCGTGGTCAGCCACCTGTGGGGAGCCGCATGCATGAGCGTCTGTTAGCACACTAGTGCGTCTCAGGAAATGTTTTCGGGAGGGTTTTGCCCTGCGCTAGCTCCAGAGAGCATGTCATTACAGAGTAAGAAATCCAGAACATACCTGCAGCTTCCCATTTTCCATTAAATCTTAAAGTCTGGATTAAAACGAACTTCATCAACAGGCTAATCCTCCGCCTTGCGGCGCCGGCACACCGGGTTCTAGTCCCGGTCGGGGCACCGATCCTGTCCCGGTTGCCCCTCTTCCAGGCCAGCTCTCTGCTGTGGCCAGGGAGTGCAGTGGAGGATGGCCCAAGTGTTTGGGCTCTGCACCCCATGGGAGACCAGGAGAAGCACCTGGCTCCTGCCATCGGAACAGCGCGGTGCGCCGGCCGCAGCGCGCTACCGCGGCGGCCATTAGAGGGTGAACCAACGGCAAAAAGGAAGACCTTTCTCTCTGTCTCTCTCTCTCTCTCACTGTCCACTCTGCCTGTCAAAAATAAAAAAAAAAAAAAAAGAAAAAAAAAAAAACGAACTTCAGACTGACATTGATTGAGGTGCATGCTACTGGAGTGATCTGCTGTAAGTGCGACTTGGTCAATGTTTTTCCATTTTAGGTGACGATGTCAGTTGGAAGTGGTGCGCAGGTGCTGTGTGTAGACAGTGCTGGTGGAAGAGGCTGAAGGCACTTTGTTTCCGCAGTCTCAAGACCAGAATAAGTATCTACAGTCAAGGACAAAGTAAATGAATAAACTATGTCCTGTGGCCATGTGAGCTGGTAAGTGAGTATGTTTGGCTTGGTATCTAAAGTGAAGAGGCAGGTTATTAGGCAGTTTGGCAAACTTCCTAACCCACCCTAGTGAGCTAAGAATGGAACAAAATAGACGCTTCTGATGTGGGATACATGGGCAAGTAATTAGTTTAGATCTGCTAAGCTAGAAGTCTCAAGCCCCCATATGTAATTCTGTCCTCCTCTTTGTAACCAAAACACCCCCTCTCCTCGGATGTACCTACTTCAGCCAGGATCTAAGGGGAGACTCCATGTGGAACTTGTGAAGGTGCCATACAATTCCCAGGTGACTTCACACCACCCCCTTACCTAATAAGAGGCCAACAACTGGAGGGGCTTTCTCTCTTTTGCTGCCAATCACAGCTGGAGGTCCCCTTTCTGTTTCTCCTTCCATACCCCTCGTCCTCCTCCATTTGAACAATCCTTTGGCCTACTGCCCACTCATGATGGATATTTCTCTGTGGTACAACCCACACTCATGCGTGTATGTGTGTTCACTGTCTCATCTTTTGTATAATATTTGTTAGCACTTTTGCATCTTAAAGGTGTCTGCATTGTCTTGGTGTAACACAGGGACCTGGAGTAAAAATTAATATATCCTATCTATATCACTTCCAGATTAATTTCTTTTTTTTTTAAGATTTATTTATTTGTTTGAAAGGCAGAGTTACTGAGAGGCAGAGGCAGAGAGACAGGTCTTCCATCCGTGGGTTCACTCCCCAAATGGTTGCAACAACCAGAGCTGTGCCAATCTGAAGCCAGAGCCAGGAGCTTATTCCTGGTCTCCCACCCAGATGCAGGGGCCCAGGGATTTGGGTCATCTTCTACTGCTTTCTCAGGCCATAGCAGAGAGCTGGATTGGAAGTGGAGCAGCTGGGACTCGAACCGGCGCCCATCTGGACGCCGGCACTGCAGGCGGTGGCTTTACCCGCTACACCACAGCGCCGGCCCCTACACTGTATACACTTTAAACATAACCATAAAATAAGTGCAGTCTTTGCCTGAGTCCAAGTCTCCTCATTGAACGGAAGTGTGAGCCAAGAGCGGGAAATATGGGCAGACTGGCCCGTGCGTCAGGAGTGGAGGACATGTTTCTGTTTGACTTGGATTCAGAAGGCTGCAGGCCACAGAACTCTGAGTGTCTCAGGGATATGTATGTATGTGTGTATGCATTGTTGCTTTGTTTGAAAGGCAGAGACAAAGCGACACAGAGAGAGCTTCCATCTGCTGGTTCACCCCCCAAATGCTGTTTTAGCCGGCTGGGCCCAGCTAAAACAGGAGCCTGGGACTTGATTAAAGCTCCCAGGGAGGTAACAGGGACCCAAGTACTTGAGCTGATATTGCTGCCTCCCAGGGTGCACAAGCAGGGAGCTGGATTGGAAGTAGAGGGTCTGAGACTCACACTAGGTACTCTGACATGCGATGTGGGCATCCCAACTGCTGCCACAGAAGGCGCCCCGTCAGTGCTGTCCAATGTGGTGCCTATATGAAAAGTTCAGCTTTGTTATTAAGTAATGTGGTGCAAATTTGTATCCTAGCATCTTCGTAACCTTTTGACTATGACACCTAATTTGCAAGTAGTTCCTTGTGCACCATCAGACTTCGAACATGGAATATTGTCTAGTGGCACTCTGGTGAGTTTGCTGTGGCACTCAGCGCCCTGTGGTGCATACTGTAAGAATCTGAGTACTGGGCGGCACCATAGCTCACTCAGTTAATCCTCCGCCTGTGGTGCTGGCATCCCATATGGGCATCAGGTTCTAGTCCCAGTTGCTCCTCTTCCAGGCCAGCTCTCTGCTGTGGCCCGGGAGGGCAGTGGAAGATGGCCTAAGTGCTTGGGCCCTGCACCTGCATGGGAGACCAGGAGGAAGCACCTGGCTCCTGACTTCGGATCGGCGTAGCTCCGGCCATAGTGGCCACTTGGGGGTGAACCAACGGAAGGAAGACCTTTCTCTCTGTCTTTCTCTCTCACTGTCTAACTCTGTCAAATAAATTAAAAAAAAAAAAGAATCTGAGTACTAACAGCATATGTTAGCATAGTAGACTATCCCTGGAAGCTCATATCAAAAAATGGGTGGCAGGGTTGAGGGGTATAATAAACACATTGACTTAGAATGTTTTATGGAAAAAATAATAGAATTAAGATAAGTTTAAATACCTACGCATATGATAACTTTATAATACATTTCTTTTACATGCAAGTAGTATATATTATGAGTTTATTTGCAGTCATCCTTGTGATGTCCCTAAGCGAATAATTACTTTAGTAAGAAGATTTTTGCCAGTCCCATCATTGTTATATAATAAGTGAGTCATTGTTATGATTTTTAAGAATATTATCAGGCATTAAATGTTATTGGAATTTTGATTGCTGCAGTTGAAATTACTCAGGAGATATAATTGATCCTATATTTAAAAGTGAACAGGAGTGGACGTATGCCTGGTGGTTAAGATACCTATGTTGCGTATTGACACACCTGGGTTTGATGCACATTTCTGGCTCCTGACACCAGCTTACTGCCTATATAGTCCCTGGGAAGCAGCGCTGATTCAAATAACTGGGTACCTGCTAACCACATGGGGTCACGTGGATTGAATTTCTGGCACCTGGCTTTGGTCTTCGTCCCCACAGACATTTGGGGAAAGAGCCACTGGATAAGAGCTCTGTATCTCTGTCCCTTTCTGTCTTGCTGCCACCAAACAAATACGTTAAAACCAACATTTGAAGCATTTAGCAAGTATTGAAACCTTTCACCAGCTTGTCAGTCACCATGAGAGGCTGGAGTAAGCCTCAGGCACAGTTCTTTGCCAGTTCTATGATTTGCCCATTCCCATGGTTTCCGATCACCTGTCCAAGGTGGTGCCCTTGACCATTGTGGAACTCCCAACAGCACATACTCACCCACTCGGTCCAGAAAATCCCTCACCTCTCTCATTACTATGAATATGCTTTTTCTTAAAAAAATCTTTGCTCTTATGATTATACCATAGTATACATATAATACATATGATTATGGTACAAATGTACAGTTTTCCTTTTTTAAAAAGATTGTATTTGAAAAGTAAACTTAGGGAGAGAGAGAGATCTTCCATCTGCTGCTTCACTCCACAAATGGCCGCAATGGCCAGGGCAGGGCCAGGTTGGAGCCAGTAGCTTCATGTGGATCTCCCTCATAGATGCAGAGGCCCAAGCATGTGGTTATCTGCTGCTGCTTTACCAGGTGCATTAGCAAGGAGCTGGATCAGAAGTGCAGCAGCCAAACTCCAGCTGGTGCAGATAGGGGATAGCGGCTTAAACCACTGCGCCACAATGCTGGCCCCGCCATTTTCTCATAGGCTGTCAGGTGTCACTTCCCTGAAGCAGATTCTCTAACTCCCCATTGTACACAGCCAGAGCTGTCCACCGTCTGCACAGTGCTGTGACTGTCACGTTCTGTGTTCCTCTGTGCATCCTCCCATGGCACGCAGGCTCCTCAGGAGCAGAGCGTGTGTGGGTGACAGGATTGTCTCTGTGAGCTGGGACTGGCACAGGACCTGGCACGTGTGGGGTACTCCCCTGAGCAGGTGGCACTGGACTGAGACTGGGGTTGGTTCCATCAGAGAGCAAAGAGCCCCAAGAAACGAGACAGAGCACACTACCCGACTGTCATGCCCTACCTTGCAGGGAAGGAGACAGACAAAAAGCAAACCTGGAAAGGAGGAACTTAGTTCTGTGAGGAGAGCGCAGGAGCTGGACTGGAGGCTGAGGGCTGCGTGGGGACGGGGCAGGCTGCAGGCTTCCGCACGGTGCTCCCGGCTCTGGAGAAGCTGACAACGTGCGCACAGTCTAGAAAGGATGAGAGAGCACGTGGCCATCACAGGAGGAGCGCTGTGGGCAGAGGAACCAGCACACACCTCAGGCCAGCAGGGAGCCTGGTGGAAGTCCAGGATGCGAAAAGGAGCCTGGGTTCTCCTGGGTCTGGAGAGGGGCTGTGGGTGGGCAGGAGGGACCAGGCGGAGCAGGTAAAGCTGCAGGCACCGTGGGCACTGGCACCGTGGAGATGGTGTTCCGAGCCAGGGAACAGAGATCTCTGAGGGAGGGGTGTAGACAGGGTTCAGCGCAAAAGGAAATAAGCACTTCCCTCGCCATGTGCTGGCCTGCAGGGAGAGCGTCGGGCAGTGCAGGGAGAACCCAGGTCGGCCTGTCTGTGGGCCCCGGGATGCAGTCTCTGCTGGTTCTCACAGGACGGCCACCTCCGTGTCTTCCACTGCAAGCCCCTGTTTGGCCGAGGCCCCCTGCCTTTCCACTCTCCCCATCCTCCCTCGACTGTTTATTGTCCACGTTGAGCTCCCCTGGCTTCTATCCGTGTGGCCCTGAGGGACAGTTCTAGCCATGCATTTGCTGTGGCCTGGGAGCCCTTGCCCCCTTACAGTCTGCCGATTCTCTATGCTCTTCTGAGTCTCCCTGCCCAAAGCGTGGGGTACAGACCCCGAGAACAGTCCTTACCTGGAGGCTGTGAGAGAGGCCAGGGCCCCCGCCCCCGCCCTGAGGTTCGGACCCACCACTGAAACTCCCGGGAATCGTGAACACAGCAGAGTCTGAGAGGCCCGCCTGGAGTCACTCTCTGCACCCCTAGGTGCCAGTGTGGCTGAGGAACTCCTGGGTTGCAGCATGAAGTTGCCCCAGACGTATGGCCTATGCAGTACCTAGAAGACATAGCTTTCTCTCTGCTTTACCTTGGGACTACGTAAGCAAGGGGTGGGGTGGGCGAATGGGATTTTACCTACTGTATGCAAAGAATTGCCTCAACACCAAGGGCTGTGAAATCCTGCCTCCCAAAGAAGGCAGAGCTCAGACTGGCAAGTGCAGACAGACCTAACAGGTGGGTGTCTGGGTGACCACAGTGGAGACGCCAGTCTGTCACCTGTGAGCCCTTCCCTCCCGGCTCCCAGCCAGGCCAGGTGGGGTCTGGGGGCGAAGCCCTGGGACTGCACTGTGCTTTGTGAATGAGGGAGTTTGACTTCCTCAGGGTGACTCCCCGCTCTGTGTCTGCGGTGATTACACACGGTTTAAGATGGGGCAGGAAGGAGCAAGCCAGGCTACTGGAAGGCGGATGCAACAAAGATGGGGTGGGTCACTGGGATTTATACCAGTAATCATCTCTAATCCTATTTTGTGCAACGCTGTGAATGTCAGCCCGGATAGGAAGAGCACTCAGACAGGGACGCTTCGCCACCCATCTGTTTCCCTGTGAGCAGTCTCTGTGAGCCGTGCTTGTGAGATACAGGAACAGGAAGTGAGAACTGGGAGGCAGAGGCATGGAGAATGCGTGACATGGCACTGCTTCTCAGCTCATAACACTGCCAATTATTTTCTTGAAAAATGACAGAGTGGTTGCCAATGAATCTTCCCGCGCAAGACCTCTTGTGCTTATTATTACTAATGCGTAAGGAACATTTGCAGTTTATGGGAGTTGCTCATGGGAGTCACTTATTTCCAAATCAATACTTCATAAAAATGAGAGTTCTGTGACAACCTCTGTGGCCAGCCGACTGACGGCTGTGCCTTCTGCTTGCTGGCTTGACAATGGTCGCCCTGCGTCCCTTCTCCCGTTCTCTTGGTGTGCACAATGCAGGCTTTCTCCCGCCCTGGGCATCGTGTGGCCAGGTGGGTCTGTTGATGGCCTTGGCCCTAGAACCTGCTCAGCTGTTCGGAGGCTCATAGTGGTAATGGGAGTTGGAGTGGTTATAGAGGGATTGGGCCGTACACCTGCAGAAGGACAAGAATCTTGTCTCTCTGTACCTAGGGGCTGGTGGCCAGAGCTTGACCCCACACACTAACGCACAGGCTCTTGCCTTTGGTTCACACAGGTGGATAACGGAGCCCTCCCGGCAGTCCCCAATGGGCCTGCTTTCCCCTCCAGCTCAGCTCTTCCAGGACCACCCAAAATCACTCTGGGTAAGGATTCTAAGCAATCAGTTGTCGCTTAGTTAATGTGTTTAAGAGGCATTTGTGTACATCTGGGGTTTTCTTCTGTGCTCTGAAATTCGGTTTCAGTGCACACCTTCGTGTCTCTGAAAGGTTAGTTTTCCCTGTGAGACACGGGAGCCACGTGGCTGTTCACATGTGGTCTGTGGTTGCTGGAAAGGCAGCTCTCTGCATGCTTCCACGCGACAGAGTGGCCTGTGGCGGTGTTTCAGAGGCCACTGACAGCTCTGTCTCGGTCGCCCATGGCTGCAAACTGTGCTGACGTACTGGTTCTTGGCTGTCATCAGCGTCAGGAACGCAGTGTCCACCAGGAGGCGTGGAGGGTGGTCGGCCGAGTGTCCCTGCCGGCTGCCGGCACTACCCGCCTTCCCTGCTCAGGTGGCCCACGTCCTATGGCAGGTGCTAGTGTGCGAGTCGACTCCTGTGGTCTACCCTTTAGGCTCGAGGTGGGTGTGGGCTGCACTGGCCCGGGCCCTTGTCTTGCCGTTTTAAAGTTGTGTTTGTGATGGTGCCCGAGGCACCACGCTGGTTGCAGTCTTTGTTCAGGAGGGCCGTGTTCCCACAGTGGTCTGGCGGCCCTTTCTACTCGCTGCTCTCTGTGTTTGATTATGGAGCTCAGTCTCCTCCTCCCAGAGCTTTTGGCCCACACCATCCAATGCAGGGCCCCGGGGCCTGAAGGCAGCAGGGCCAGCACCCAGGAAATGTAGCCCACGGCCTCCTGTGCTTTGCAGGGTCCACCGCGGGGCACAACTTCCCCACGGCCTTGGCAGTGCACAGAGCTGTTTGGGGCAGGAATGAAAGATGCTCAGTGACCGCTGGTAGGACTCTTGGGGACTCAGCGAGTCCGTCAGCATTTTCACCTCTGCCTTGTCCCTGGAGGCAGGGACGCTGGTGTGGACTGTGCACAGTCGCAGCAGGGGCCCTCCAGCTGTGGCAGCCGTGCGTGGGCGTTCCTGACTCGTTAATCTGAAGGAGCAGGGCTGTGTGGAGCCAGCGGCCTCCCTCTCCGGGTGTGGTGGTCACTGCGGGGTTAGTGGTGTGGCCACTGGTCATCGCAGGTGGCTGGTAACGCTTCTGGGTGGAACAGGGACCTCAGCAACTTCTAGATTCTGCTCACAGCATTACATCCACAAGAAATGTGCGTGTTAGGGCCCTCAGAAGGTCATGGGGGCGTGGGGTGAGCAGCGTGCACGGCTCCGAGCTTTGTCCCGCGTGGACACCGGCGGGGCTGGTATTTCCGTGACTTTACTGCTTGGAGCGAGTGCTTTCCTGACTGCAGGGCGTTCGCAGCCCATGTGCGTTCTCACAGGGGGTCTGCGTGCAGCGTGGTCCTCCTCCCCCTTGCTCTGCTCTGGCGCCTCCTTCCTATCTCCTCCTCACCCCCCTCTTCCTTCCTAAGCCATCCGTGCTTTTCTCAAACATCACACACTTCCGTATTTTGGCGGAGTTGTACGGGTAACAAGTGTTTTTCCGCCACAAATCATCTGCCAGGAACAGCGTGAGTTTGGTGTTTGTGTTTTCTGAAAACGTTTCCCTGCTTCACTGTCGTTCCGCGGAGCCAGCTCTGGCGATTTCCTGTCAATGCAGAGTTCGGATGGCATTGTGGCATCTCCACCAAGTTAGCAATTCAGCACCGGGCAGCCAGTGAGCCGCTGACGGGTGGTTTCCCTCCGTGAGGTCCCAGCCACCACTGTTTGTCCATCTCTCTACCGCCTTCTGTACTCCGCTAGCCCTCTTTGGCTTCTACAAGATCTGAGGTCGAACTAAGTCTGCAGATGACAGAAAGGAGGTCAGCGCAACACGGGTCACACACACTAACCCAGTGGATGACACACGCAGGTCAGCCTGGGCCCTAAGGCTGAGTGTGAGAGAGGCCTGACCCGACCGTCATTCCTTAGGACTGGGTGATGCGGGGCTGGCGCTTGGTACAGTGGGTTATGCCACTTCCTTCATTGCCAGTATCTGCTATGGGCACCAGTTCGAGTCTTAAGCACTCCACTTCCCATCCAGTTCCCTGGTGATGCACCTAGGAAATCAGCACAGGATGGCCTAAGTGCTGGGCCCATGTACCCATGTTGGAGTCCCAGGTGAAGCTGGTGCCTCAGCCCCAGCTTTGTTGCCATTTGGGGAGTAAGCCAGTGGATGGAAGATCTCTCTTTCCCTGCCTCTCCATTTCTCTGTAATTCTGCCTCTCAAATTTTAAAAACTTTTTTTTTAAATTAGGTGATGAACTAACTTATTGACTATTTCATCATATTTATAAAAATCTTTTAATAAAAATTCCTGTTCTGTCAACCATAGCTTTAATAATGTGATTATCGTCAAGTGATAAGTGTGAGTTCTGACACATCACTGATTGTCTCGTTTTTGGTAACGTGGACACCATGAAAGACATATATAAGAGTCTGCTTTTCTGGAAATGCTGGTTTTTTTTAAGATGTATTTATTTGAAAGGAAGAGTTACAGAAAGGCAGAGGCGCCGGCGCCGTGGCTCAACAGGCTAATCCTCCGCCTTGCGGCGCCGGCACACCGGGTTCTAGTCCCGGTCAGGGCACCGATCCTGTCCCGGTTGCCCCTCTTCCAGGCCAGCTCTCTGCTGTGGCCCGGGAGGGCAGTGGAGGATGGCCCAAGTGCTTGGGCCCTGCACCCCATGGGAGACCAGGAGAAGCACCTGGCTCCTGCCATCGGATCAGCGTGGTGCGCCAGCCACAGCGCGCTGGCCGCGGCGGCCATTGGAGGGTGAACCAACGGCAAAGGAAGACCTTTCTCTCTGTCTCTCTCTCTCACTGTCCACTCTGCCTGTCAAAATAAATAAATAAATAAATAAATAAATAAATAAATAGAAAGAAAGGCAGAGGCAGAGAGAAAGAGAGAGAGGTCTTCCATCTGCTGTTTCACTCACGAGATGGCCACAATGGCCACAGCTGGGCCGATCCGAAAGCCAGGAGCCAGAAGCTTCTTCCAAGGTCTCCCACTTGGGTGCAGGGGCTGAAGGACTTGGGCCATCTTCGCAGCTTTCCCAGGCCATAGCAGAGAGCTGGATCAGAAGTGGAGCAGCTGGGATTCTAACTGGTCCCCATATGGGCTGCCAGCACTGCAGGTGAAGGCTTTACGTGCTATGCCACAGCTCTGGCCTCAACTACTGTTTAAAATTAATTGATTAGGCCGGCGCCGTGGCTCACTAAGCTAATCCTCCGCCTTGCGGCGCCGGCACACCGGGTTCTAGTCCCGGTCGGGGCACCGGTCCTGTCCCGGATGCCCCTCTTCCAGGCCAGCTCTCTGCTGTGGCCAGGGAGTGCAGTGGAGGATGGCCCAAGTACTTGGGTCCTGCACCCTATGGGAGACCAGGAGAAGCACCTGGCTCCTGCCATTGGATCAGCGCGGTGCGCCGGCCGCAGCACGCCAACCGCGGCGGCCATTGGAGGGTGAACCAACGGCAAAAGGAAGACCTTTCTCTCTGTCTCTCTCTCTCACTGTCCACTCTGCCTGTCAAAAAAATAAAAAAATAAAAATAAATTAAAAAAAATAAAATTAATTGATTAATTAATTAATTTATAGAAAGCTTTTATTTAACAAATATAAATTTCATAAGTACAGCTTTTGGATCATGGTGGTTCTTCCCTGCATACCTGCCCTCCCACCCCAAAACCATCCCACCTCCTACTCCCTCTCCCATCCCTTTCTCCATTAAGATTCATTTTTAATTCTCATATACAGAAGATCAACTCTATACTAAGTAAGGATTTCAACAGTTTGCACCCACAAGACACACAAAGTATAAAGTACTGTTTGAAAGCTAGTTTTACCGTTAATTCTCATTGTTCAACACATTAAGGACAGAAGTCCTACATGGGGAGCAAGTGCACAGTGACTCCTGTTGTTGATTCAACAATTGACACTCTTATTTATGATGTCACTACTGTTTATGTGTGCTGCTTCTCAGAGGCAGGGTCTTCAGGCTCCTCTAACCCTTTCTACTCTTGGGTTTTCAGCTCGGCACTAGGAGAGAGGTCAAAGATTGTTAGAGCCACGGGCATTTTTCCATTTAGCTCCATGGCAACCAGCTGGACTTGCTGCTGTCCCCACATCCATCTGTGCCCATCTGTAACCGAGGGTCTTTGCCCATGCGGTGCTGTCACCAGAAACATCCTCTTGTCCCACAGCAGGGAAACCTCCCACCTGTCAGAGCTGCTGCCAAGTCCACCTCCTTCTAAAGCACTTAGTTTCAACTTCTGTCATCTGTAGTAACTGTACTCTGTTATGGAAGCATTTCAATCGGTAGAGAAGCAATTTGACGGTTAATACTGTTTTATGTTCCCTAGTTTGTCAGTCCTGTGTCACATGTCCCTGACTATTTGATGGTTTCTCCGAGACAGGCACCATATAGTACAAAGATGTTTATTTTTGGAGTCCTCAGAAGCACTTGTCGCAGTCGTGGCCCCGTAGTGGTCCCTTATTCGGTGCCAGCTGGCCTCCCCCTAACATCGTAGATGCACATCCACCTGCCCTCTCTGCTTCCTAGGTCCTAGCAGGTACTCACTGAGTCTCCACCAAACCCCACCTGCTGTCTAAAGGAGAGAGTTCTGTTTCCTCTGGACAGGAAATGAGAGGGTGCCCCGTGGCCCAGGTCAGTGGGGGTCTGAGAGAGCTGCGGGCAAGAGCAGTGATGCGGGCGTGAGAGCCCCTCCTCTGAACTGCTCGGGGCTTCCCTAGGAGCGGACAGGCCAGGAGGGGAGAGCTGGGCATGCTACCTCCTGGGAGTGGACAGGCCAGGAGGGGAGAGCTGGACATGCTGCCTCCTAGGAGTGGACAGGCCAGGAGGGGAGAGCTGGACGTGCTACCTCCTAGGAGCGGACAGGCCAGGAGGGGGAGAGCTGGACGTGCTACCTCCTAGGAGCGGACAGGCCAGGAGGGGGAGAGCTGGACGTGCTACCTCCTAGGAGCGGACAGGCCAGGAGGGGAGAGCTGGACGTGCTGCCTCAGGTGCCCACAGGGCCATAAACCACCCACTCCTCTATTTAAAAAAAAAAAAAAAGCCCAAGCTAGACAAATAGTAAATTCATAGAGCATCCAGTGGCATAATGTCGACAGTGGGAGATGTCTTCAGAAGAAGTCACAGTTTGCCCCTTGGTCATTATCAGGGACATTAGCAGTGTTCCTCTCGGGGAGGGGCAGAAGGGGAGAACAGTGGTGAAGACCAACAGTCAAGTGCAGGTGGAATCCGTGCGAGTGCAGACAGCAGGGTAGGCTGAGTGTTGGGGATTTGGGCCCGGTGTCGGTAGAGACACTTAACCAAGAGAGCTGGGTGTGTGGGACTCAGAACACAGAGCCCAGGGGAAAGGGTGTGGCTGTATTAATTGGCTCCACACAGCTGACAGCATGGAGCTGTCCCCTGCTCTGTATGTGGACACACGACTGTCCGCAAGCATCAACCATGTGCCAAGTAGTGTTCTAGTTCTGTGGAGAACCCGAGGCCCAGGTGTGCCCTTGCTCGGAAGGATCCAGTGCACCACAGAGACTTCGCTTGCATACTTGGTCCCCAGGAGCAGACTTGGCCATCAGGACGGGCACGCACCCCCTTCAGTGCCAGGAAAAGCCCTCGGCACAATGGGCCCCTCCTTTTCACTATGACAGTTCAACTTCTCCCGTGACTGGTCTCCCTGTTCCCCTAGTGAGCATCACTCTGGGTAGTGCCTGGGGACTCTCCCAACTGCAACTGCCCCTCGTGGTTGGCAGCATCCTGGAGAAAGAATTTCAGTATCAAGAGCCCAAAACCAACATGGAAATTCATTTTAAAAAAAGACTCTCCACAAAGACTTTGGCGGGCAGGGCACAGCACTGTGGACGGCAGATGAAGCTGCCGTCTGCAATGCCAGCATCCCACAGTAGAGCATCAGTTTGAGTCCCAGCTGCTCTGCTTCTGATCCAGCTCCCTAATCATGTGCCTGGAGAAGCAGCAGAGCAGGGCCCAAGTACTTGGGTCCCTGCCATCCATGTAGGAAACCCAGATGGAGAGACTCCTGGCTCCATTGTGACCACTTGGGGAATGAACCAGCAGATGGAAGATCTCCCTCCCCTCCCCTTTCCTCTCCCCCTCCCCCGTCCTGTCTGTGTGACTCTGCCTTTCAGATAAAAATAAATAACTCTTAAGAAAACATGAAGTCAGTATGTGGGCAGTAGTCAGACAACCTGGGACAGCTTGCTGTACTCATGCTAGTTATTTCTCAACAACCGTGTCTTGATGGACATCGTGAACCAGAACAAGAAGCTGCTCTTCTGTGTGTGAACCCACTTCTGATCCTTTGGTATTATCTTGGCCAGCCAGCTTCATAAATAACTGTGCAATGATGTCACTTTCTTGGGTTTTGGTTTCATTTTCTAACCCCTCGGACAAGTGTTAAGACGTGCTGTCACCGGTTGAGCATTCACTATAACATTTCCGTACCCTATTTCTTAGAATTTTGATGAATTGGTTTACTTTGTATTGAAATTTTGTCACAAAACTTCTCTCCTGGAGGTGCGAGCTCCCAGGAGGCTGTCAGGGGTGGTAGGGCAGATTGTCAAGCAGAACCCCGGGCCAGAAGTAGACACCGTGGCCGGAACAGCAGGTGGAGCTGATCGCCATGCATGGCAGTGTTTCCTTGACCACTCTGCCAGTGTCGAATCTGTTGTTGGTGTTGTTCACCTGCTCTCGGCTCTTGCCGTGGGCTACTCTTTTTCTGCCCGCCCGCCTGCCTCGCCTTCAGTTCCCTGTAGTAAGGGCAGAATGTGTCCTTGTCCCAGTGTCTACGACCCTAACCACCGTCTCCACGTGATTCCATTGCAGAGCTCCTGCTGAAGCCATGAGAGCTCCACTGACGGGCAGTGATGTGGGGGTGCACACGTGGGCAGAACCCACAGGCCCGTGACACTCGGTGACGGAACAAAATGAACAGACTGATTTTGTACAAACTAATGCTGTAGCCAGTGTTTGATGTAGTAATTAGGTTCCTGCTTTAGAGGCGCACATCCATACTGGACTGCCTGATCTACATTTGGAGTCTTAGATCTGCTTCCAGCTCTAGCTTCTTGCTAATGACCTCCCTGGGAGGTAGCAGGGATCAGCTCAACACTTAGGTCTTGGCCACCCACCTTGGTGTCCTGGTATGAGTACCAGGCTTCTGGCTTTGGCCTGGCCCGGCCCAGCCTTGGCTTTTGTGGTCATTTGGGTAGTGATACAGTGGATGGAAGGTCTCCTTCTATCTGTCTATGCCTCTGTGCCCTTCAAATACATCTTTTTTAAACGATTTTATTTATTTATTTGAGAGGTAGAATTACAGAGAAGGAGAAACAGAGAGAGGTCTTCCATCCAATCATTCACTCCCCAGATGGCCACAATGGCTGGAGCTGGGCCGATGTGAAGCCAGGAGCTATGTGCTTCTTCCGGGTCCCCCACATGGGTGCAGGAGCCCAAGCACTTGAACCATCTTCTACTGCTTTCCCAGGCCAGAGTGGAGAGCTGGAATAGAAGAGAAGCAGCTGGGACTAGAGCTGGCACCCATATGGGATGCCAGTGCCGCAGGCAGAGGATTTGTTGGACCTCTCAGTTGCAGAGATGCCCACTTGCTCGGGAGGACGCCCAAAGATCCAGACTCCAGACCAGTTGACGCAAAAAGCACGAGGTTTTTATTGAACGTTTGCGCAAACGGGCCCCCACCTCAGGTGGTGAGGAGCCCTGAGTGGCAGTTTCACACAGGTTATATAGGCAACGAATTAGCATATTCCTAATGCGCATGCATAGGATTGGTCAGTTCAGAGGGACCATTAGCATATGGAATGCAGAGGTGGCACGGGGTTGGCTGGTTCGGAGGGACAATTAGCATACCGGAGAATGCTGAGGGAGAATGCTGAGGGAGAGTGCTGAGGGAACGTGCTGAGGGAACGTGCTGAGGGAGAGTGCTGAGGAGAGTGCTGAGGGAGCGTGCTGAGGAGAGTGCTGAGGGGGAGTGCTGAGGAGCGTGCTGAGGGAACGTGCTGAGGGAGAGTGCTGAGGGGGAGTGCTGAGGAGCGTGCTGAGGGTGAAGGACCCTTATGGGGGAGAGGGACAAGAAACTAGGCCTGGGCAAATATCAGGGGCTTCTTAAGAGGTTAGATGTTCCCCAGAGTCTAGCGGGCAGGACATTCTCTGGGAAGGAAAAGTCAATCCCTTTCAGAGAACCTCTAGGCATGCCCAGAGCAGAGCTGCCCCTCCCCTCCAGGAAACCTCTGGGCGCGCCCAGAGCAGAGCTGCCCCTCCCTTCGGAGGGTCTCTAGGCGCACACTTATGATGTCACTGCGACCGGCCAATCCTGTAACACCTTAGCACTCTCCCTCAGCATTCTCCGGTATGCTAATTGTCCCTCCGAACCAACCAATCCCGTGCCACCTCTGCATTTTATACCAGCACTCTCCACCAGCATTCTTCGCCAGCATTCTCCCATATGCTAACGGTCCCTCTGAACTGACCAATCCTATGCATGCGTTAGGAATATGCTAATTCGTTGCCTATATAACCTGTGTAAAACTGCCGCTCAGGGCTCCTCACTGTTTGAGGTGGGGGGCCCGTTTGCGCAAACGTACAATAAATACCTCATGCTTTTACATCAACTGGTTTGGAGTCTGGATTTTTGGGCGTCCTCTCGAGCAAGTGGGCATCTCTACTACTGAGGGGCCCAACAAGGGAACGTGCTGAGGGAGAGTGCTGAGGGAGAGTGCTGAGGGAGAGTGCTGAGGAGAATGCTGAGGGAGAGTGCTGAGGAGAGTGCTGAGGAGAGTGCTGAGGAGAGTGCTGAGGGAACGTGCTGAGGGAGAGTGCTGAGGGAGAGTGCTGAGGGAGAGTGCTGAGGGAGAGTGCTGAGGAGAGTGCTGAGGAGAATGCTGAGGAGAGTGCTGAGGGAGAGTGCTGAGGGAACGTGCTGAGGAGAGTGCTGAGGGAGAGTGCTGAGGGAGAGTGCTGAGGGAACGTGCTGAGGAGAGTGCTGAGGAGAATGCTGAGGGGGAGTGCTGAGGGAGAGTGCTGAGGGAACGTGCTGAGGAGAGTGCTGAGGAGAATGCTGAGGGAGAGTGCTGAGGGAGAGTGCTGAGGGAACGTGCTGAGGAGAGTGCTGAGGAGAGTGCTGAGGGAGAGTGCTGAGGGAACGTGCTGAGGGAGAGTGCTGAGGGAACGTGCTGAGGAGAGTGCTGAGGAGAATGCTGAGGGGGAGTGCTGAGGGAGAGTGCTGAGGGAACGTGCTGAGGAGAGTGCTGAGGAGAATGCTGAGGGAGAGTGCTGAGGGAGAGTGCTGAGGGAACGTGCTGAGGAGAGTGCTGAGGAGAGTGCTGAGGGAGAGTGCTGAGGGAACGTGCTGAGGGAGAGTGCTGAGGGAACGTGCTGAGGAGAGTGCTGAGGAGAGTGCTGAGGGAGAGTGCTGAGGGAACGTGCTGAGGAGAGTGCTGAGGGAGAGTGCTGAGGGAGAGTGCTGAGGGAACGTGCTGAGGAGAGTGCTGAGGAGAGTGCTGAGGGAGAGTGCTGAGGAGAGTGCTGAGGGAGAGTGCTGAGGGAACGTGCTGAGGAGAGTGCTGAGGGAGAGTGCTGAGGGAGAGTGCTGAGGGAACGTGCTGAGGAGAGTGCTGAGGAGAGTGCTGAGGGAGAGTGCTGAGGAGAGTGCTGAGGGAGAGTGCTGAGGGAACGTGCTGAGGAGAGTGCTGAGGGAGAGTGCTGAGGGAGAGTGCTGAGGGAACGTGCTGAGGAGAGTGCTGAGGAGAGTGCTGAGGGAGAGTGCTGAGGGAACGTGCTGAGGAGAGTGCTGAGGGAGAGTGCTGAGGGAACGTGCTGAGGGAACGTGCTGAGGGAACGTGCTGAGGGAGAGTGCTGAGGGAACGTGCTGAGGAGAGTGCTGAGGGAGAGTGCTGAGGGAGAGTGCTGAGGGAACGTGCTGAGGAGAGTGCTGAGGAGAGTGCTGAGGAGAGTGCCTAGAGACTCTCTGAAGGGGAGTGGCAGCTCTGCTCTGGGCGCCTAGAGGTTCTCTGAAAGGGATTGACTTTTCCTTCCCAGAGAACGTCCTGCCCGCTGGACTCTGGGGAACATCTAACCTCTTAAGAAGCCCCTGATATCTGCCCAGGCCTAGTTTCTTGTCCCTCTCCCCCATAAGGGTCCTTCATTCCCTCCTTTTCTTTTTGCAAAGATTTTAATCCTAAAATCTATTGGACCGGCCTGGGGAGAGCCTGCCTCACTGGAGGGAGGGAACTCTGTTCTTGCTGGACTGGGTTGGGTCCCACGTTAACAATTGTGGAGCATGGGGATTGGAAAAACAATGGGGAAAGGCCAGGAACATCACAAATATTAAACAGTTTTTGAAAGTCTTAGCTTGAGTGGGTTCTGAGTGCGCTGGAGCTTCCATTTGGCTGGTCTATCCGGATCCTCGGGGCCCTGGGGGGGTGGTGCTCGCTTCATGTGTGAGGCGTGGACCCAAGCAGCGATTCCATCGACCTTGAGAGCGGTGGGAGTTGTCAACAGCACAGTGAAGGGGCCTTTCCACCGGGGCTCTAGAGTCTACAATTGGTGCCTTCGGACATACACAGTGTCACCGATTTGGAAAGGATGTGGGATGGTTGTCGTAAAGGATTTCGTATGGCGTCAGCCCACAATGAGAGGGCGTGTTTCGGACCCGGAACAACACCATAGGGAGGAGTTGGACCCAGTCTTTAACGCCAGTCTCCAACGCTAATTTGGTCAAGGTCTCTTTAATTGTTCTGTTCATTCTTTCTACCTGTCCTGAACTTTGGGGTCTATAGGCACAGTGCAATTTCCAATTTATGCCTAATGCTTTGGCCACCAACTGACTTACCTGGGAGACAAACGCTGGGCCGTTGTCGGACCCGATTACCTTAGGCAAGCCGAACCGGGGGAAGATCTCCTCTATGATCTTCTTGACGACCACCCGGGTGGTTTCCCGTTTTGTGGGGAATGCCTCAGTCCATCCGGAGAAGGTGTCTACAAAAACTTTTAGGCAGTCCTGCTCAGTTTCGGCGGCAAGGAGGAGGTCGTCCACATATTGCAGGAGGACCAGGTCCGGATGGTTGACTCGGAAGTCGGCCAAATCTAGGTGTTCTTCGGGCAGTCTTTGACCCAGTGTCCTCTTTCTTTACAATAGGCACATCGATCTCTTTCCACCCGAGGCTTTCGCTTGTCTCCCAAGTCCCTATTCTGTCCTGGCCTACTCCTTTCCATATCCTGCACTACGGTGGCCAACTTCCCTTTCCTCCTGCTCCTCTTGGGTCTCCCTTTTGTTGTAAATCTTTTCTGCCTCCTTCATTAAATCTTGTATAGTATACCCCTGAAGCCCCTCTAGCCGCTGCAATTTACTGCGGATATCCGACGCTGACTGTCCTATAAAGGACATGATTACATCTCCCTGCCGGTCCTCTGCCAGGGGGTCAAACGGGGTGTACATACGGTAGGCTTCCAGTAATCTTTCTAGGAAGCCTGCTGGCGTTTCCTTAGCCCCTTGCACTACTGCACGTACCTTGGCCAAATTGGTGGGGCGCTTTCCAGCCCCTCTGAGACCCGCAAGGAGAATCTGGCGGTAAAGACGAAGTTGCTCCCTACCAGCAACGGTGGTGTAGTCCCAATCAGGACGGGTTAAGGGAAACGCCTGGCAGTAGGGTCGGTCGGCCATCTGCTCCAGGGACGTTTTTCCATGCCTCAAGGTAGACACGCTGCTTTTCCTCAGTAGTGAGGAGGGTCTGCAGAAGCTGCTGACAATCATCCCAGGTGGGCTGATGAGTCAATTTTATTGACTCAATCAGCCCAGTCAGAGCCTGGGGGTCCTGAGAGAAAGAGGGGTTATGGGTTTTCCAATTGTAAAGATTGGAAGCAGAAAATGGCCAGTACTGCATCTGGCCAGCCACCGAACGAAGAGGAAAGGTCTGTGAAGTCCAGACGCTTCCCGAGCCCCCTGCCTGCCCCCGACGGAGGCACAGGCGGCTGGAGGGCGGGGAAGGCGCTGAGACTTCTTCCCCTGCCCTCGTGGAATCAGGGGATGGTGCAGAAGGTTGCACATCCCGCTCTGGTTGTTGTGGGAGTTCCTGCGGGGGAGCAGGCTGGCCGGGAAGATAGGGTGGGGGAGAGCAGAAAGAGCAGAAAGTCCTGATCAGCCGGAAGAACCGGTGGCTTGTCAGGTTTTGGATCTCGAATCTCCTTCAGAGGGTATAGGGAGGAGGTTGGCGCAACCGGGATGGGAGGAGGGGGGTTACGTGAAAGATCCTCCCACGTGGTAATGTAGGGCACCTGATCAGGGTGTCCATTGGATCCTGGCTGGAAGACTCGCACCTTAATCTGTAAAATAATATCGAGGTTAAAAGTGCCATTCCTTGGCCAGCCGACCTCGAAGGCCGGCCACTCTGAGGAACAGAATTTTGTCCATCGTTTCCTTTTAACCTCCACTGAGAGGTGGCGCGCGCGTTCTTGAACGTCCTTCCAGTGATCTAGAGTGAGACTTAAAGGGGTGGTTATTTGTTGACCCATGGGTGCAAAGATTTCAGCCCAAACAAAAAGAACAGCCAATACACAGACACATACAGTAAACAAGACAAACCGCGCGGCACCAGCTCTAGGACAAATCGACAATGCTACCTCAGATGGGAGCGGCCGCTTGGCCAGGCTTTTCCAGGGAAGGAGGGAGACTTGGTCCCCAGCCTTCCTCCAGACCATTCCAGGCGCGTCAAACCAAGCAAAAAGAACAGCCAACAAAACCGCGCGGCAACAGACCTATGACAAATCGAACGCTATTGCGCTATTTTTGGGAGCGGCTGCCTGACCAGCCCTCCCCGGGAAGGAGGGAGACTTGGTCTCCGACCCACCTCCAGACCACCCCGGGAGCGTCTTCCGGGGGAATGGACCGAGGGTTTCCCCTACTGGTCTCACAAACCGGAGCATCCTCCGGGAACGGACCAGGGGTTGCTGGGCACGCCTGCCTCCCCCACTGGTCTCACAGAGTCAGGTACTGGCCAGTCAGAACACTCAAGACGAAGAACAACAAACAGAAAACACTTAATCGTACCTCCAACTGGTCCTCAGGGAATGGGTCTGAGGGCGACCTAAAATCCCCGTACAGGCCACCAAATGTTGGACCTCTCAGTTGCAGAGATGCCCACTTGCTCGGGAGGACGCCCAAAGATCCAGACTCCAGACCAGTTGATGCAAAAAGCACGAGGTTTTTATTGAACGTTTGCGCAAACGGGCCCCCACCTCAGGTGGTGAGGAGCCCTGAGCGGCAGTTTCACACAGGTTATATAGGCAACGAATTAGCATATTCCTAATGCGCATGCATAGGATTGGTCAGTTCAGAGGGACCATTAGCATATGGAATGCAGAGGTGGCACGGGATTGGCTGGTTCGGAGGGACAATTAGCATACCGGAGAATGCTGAGGGAGAGTGCTGAGAGAGAGTGCTGAGGGAACGTGCTGAGGGAGAGTGCTGAGGGAGAGTGCTGAGGAGAGTGCTGAGGAGAGTGCTGAGGGGAGTGCTGAGGAGAGTGCTGAGGGAGAGTGCTGAGGAGCGTGCTGAGGGAGCATGCTGAGGGAGAGTGCCTAGAGACTCTCCGAAGGGGAGTGGCAGCTCTGCTCTGGGCATGCCTAGAGGTTCTCTGAAGGGGATTGACTTTTCCTTCCCAGAGAACGTCCTGCCCGCTGGACTCTGGGGAACATCTAACCTCTTAAGAAGCCCCTGATATCTGCCCAGGCCTAGTTTCTTGTCCCTCTCCCCCATAAGGGTCCTTCAGATTAACCTACTGTGCCACAACGCCAGCCCCTCAAATATATACATTTTTAAAAATTAATGCTATATATATATATATATATATATAGAGAGAGAGAGAGAGAGAGAGAGAGAGACTGACTGACTGACTTACCATCTGTTGGTTCATTCCCAAATGGCTACAATGGCTGGGGCTGGGCCAGGCTAAAGCCAGGAACCTGTAACTCCCAACTGGGTCTCCCATGTGAATGGCAGGAGCCCAGGTACTTGGGTCATCTTCTGCTTTCCCAGGCAATTCACAGGAACCTGGATTGGAAGTGGAGCAGCTGGGATTTGAACCAGCTCCCATGTGGGATACCAGCATTGCAGGCAGTGGTTTAACCACAACACCAGCCCCTGAATTATTCTTAATGGAAGGCCGGAGCAATAGTTGCTTGCCTGAAAACTGCTCCCTAGCATAGAAAGAAACTTGCCATCAAGTGTTTTTTTTTTTTTAAGGATTTATTTATTTATTTGAAAGTCAGCATTACAGAGAGAGAAAAGTCTTTCATCCACAGATTCACTGATCCAAATGCTTGCCACAGCCAAGTGCAAGCCAGGAGCCAGGAGCTTCATCTGGTCTGCAACATCTGTGGCAAGGGCCTCAGCCCCTAGGCCGTCTTCCACTGCTTTCCCCAGGCCATTAGCAGACAGCTGAAACCCGCACCGGGTGGGATGCTGGCTTAACAGGTGGTGGCTTAACCTGCTACACCACAATGCCAGTCCCCAAATTTGGACTGAAGAATTTACCATCACTAGGGGCCTGATTATTATTTGAAGAATGGAAAGGGGCTCAGAGCGTACCTAGTGCAGCCCAGGGGACAGAGGTTCCATCTTGGGAACATGGGCTCTGTCTTCCGGGGAGTGCTATGTGTTTGGTTGCCTGGAGACAGAGATTTCTCAATGAGCTTATGCACTGTGTGTCTCTAATTCCATGTTGAGTGTAAATTAACACACATGATTCTAATCATGCTTGGTGTTTTGGTTGGTATCAATCCATTACTAAAAAATTAACTCTCTCTATAAATATTAATAAAGTTTATGTCCTAGTTTTTGAAAGCCTAGGTAATGGGGAATTCACCCCAGTAGAACCCCTCCATGAGGTCTCTTGGTGACAGACCTGTGACCTGTGACCTGTGAGTTGAGGGGGGATTCACCATTGTTGCTTTACTGGCAAGTGTGGCATGATCACCATTATAGCTTTCAGTTTTCTTCACTTTTTTACTCCCCATAACTGAGTTTTGTCTGTGAGGAAATAGAACATCATTTTCTTAGGGCAAATTTGTCTTAGTTTAATTGGAGTTTCTGTTAGAAACAGTCAAGAGAAGTACTAATTGACCATCAGCAAAGAGAAAAGCACATGACTGCCTTGTGTTTTTCTTTTGGAGGAGTTTTATTTTGTGTACAGAAAACTAAACAGTGTACATTTAACCCAGTTTAGTGATATGTTCTTGAGCCTTTGCCTTTTCCAGTTTGACAAGTCCAGCCAGATTTTGGACGCAGGGTGCAGCCTCCTCCCTGAAAGATCTCACCTTCTGTCATTGTAGTTGGTGCTGATTGCCTTCTCCTTAGAGCCAAAGCCCCTTTGTCTTCTGAGACCACCTGCTAGAGGCAGCAGTGGCACCGGTCCTCCTGTGGACCAGATATCCATGGCCAACCTTCCCCGTGAGGATGATGTAAGGCGCCTTCCGTTTGACACGAGGTAGGCAGGAAGGCGACAAGCTCAACTGGGTCCACGTCGTGTACAGTCACCACCAGCTGAGTCTTACTCTCCACCAAGGTGAGAATGCTTGAAGAACAAGTGATCTTCTAGTGGGGACATCCCTTTTGCCACAGCTTCCTTCTTTTTTTTTTTTTGACAGGCAGAGTGGACAGTGAGAGAGAGACAGAGAGAAAGGTCTTCCTTTTGCCGTTGGTTCACCCTCCCAATGGCCGCCGCGGTAGCGCGCTGCGGCCGGCGCACCGCGCTGATCCGATGGCAGGAGCCAGGTGCTTCTCCTGGTCTCCCATGGGGTGCAGGGCCCAAGCACTTGGGCCATCCTCCACTGCACTCCCTGGCCACAGCAGAGAGCTGGCCTGGAAGAGGGGCAACCAGGACAGGATCGGTGCCCCGACCGGGACTAGAACCCAGTGTGCCAGCGCCGCAAGGCGGAGGATTAGCCTATTGAGCCACGGCGCCGGCCTCACAGCTTCCTTCTTGACCTGAGCCACCAGACATTTCTTTCTTTTCCTTTAGCGCCTTTCTCCTCTTGTGAGCTGGTTTGCTCAATTCCGTAGCTTCTCAGCTGTCCAAGGCCTGGAAGAGCTGATCAGTCACGGAAGGCTGTTTCAGACCCTTTACTTCTGCAGTGGGATACAGCAAGGCCATTGACAAAACAAGTGAGCTTCCTTTTGGGCTAGATGTCCTGTCCATTGCCAGATTCTTGGGCCTTTTCTCAAATGGATTTAGCACCTCCTGGGCTTCAGGCTTCTTCAAAGAGCAGAGCCTGGAACCACATTCTTCCCCCAGCTTTAGCATCACAATCAACTGCAGGAGACGGAGAGGGAAGGAAATTGTCCTGTCTTTGAAAATCACAGTCACATGGGCAGGCACTGGGCCATAGCAGGCCAAGCTGCCATTTGAGATGCCCACATGCCGTGGTAGAGTGCTGGTGTGCGTCCTGGCTACTCTGCTTCCAACCCCGCTTCGTGCTAACGCACCTCGGAAGGCAACACGTGATGTCTTGGTTATTGAGTCCTGGCCACACACGTGAGAGACCTGGAGGATGGAGTTCCTGTCTCGTGGCTTCAGCCTGGCTCAGTCCAAGCTATTGTGGGAGTGAGTGCACAGATGGCAGTTTCTCTCTTTGGCTCTCCCTCTCTCTCTGTCACACTACCTTTCAAATAGAGCTTTTAAAATAATATTTATTCATTCATTTGAAAGAGTGATAGAGGGGAAGATAGAGGAGGTGAGGGGGAGTGAGAGAGAACCTCCATCCACTGGTTCACTCCCCAAATGCCCACGAGGCTGGGGCTGGGCCAGGCTGAAGCCAGGAGGCTAGAGCTCCATCCAGGTCTCCTACATGAGTACTGGCACCCAAGCACTTGAGCCATTTTCCACCACTTTCCCAGGCGCATTAGCAGGGAGCTGGATCAGAAGTAGAGCAGTCAGGACTTTGGGATTTCAGTGTCACAGGTAGCAGCTTAACCTGCGGCATCATGACTCCAGCCGCTCAAGTAAGTCTTTTTTTAAAAATCAGGGTCATCCATACACATGAGTGTACATAGTTTACTGGGGTTAGCATCATGGTAGAAAAAAAGGAAAGTAATGGTACCTACTGCACTTCTCCGAGATTCTGGTCTCCCTATTAGAAGTCTCCATTTTTACTGACTTGTGTTTTCAGATTTTCTAGCATCACCGTCACATCTATAAAGATTGTCTACTGCCTTCTTTCTGTGGCATACCAGGGATTTACTCCTTTTACTTTCCTCTTCTAGATGGGATGGGGGTCTTGGTGTAGTTGAATGACTACCTAGAACACCAGCATCCCATATTGAGTCCCAGCTACTCCACTTCCACTCCAGCTCCCTGCTGACGTGTAACAGCAGGTGATGGCTCCAACACGTGAGCTCCTGCTATTCAAATGGGAGACCTGGATGGAGTTCCTGCCTCAACCTGGCCCAGCCCAGGCGACTGGGGCCATCTAGAGAGTAAGAGAGAAGACATATTCTCTCTCTCTCTCTCCCTGTGTGTGTGTGTGTGTGTGTGAGCTAGCTGTGTCTCCTGCATTCCAAGTTGCATATTGAAGTGCCTGGGATTGACCCTTTGCACTGGACCCAATTCCAACTTCCTACTAATGCACACCATGGGAAGCAGTGGGTGATGGCTCAAGTAGCTGAGTCCTTGACAACCTATGTGGAAGAGAATAACCAACGAATAGCAGCTCTCTGTCTCTCTGCCTTTCAAATAAATATAAGTTCAAATTATTTATAGAAGATGGCATTGTGATATAGTGAGTAATACAAACACCTACAATGCTGGCATCCCATACTGGTGCCAGTTCATGGCCTGGCTGCTCCACTTCCAATCCAGTTTCCTGCTAATGGCCTGGGAAAAACAGAGGAAGATAGTCCAAGTGTTTGGGCGCCTTCTACCCATGTAGGAGACCCAGATGAAGCCCCTGGATTCAACTTAGCCCAGCACTGGCCATTGTGGTCATTTGGGAAGTGAACCAGATGATAGGAGATTGATCTTTCTCTGTTTCTCCCTCTCTCTGTAACTCTGACTTTCAAAATAAATAAATAAGCCTTTAAAAATATTTTTGAAGTGACTTTTAGATTTTAAGTCATTTTACTTTTCCACTTCTATTGCATATGCTGATATTAATAATTTTACATACTTTAAATATTGATTTGCTTCATAATTGGTTTGTTAAAGTATCAACTATAAAACCCACTTTTATAACAGGAATTTTAAAATATAGGCAGCAACATAATTGTTAGATCCTAAATTTTAAACAATAATTTCAAGTGAGAAGGCACCCTCTTCACTGGTGTAGAGAGGTTTTTCTTTCAGGAACACTATGATAAATGGGTTTATCATATGGGTTTAGTTTTTTTTTTTTTTCCAGAATGGTCTTAATTAGCCCTCTCATATATTGACTTTAAAGAAAAACAAACCCAAGCTGAGATATTGGGTGGAGTCAGTTGGGAGCTATTATGCTAGTTGCATTTATTTGAGATTTCAGTCTTTGATATTGCTTCTTCAGGTGGCTTATCTCTGATTACCCAGATTATTTCCTCCAGAAATCTGTGAAGTAGAAGGTCAAATCTGAGTGGTGATTTTTTAGTCTCTTGTTGTTTATTCATACTATTGATTTTTCTGTTTATTTTAAAATACTGACTCAAATGTTCTAAAGTCCTAATATATATTTTTAATGTGTTTGAGAGACAGACAGACAGGGTTGATGAGAGATAACTCCCATGCGTTGGCTCACTTCCCAGTGCCTGCACCAGCCAGGGGACCACAGCTGGGAGGCAGGAGCCTGCCTGGCTGAGCCGTCCCTGCTGCCTCCCTGGTCCATGTTACCAGGAAGCTGGAGCAGGAAATTGGAGCAGATGCTCTAATGGAGGGCTCTGCAGCCTAGGCAGAGCTTAGTTATTAGGCCAGTGCTTGCCCAGGTCTAACGTTTAAAGTCTCTGCTTCTCTGATTCTGGTGTTTGCTTCTTCTCTTGAGTTTTCATTCATGATGGTTGGTTCCTCATATATTTTCTGGGTTTTTTTTTTTGTTTGTTTTGTTTTTTGTTTTTGCTATATATTATAATCTCTGGAACTTGAGTGTGTTACTGGAAACTTGGTCCCTGTCCCAGAGTAACAAAGAAAAGGTTTGAGGGTAAAGGAAAGAGAAAGTTTAATCTATCAATAGACGAGGCAACTGAAGAACCATTGTCCTGCTGGTGGGGAGGACAGTCTGCGGTTCCTAAAGAGGCTGAGGAGGCTGGGCTGCCAAGCCAACGCTGAAGCCAGGCAGGTCTGATAAGGGCATCTTGCACAATCATCACAGTTCCAGTTCCGATGGCTTCACTTTATCACAAGGAGGGCGGAGTGGGACACAGTCCACTTCTGGCTGAGATCAGAAAAAAGCAGAGAATTTCAGTGTTTATTAATCAGGATGAAGCCCACTTAGGCCAGAGCCATCGTGCCCTTACTTTGCGTCGTCACAATGAATTCAAGCCTCTGGTCACACTGAATGGGGAGGGTCCGCGTTCTTCCGACGGCAGCTGGGTCTTCCTAGGTCGTTTCTGGAGTTCACAAGCAGGCATTATCTGTCTGTTGAACAGAGGCCTTAGTCAGCCAGGGGCTCAGTGGTTTGCTTTTGTTCTTCAGAATGTGAAAAGAAAGGTCTGGGTACAGGCACTCCTTGACCTCGGTGTGGGGATGCATTCCTTCAGAGAAAGTTTGCTTCTACCTGGAGCTAGGTGGCTCTTCCAATTTGTACAACTTAAAATTTGGACTAAATGTTTTGTATTTATGTGTGTGTGAATCTGGATTTGAAACCCAAGTAAGCGTTTCCCTCCTCCCACTAACACCCACAGAGGTGTCCTCATCACGGTCTACAGGGCGTGCTTTCCTGGCTCCTGGCTCAGTCCCTCCCTGGATGGGATCCCTCTGCTGTGCTGGCTTTCTGTGTAGACCCGGGAGCTGCCTGCCTCCAAGCTTTGGGTTAAGAGAGGAGAGCGTTTGGAGCACTGCCTGGCAGCCTGTGCGTGCTCACGGAGTTGTTTGCCTTTGTTACAGCTGCTCTCATCTCCCCTTTCCCTCCAGGCAGGTAGATGCAAAGCCTTTGGCGGTTAGCCTCAGCAGACGCCCCGAGGCAGCTGCAGGCTTAGTTTTAACTTGTCCTTCTCAATTTTTTCTCCTTTTATTTTTTTTTTGCCTTTTGAGAAGTTTCCTTACTTTCTTATAGCTTGAACATACATCTAAAATGTTTTAAATATTTAATTCAATGTTGTGAAATGTTTTTTAAGAAGGTGATTTGTCAGGGTAGCCAATGAGTTCAGTTCATCTCAGATCATTTAAAAATTAATTTTGGGGGACCAGCGCTGTGGCACAGTGGGTTAACGCCCTGGCCTGAAGCGCCAATATCCTATACAGGTGCCAGTTCAAGACCTGGCTGCTCTACTTCCGAGCCAGCTCTCTGCTGTGGTCTGGGAAAGCAGTAGAAGATGGCCCAAGTCCTTGGGCCCCTGCACCCACATGGGAGACCCAGAAGAAGCTCCTGGCTCCTGGCTTCAGATCAGTGCAGCTCTGACCATTGCGGCCAATTGGGGAGTGAACCCGCGGATGGAAGACCTCCATTTCTCTGCCTTTCCTCCTCTCTCTGTGTAACTCTGACTTTCAAATAAATAAATCTTTTTTAAAAAAATAATTTTGGGGGGCCAGCATGGTGGCATAGCAGGTAAAGCTGCCACCTGCAGCGCCAACATCCCATATGGGCACCAGTTCAAGTTCCATCTGCCCCACTTCCAATCCAGCTCCCTGCTAATGTGCCTGGGAAAGCAGCAGCAGATGTCCCAGGTGCTTGGGCCCCTTTACCCATGTGGGAGACCTGGACAAAGCTCCTGGCTCCTGACTTTGGACCATCCCTGTTCTGGCCGTTGACAGCCATTTGGGGAGTGAACCAACTGATGGAGGATATCTCTCTCTCTCTCTCTCTCTCTCTCTCTCTCTCTCTTTCTTTCCCTTTCTCTCTCTGTACTATGCCTTTCAAATAAAAATTTTTTTAAAGATTTATTTATTTGTTTTTTTGAAGATTTATTTGTTTATTTGAAAGTTGGAGTTACATAGAGAGAGAAGGAGAGACAGAGAGAGAGAGAAAGGTCTTCCATCTGCTGGTTCATTCCCCAAATGGCCACAACGGCTGGAGCTGCGCCGATCCGAAGCCAGGAGCCAGGAGCTTACTCCGGGTCTCCCACACGGGTTCAGGGGCCAAAGCACTTGGACCATCTTCCATTGCTTTCCCAGGCCACAGCAGAGAGCTGGATCAGAAGTGAAGCAGCCGGGTCTCGAACTGGTGCCCATATGGGATGCTGGCATTGCAGGCAGTGGCTTTACGTGCTAGGCCACAGCATCAGCCCCTCAAATAAAAATATTTTAAAGATTAATTTTTGCAAAAAATTTAAATTCATTCTATTTATTTGAGAGGGGAAAAAAAAGAGAGGAGAGAGGTCTCCCATCTGCTTCAAATGTCCCAGATGGGGCTGGGACAGACTGAAGCCAGGAGCCAAGAAAAACACATGGATATCAGGGACCCAAGGACTTGAGCCGTCACCTGTTGCCTCCCAAGGTGTGCATTAGCAGAAAGCTGGGATTTAAGAAGAACTGAGACTTAAACCCAGGAGCCACAGTATGGGATACGGACTCCCAAGTGTCGTCTTAACCACTAGGCCAAATGCTCACCCTGTCCTGCCTTTTCAACCACCAAGACTCACATTCAAGGACACCATGTGCCTGCACTAAGTGAACTCGGCACAGAGCATCATGGGTATTTCTTTGAACAGTATTATCAGCATTTTTGCAAGCACCAGGGCAGGATGACCTAAAAAGTGTGGCAAGGTTGCCAGCCTGCCAGCACTGAAACAGGCCATGCCTTGAGGACAGTGTCTTTTCTTTTTTCTTTTAAGAGATTTATTTATTTGAAAGGAAGAGTTACAGAGAGAGAGAAAGGAATCTTCCATCTCCTGTTTTACTCCCCAAATGGCTGCAACAGCCAGGGCTGGGCCAGGCTGAAGCCAGGAGCCAGGAGCTTCATCCAGGTCTCTTATGTGGGTGGTAGAGGCCTGAGTACTTAGCCATCTCCCACTGTTTTCCCAGACCATCAGCAGGAAGCTGGATCAGAAGTGGAGCAATCGGAACCAGAACCCGTACTCATATGGGATGCTGGTGTCACAGGTGCCAGCTTAACCTGCTGCACCACAATGCTGGCCCTGAGGACAGCATCTTTAATAGAACAGTGCTCATTTGGGCAGTCACTAAGCCCTGAGTGATGGCTGTAGATGTGGTTTACTCAGCAACAATCAGAGTGGACTGATGACAAGGAGCAAGGCAAATACGCAACACAGGAGCAGGTAGACCATGTGTGGTGCTGACCACTGGAATACAGACCCATATGGAACACAGGAGCAGGTAGAACATGCGTGGTCTGACCGCTGGAATACAGACCCATATGGAACACAGGAGCAGGTAGACCATGTGTGGTGCTGACCGCAGGAATACAGGCCCATATGGAACACAGGAGCAGGTAGACCATGCATGGTCTGACCTCAGGAATACAGGCCCATATGGAACAGGGGAGCAGGTAGACCATGTGTGGTGCTGACCGCAGGAATACAGACCCATATGGAACACGGGAGCAGGTAGACCATGTGTGGTGCTGACCGCAGGAATACAGACCCATATGGAACACGGGAGCAGGTAGACCATGCGTGGTGCTGACCGCAGGAATACAGGCCCATATGGAACACAGGAGCAGGTAGACCATGCATGGTCTGACCTCAGGAATACAGACCCATATGGAACAGGGGAGCAGGTAGACCATGTGTGGTCTGACCTCAGGAATACAGACCCATATGGAACACGGGAGCAGGTAGACCATGTGTGGTGCTGACCGCAGGAATACAGACCCATATGGAACACGGGAGCAGGTAGACCATGTGTGGTGCTGACCGCAGGAATACAGACCCATATGGAACACGGGAGCAGGTAGACCATGTGTGGTGCTGACCGCAGGAATACAGACCCATATGGAACACAGGAGCAGGTAGACCATGCGTGGTGCTGACCGCAGGAATACAGACCCATATGGAACACAGGAGCAGGTAGACCATGCGTGGTGCTGACCGCAGGAATACAGACCCATATGGAACACAGGAGCAGGTAGACCATGCGTGGTCTGACCGCAGGAATACAGACCCATATGGAACACAGGAGCAGGTAGACCATGCGTGGTCTGACCTCAGGAATACAGACCCATATGGAACATGGGAGCAGGTAGACCATGTGTGGTGCTGACCGCAGGAATACAGACCCATATGGAACACAGGAGCAGGTAGACCATGTGTGGTCTGACCCCAGGAAAACAGACCCAGATGGAACACGGGAGCAGGTAGACCATGTGTGGTGCTGACCGCAGGAATACAGACCCATATGGAACACGGGAGCAGGTAGACCATGCGTGGTCTGACCGCAGGAATACAGACCCATATGGAACATGGGAGCAGGTAGACCATGTGTGGTCTGACCGCAGGAATACAGACCCATGTGGAACACAGGAGCAGGTAGACCATGCGTGGTCTGACCGCAGGAATACAGACCCATATGGAACACAGGAGCAGGTAGACCATGCGTGGTCTGACCACAGGAATACAGACCCATATGGAACACAGGAGCAGGTAGACCATGCGTGGTCTGACCACAGGAATACAGACCCATATGGAATACAGGAGCAGGTAGACCATGCGTGGTGCTGACCGCAGGAATACAGGCCCATATGGAACACGGGAGCAGGTAGACCATGCGTGGTCTGACCTCAGGAATACAGACCCATATGGAACACAGGAGCAGGTAGACCATGCGTGGTCTGACCACAGGAATACAGACCCATATGGAACACAGGAGCAGGTAGACCATGTATGGTGCTGACCTCAGGAATACAGACCCATATGGAACACAGGAGCAGGTAGACCATGTGTGGTGCTGACCGCAGGAATACAGACCCATGTGGAACACGGGAGCAGGTAGAACATGCGTGGTCTGACCTCAGGAATACAGACCCATATGGAACACAGGAGCAGGTAGACCATGTGTGGTGCTGACCGCAGGAATACAGGCCCATATGGAACACAGGAGCAGGTAGACCATGTGTGGTGCTGACCGCAGGAATACAGACCCATATGGAACACGGGAGCAGGTAGACCATGCGTGGTCTGACCGCAGGAATACAGACCCAGATGGAACACGGGAGCAGGTAGACCATGTGTGGTCTGACCGCAGGAATACAGACCCATATGGAACACGGGAGCAGGTAGACCATGTGTGGTCTGACCGCAGGAATACAGACCCATATGGAACACAGGAGCAGGTAGACCATGTGTGGTCTGACCCCAGGAATACAGACCCAGATGGAACACAGGAGTAGGAAAACCATGTGTGGTCTGACCACAGGAATACAGACCCTGGCACTGCAGACAGAGGCTTAACCTATGAGGCCACAGCGCTAGGCCCGAGTTTCAGTGGTTTAACTTAGAAATGATGCAGACATTTCATGAATGTCTATTACTAAATTTAACATAACATGATTTTTAAATGTCAAGTTACTGAATAAGATTTTTGAAGTCTGGCAAGCTCATCTATGTACCCTCATCTCATTCACATTCACCTAGTGTATGCATTTTTAGCAGTTATGCTTGAACTTCATTGTACACAAATCTGTTTTGAATTAGCTCAGAAAAATGTCACCCCAACATATGCCACTTTGGTATACTGATTACTTTGAGCCAATATCACTTGAAAAGTAGAAAATGCTGGGGGAGACTTTCTCTGGACTCCCCTGTCTGCCCAAAGATATGCCCTCCATAGGGCTCTGTCGGGGTCTTAAGCCTGAGGCTGGCCCCTGACCAGCAGGGGCAGCGCAAGCACTCCCCAACGAGGTGAACCGGAGAGGGGAGGTCGATGGGTCAAGAACACCGCAAGCACCCGTGAGTTCTGTTGAAGCAGGGACTACTTTATTGAGGAAGTGTACAGGCTTCTGAGGCTTACAAAAAACATGTGCAGCAGGGGAGCCAATCAGCAAAAAGGTCATGCAGGCGTGGGTGGACCACACACAGGGGCATCTTAAGCAAAGTATAGGGAACACTCACTGTCCACGTGTCTGGAACCAAAGCAGACCTATCCCTGCCCGTGGTCTGATCTTACCTAGCTTAACCGCAGCAGCCTCAAACATGCCTCTTGAACATCCGCCAGGTGCCATGTTGTAATGGAGGCTTTAGGCAGTGCCCAACAGGGCTCAGCCGCCATCAGGTCTCTCCTGGTGCCATCATCTGGTGACGACCCAGACAAGTATCAAAAACATCACAGAAGCAAAGAAATGTTGAACATGGTTCTTCCCACTGTTCTTTAAAACTTCCACGACTGAGTGTGTCATACAATTTATTTATTTATTTATTTTAAAGATTTTATTTATTTATTTATTTGAGAGGTAGAGTTACAGACAGAGAGAGATAGAGACAGATGGAAAAGTCTTCTATCTACTGGTTTACTCCCCAAATGACCACAATGGCTGGAGCTGAGTCGATCTGAAGCCAGGAGCCTCTTCTGGGTCTCCCACGCGGGTGCAGAGGCCCAAGTGTTTGGGCCATCTTCTACTCTTTCCCAGGCCACAGCAGAGAGCTGGATTGGAAGAGGAGCAGCCGAGACCAGAACCAGCACCCATATGGGATGCTGGTGCTGCAGACGGCTGGCCACAGCGCCAGCCCCTATCATACAATTTATTTTCATTGTGCATTCCACTCTTTTTTTAAGATTTATTTATATATTCGAAAGTCAGAGTTACACAGAGAGGAGAGGCATAGAGAGACAGAGAGAGAGGTCTTCCATCCAATGGTTCACTCTCCAGAAAGCCGTAATGGCTGCAGCTGCGCCAATCAGGAGCCAGGAGCTTCTTCCAGGTCTCCCACGTGGGTGCAGGGGCCCAAGGACTTGGGCCATCTTCTACTGCTATCCCAGGCCACAGCAGAGAGCTGGATCGGAAGTGGAGCAGCTGGGTCTTGAACCGGCGTCCATATGGGATGCCAGCGCTTCAGGCCAGGGTGTTAACCAGCTGAGCCACAGCACCGGCCCCATGCATTCCACTCTCATTACAGTATTTATAGCTTTATGATCTTACATAAGGTTACTTGAATAATTTTGGGGAAAGTGGAATGAAAAGATACGTGTATTTTGGTGCAAAAAAATCTTGAGATCTGTACATATCAAGGGTCTTCAGAAAGTTCCCTGAAAATGCATATTATGAAAAAGTATGTGAGGCCGGGCACTGTGGTGTGGCAGATTAAGCTGCTGCCTGTGGTACTGGCATCCCATATGGGTGCCAGTTCAAAACCCGGTTGCTCCACTTCTGATCCAGCTCCCTGCTGGGAAAGCAGTGGAGGCTCAAGTGCTTGGGCCCCTGCACCCATGTGGGAGACCTGGAAGAAGCTCCTGACTCCTGGCTTCAGCTTGGCCCAACCCCAGTCCTTGTGGCCATTTGGGGAATGAACCAACAGATAGAAGACCACTCTCTCTGTCTCTTTTCTCTCTCTCTCTCACTCTGCCTATCAAATAAGTAAAATAAATCCTTAAAAAAAGTATTCATGCATTTTTAAATCTTTTGTACCAAAATAAACACAATTTCATCCCATTTTTCCACAAACTTTTTGAAATTCCTTTGTGTATGTAAGTGATAAAAAGCTTGTTTTGACTAATATATTGTGAAAGGAATATAAGGCTGTCAGAATTAAAATGCAGATGTTGACCTTAAGCAAAAAAATGAGTAACTGAAGCTTGAAGGTTGTGAAGGGAAGGCTCAGGTACAGGACTCCTTGATTTAACCATCACAGGAGACCCTGCGGAAACACATCACACAGGCCACTACAACCTTGTAGGAAAAGTACTTCTTTTTTTTTTTTTAAAGAGTTATTTTATTATTTATTTGAAAGTCAGAGTTATACAGAGAGAGAAGGAGAGGCAGAGAGAGAGAAGTCTTCCATCTGCTGGTTCACTCCCCAACTAGCCGCAATGGCCAGAGCTGTGCCAATCCGAAGCCAGGAGCCAGGAGCCAGGAGCTTCCTCTGGGTCTCCCATGTGGGTGCAGGGGCCCAAGCACTTGGGCCATCCTCCACTGCCTTCCCAGGCCACAGCAGAGAGCTGGATCAGAAGCGGAGCAGCCCTTTTGGGACGCCGGCACTGCAGGCGGTGGCTTTACCCAGTATGCTGCACTGCCAGCCCCCACAGAAAAGTACTTCTAACGGCCCAAGTCTTTGGGCCCCTGTACCCACATGGGAGGCCTGGAAGAAGCTTCAGGCTCCTGGCTTCAGGCTGGCCTGGCCCTGGCCATGGTGGCCATTTGGGCAGTGAGCCAGCAGATAAAAGACCTCTCTCTCTTTCTCTCTGACTTTGCTTCTGTAACTCTGCCTTTTTTTTTTTTTACTTTTTTTTTTAAATTTATTTGACAGATAGAGCTAGACAGTGAGAGAGAGACAGAGAGAAAGGTCTTCCCTCCGTTGGTTCACCCCCCAAATGGCCGCTACAGCTGGAGCTGCACCAATCCGAAGCCAGGAGCCAGGTGCTTCCTCCTGGTCTCCCATGCGGGTGCAGGGCCCAAGGACCTGGGCCATCCTCCACTGCCTTCCCGGGCCACAGCAGAGAGCTGGACTGGAAGAGGGGCAACCGGGACAGAATCCGGCGCCCCAACCAGGACTAGAACCTGGTGCCCATATGAGATGCCGGCACCGCAGGCAGAGGATTAACCAAGTGAGCCACAGCAATGGCCAACTCTGCCTTTCCAATAAACAAATAAATCTTAAAAAAAATACTTCTACAAGGACAACTGCCTAACTGCAGTCTGTTCCACCTCTGGTTCATGTCACCCTGGTTATTATTCACTTCGGCCAAAATATTTGGTAGAATCCTCCCCATATTTGCCTTGTGAACTTCTTTCCTCAACCTCTCTCACTCTGCTTACTCTGGTGTGCACATTCCTACTACAATGTTCCGCGACTCAAAATTCTTTGGAGAATCTCTGATGTATTTTCGGTTGACAACATCTAGGCAAAATGCTATCTAGGCAAAATGCTCTCGCATTATGATCAATGCTGACAATTCTGGAGGCATTCATGTTTTTAATTTTTACCAACAATTTAGAATCTAGCTTTACTTACCAAAGAGTATCTCAGATCACATGAATTAAAAGGCATTTAAATTAGTTTATATTTTTCAGAGAGAATATTTTATCTAAGTGCTTTTTCTTCTTTAAATTAATTAAGTAGAGCAATTTATAAATTTTGGCAACATTGTCCAGAGATGGAAAAGTATCACATACACATAATACACACACATACACACACTCACAGGCACACACCGATACACACAAATACACATTCAAACACACACACTCACAGGCACACACAGATACATACACACACTCACAGGCATACACACATACACAGAGATATACACACATACACACAAACACACACTCACAGGCACACATACTCACACACAGATACACACACAGATACACACACACTCGCAGACACACACATACACACAGATATATACACACAGATACACACACAGACACACAAACACACACTCACAGGTGCACACATAGATACACACAAACACACACTCACAGGCACACAACTCACAGATACACACACATACACACACATACACATAATACACACACATACACACAGGCACACACATACACACACTCACAGACACACAGATACACACATACACACACAGACACACAACACACATACACACACACACAAGACACACATGCATATAGAAGCAGACCTTTCAACTTCCACTCTAAAACTTTTGCCATGTGCCAAGTCCAATAATTCAAGACTTACTAGCAGGGGACAAGATAAAGTCACCTGTTCAGATGGCCATTGCTTGTCATCTATTTTTGGAGAAAGCCTTTTAGATTTTTTTCTTTGCTTAATTTCCAAACAGTTCTATTTTCTACCTTGTTTCACTGATACGTCTTGCCTTTAGAAGTGCAACTCTAGGGTTGTCTGGCAATTGAAGGACTTATAGTCTAAAATGAGAAAGAAAAAAAGGAAAGGGGGGCCAGCGCTGTGACGTAGCGGGTAAAGCCACCGCCTGCAGTGCCAGCATCCCATTTGGGTGCCAGTTTTAGTCCCAGCTGCTTCACTTCCAATCCAGCACTCTGCTGTGGCCTGGGAAATTAGTGGAGTATGGCTCAAGTCTTTGGGTCCCTGCACCCACATGGGAGACCTGGAAGAAGCTCCCGGCTCCTGGCTTCAGATCAGCGCAGCTCCGGCCATTGTGGTCAACTGGGGAGTGAATCAGCAGATGGGAGACCTCTCTCTCTCTCTCTCTCTCTCTCTCTCTCTCTCTCTCTCTCTGCCTCTCCTTCTCTCTCTGAGTAACTCTGACTTTCAAATAAATAATAAACAAATCTTTAAGAAAAGAAAAGAAAGGCCGGCACCGCGGCTCACTAGGCTAATAATCTTCTGCCTAGCGGTGCCGGCACACCGGGTTCTAGTCCCGGTCGGGGTGCTGGATTCTATCCCGATTGTCCCTCTTCCAGGCCAGCTCTCTGCTGTGGCCCGGGAGGGCAGTGGAGGATGGCCCAAGTGCTTGGGCCCTGCACCCCATGGGAGACCAGGAGAAGCACCTGGCTCCTGCCATCGGATCAGTGCAGTGCACCGGCAGCAGTGCGCCAGCCGCGGCGGCCATTGGAGGGTGAACCAACGGCAAAGGAAGACCTTTCTCTCTGTCTCTCTCTCTTACTGTCCACTCTGCCTGTCAAAAAAATTTAAAAAATAAAAAGAAAAGAAAAGAAAGGACAAATATACAATGTAAATTTCTTATGGAGAGTTTCAAAATAGCCAACTCCATGCCAGGAAGTGTGTGGAGTCTGCTGTGGTTGCACAGGCGGCCTTGTCACCTTATCTCGTTCACCTGGTTTCTTAATTACATTACTGATTCCAGGGAGGGGCCCATTAAGGAACAGAGCAAAGTAAGCATTCTCTCTGCTTGCTGAGGTTTTGGTTTTTGACTTTTTTTTTCAGCCCACGCAGGGCATAAGTCCTGCCTGTAGATCCAGACAGGATCAATGTGGACCAGTGTAGGGGCACCAGTGAATCCTTACACTATGGCAAGAAATACCTGACTCACCCCCAGGGAATAAGCCACCCAAGTCCCCATTTCATTGTCTCCTGGGCTTAAAGTAGCAATGCACTCTTGGGCCAGTATTGTGGTATAGCGGGTTAAGCCACCATCTGTGATGCCCACACCTGACATGAGTGCCAGTTCGACACCCAGCTGCTCCACTTCCAATCCAGCTCTCTGCTATGGCCTGGGAAAGCAGTGGAATATGGCCCAAGTACCTGGGCCCCTGCACCCAAGTGGGAGACCCAGAAGAAGCTCCTGGCTCCTGCCTTTGAGCTGGCACAGCCTAGCCATATGGGGAGTGAACCAGAGGATTGAAAACAGTCTGGCTGGCTCCGCGGCTCACTTGGCTAATCCTCTGCCTGCGGCACTGGCACCCCAGGTTCTAGTCCCAGTTGGGGCGCCAGTCCTGTCTCAGTTGCTCCTCCTCCAGTCCAGCTCTCTGCTGTGGCCTGGGAGTGCAGTGGAGGATGGCCCAGGTGCTTGGGCCCTGCACCCCATGGGAGACCAGGAGGAAGCGCCTGGCTCCTGGCTTCGGATCGGTGCAGTGCCGGCCATAGCACACAGGCCGTAGCGGCCATTTGGAGGGTGACCCAACAGAAGGAGGACCTTTCTCTCTCTCTCTCTCACCATCTAACTCTGCCTGTAAAAACACACACACACACACACACACACACACACACTGGCCGGCGCCGTGACTCAACAGGCTAATCCTCTGCCTTGTGGCGCCAGCACACCAGGTTCTAGTCCTGGTCGGAGTGCCGGATTCTGTCCCGGTTGCCCCTCTTCCAGGCCAGCTCTCTGCTGTGGCCCAGGAGGGCAGTGGAGGATGGCCCAAGTGCTTGGGCCCTGCACCCCATGGGAGACCAGGAGAAGCACCTGGCTCCTGCGGTGCGCCGGCCATTGGAGGGTGAACCAACGGCAAAGGAAGACCTTTCTCTCTGTCTCTCTCTCTCTCTCACTGTCCACTCTGACTGTCAAAAAAAAAAAAAAAAAACACACACACACACACACAGTCTGTCTGTGTCTTTTCCTTTCTCTGTGTAATTCTGACTTACAAATAAATTTTAAAAACTTTAAAAAAATAGCAGTGTTCTCAGTCTGTGTATTAGCTGTGTTAGCACAGCATCTGGGTGTGCAGCTTGGACATGGTGGTGTCCAGCATCCCATTTTCGTGTTTAGGTGCCGGTTTGAGTTTGGTGTCTGGGGCTAGGGTGGTGCTTCCAGGTGTCCAGAGGGAGCAGACATACCAACCATGTAAGTGTGTAAATTGATTTCCACTTCTGTGAGGACTTTGTGCAGCAGCCTAGGATGGGTTTACCCAGTAGGGCCCTTGTCTGTTGTTGAACAGGCTGTCTTGTTGCTGTCGTTGAATACTGTGTTCTGAGAGTTGTGTGGTAGATGGAAGTGCCATGACACATTACTTGAGCCCAGTCTCCACAGATGTTACACGGTGGGGCCACTTGATCTTGAACTGTAACCTCCGGACTGTAGGCTGAAATAAACCTTTTCTGTCCCAGGAAGCTACTCTCAGCAGTGTCTGGGCTTTAGCTTAGAGCAGAGCTGGTACTGCCTTGTCCCCAGAGGTTCATCCTTGTATTTCAACATTTCCGTTTCCTCTGCATGTGATGGTCCCTGCCACCCACATGGGAGACCAGGATGGAGTTCTGGGTTCCTGGCCTTGGCCTGGTCCAGCCCTCGCTGGTGCTGTGATTTGGAGAGTAAATGGTGAATGGGAAATACCACCCCCCCCCCACCTTTGCCTTTCAAATAAAAAAAATACTGAGACAGTTTTGGATTACACTCCCCCCAACCCGAGACTGTGAGTTTGCCACCAACACGATTTCCTTGCTGGGATTATCTTTGGCTCCGTGGCCTGTTTAGCCCACAACAAAAGCTGTCCCACTGTGGCAGCAGCAGTCTCCCTACTGCAGTGGGTTAGGCAGCAAATGTAAGCGCAGCAGTGTGTTCTGGGTGTCTCCTCACTCTCCCCACATTCAGATCCTGGACTGACCTGGGATTCCCCTGGGGATGTTCCCTTGCGCGTGCCCTCTTCATGTGGAGTCCTGCCTGGCTCACTGCCAGCTGCCAGAGTGCAGTGCAGGCCGGTGGAGCACGTCATGCACACCCCTGTCCCCAACTGAGCAGGAATCCCGAGAACAAAGCATGGATAGGGAACTCCATGCAAGAATAAACGTGGTTTTTTTCAAAAATTTATTTATTTATTTGAAAGAGTTACACACAGAGAGAAGGACAGAGAGAGAGAGAGAGGGGTCTCCCATCCACTGGTTCACTCCCCCAATTGGCCGCAATGGCCAGAGCTGGGCTGCTCTGAAGCCAGGAGCCAGGAGCTTCTTCTGGGTCTCCCACGTGGGTGCAGGGGCCCAAGGACCTGGGCCATCCTCCACTGCTTTCCCAGGCCACAGCAGAGAGCTGGATCAGAAGTGGAGCAGCCAGGACTCGAACTGGCGCCTATATAGGATGCTGGCACTGCAGGCGGCAGCTTTACCCCCTATGCCACAGCGCCAGCCCCAAGAATAAACATTTATTAGAGCAGCTAAGCAACTGATACACGGGATTTCAGACCTGGGCCGTGGGTGGTTCAGGCATAGCTGCAGCAAAGCTTATTCCATTTATTTCACACAGAACAGTTGAAGAAGGAAGGATTTACACTTTAACAAATCAAAGGAGAGCTAGGGTTGGAACTTGGATTGCACACATTTTTAACTTTTTTTTTTTTTAAAGAATGTATTTGTTTGAGGATCCCAGGAGCTAGGAGCTTCATCCAGGTCTCCCACATGGGTGCAGGGGCGCAGGGGCTCAAGCACTTGGGCCATCTTCTACTGCTTTCCCTGGACCATTAGCAGGGAACTGGATCAGAAGTGGAGCAGCCGGGACTCCACCCAGTGACCAGATGCTGGTCTCACAGGCAGCACTTCACCAGCTGTGTCTCAGTGCCCCACCCCCCTTTTCACCAGCTGTGTCTCAGCGCCCCACCCCCCTTTTCACCAGCTGTGTCTCAGCGCCCCACCCCCCTTTTCACCAGCTGTGTCTCAGCGCCCCACCCCCCTTTTCACCAGCTGTGTCTCAGCGCCCCACCCCCCTTTTCACCAGCTGTGTCTCAGCGCCCCACCCCCCTTTTCAGCTGTTCTTAGGAAGAGCTGCTCAGGGCTGGAGAGTGGCCTCAGGCTCTCAGCTTCCTTCCGAGACAGCAACTCAATATATAGGATGTTCATCCTTGCACAGAAACCTTCTGCCAGTGCCCACTTTTGGAGATCTAACACCTGCTAAAACCAGCTACGGGGCGGGGGCACCCCCTGTCCCGGGCCTGGTGTCCATTTCCATTCTGCTCTGGCTATGGGCAAGTCAAGTCTCCGACTGCCAACAGCGTCCTCTAGGTCATGGCTGCTCCAGCCCCAGGAACCCAGAGCGCAGGTCCCAGTGCATGCAGGGATCTGGGGTCCGAGGGGGTGATCACGGTGACCTTTGAACTATTCCGATTTTTCTAAGAGCATTCTAGATGTCTGCGTCTGGTATTAACCCCTAGAGATCAAAACGCCCAACGCTTCAGCTTGCGGCTGGCAGCACCCTGGCTGTAGTGGACTTATTGATAAGCATCTGTAAAATGAACGAGTGAATATTGTGGCCCCGTATCTCTTACTAATAAGGGAGGAAATAAGCTATTCCTCCGTGGAGGGACAGTCACCTCAGCGGACGCTGGCGTGGCGCCTGCTGCCTACCGAGGAATGCTCCAACCGCCCCCCGCCGTCTGCTGGTGCAGGGCAGCCTTAATCATTCTACTACCCAGCCAATGGGCTGCGGGCGGCCTCGCCTACAGCCAGCCCTGCCCTGGCCCCGCCGCCGCTGTCAGTCCGCAGGTGCCGCCGCCGCGCCGCGCTGCCCCGACTCGGTAAGGCTGGGCTGCGCGGGCGGGGGCGGGGGGCGCGCTGCCGGGGCTGGACCCAGGCAGGGACGCCGGCCGGGTCCAGATGCTGTGCGGCTGGGCAGCGTAGGAGCTGGGGCACCCAAGGGAATTCGAGCATCTTCGCGCGGCGGGATTCGTGGAGAACCCAAAGCCAGAGCGGGTCGGGACTAGTCTGTGTCCCTCGGGGGTCAGTCAGCCCGCGGGGTCCGCCCTGTGCGGCGGCGGAAGGAACGCTCGGCCCCCGGCTTGGCGCGGCACCGCCGACCCTCTCCCCGCCGTGCCGTGGTCAGGTCACGCAGCGGGCGCGGGGCTCCCAGCGCAGCCCGAGCGCGACGGTGAGCAGGACCGGGGCTCTCCCCGCAGCCTTCCGCCGCCGGTCATGGGCAGGTGGGCGCGGAGAGGCTGCCAAGGCCGCGCCAGCCCCGGAGAAGGTCCGGGTGTCCGGCGCCCAGTGGGCTCGGGCAGGGCACCGCGGGTCTGAGCCGTAGCGGCCGCTTTTCTCGCGTGCCGGCGGCAGCCCTGCTTTGCTTCTTGGAAGTGGAAGGAAACGCAGGTGAAAGCTGATCTTACTTTTTAAAACAAAAATACTTTCAAGAGATAAAAACCCCAAGTAACTGTCTGATCAAGCACAGAACCGTGCTCCAACAGGTTCCCTTGTAGTCCTAAGATACTCCCAGCAGGTTTTGTAGGAAAGTGGTAACTTAGTAAGTTACTGAATAAAATGAAACCAGTTTAACCTTTTGAGGCATGGATTTTGTTCCACAGGCCTCCTGTTTCTGGTCGCTCTGTTAAGGTAGCTAAGTGTACATGAGCCTGTGTGTGTAAGGGGCTGAAGAAAACGGGAAGAAAATGAGAATTTTTAAACAAAATAAATTTCTGTGTAATGAAATGAGGACACAGGCCCTGAAAACAGATCAGCAGTTACACCTGCAGTCACAGCTCTTGTGCTGTAACCCTGTTAGGGGGGCTGCAGCCTCCCCCTGCCCTGCACCAAGGAGAGGCCTGATGACCTGGGAGGGTTTTGGGAACTCTATACCCAGAAATGCCCTACCTGTAATTTTGCACAAGGGAGAAGAAAGGGGGGCCCACACTCATGTCCATAAAAACTCCAGTCAGGAGGCTGGCGTTGTGGCATAGCGGGTTAGGCTGCCACCTGCAGTGCTGGCATCCCATATGGGCTCTGGTTGGAGTCCTGGCTGCTCCACTTCCGATCCAGCTCCCTGCTGATGTGCCGGGGAAAGCAGCGAAGGATGGCCCACTGGCCCAAGTGTTGGGGCTGCACCTGCCTGGCCTATCAGGTGCACTCTCTTCTTTATTTCTCTTTGTATAACTTTGCATCCTCACTTACCTCTGCTCTCTGTCTCACATCAGAATTCTGTCTTAAACAGACAAGAACCCCTGAGCAACCAGTATTCAAGCATATTTGTTTCCTTCTAAACTACAAGCCAAGTGAGTGAAAAGTTGCTGGCAGTGCTGACCTTTTATTTAAGCCAGAAAGCAGCTCCTTGCAAGCTGTTTGGAGCCCTGGTGGGAGAGGTGCCTGGTGGGGGGGGGGGGGCACGGGGCTGGTGAGAATGCTGTGCAGGGTGGGCGTGGGCGTGGGGCGGGCTGATCTCCTAAGTCGATTTGGAACCATCACCATGCAGAGTTGGTTCTGTGCAGTGGTTTTGCCTCAGTTCTAAAAGCCTGTAATTACTCCTTCCTAGACTTGACCTTGCACTTGAGCTCTATCTTAACATCCGTTGTAGCTTTTAAAAAGGCGAGTTTAGGAGTACACATGTTTTGCATCAAGGAGGCAGAAATCCGTGTCAGGGCCCAGCCCCTAACCTGGAAGTGGAGGGAATTAGAGTGGCCTCCCTTCCGGGGTGCTGTGTTTGGCCCCAGCCCAGGCGGTGGTCACTAAGTGACCTCAGGGCCTCAGGGGAGGTTTTGGGTGCTGGCCTGTGCATGTCCAAGCCTGGCCCCCCCATGTCCATTAGTAACAACACTGTAGGAGCAGGCGCTGTGGCGTAGTAGGCTAAGTTTCCACCTAAGGCGCCAGCATCCCATATGGCACTGGTTCATATCCCAGCTGCTCCTTTTCTAGTCTAGCTCTCTGCTATGGCCTGGGAAAGCAGTGGAGGACGGCCCAAGTGCTGGGGCCTCTGCACCTGCATGTAAGACCCGGAGGAAGCTCCTGGCTCCTGGCTTTGGATGGGACCAGCTCTGGCCATTGCAGCTGTGTGGGGAGTGAACCAGCAGATGCAAGACCTTTCTCTGTATTTCCCTCTCTTTGTAACTCTGCCTCTCAAATAAATAAATAAATATTTATTATGTAATTATTAGAATATTAATATTTATTTATTTATTTGAGAGGCAGAGTTACAGGATGGCATAGGCCAAGAGAGAGAGGTCTTCCATCCCTGATTCACTCCCCAAATGGCTGCAATAGCCAGAGCTGGGCCAATCCAAAGCCAGGAGCCAGGAGCTTCTTCTGGGTCTCCCACATGGGTGTGGGGGCCCCAGCACTTGGATCATCTTCTACTGCTTTCCCAGGCCATAGCAGAGAGCTGGATTAGTAGAGGAGCTGCTGGAACTTGAACTGGTGCCCATATGGTATGCCAGCACTGCAGGCGGCAACTTTACTCTCTATGCCACAGTGCCAGCCCCAGTAAATAAATCTTTAAAAACAAAACACTGTGGCCGGCGCCGTGGCTCAACAGGCTAATCCTCCGCCTTGCGGCGCCGGCACACCGGGTTCTAGTCCCGGTCGGGGCGCCGGATTCTGTTCCGGTTGCCCCTCTTCCAGGCCAGCTCTCTGCTATGGCCCGGGAAGGCAGTGGAGGATGGCCCAAGTGCTTGGGCCCTGCACCCCATGGGAGACCAGGAGAAGCACCTGGCTCCTGCCTTCGGATCAGCGTGGTACGCCGCAGCGCGGCGGCCATTGGAGGGTGAACCAACGGCAAAGGAAGACCTTTCTCTCTGTCTCTCTCTCTCTCACTATCCACTCTGCCTGTCAAAAATAAATTAAAAAACAACAACAACAACAAAAACCAATACTGTTAATTTCTCCTACAACTCTGCAGTAAAGCCCTTTGGACTCTCTGAGCTCCACGGGTGTGTGCCTGGTTTCTGATTGGGCTGCAGCATTATACCCCCGGGCAGGTATAATGAGCCCTTAACCATCCCGAAGGTGGAGCTCTGCTTTTCTGGGTGAAGTGCATCACAGCCAGTGGAACAGGATCTGAGTGCCCTTGGACGAACCAGCCATTCCAGAGCTCCTGCTAACCTTTCCCCTACTTTTGCGTTGTCACGTGATGACCTGGGGGTGGAGTGGGGTATAGGTGCCTGGCTTCAGGCCCTGGGAAGGTGGTGGGCGTGGGAGATGGAACAGGGTGCCTCCTTGGGCCCAGAGCTGTTGCACTTTGATCGCTTGCATTTTACCTTGGTTGGAAAAAACATTTAGTCACCCTGCAGGGTTGTTGTTGGCAGGCCAGAGTTCTAAGGTTGGTGGAAGCTGAACTTGGATTCTGGAAGAACTGGAGCTTTGAGAACAAAATGGGGTAGGGGAGCGGGGAGAGAGAGGGAGAGACAGTGCTTGGGCTGCTGACGTTTCATATTTGAGTGTCGTTTGACATCTGCCCTCCACTTCTGATCCAGCTCCCCGATAATACACCTGGGAAGGCAGTGCATGATGGCCCAGGAGCTCCACCCAGAATGGAGTTCCTGGTTCCGGACTTCAGCCTGGCCCAGACCTGGCCGTTGTGGCCATTTGGGGGAGTGAACCAGCAGAAGGAAGAACTCTGTCTCTCTCTCACTCACTCTGCCTTCCAAATTAATTAATTAATTAATCTTTTAAAAAAGCTGAAAAAATGGGGGCCAGGATTTGACCTCCTGGTGAAGCAGTTGGCTAGGACGCCTGCGTCCCCTGTTGCAGTGCCTGGTTTTGAATCGCTGCTGCGCTTCCAGGCCAGCTTCCTGCCTATGCACACCTGGGAGGCAGCAGTGAGGGCTCCAACACCGAGCCTGCCATCCTGATGAGGGCCAGCCCCTGGCTCCCAACAGGCCCAGCCCCGCCTACTGAGGACATTTGGAGACTGAACCAAGGGGTGGGGGCTCTCTCTGTCTTGTCTCTCTGCCCCTCAAATAAACAAGCTTTTTAAAAAGATAAAATGATTTTTCAAGACAGAATATTCGAGATATGTTCAAATGACAGTCTCTCACACTTTAGCTTAAGGAGGCTGCCAGTGTATTACAATGGCTAATTCCAGTCCTGTGCTTCTCTTGTGAGGATTTTGTTTGGTTTTCAAAATAAGCAGTACAAGCAGAGTTAAAAAGGGAGAAATGGGAACACGGTGCAGAGTACACTTCCTCCTTAATTGGCTTTCCCTCTCCAGTCACCACCACTACTGACAGTTTCTGTGATAATTTTAGAAGTAATCTGGGCTGTACAGGATATATTTTTATTTTTAATTTTCAGTTTTTTAAATTTTTTAGTCCATGCATTTGAAAGGCAGAGGACAGAGACCTCCCCTCTGCTGGTTCTACTCCCTAAATTCCTTCAACAGCCAGGGGTGGGTCAGGCCGAACTGCAAACTGACAACCCAGTCTGGGTTTTCCGCCTGAGTGACAGGGACCCAGCTGCTCAGCCATCCCCGGCTGCCTCTCAGGTCGCACACCACCAGGAAGCTGGAATCAGGCGCAGAGCTGGACCTGGAACCCAGACACACAGATGTGGGGTGCAAGCTTCTCAAGTGGCCCCCCAGATGCTGGCTCCATGACACGTTTTTAGCAGTCTACTGCTTCGCAGAACTGTGGGGGACTGTCCTGTTTGGTGATTTCAAGGATGTTGCTGCCTGTCTTCTCATGCAAACACTGAGTGACCCTTGGGTCCCGAGGCTCTGAGCTGTGATCGGCTGCCCTGCTGCAGCCATGTGGCAACCTCAGTCCTGAGAAACCACCTTTGCATTTCCTTTTTGTGCATTGTTCTTGTGTCCAGGAATGTCTGGAACTTCATAATGAAAGAAAGACGCTGCCGACTGATGTGTTCCTGTCCAGGGATGTGGTGGGACAGTTGCCACCCATCAGCTGATCACTGGACACTGAGCTCCTCGGGGAGAAGGAAGGCAGTGTTCTGTGTTCTGATGCCGACGGTCTGGCACCTGTCCCAGGCACCGAGGGCTCATCCTAGAATCTTCCAGTCAGGGCTAAGTCCTGTTTCTGTTACCAACATTGCTCTTACACTTGCCTTCCTCACTGTCTCTGGGACCTGAAGCAGGCATTCATGATCATGTCTCCCAGTGTATGCCAAAGCATTTGGTGATAGGAATATTCTGTATTTTCACTTTAAAAGACCTATTTATTTATTTGAAAGAGTTACAGAGAGAGGGAGAGACTGAGAGAGGAAGAGTTCTTCCATCTACCTGAATGCCACACAGCTGGAGCCAGGCCAGACCAAATCAGGGACCAGGAGCTCCATCTGGGTGTCCCATGTTGGGGGCAGGGACTCAAATACCTAAGCCATCATCTGTTGCCTTCCCAGGTCCATAAGGACGGAGCTGAGTTGGAAATAGAGCAGCTGGGTCTTGAACCAGTCACTCTGATATGGGATGCGAGCATCCCAAGGAGCAGTTCAACCTACTGTGCTACTAAGTCCATTCCTGTATTTTAATTATTTTTTAAATATTTGTTTATTTATTTTGAAAGTCGGAGTTACAGAAAGAGGGGGAGTGACAGAGAAGGGAGGAGGAGAGACAGAGAGAGAGAGCATCCACTGGTTCACTCCCCAGATGGTTGCAACATCCATAGTGGGCCAGATTGAAGCCAGGAGCCAGGAGCTTCATCTGGGTCTGCCACATGGGTGCGGAGCCCAGGTACTTAGGCCATGCTATGCTGCTTGCCCAGGCCATTAGCAGAGAGCTGCATTGGAGTGAAGCAGCTGGACACAAACCAGCGCCCGCATGGGTTGCTGGTGTCACAGGTGGCAGCTTTACCTGCTATGCCACAATGCTCAGCCTTATGTATTTTCAGTTTTAAAGAACAAAAATGAATGAAATGCCATATACACCTAAATACCCCCCTGCCTGCCTGTCTACATCCTTGTCTACATACCTATCCACACATCTGTCTCCATATTTTTTTTTTGACAGGTAGAGTTATAGACAGGCAAACAGACAGAAAGTTCTTCCTTCTGTTGGTTTACTCCCCAAATGGCTACTATGGCCGGTGCTGCACCGATCCGAAGCCAGGAGCCAGGTGCTTCTTCCTGGTCTCCCATGGGGGTGCAGGGCCCAAGCACTTGGGCCATCCTCCTCTGCCTTCCCGGGCCACAGCAGAGAGCTGGACTGGAAGAGGAGCAACCGGGACAGAACCCTTGGTGCCGGCGCTGCAGGCGGAGGATTAGCCTAGTGAGCCGCGGCGCCGGCCCCCATCTCCATATTGATTAATTAGCAAGACTGTGGAGACACTACCAGAACAGAAGCAATTTCATAGATCTTGGTTGTTACGTGAAGTCTCTTTTCTTGGAGGTTCCTCATCACACAGCAAAGCTGATTGTTTGTTTTACCAGACAAAGGTGGTTTCCACATCACCGTTTTCCCCGGTGTGTTTTGAAATGTGCCAGCGCACTTTGCCTGGTGCTGGCCTTTTACCTCCTTTGCGCAGACTGCTTTCTGTCTGGGCTGCGGACCTGGGCCGCTCCTGCAGGAGTGAGGCCACTCCATGTGAAGACCTGGCCCGCTCCTGAAGAGAATGGGCTCTGCCAGGGACGGGCACTGGGTTCTGTGGCCAGCATGAGGATTCACAGGCCCCTGGCCTCTGAGGGGAGGAAGTTTTGGTGAGAAGAATTGGTCATGAAGAAAGGAAACACGTTTGCCATATTGCCAAGGATCTGGGGAAGGAGGTGAACAAGTTATTAAAGTGAAAGTAATCTTGCCAGAATGGAGTAAGATGCTTCAGTGTCTCCCTCCCAACTCATTCATTTCATTTGCAATACTGGAGGACACTCTGTGGTCCTCACAATGTGGTTTAGAGAAGTAAATAAAGATGTGTGTCCATGAGAAACTAGCAGCTTATTTTTGGAGCTTAAACACGTGACTTAGAAGTGAGTCTTTGCTAGCAAGTGTGAGTAACAATGCTGAAGGACAGAGCTCCTGTGCTCGGGGGATGCGCATGCAGGGGCCGAGCTGAGCAGCTCCCCAGGAGAGGGGAGCTTAAGCTAAGTGCCAAGAAAGAGGAGTGGACAAAGCACAGCACTCCCGGCTCTGGGAGGTGGCCAGTGGGCTTGGCTGGCCAGAGTGGATGTGGCAGAGAAGGTGTGGCGAGGTGAACTCTGGACTGAAGAGATAAATTTTAATTATTTATTTAAACAATAAACAGGTTGCACCATCTGGTTCTGCATCTTAGTGACTTTCTTCTTAAGGATTTATTTATTTATTTGAAAGGCAGAGTTAGAGAGAGGCAGAGGCAGAGAGAGTGAGGTCTTCCATCTGCTGGTTCACTCCCCAAATGGCCGCAGTGGCTTCAGCTGGGCTGATCCGAAGCCAGGAGTCAGGAGCTTCATCCCAGACTCTGACACAGGTGCAGGGGCCCAAGGACTTGGGCCATCCTCTGCTACTTTCCCAGGCTCATTATCAGGGAGCTGCATCAGAACACAAACCAGCGCAAGTATGGGATGCCAGCGCTGTATGTGGTGGTTAAACCTCTACGCCACAGTGCGCAGCCCTCTTGGTGATTTTTTGAGTAGAGTAATGTAAGGTGCTTAAGTGCTCTGGTGTGGACCTTGGCGATGCGTCTCCTTTAGTGGCTCAAGACTGTTGAAAAAATTCCCTCCCCCCTTCCTTCTTCCCTTCCTCCCTTCCTTTCTTGTGTGTGTGTGTGTGTGTGTGAGAGAGAGAGAGAGAGAGAGGGAGAGAGAGAGAGAGAGAGAGAGAGAGAGAGAGAGGGAGAGAAGGAGAGAGAGCAAGAGGCGGAAAGCGAGAAATCTTCTATCTGCTGGTTCATTCCCCCAAATGATTGCAACAGAGGGGCTGGGACAGACCGAAGTCAGGAGCTAGATACTCCAGCCAGGTCTCCTGCAGCGGTGGCAGGGGCCCAAGTACTTGGGGTGTGACTCCCAGCTTTCCCCAGGCACATTAGGAGGGAGCTGCAACAGAAACGGAGTCTTCAGAACTTATACAGGGGCTGCATCTGGGATGCAGCTTAACCTGCTGCACCACCACCATTCTAGCTTCATCCCAGGACTTTTTTTTTTTTTTTTTTTTTTTTTTTTACAGGCAGAGTGGACAGTGAGAGAGAGAGACAGAGAGAAAGGTCTTCCTTTTTGCCGTTGGTTCTCCCTCCAATGGCCGCCGCGGACGGCTCATCGCTCTGATCTGAAGGCAGGAGCCAGGTGCTTCTCCTGGTCTCCCATGGGGTGCAGGGCCCAAGCACTTGGGCCATCCTCCACTGCCTTCCCGGGCCATAGCAGAGAGCTGGCCTGGAAGAGGGGCAACAGGGATAGAATCTGGCACCCCAACCGGGACTAGAACCCGGTGTGCTGGCACCGCAAGGCAGAGGATTAGCCTGTTAAGCCACGGCACCAGCCCCTAGGACTTCTAAAGGGTTCCCATGCTCCCCTGGGGGTTGGCAGGAGCCCTGAGTGGTTTCAGGCAGAGAGGTTTGTGGATGATCCCTACCTGACCCAGCAACCAGGGCTCATGTCCATTGGGGTTGGAGGTGAAAGTTGGGTTCCAGGCTGCCATGCTTGCTTCTCAGAAATGACTTGTGTGTTTTCCCTGACAATGAACACATCCACGCCCCCGCAGGGCTGGTCCACGTGGACAGAGGGCATGTTGGCCTTGGCACACTCCATACAATGTTGGATGTCCCCCAGCAGCCAGCAGGTTGCTGCCACAGTGACCCCCTCTGGTTTTCCAGAGCTGGCCCGAGGACTCAGGGCGGCCTTGCCTGAGGGACGTCCCCAGGGGTCCATTCTGTCACCCTCCCAGAACTGCTTGTCGGGGAGGAGCAGCCGGGCTGACGACCACAGGGGAGCCCTCTGCAGCCAGTTCCCTCTGTGCAGAACTGGGGTCCAGAGGTCAGGCCGTGGCAGGGACCGAGTGAGTGACAGGGAGAGCTGAGCTCTCTGCCCACCCACGTCTGCGTGCTCGTTTTCAGCTCTCCGCTGCTCTCGGCTGTGTCTCTGGTGCAGCATTGGCGTCCTCTCCTCCCGGCGTCCTGGGCCTGGGCGCGGCTGCACACTCTGCCGTGCAGGGACCCAGCCCCGAGCCCCTGCGGTGCCTTGTGCTGCCCTGCTTGCGGTGGCCTCTGGAAGGCGGAGGGTAGGGAGAGGCCGCCCAGCACGAGGTGGCCGGGATCCAGACCCGGGCCCGGCCTGCCAGCTGGAGCCCACACAGCTGGCCCGCGGGCCCTTCCTCTCCCAGCCACCGGGACTCCCAGCTGCGCCGCGCCAGCGCACAAGAGCAGTGGCGTGGGACGCCAGGAGTCCTGCCAAGCGGGAGAGCTGGAGTCAGAACACGCAGGTGCCCGTGGCCTCCCACCCTCACCGAGAGGTGGCCGGAGGAGAGAGGAGGGGCAGGTACCTCCAGGCAGGCTGGGCCTGTCTCAGGCCTTGCTGTAGCAGAGAAACGGGCAGGTTCTAACACAGCGGGAAGGACTGGCACAAGCCGGGCAAAGCGTAGAGCAGCCACCTTTCTTGGAGCCCCAGGGCCTGCGCCGTTGGCTGCTGGGGCGAGCTGAGTGGGGATGGGCAGTGAGCAGCTGAAGCCAGGAGCCAGGTGCTTCCTCCAGGTCTCCCACGCGGGTGCAGGGCCCAAGAACTTGGGCCATCCTCCACTGCCTTCCCAGGCCACAGCAGAAAGCTAGATCGGAAGTGGAGGAGCCAGGTCTCGAACTGGCGCCCATATGGGATGCTGGCACTGCAGGCCAGTGTGTCAACCCACTTCGCCACAGCGCCGGCCCCACTCAAGCAGGTTTGACTGCAGACTCTGCCTCTGGTGGAGGCAGGCTCGGCCCCGTCCTGGGAGCTCTCGTCCTCGGGGAGCCTGCGCATGGGGAGCCCCTGAATCCGGATGCTCTCTGAGAGCTGGAACTCGTTGCTCAATACAGCGCCCAGTGCACGCCTGCGGCCGCTGTCCACACCTGAAGGTCAGGACCTCCGGCTGGTGTGGACTCACTGGTGGATGTTCTGGGGTCTCCTCTGTCAGCCTCCAGGGGCTGTTGTGAAGACTGGAACTTGTCTCAGGCCCGAGAGTCGCTTCCTGGGTCAGCTGGGTGTGGCCTGGGATGAACCAGGCCAGTGGGTAATGATTTCCCCTGGTGTGGCCTCTGTGGTCATCCCAGCCTCTAAGCAGAAGCAGCTAGACAGGGGAGAGGGTGCAAAATATGGTGACAAAAATCCACATCCAGTTTTTTGAAGGTTTATTTATATATTTGAATGTCAGAGTTACAGAGCGAGAAGGAGAGACACACAGAGAGATCGTCCCTCTGTTGGTTCATCCCACAGATGGCTGCAGGAGCCAGGAGCTTCATCCAGAACCCCCACATGGGAGGAAGGGGCCCAAGGACTTTGCCTAGTTTGCACTGCTTTCTCATGGGTATTAGCAAGGAAGCTGGATTGGGAATGGAGGAGCTGGGACATGAACAGGTGCCCGTAGGGACTCCCGGTGTCACAGGCAGTGACCTTACCTGCTGTGCCACAACGCTGACCCCCAAATCCAGTATTTTAATGAAAAACATTAAATCTCTTAAATGGGAAAAAAAACTTAAATTCAAAATGAATTCTACATGAAAATTTTTCTAATATCTAGAAAAGTGCATGATGCCAGTGCTGTGGCACAGTGGATTAAGCCATGGCCTGTAGCACCTGCATCCTCCATGGGCACTGGTTCAAGCCCCTGATGCTCCACTTGTGATCCAGCTCCCTGCTAATGTGCACCAAGAAAGCAGTGGAAGAGGGTCCAAATCCTTGGGCCCGTGCACAAAGAGGGGAGACCTGGATGAAGCTCCTGACTTCGGCCTGGCCCAGCCCCAGTCATTGCGGTCATTTGGGGAGTGAACCAGAAGATGGAAGATCTCTCTCTCTCTCTGTAAGTCTGCCTTTCAAATAAATAAATAAATCTTAGAAAAGAAAAGTGCTGCGCTGTTATGTGTTTCCGCTTCTCCCCAGGTAATCACTGAAGCTGGCAGAGGCTCACAGGCTGTGGCCTTCCGTTCCCAGGCGCTGCAGACGGCATGGACCTGCATCGAAGCCAAGAAGTCCTTCAGGAAACCCATCTCCCTACGTTGCATTCCTGGAAAAAGAAGATCATGAGAGTCAAGGTTTTCCCGTGTTTGTTTAGGTCTATGTACAGCAGATACTTTGCCACTAGGAATGGGTCTCTCGTGTCTCCCAGACTGGCGATGGCAGCAGCTCCATATTCCCTGGTGCTTAGGCTTATGGAGCGGCTCACGTGGGTCCTGCTCACTGAGCTCCTGAAGAAACCCTGGGAGGCAGGTAGAGCGGCCCGCGTGCTGCAGATCAGCTAAGGAAACTCAGGTTCTGAGGGCAAGCAGCCAGCTTACAGAAGGCGGAGTAGGGACTAGAATCCTAGATTCCTGGTCAAAAAAGGATTTTTCCCGAACTTAGGTGACTTGATTTCGTAGCTGCCTTGCTGGTAGACTACTCCAACGTGTAAAACTGTCTGATAGTCCAGTGCTGTCCCACCCCGTCCACCTCTTCTCAGTTCTGGTCACCTGAAGAAGTGGACATGTATGTCCTTGTTTTAGCGGGAGTCTTATTTTTTCATTAACAAATAAGTGTGAATCAATGTGTATTTGAAAAACTAAAATCAGTTCATGAAGTGTCAGGTGAGAGCTACCCAGCCTCTCAAGGGAGCTGCCATTCAGTTTGTGGATTCTCCAGGTCCCTCTTGCCAGATAGCCAAGGAGAGGGCTGTTATGAACGCTTAGAAGAAGCTACGGTAGGGAGGGGGAGTCCCTGGGAGCCGGCTCTGCTGCACAGGTGTCCTGGAGCTTGGCTGATGGTTGCCAGTGAGTGGAGTCTACTGCAGTGGTGGATGGCTTTCAAATAAATAAATAAATCTTTTAAAAAAAGGGACTAGAATAATGATCCCCCATTGCTGGTCTTCTAGTTTTAATAGCTATCAAAACTGCCAATTTCATTTCTTTTTTCCTTTTCTTTCTTTTTTTTTTTTTTTTTTTTTGACAGGCAGTTATATAGTGAGAGAGGAGCCAGAGAGAAAGGTCTTCCTTCCTTTGGTTTACCCCCCAAATGGCCGCTGCGGCCAGCATGCTGTACCGATCCGAAGCCAGGAGCCAGGTGCTTCCTCCTGGCCTCCCATGCAGGTGCAGGGCCAAAGCACTTGGGCCATCCTCCACTACCTTCCCAGGCCACAGCAGAGAGCTGGACTGGAAGAGGAGCAACCGGGACAGAATCCGGCACCCCAACTGGACTAGAACCCGGGGTGCCAGCGCCGCAGGCGGAGGATTAGCCTAGTGAGCCGCAACACCGGCCCCAATTTCATTTCATAGAACTTTTCTCTCTGTCCCCCACTCCTTTTGTGGTGTAAAGGGTAGAGTATTTTCTAGAAAATTTATTTTTAGGATTTACTTATTTGAGAGGCAGAGGCAGAGAGAGAGAGCTATTCTATCAGCTGGTTCACTCTCCAAATAGCTCAATGGCCAGAGCTGGGCTGATCTGAAGCCAGGAACCAGGAGCTTCCTCTGGTCTCCCATGTGGGTGCAGGGGCCCAGGGACTTGGGCCATCTTCTACTGCTTTCCCAGGCCACAGCAGAGAGCTGGATCAGAAGTAGAGCAACCAGGACCTGAACTGGTACTTCAGAGGCTTAACCCGCTATTCCACAGTACCGGCCCCTCCAGCCAATTCTTGACATGGAGTTAGGACTCCTGTACATACTTTGGGTCCGTCAGGGTCTTGATCAGGAGTGAGGGGAGAGGCAGTGTGGGAGCCGAGGTCTCAGGGCGCCCTCCACGGAGCAGGCTGGGGAGAGGACTCCGCCGTGTCAGTCCAGGGGGAGCTCGGGAGTCTGTTAAACCAGTGCAGGGGTGATTCGATGTCGGGGAGCTGTCTCAGGGAGGCCTTGGCTTAGAAGAGGAAGGGAAGAGGCTGGATGTGGTTGGCACAGCTGCAGGATTCCCAGTGGTGACAGTGAGGTCCTTTGGTTCCCCACTGCCTGCTGCCCCAGCCGCTCAGTCCCCAGGGCCGTGGGGGCGGTCACAGCGTGGGTTGTGGTGAGGACATAGCCGACAGTTCTCTTGTCTGTTTCTAGAATGGCATCATCACTGGCATGTACCCAGCAGGCCCCTCCAGTTGGCTCATCGTGGTGGCAGGTGTGATGTCCTCAACGTACGGCAAGATCGACCCCTCCTTGGGAATCATTGCCAAAATCAATGAGACCCTCGACATGATGTAAGTAATTTTTAAAAAAATTTTATTGGTTTATTATAAAGAATATTTTATTATTATCTTTGAAGGATTTATTTTTAATTGAGAGGCAGAGGGACATAGAGAGAGGGAGAGAGATCTTCCGTATACTGCTTCACTCCCCAAATGCCTCCAACAGACAGAGATAGACAGGAAAAAGCCAGAAGCCAGAAATTCCAGCCTTGTCTTACTTGTGGGTGGCAGGGACCTAAGTATTTGAGGCATTATCCCTTGCCTGCTAAGCACATTAGCAGGGAGCTGGATCCGAATTGCAAAGTGGCCCAAACTAGAGCCAGGCACTCTGATATTTTATGTGGGTGTTCCTAGTGATGGCTTAACCTGCTAGGCCACAATGTCTGTCCTTAGGGCTGCTTTAGAGGACATAAATGTACAGTCAGAGGAAGAGATACATAGGACGAGGTCTGGAAAGACCCGTAGCCAGGAGTTCAGTTGCACCACACTCTTGGGACAAGGATATGGTTGTTCACCTTTCTGGGAGCCAAGTGGAGTAGCCTTGACAAATCTCCAAACATAGAGAAAGTTACTAAGCTGTCATTTTTAAAAAAATGATTTATTTATTGATTTATTGATTTATTTGAAAGGCAGAGATACAGAGAGGCAGAGGCAGGAGGAAAGAGAGAGAGAGGTCTTTCATCCGCTGGTTCACTCCCCAGTGGCTGCAACAGCCGCAGCTGGGACGATCCAAAGCCAGGAGCCAGGTGCCTCCTCCGGGTCTCCCACCTGGGTGCAGGGGCCCATCTTCTACAGCTTCTCCCAGGCCATTTGCAGGGAGCTGGATCACAGTGGCACAGCTGGGACACAAACCAGTGCCCCCGTGCAGTGCTGGCATTTCAGGCGGCGGCTTTCACCTACTACTCCACAGCGCTGGCCCCTGGGGTCCGGGGCTCTGCTGGGCTCCTGGTGGGCGCGCTCCCGAGAGCAGCCGGGTAACGCCGGGCACGCGTTTCCTGAGCGCTCTGGTGTCCTTTATCCCCTGCCCTCCAAACGTTGGCCCTGACTCTGACCTTGGACCTGGGGGTCAGACCCTGAGCTGCGGTGATGTCATTGAGGTCTTGCGGGTGCCAGCGAGGAAGCTTCAGGGAGGGGAGGCGCAGGTGCCCGGCGGGGGTCACAGGAAGAGGGGGCGGGGAAGCTGGGATTCAGAGCAGCTCCACCAGCTCCAGCTCTGGGATCTGTGCTCGCTCAGGGCACGCAGAGCCTCCCTGTAGGAACCTGCCTGGGACGAGGGCAGCGTGTGAGCCAGACGGCGGGACCCGGCCGGCCCAGGGACCTCGTGCAGCCGCCGCCTCGCGCGTTCCCGCACGCTTGGCTCCTAGTCGAACGCGCCGCGGTGTCCCGGAAGTGGCCCGAGCTGTCCCATGCCAGACACTCAGTTCCAGTTTCGTGTTGCTGTTTTCACTGACGAACATTTTAGGACCCAGACAATGGGAAAAATGTCCCCCACCCCCACCCCACACGCTGCTCCCAGAATCGTGCTTTGTTTTTCAGGCCAGGAACTTCAGGTGCAAGGGACAGTGCGGGAATCAGGGCTAAGCTAAAGAGTGAAGTTGTGCGTCTCTGTAATCCTTCCTGCTTGTTTTAAGTATTGTTCCATGGTAAAGGAATAAGGAAATAAATCAGCTACAGTGTAACAACTGAAAACACTCCTCATCGCTAAGGACTGCATTTTATTCTGAGGACAAAACACTTAAGCAGACTGCCCTGGACTTTGAATTTTTTAAAAGATTTTACCTCTATTTGAAAGACAGGACTGCAGAGAGGGAGAGACAGAGACACGGAGAGACAGAGAAAGAGAAAGATACTGACTTTCTGTCTGCTGATTCACTCCCTAAATGTCTGCAACAAACCAGGAGCCAGAAACTCCATCTGGGTTTTCACTGGCGGCGGCAGGGGCGCACGCACTTGAGCCTTCCTTGACTGCTTTCCCAGGTCATTAGCAGGGAGCTGGATTGGAGATGGAGCACTGGGACTGGAGCTGGTGGATCCTAGACATGCTCTGAAAAGCTTTTTTAAGGGCTATTATTTCTGATTAAGATCGTACTCTTAGCAAGTACCGCCCAGCAATAATAAGCAAGCATTTCATACTTCAGAGAGGAGCCAGAGCTCTTTCCCAGCACCTTCTAAATACAGCCATGGAGTCACTCAGCCTTGCAAAAAGTGAGGCTCTCTTATAGGGACTCAGAACACTATCAATAAGGCACGGCCTCTTTCTGTCCTACACAGGTTTGGGTCAGACAGTGGTGTTCTTTCTGAAGGCACAAGTTGGAAATTGATTACCCAAAGGTTTAAAATCTGTCTAAGGATAGTGCCATGTGACAGGGATAGCTGTGAGGTCTTGTGAAGCAGTGGCTCCGGGCTCCCTTCCCTGCTAAGGAGTGCGCGTGGGTCTCACTTGTCTCCCCAGGGGCCGCATGTCCAGCCAGACGAAGACCGTGCTCAGTGGCGTGCTCTTCGGCACGGGCCTCTGGGTGGCCCTCATCATCACCATGCGCTACTCCCTGAAGGTGCTCCTCTCCTACCACGGCTGGATGTTCGCCGAGCACGGCAAAATGGGTCGCGCCACCAGGATCTGGATGGTGAGGGCGCCTCCCTCGGGGTGGAGCTGGGTGGGCACGGTCTGCTGCTTCAAAAATAGAGAACTGACCCAAGATTCAGCATATCGGGGGCTTCAAAAAGTTCATGGAGAAAACAGACATTGTGCCCAAACTGTGGCTGCATTGTAGTTTCTGTTCCAAAATAAACCGACCTTTTGGTTCCATTTCCCCAGAGCTTTCTGAAGTACCCACGTATTTATGGGGTACAAGTGACATTTCAATATTTATACAGAATGTTTATGTCCGTACCCTGACTAGAGCGGGGTCGTGGCATACCCATCGTCTCAAACATGTATCATTTCTTTATATTAAGAACATTCTTTCTTTAACAATAAGTAGCTTATGATTTTATGTGCAACTTTATGACAATCATTTAGAAAATGTACATGAAATGGAAACACTTTTCGGAACATAATTATCAATCCTGTCATAAGGCATTCCAAAGAGTTTGTTATCTTCTAATATACTGAGAACATTCTAGACGCCTTCTAGTAACTATTTTGACATATACAATTGCTGTATGTGTGCTGTGGAGCTTTCGCAGTTACCCCTCCTGCCCACCTGCGCCCTCTGCTGGTTCTCAAGCCCAAAGCAGGGGCCTTGAGTCTCGACTTCTAATTGTTGGAGGGGTTTGGTTCACCATAAAACCTGCACGAGGACTAAAGAATGTTTTTTTATTTTTATTTTTTAAGACTTATTTTATTTATTTGAAAGACAGGATTATAGAGAGAGAGAGGGAGAGACAGAGAGAGATATTTTCCATCTGCTGGTTCACTCCCCAGATGGCTGCAATGGCTGGGATGGCCAGGCAAAAGCCAGGAGCCAGGAACTTCTTTTGAATCTCTTATGTGGGTGGCAGGGGCCCTGGAACTTGAGCCATCTTCCACTGCTTTTTCAGGCCATTAGCAAGGAGCTGGATTAGAAGCAGAGCAGCCATTTTTCCTTAGTGATGTCAGTGAGCACTGCAAAATGCTGTATGACAGGGCCAGCACTGTGGCGTAGCCGGTAAAGCCACCGCCTGCAGTGCCAGCATCCAATATGGGTGCTGGTTTGATTTCCGGTTGCTCCACTTCCCATCCAGCTCTCTGCTATGGCCTGGGAAAGCAGTAGAAGATGGCCCAAGTCCTTGGGCCCCTGTACCCACGTGGGAAGACCCAGAGGAAGCTCCTGGCTCTTGGCTTCATCAGATCAGTGCAGCTCTGGCCATTGTGTCCAATTGGGGAATGAACCAGTAGATGGAAGACCTCTCTCTCTGCCTCCCCTCCCCTCTCTGTGTAACTGACTTTCAAATAAATAAATCAGTCCTTTTTAAAAAATGCTATATGACCACCTGCTGGATTTTTGTTTATCAGATGAAAGTACTGTCCATCCAGTTCTTTGTACCTTCCTGACTGACTTGTGATCAGGTGTTCCATGGTTTCATCTGCTGACCCGTACGACAGTGTCTGTGATCCCCGCCCCCACTCACTTGGCTGTTAGCCTGAGTGTCCCTCGTTCAAGGTTAAAGACTTGTCCATGTGTGGGTGTTGTCCAGATCCCACTGCTGCAATGTTGTTGTGAGCTCAGGCTTCCTGAAAATAAGCCATGAGACGAAAATCATCTCTGGACTTCTGAGGCCTCCCTCGCTGAAACTTGGGCCCCTCTTAGTCCTGGCAGCATTGAGCAGGGGGCATGTCCCCTGTGTGTGCCATCTGCGCACTTGGAGCCATTGCTTTAGGACTTTTTGAGCCCAACATGGATCTTTGGAGTTGAGCATCTTTTTTTTTCTTTTAAGAAGTTTTTTTTTTTTTTTTCATTTGAAAAAATTACAGAGAAGGAGAGGCAGAGGCATAGAGAGAGAGAGAGAAAGAGTGTGAGAGAGAGAGATTTTCCATTTACTGGTTCACTCCCCAAATGGCCACAATGGCCAGGGCTGGGCCAGGCTGTAGCCAGGAACCAGGAGCTTCATCCAGGTCTCCCATGTGGGTGCAGGGACCTAAGCAATTGGACCATTCTCTACTGCTTTCCCAGGCTCATGAGTAGGGAGCTGGATTGGAAGTAGAACATCTGGGACTCAAACTGGCACCCATATGGGACGCTGGCACTGCAGGTGGCGTCTTTACCTAATATACCACAGCTCTGGCCCTAGAGCTGTGCATCTTATAAGGAACTATTCACTTTGTTAACCCACATTTTGTGAAATGGACTCAGCAATTTTAATGAATCTGGTTATAATAAGATGACTTTTAAAAAAAAAAAAACCTTTCCTCTAACAGGGCTGGTTCCCAGTCTGTCATGTGAAACAAGTATGCCAGCTTTGGCTCACTTGTGTGCCCCTGAAGTTGAGCCACCTGTGCCCTTTTGCTCAGTGCCCAGGTGGTGACTGTGGGCTGGGCCTGGGGTCACTCTGGCCGCCCTGGTCCCACCACATAACCCTGGTGCCGCTCTTACCCAAACCAGTGCCCAGGTGGTGACTGTGGGCTGGGCCTGGGGTCACTCTGGCCTCCCTGGTCCCACCACATAACCCTGGTGCCGCTCTTACCCAAACCAGTGCCCAGGTTGTGACTGTGGGCTGGGCCTGGGGTCACTCTGGCCTCCCTGGTCCCACCACATAACCCTGGTGCCGCTCTTACCCAAACCAGTGCCCAGGTTGTGACTGTGGGCTGGGCCTGGGGTCACTCTGGCCTCCCTGGTCCCACCACATAACCCTGGTGCCGCTCTTACCCAAACCAGTGCCTAGGTGGTGACTGTGGGCTGGGCCTGGGGTCACTCTGGCCGCCCTGGTCCCACCACATAACCCTGGCGCTGCTCTTACCCAAACCAGTGCCTAGGTGGTGACTGTGGGCTGGGCCTGGGGTCACTCTGGCCGCCCTGGTCCCACCACATAACCCTGGTGCCGCTCTTACCCAAACCAGTGCCCAGGTGGTGACTGTGGGCTGGGCCTGGGGTCACTCTGGCCGCCCTGGTCCCACCACATAACCCTGGTGCCGCTCTTACCCAAACCAGTGCCCAGGTGGTGACTGTGGGCTGGGCCTGGGGTCACTCTGGCCGCCCTGGTCCCACCACATAACCCTGGCGCCGCTCTTACCCAAACCAGTGCCTAGGTGGTGACTGTGGGCTGGGCCTGGGGTCACTCTGGCCGCCCTGGTCCCACCACATAACCCTGGCGCCGCTCTTACCCAAACCAGTGCCCAGGTGGTGACTGTGGGCTGGGCCTGGGGTCACTCTGGCCGCCCTGGTCCCACCACATAACCCTGGTGCCGCTCTTACCCAAACCAGTGCCCAGGTGGTGACTGTGGGCTGGGCCTGGGGTCACTCTGGCCGCCCTGGTCCCACCACATAACCCTGGTGCCTCTCTTACCCAAACCAGTGCCCAGGTGGTGACTGTGGGCTGGGCCTGGGGTCACTCTGGCCGCCCTGGTCCCACCACATAACCCTGGTGCCGCTCTTACCCAAACCAATTTTGTGCTCTTGTTTAGATGCAAGTTGTCCAACTTGCAGAGAAGCAAATTTTTTTTTAATATTTGTTTATTTATTTAAGAGGTAAAGTTACAGAGAGAGAAAAAAGCTTTCCATCTGCTGGTTCACTCCCCAAACGGCCTCAACGGCTGGATTGGGCCAATCCAAAGCCAAGAGACAGGAGCTTCTTCTGGGTCTCCCACATGGGTGCAGGGGCCTGAGCACTTAGGACCATCTTCTACTGCTTTCCCGGGACATAGCAGAGAGCTGGAGTGGAAGAGGAGCAGCTGGGACTCGAACCCGCGCCCATATGGGATACAAGCCGCAGGCAGAGGCTTAGCCCGCTATGCCATAGCGCCAGCCCCCTGAGAAGCAGAACTTGACACCTAGAGAAGATGTAGAATGGCTTCCTCCATCCACAGAGCTGCTGTAGTGCTGTTCTCCAGGATGACTTCAAGGTTCCTGCGGTGCTGAACACTTCAGTACCAAGCAGGACTCGCCACCACCCAACAGTGTGAGGCCAGCAATGAGATCATCATCTGTTATACGAGTCTGGATCCTCCAGCCGAAAGCAAGGGCCCCTGGCAGACAAATGCTCTCCATGAGATTGACAATGACCGAGGGGATGACGTTGCCTCCCCTGGAGTTGGCTTGAGGGCCAAGCACCCCAGCACAGCCCCTGCGCCCTGTTCCTGGAGTCTTGAGCTAACCCCAAGGCCAAGCGCCTCATACCAAAGGAGGTGGGTGAAAGTCCATGTGCAGACGAATGGTCAGGCAAGGGTGTCACAGACCACAGAGGGTCCTGGCCCGTGAACCCCGCCAGGCAGCAGCATCTCCATGCCTCTTCAGAACTGGCTTTTCTTCAACCTGGCTTTCACTGGGGGTTATCTGTTTGCTGACGTGCGAGGGTATGGCCTGAAAATGAAACAGAAGGAAAATAAGCTGCCACAGAGTCAGTAAATAGCAAGTGGCAGGGCCGGCGCTGCGGTGCAGTGGGTTAGCACCCTGGCCTGAAGCACCGGCATCCCATATGGGCACCGGTTCTGGTCCCGGCTGCTCCACTTCCAATCCAGCTCTCTGCTATGGCCTGGGAAGGCAGCAGAAGATGGCCCCTGCACCTGTGTGGGAGACCTGGAAGAAGCTTCTGGCTCCTGGCTTCGGATCAGTGCAGCTCCGACCATTGCGGCCAATTCAGGAGTGAACCAGCAGATGGAAGACCATTTTCTCTCTCTCTCTCTCTCTCTCTCTCTCTCTCTCTCTCTCTCTCTCCCTCTCCTCTCTCTGTGTAACTCTGACTTTCAAATAAATAAATAATTTTTTTTAAAAAATAGCAAGTTTCATACAGCCAGATCCTGAACATCCTCTCACCTTTGAAAGCATCCACTTTTTTTTTTCAGGCTATGGTCAAGATGCTTTCAGGCCGGAAGCCCATGCTGTACAGTTTCCAGACTTGTCTGCCGCGCCTGCCCGTCCCAGCTGTGAAGGACACCGTGCACAGGGTAGGTGTCTCACCCATCTTTTGAATGAAGGCACATGTCTTCATCATGACCATCAGTTTGTTTTCTATATTTGGCTATGTTAGCTCTTAGCAATGGATCTTGTAGAGTTGTTACAAGAAAGTTTTTTTTCCCTAATTCATCACTTACTGTATCTTTGGTGGTTTTTTTTTTTTTTTTTTTTTGACAGGCAGAGTGGACAGTGAGAGAGAGAGACAGAGAGAAAGGTCTTCCTTTTGCCGTTGGTTCACCCTCCAATGGCCGCCGCGCTGATCCGATGGCAGGAGCCAGGGGCTTCTCCTGGTCTCCCATGAGGTGCAGGGCCCAAGCACTTGGGCCATCCTCCACTGCCCTCCTGGGCCACAGCAGAGAGCTGGCCTGGAAGAGGGGCAACCGGGACAGAATCTGGTGCCCCGACTGGGACTAGAACCCGGTGTGCCGGCGCCACAAGGTGGAGGATTAGTCTAGTGAGCCGCGGCGCCGGCCTCTTTGGTGTTTTTAAAATGGCATCATGTTTTATAGAGAAACTGCATGGCCAATGTCTTATTTTTTAACAAGTGTATTGAGGTATAATTTACACACCATGCAGTTGCATATTTAGAGTGCACAATTCAGTGAGTTTCGGTGTATTACATCACTGTTTTAAATGTGGTAAATATAGACCCAATGTGAAATTTATCATTCGAACCATTTTCAGTTCAAGGGCTACTAATTATGTTCGTAGCGTTATACAACGGTTGCCACTATTATTTACAAAATGTTTGTGTTGTCCCAGACTGCAACTCTACAGTAACTCCCCCTCCCCTCCTGGTGCCTCTGCTGCCTCTCTTCTGCTTTCCCTCTCGGTGAATTTGCCTGTTCTAGGTGCCTCCCGTCGCTGGAATCCTTCGGTATCCGTCCTTGTGTGACGTCTACAAGGCCCGTTCCTTCCAGGCTCCCTGCAGCGTGTGGCAGAACTGCCTCTGTTTGTGGCTGAATGTTTCCTGTATGAAAACACCACCTTTCCATGGTGATGGGTGGTGGATGTGTTTTACCTGATTTTCTAAGGGCACCAGGCAAGTGTGCCTCTGCTGCCGGGGACAGCTGACTGCGGGAGTGACCACCCCCATTCCAAAGTCAGAACTTGTCCTGAGACTTTGACAACAGCCATAGTCACAGTTGCTCGTTTCCTCCTCAAAGCCACTTCTTTCTTTTTTTCATTTAGAAAAAGGGAGGGAGTGGCTCTATTTCTTTGTTTCTTTCTTTGTACAATTGGGGTAGAATATTCCTGGCACAAGTGTCACTCATTTTCAAACAAACAATTCGCTGGCATTGAGCACATTTTAAGGTTGTACAGCTATCGCTGCTGTCTAGTGCCAGGACTTTCTCATCACATAAAACCCCCTACCCGTTAAATAGTCACGCCCCGTTTCACTGCCCCCCACCCTGTCCCAGGCCCTAACAACCAACAATCCACCTTTCTCTGTGGATGTGCCTGTTCTGGACACTTCATGTGTGCTTTTTTTTACTTAACATTATATTTTCGGGTTGTAAGCATGGATATGCTCCCCTTTGTGTGGCTGAATATATCATTGTCTGTCCATCCGTGAACATCTGAGCTCCTCCCTTTTGGCTCCTGGGAGTAGTGCTGCTCAAACACCCACATCCAGGGTTTCCTCTGAGCACACAGTCAGTGCTGGGCACCCACTGCCATCTACACAGGAGTCACCAGGCGCATGACAGTTCTGTGTTCAACTTTACTTATTGGGGAAATACCATTTTACATTCAATCCAGCAACGGATTAAGGGTTCCAGTTTTTTCACAGCACCATTTTATAATTTTTAAAATTCATGTTCTTCTTTTAGATTTTTTGTTATTTTCGGTGTATTTGAAAGGCAGAGAAACAGACAGAGATCTTCCATCCACTGGTTCATCCCCCAAAAAGCTGCAACAAGCAGGGCTGGGCCAGCCCAACCCAGGAGCCAAGAACTTAAACTTGGTCTCCAGCATGGGCGGCAGGGATCCAAATATGTGAGTCATCGTCTGCTGTCTCCCCTGGTGTTCATCAGCAGAAATTGGATCAGAAGCAGAAGGACCTGGACTCGAACCAGGGCACTCCAATGGGGGCAGGCATCCCAAGCAGTGATTTAACCATTGCACCTAACAGCCAGAGGCCCTGCTTAACAACTATACACAGGGTGCCAGCACTGTGGCATAGCAGGTAAACCCACTGCCTCCAGCACCGGCGTTCTTTGTGGGCTGTGGATCGTGTCCCTGCTGCCACACTTCCAATCCAGCTCCCTGCTAATGCACCTAGGAAAGCAGTGGAAGATGGCCCACGTCTTTGGACCCATCCATGTGGGAGACCTGGAAGAAGCTTCTGGCTCCTGGGTCAGCCTGGTCCAGCCCTGGCCATCCCAGCCATTGCAGCCATTTGGGGAGTGAACCAGCACTTGGATGACCTCTGTTTCTCCCTGTCTGTCTCTGTAACTCTGCCTTTCAAATAAAGAAGATACATCTTTTTAAAAAATTATATGCAGGCCACCTTCAGGCTCAGGGTTTGAGCCCTGATGTGGTTAGTCAGTTCCCATTGGCCTTGGGAGCTCCTTCCCATCTCTGCTGTTCGGTGCTGTCACCTGTGACTTGGGACTGGTTAGACCACGAACCCCCAAAGTAAAAAAAAAAAAAAAAAAGCCAGATGTCCAGCTGGTGTCCGCCTGTCCTGCTGAGCTCACAGCTCTGCATGTTCAGAGCACGACTATCTGCTTACTAAGGGAGGGTCCTGTGATGCAGGCTCGGGACACTTCCCAGTCGCTCCTTTGTAGGGGTGGGAACCTACCCCTAACTGCAGGCAGGGCCCAGAGACCAGCACTTCCCAGGGCTCCATGTGCAGCGGGTAAGCAGCTTGTCAGATGGAAGTGTTTCCTGAAGTCATGGGACCATGGCAGGTTTATCTCCCTAAGCTCTCACACAGGCACACCTCACAGCTGAGCCATGCCTTTAAAAAGCCTCCCATGGGAACTGCTTCCTGGGTGCTTTTACATCCACGTGCCTGCCCACCATGGCAGTGCTTGTCAAGGAGGCAGTGTGAAAACCTGGGCCTGCAGCCCTGCACCTGGCCTGGGCCTGGTGTCATGACCTTCCCCTTGCCAGCATTCCTGCTCCCTGGCCTGCTGTGGGGAGCCTGCCTGACCCCAGCACCAGCTCCCGGCACTGCCCTGTCCACCTCAGGTCGCCTAGCTTAGGTGAAAACACACTTTTTAAGTGCCAAGTATTAGAACAGAGACACTCTTACATTATCTTTGGGAATGGAATGGTGACCTTGATACTGGAGACTGTACTGTGGTGACTTCCTGATTGACACAGGATTCGGAGCCCTCTTAAAGCCCCTAAACCATGAAGAAGTGTGATTATTTAATTAGCATTAGCTACAGCGTCATTTAGCTCTGGGGTGAGTTAACTTGTCTGAGCACTGTCAAAACCAACATGGAGAAGGTTGTCAAATCTCGCAACTATGTTAGAATTTTTTCTAAGGCACAGGACAGAAAGCTGTAGGCTTTGATCAACATGTTTTGACGTGGTGTTTCCCTCAAACTCAGTACCTGGAGTCCGTGCGGCCGCTTATGAAGGAACAGGACTTTAAAAGGATGACGGCGCTGGCCCAAGACTTTGCTGTCAATCTGGGGCCAAAGCTGCAGTGGTACCTGAAGCTGAAGTCCTGGTGGGCTACAAATTACGTAAGTACGCGTCTGCGACGGCTCTTCTTGATGACGTTTCTCGGGACAAAAGTGCTACTTTGGAGGCCAGGGTAACGGCTGAGATGATAGATTGGGTTGGGCACGGTTGCCCGTGAGGACCCGCGAGCGGGAGTGGGGACGGTGCTGCCCATGCAGGGCGCTCGTGCTGCGGAGTGAGGTCGGTAGTGGGGACAGTTGTACCCCAGCACAGGGGTCCTGCGCCAGGCACGTGCTGATGGGTGTGTGTGGGGGGGTCCTCTGCATCTTGCTCTAGAGCCTTGTAGACCGCGGCTTCCCTCCGCCTGGTCATGAACACGCTGTCCCCCCCTGCTCCTTCCTCTGGGTGGTTCCTTTGTGTCAGGGAATGGTTTCTGAGCTCGCCGGTCAGGGACGTGGTGCTGTCGGTGTATGGACGGGCAGTGCCCGTGGCCTCCGTGGAGCTGGAGTCGGCTCAGGCTCTCATCAGCGTCAGCTCCCAGGAGACGTGTTAGCTGGTGCGGGCGGGAACAGGACCTGGCTGAGCTTCCACACTGAGAGGGAAGAGGAGACGTTGGGGCTGGAAGAAGAGCAGGGAGCTGGGTCTCGAGGAGAGAGCGTGTTCAGCGTGTCCCCATCACGCCAGCAGACAGTGATGGACGTGGGCATCCTGGTTGGGGGGCAGTGCCCGAGGGAGCGTGCGAGGCCTCGGGCTGGCCCTGTTCTGTTTGTGGTCGGGTGCTGGTGACGTGAGTTTGTCCAGAGCGACTTGCCGCACACTTAGCCCCCTCCACACACACGGTTCTGTACGCCTGTGTGTCCAACACAGAGCTCTCAAGGGTTCCCAGGACAGCGGCAGGTGGTGTGGTGAGGAAGAGCTGGCTGCGGGCAGGGGTGATGTCGGGCCGTCCGTGCTGGGGGAGGAAGCTGACCCGTGCTGACCTCTGGGCCAGTGCCGTGGCTCTAACCACAGAAGTCGATTGAGACGGTGCTTTCTCAGGGAGCCTGGGAGTGGGCAGTGGCAAGACCGTCTGAGGAGCAGAGTGGATGGCATTTTTTTTAAAAGATTTATTTAATTTATTTGAAAAGCAGAGTTACAGAGAGGCAGAGGCAGAGAGAGAGAGAGAGAGAGAGAGAGAGAGAGAGAGAGAGGTCTTCCACCTGCTTGGTACACTCCCCAGATGGTTGCAACGGCTAGAGCTGCACTGATGTGAAGCCAGGAGCCAGGAGCTTCATCCAGGTCTCCCACATTAGCGCAGGGGCACGAGGACTTGGGCCATTTCCCACAGTTTTCTCAGGCCAGAGCAGAACGCTGAATTGCACCAGCATTGCAGGTGGTGGCTATACCTGCTGTGCTGCAGCGCCGGCCCTGGCATTGGTTTTAAAATGTGTTCAGCGGCCGGTGCTATGGCACAGCAGGTAAGCCACTACCTGCAATGCTGGCATCTGATAAAGGCACCAGTTCGAGTCCTGGCTGCTCCACTTCTGATCCAGCTCTCTGCTGATGCACCTGGGAAAGGAACAGAAGACGAGCCACGTGATGAAGCTCCTGGTCCCTGGCCTCTGGCTATTTGGGGAGTGAACCAGCAGGTGGAAGATCTCTGTCTCTCTCTCTGGCTTGCTTGCTCTCGCTCTCTCTCTCTCACACACATACACACTTTGCCTTTCAAATAAATAAAATAAATTTTGAAAATTTTTAAATAAAATGTGTACAGGGTCAGCATTTCGGCACAGCAGGTTACACAGCTGCTTATGATGCTGGCATCCATATCTGAGTATCAGTTCGAGTCCAGCTGCTCTGCTTCTGATCCAGCTCCCTGCTAACGTGCCTGGGAAGACAGCAGGCAGTGGTCCAAGTACTTGGCCCCTACCACCCATGTGGGAGATGAGGATAGAGTTCTTGTCTCCTGGCTTTGGCCTGGCCCTGACCTGGCCATAGCAGCCGTTTGGGGAGTGAACCAGCAGATGGAAGATGGATCTCTCTCTCTCTCTCTGTCACTCTGTCTTTCAAATAAATAAATCATTTTTTAAAATATGGTCCTTTTTGTTGTAACCATCTATAATAACCTTATAGCTATGTCTCTAGTTAAAACAAATTCCCCTTCCTTTTCCGCTGCCTACAGTCTCCCTCGTCAGGGCAGTCATCTTCTGCACTGGCCCTGTTAGGTGCCGAGCACCTGCCCCACAGCACTCACGGTGCCCCTGTGGCTCTCATCTGCCCCACTAGGTGACGGACTGGTGGGAGGAATACATCTACCTGCGAGGACGCGGGCCGCTGATGGTGAGCAGCAACTACTTTTCGATGGTGAGTCCTCCAGCCGTGTGTGCATCTGATGGGGACCGTGTGGGGCGTGGCGACCGGCACAGGTGGTGTCTTCCTGCAGAGGACGGCCTGGGGGCTTCCTGGGAAAGCTCTGGGGAGCGGGGACCCCTGTTCCTCTTGGTCCGGCCTCTGCTGCCCAAGGCCGCACAGCCTGTGAGTGGCCCAGGCTCCCCCAGAGGACCGCGGGTCGTCCTTCTGTGCTCCCTAGGTGCCCACAGGTGCAGAGCTGGTGCAGAGACAGCTCTGTGGCCAATGGGAGCTGCTCGCCGGCTGCGCCCCTGCCCTGCTGTTTCCTAACTTAGTGCCGTGACTCAGTGCTCAGCAGCCGTACGAGGCCCCAGCCCCTGGAGCAAGGGCACGTGGCCGGCCACGAAGGCGCCCGTGCGCTCGGCCCCTCACGGGCTCAGACGCGGAGGGTCGTGCCTGGTCGCTGCCCTGGGTCTTGGCCTTTCTTTGTCATCTGAAACAGGGCGGTTAGGAAGCGTCCGGGCCCTGTGTGGTAACTGCCAGTCCGATCCTGGCCGTCTTCTCTCTTCTTCACTTCCCTGTGCTTCTCAGCTTCATCAGCTGCTTTTGCGTTCAGTTTTGCTCCATTTCAGACTCTTCCTTCTCAAGTTCCTTTTTCCGTGTAAAACAGTTGCAGCCTGGGAGACGTGTCAGCCGGGGCTCAGAACTGATTACCTGCGCCGGCTGCGTGAGCCGTGCTCCGAGGCCCTTCCCTCCAGGGGACGCGTGTGTGCTGCCACAGACCCACAGAGAGAGGCCCTCCCTCCCCCACCAGGCACTCGCCCTGCACAAGGGCTTTTCCCAAATATGCGTTTTTCCATCTTCTCTTCCAGTTGTGGAAAATGGAGATGTTTAGAACTGTGTCTCCAAATTGACACAGTGCTGGCCCAGCTGTGGGTAAAAGCCTGTTGTATCTTTGGTCACTTATCATTCAGAAACTTCCTAATTAGCTAATTATCACCTGGCTTATTATAGTTATGCTTTCCTTTCTGTGCATTTGGTCATTTGGGGAAAATACTGTCATATTTTTTAAAGATTTATTTATTTACTTGAAAGTCAGAGTTACACAGAGAGAGAGGAGAGGCAGAGAGAAAGGTCTTCCATCTGATAGTTTACTCCCCAATTGGCCACAACGGCTGGAGCTGTGCCGATCCAAAGACCAGGAGCTTCCTCCAGGTCTCCCATATGGGTGCAGGAACCCAAGGACTTGGGTCATCTTCTACTGCTTTCCCAGGCCATAGCAGAGAGCTGGATAGGAAGTGGAGCAGCCAGGTCTCGAACTGGCACCCATATGGGATGCTGGTGCTTCAAGCCAGGGTGTTAACCCACTGCGCCACAGTGCTGGCCCCTGTCTACTGTCATCTTTACTAGCCCAGGAATACATGGGGACTGCGTTCTTGTAAAACAGTTTTGTAGGTTAGACTCCCCTATTATAGAAAGCTAAATCCTCGTTTGTTTTGTGTCATAGCAGATGCTACCCGATGCAGCCGCAGGGACACTTCAGCAGTGTGGAGACACGCTAGTGCGTTCAGATGGGGCTGTGTTTTCCTAGCAGTATTTTCTCAGCTGTTTGTACTTTCAGGATCTGCTGTACCTCACACCAAGTCACATTCAGGCAGCACGAGCTGGCAACACCATCCACGCCATCCTGCTCTACAGACGTGAACTGGACCAGGAGAAGATCAAACCAGTGAGCAAACACCTTTTAAAGCAGTTCTGTAGATCAGCTTTATTGAGGTATATTTACATATTGCACACAGAAGAAGTACAGTTTAATACAGTCTGACGTATCTACCTATCCACCCTGAAACCATCACCATGCTCAGGACCGTGAGGCCGTCCATCGCCCGGGGGTCCCCTCGCCCCTTCCCGGCCCTCCCGCCCAGCTGACCTCTGCTTTCCTGGGCTCCAGATTCCTTTGCCATTTCACAGCTTCACGTGAATGTCAGCATCGGGTGGGCGCGGTTGGGCTTGGTTTTGTTTGTTTCTGTCACGTGGCGTGATGAGGTGGAGACTGAATCGTAGTGAGTGCTAAATGGACGTACACCTGTTGTGCTCCCATTCTCCCTTGTCCTTCCAGGAAACCCTTGTTTGTTTCTGAGGGAGAGGGATATTGCTAATGAGCAATCAGAGAGACAGGCGTTTCCTCCTGGAATTCCCCTCTGCCCTCTGTGTCACTTTATAAATAGCCAGTGGGGATGTGTTACTCAGGAGGAAGTACACGTGCAGGAAGCCGTACCCTGGCCTGGTTCCACCACCCCTCAGGATCCACCCTGGAGCGACTGGAAAAGATAAGTCAGACCATGCCGCGTGAGGAGAAACCAGGGCAGCACTTTAATGTGTGGATTAATTCATTCTTTTTTTCACCATGTAGAATTTCTGTGTTTGTTTGCTGGTTTAATACGTCTTTGTATTGCAGATTCTGCTGGGATCCGCCATTCCCCTCTGCTCGGCTCAGTGGAAGCGCATGTTTAACACTTCCCGCATCCCGGGAGAGGAGGCGGGTGAGTGAGGCGTCCTCAGGGCCCGGGCAGGAGCTCCTCACGCTCAGAACTGGGAGGCCAGAGGGGGGGCCGCAGGGGCGAGTGAGCCTCGCCCGCCTTTGCTGAGTGGTGAGGCTGCCAGACGTTCCTTCAGTCACGTGTTCTTTATTAGGCTGCGGCAATGGACTTAATTCCAGATCTTAATTTATCTCCAATTGAAATCTGTCCTTTAGAGTGTTTTTTCTAGGACTGCTTAGAATATTCCTATTTCCTCTGGATTCCCAAGAGGGCTTTTGCTCGTATAGAAGCTTGTGAGGCTTGTAAAAGGCTCTGAACTGACCCAGCTTTCTAAACACATTGTTATAGTCCAGGCCTTCCACACTGTGGGCCCTGGCCAGCGTCTCGTGCAACAGTGGTCAGGGGCCTCACCGTGCGCTGTCCCAGCCCCAGGCAGAGTGACCAGCCACCCTCACCGGCTCTGTGCACTGGGCCACTGATTCGTGCTCTTTTCTAGTCTAAGACTTTTATTTTTTCCTGAGGCCATTTTGTCCCAAGTTGCCAAGAAATCTTGGTGTTTGCTAAAGCAAATCCTTGCTTCTTCGAGACTGTCGGCCTTTTTTCTCTTCCATGTGCAGTCTAAGGTTAACTTGTCAGTTCCATGAAACTAGTTTTTTGGAAATGCTTTGAAGTCAGAAATGGGAAAACTGTCACCACTGCAGCATGTTTGTTTAGAATGTACTTATTTATTTGAAAGGCAGAATTATGGCAGAGGCAGGAAGATCTTTTATCTACTGGTTCACTCCCCAGATGGCTGCAACAGCTGGGGCTGGGTCAGGCTGAAGCCAGGAGCCAGGAGCTTCTTCCAGATCTCCCACGTGGGTGCAGGGGCCCAAGCACTTGGGCCATCCTCCACTGCTTTCCCAGGCCACAGCAGAGAGCTGGATTGGAAGTGGAGCAGCCAGGACTCGAATCTGTGCCTATATGGGATATCAGTACTACAGGCAGCAGCTTTACCCACTGTGCCTTAGTGCTGGTCCTCATTTTGATTATTTCATATCGAATTATTTATATATTTGAAAGGCATAGTTACAGAGAGGCAGAGAATGGGGAGAAAGAGAGAGGGAGAGGGAGAGGGAGAGAGAGAGAGAGAGAGAGAGAGAGAGAGATCTTCCGTCTGCTGGTTCACGCCCAGATGGCCTCAACAGCTGGAGCTGGGCCAATTTGAAGCCAGGAGCCAGGAGCTTCTTCCAGGTTCCCACACAGGTGCAGGGGCCCAAGGACTTGGGCCGTATTCCACTGCTTTCCCAGGCCATTGCAGAGAGCTGGATCAGAAGTGGAGCAGCTGGGACTTGAACTGGTGCCCATATGACATGTTGGCACCGCAGGCGGCAGCTTTACCTGCTGCGCACAGCACCAGCCCCTTGGATTATTTTAATAAAATGTTATTGACAGATATTCTGCGGGCCAAGGTACATGGGGCAAGCAAGACTGGTTTAGCAATAATTTATTGGCCAAGTTTTACTTTACGGAGGAAGGGCCGTGCCTTAAGCAGCGGCAGCTCTGGAGGGGTTGGGGAGAAGACACACAGTTTTGCTTCACAGGAAGAGCTGTGAAGGGCTATGCCTCAGGAAGAAACAGCCCCCAGGGGGCCGGCATTGTGGTGTAGCAGGCTAAGCCACACCACCTGTGACTCTGGCATACCATTTGGATGCCAGTTCAAGTCCTGGCTGCTCCACTTCCAATCTGACTCCCTGCCAGTGCAGCAGGGAAAACACTGGAGGATAACCCAAGCACTTGGGCCTCTGCACCCACACTGGAGACCTGGATGAAGCTCCTGGCTCCTGCCTTTGGCCTGGCCTGGCCCTGGCCATTGTGGCCTTTTGGGGAGTGAACTGGCCCAGCCCTGGCCATTACAGACAGTTGATGGAAAGTATCTCTCTCTCTCTCTCTGTGACTCTGGCTTTCAAATGGATAAATAAATCTTTTTTAAAAAGAAAAGAAAAGATGAAACAGCCCCAAAGAGCTGTGTTTCAAGAAGTAGCAGCCACTGTATGAGGACACTTGAGATTTCTGGGCCTGGTGATGGCGTGCACTGGGGCTGGTGACCGCGGCCTGCCTCTGTGGTCCGGGAGCCAGCCAGGGGAGGCTGTGCGTCATCCCGGCGGGAAGCTGTCTGGTTGGAGGGAAGCGGGGTGCTCTGAGAAGAGGCTATGAAGGATTCCTGGAAAAGAGGCCTCGGTGGGGAAAACGGTTCCAGCCAGATGTATGCTTTCATTTGAGTTGGGGGCTGGGGCATCTTTTTTCCCTAACAGTCGCACTTTTCTCTGTAAAGATCTCGCTCACCGCCCGTTATGCCCAGCTGCCTTGTTGTTCTGTTGTTCTTGTCAAGCTGTTGGCTCCTGAGTGTGTTTGCTTTCTGTGGCCGCCGTAGCGAATGCCACAGACCGGGCGGCTTCCACAGCAGACGCCGACTCGCTGGAGCTTCTCAGCAAGGTCGCTTCCTTCTGGGGCTTCTCTCCTCGACTCGGCAGGTGGCCGTCCCTCCGTGTCGCACGAGGCCGACCGCTGCTACCTGAGTCCTCGTCCCTTTGTGTGAGGACACAGTTGGGCAACACTAGCCCGCCTTACTGGGCTAGTGCTAAAGGGCCGATCTCTACATAAGGTCACCTCTGAAATGCTGGAGGCTAGGCCCTCGCCTCTCAGTGTCAGAGCACGGGTCAGCCGTACTGGGCTGTGAGAGTGCAGCTGACCTTGACAGACGCCTCTGCCCAGCTGTGTTCTTGCTCATTTAAACACTTCAGCAGGTCCCTTCCAGATCCTCACCCTTGATCTTTTTTTTTTTTCTTGTTTTACTGCCCCACCCAGGATCTCAGGTAAAATGTTCCCTGTAAGTGGTCGTGGTGTGATGGTGTGAATTTCTTGTTCTGGTTCTGATTTAAATCAAAGGTTTCAAATGCATGTTTGCTCCAACTTTCTGGTAGAAACCCCTTAGCAGCATAAATGAGTTCTCTGTCTCTGCTGAGGTAGACATTGTGAAATGGATGCTGATGTGTTCTGGGCCTTCTGTAGCCGGGTCCTTCCTAAAGGCCACTTCCTGAGGGGTGGCAGCGGGGTCCTCTCTCGCCTCCAGGCGAGGCTGGTCCCATTGCCATGTGCTGTCCAGCTTCTCCCGTCTTCCCCGTGAGCCGCTGTCTTGTTAGGCTGTCACTGTGGGCCCCACACCGAATGGCACTTGAGAAGATGTTGGATACATATTTGTGAAATATATTTATTTCTTCATGCCGTGTTGAAGCTGCCTGAAGTTTCTCTCTGTTTTGGTAATTTTTACCCAACAACCTCTGTTCTTTTGAGCTGTTTTCCATTTCCCCTTCAGAGAACAGCTTCTAAGCTTTCCGACGGTAATGAATCAGTAAAAACTAACTGTCCTGTTTGAATGCTTACTATCTAAGAGATTTATGGATATTTTTGGTTTTTTTTTAAAGATTTATCTGCTTATTTGAAAATCAGAGTTACACAGAGAGAGAAGGAGAGGCAGAGAGAGAGAGAGAGAGGTCTTCTATGCACTGGTCCATTCTCCAGTTGGCCACAATGGCCAGAGCTGCGCTGATCCAAAGCCAGGAGCCAGGAGCCTCCTCCAGGTCTTCCCACGTGGGTGCAGGGACCCAAGGACTTAGGCCATCCTTACTGCTTTCCTAGGCCACAGCAGAGAGCTGGGTCAGAAGTAGAGCAGCCCAGACTCGAACCGGCGGCCGTAGGGGTTGCCAGCATTGCAGGCGGGGGCTTTACCCACTACACCAGGAAGCCTGCCCCTGGATATTGTTTTAATTCTAGTACAGCCACACCAGGGATGTGAATATTATCTCCATTTTATAGATGGGAAAATTGGGGCTAGCGCTGTGGCGCAGTGGGTTAAAGCCCTGGCATGAAGTGCCAGCATCCCATAGGGGGGCCAATTCTAGTCCCAGCTGCTCCACTTCCAATCCAGCTCTCTGCTATGGCCTGGGAAAGCAGTAGAAGATGGCCCAAGTGCTTGGGCCCCTGCACCCACGTGGGAGACCCAGAAGAAGCTCCTGGCTCCTGGCTTCGGATCCGTGCAACTCCAGCCTTTGCGGCCATCTGGGGAGTAAACCAGTGGATGGAAGACCTCTCTGTTTCTACCTCTCTCTGTAACTTTGTCTTTCAAATAAATAAAAAATAAAAAATAAATATATGGGAAAATTGAGGCTTAGTCAGGGTTGAGTGACTGCCCACGATCCTGCACCCAGGGAGCGGCCACGCTGAGGTGAGGAGCCAGACCTGTGAGATTGCAAAGTGCTCCACTGCTGTGTGCTTGGTGCTTGAAGGAGGCTCGGGAGTGGAGCGTTACCCGAGGGGGTGACGCGGAGTCAGGACTCGCGGCCGTTCACAAAACCGGGCTGCCGCCGTGGCCGTGACCCTGGCTGTGTCTCCCCCGTGCCCCCAGACACCCTGCAGCACATCCAGGACAGCAGGCACATCGTCGTGTACCACAAGGGGCGCTACTTCAAGGTCTGGCTGTACCACGACGGGAGGCTGCTGCGGCCCCGCGAGATGGAGCAGCAGATGCAGAGGATCCTGGACGACCCCTCGGAGCCCCAGGCCGGGGAGGAGAAGCTGGCGGCCCTCACCGCAGCCGACAGGTGCGGGGCCCGAGGGCGCCGGGTGCTCCACAGCCCTTCCTTCCCCAGGGTCCGGCCCCGTGGGCGACCTGCGGCAACACCCGAGCAGGACGGGTACCCGTGCGGTGCCCGGTTCTGTGGCAGCAGGTCCCGCCCCCGGCCTGGGGGGTCACAAGAACAGCGGGATGCAGGGGGTCCTTTGGCCGTCTCTGCGTGTGACCGGCCGATACGTGCAGGCAGTGACCTCACAGCGAAGAGCAGAGTCAGGCTTTGCGCAGGTCGTGGGTCAATTTGATTGGGAGCCAGAACCGCCAGCCGAGGCCCCTGTGTGAGGGTCAGTGTCCTTGCCTCTGAACGAGAGTCACAGAGGTTCTGATGACGCGAGGATGTGGCCCTGCGAGCCCCGCAGCCCGTCTTGCCCTGGGCGCTGTACACACATGGGGCCACATAATGGCTGGCTGGGTGGGGCAGGTGGTGAGCCGTGTGCCTAGCCTGTACCCAGATGCCAGTGGTGACCTGGCTGTGACCACTGGAAGAGTCTCTGGCCCTGCCCAGTGTCTGCAGGGTGGCGGCGTTCAGGGCCAAGCGCTCCTGGGCTCCCGCAGTGTGATCGCTGTTAGGTCCTAGAGGAGCCGGGCGGGGGGCACAGGGGCATCAGGAAAGGGGGCCTGGGGGGCCTGGCCTGGATGCCTCCTCGCCACAGAATAGCTGTGACTTCAGTTCCCTGATCGGAATGGTGGGCGTGGCAGCGTTGGGAAGACTGCGGAGTCACCGGCACCGGCGAAGCGCTCTCCCGTTTGCTGTGACTTCTGCCGGCGCCTACTCAGGACGCTTCCCGTGCAGCTGTGGGCTTGGCGGGGCTGGGGGTGAGGGGCGGGACGGGTGTGGAGGCGCCCACTCGGCCCTGGCTCTGCCGCTCCCCGGCAGGTGCACCCTCAGTGCAGTCTGCGTGCTGGCTGTCCCTTCATTCAGCACTGACTGAACAAGAAGCACGGCCACGCTCTGGGCTCTGCCGGAAGCAGCAGAACAGGAGCCTCTTGGAGCAGCAGTGAGACAACGTCAGATAAGAAAAGCTTGGATAAGACGTTCGCCTGCAGGGAATGTCTGGAAATGTGTAGCGGCTGCGCTGTGCCGTCCAGACGTCACCTGCAGGCAGCTGTCACCGCGTAGCCGCAGGGCTGGCCGGGTGACCTGCATTGAATCCTCTCTGCAGAGTGCCCTGGGCCAGGTGCCGCAAGGCCTATTTTGGACGTGGGAAGAACAAGCAGTCTCTGGATGCCATCGAGAGAGCGGCGTTCTTCGTGACGTTAGATGAAAGCGAACAAGGGTACAGAAAGGAAGACCCGGAGACCTCCATGGACAGCTACGCCAAGTCTCTCCTGCACGGCAGGTGTTTCGACAGGTGAGGCCCTAACCCTTGGGAGGACGGTGGCTCTCCTGGGGCCTCCTCTCCCTCATCTGCCAAGGGAAGGCTGCCCCCTGCAGGGTCCGGCGGGGTCTGCTGAGGACGGGTGTGCCCATGTTCTGGTCGGTCCTGCTCCCTCGCTCAGGACGTACCAGCCGTCGTTGTGTGTGAGACAGGGAAGGAGGGAGTACTTAGTGTGTCCTGCAGAGGTTCAGCAGCACTGCCAGCTTTACAGGGTGGCTGTGAGGCCGTCAGCTCATCCAGAATAGAGCTCCCATGGGGTTCTTGGTCATGTTGCCGTTTCAGACATTTAGGTTCCATTAACATGTCTGTTTCATAGGTGGTTTGACAAGTCATTCACATTTATTATCTTCAAAAATGGCAAGATAGGCATCAACGCGGAGCACTCCTGGGCAGATGGGCCTATCATCATCCACTTCTGGGAGGTGAGTGTGTGCAGTTTTAACCGGATGTGGAAACTGCTTTGCAAAATCCAAACCCCAAACAAGATGTTTTTAAAGGATTTTATTTTTATTTATTTATTTGAGAGGGTAGAGTTACAGACAGACTGTAACTCTCCATCTGCGAGTCCACTCCCCAAATGGCCACAACGGCCGGAGCTGCACAGATCGGAAGCCAGGAGCCAGGAGCTTTTTCTGGATCTCCCACATGGGTGCAGGGGCCCAAGAACTTGGGCCATCTTCTGGTGTTTTCCCAGGCCATGGCAGAGAGCTGGATTGGAAGAGGAGCAGCTGGGTCTTGAACCAGTGCCCATATGGGATGCTGGTTCCAAAGGCAGAGGCTTGGCCCACTACACCACAGTGCCAGCCCTGGCTCCCCCAAACTAAATTTAACTTTGTGATATTTGTCTAGTTGCATAATTCACATCTTTAACGTGTACTGGTACTACGTACAAAGCACTACATTTGAAGCATTCTCTGTTTCTTCTAACTTGGCTCCCTGAGTAACAGCACCTCTAGTGCCATCCTGTTATGGAACAGAATAATGAAATAGCAGTCAGTTGTCAGACTGTGACTCGAGGTGAAACTGCAGCTCAGTCGTTCAGCAGTGATCTATCCCTTCGAGTTTGTCCTGCTTACTAGGTTTTAGGTTAAACAGAAACAAGCGTATGAAAAGCTTGGTTTCTGAAGAGGCAGCATCCCTTGTACCTAAACATAATCTTAATTTTTAAAAATAGCAGCTATGTAAAACCCTCCAAGTTCCTGTCATCCTCTCTGTGGCGGGTGTTTAAGCCCTGAAGTCATTTAATGCCACTAAGAGGGTACAGAGTGAATCCACTCACGGTGCTAAGGAGGGGGCCCTGAGAAGATAATCCCGAGACTGCCTTGGCCCAGCCTTGCTGTCCGCTTCCCGGCTCCCGGTTCCTCTACGGTGCGTTCATCACCGCCTCTGCCACCCTCACTGGAACCCAGCCAGCGGGCGGCTCATCCGGACCTGGGCCTCCAGGAACGTGAGCTACGCAGATCTGTTCCATAGAGTAAGCCACCATCAGTGTTTTGTTCCAGTGATGAAAAGATGACTACCACAGCCCCCCCCTCCATTGTACAGAGTAGATTACCCTCCGCCTTTATTTCCTTCTGATTAATTATTTCCTAACCATTTGAGCAGTTTCACATTTAGCATGAAAAATTGAATGAAGGCTTTGTTTTCCTCACTCACCTATAAGGTGTTTGTTTCAAAAAATTGCCACGTGTTTGGATGATCCAGATTTGACACTGGGTCCACTCATTTCTGTTAGTCTTGAGCGGATTTTTTAAAGCAACAAGCCCTTTTGAAATTCACTCTGAATATGGAATCTCTTTTTGTAGTCTTTATTTTCCTAGTGCATGATGTGGAATAAAATGACCTTAAAGTCACAAGCCTGTGTGGGGATCAAAGCCCAGTCAGCCACGTCCAAAACGCACTCCCTCACACTTTTTTCTGTGTATTTATTCATTTTTATTCATCTGAAAGGCAGAGGCAGAAGGTTAAAGAGACACAGAGAGATCGTACATTAGTTGGTTCTCTCCCCAAATGGCCATACAGCCAGAGCTGGGCCAGGCCAAATCCAGGAGTCTGGAATTCCATCTGGGCCTCCCACATGGGAGGCAGGGAGCCAAGTCCTTGAGCTGCCGTCTGCTCCCTCCTAGGGTGTGCAGGGCAGGAAGCTGGATCGGCAGCAGAGGCAGGACCAGGCCAAGCACTCCAATGGGGGTTTCCGGTGCCCAAGTGGTGGCTTAACCCGCTGCACCAAACTCTCATCCCTACCTTATTCTTTCCCTCAGACTTCTGGGAAGGCCCGACTCTGGCATTTCTGTGCACACCTGTGTCACTGCACTGTTCTCTCCAAGCCAGGCAAGGCCCAGAGCAGCACTTTGTCGGGGCCCTGCCTGTGCTCGTCCTGCTGCCTGGCCCGCTGCTGCCCTGGCCCGCTGCTGCCCTGGCCCGCCCTGGCCCGCCCTGGCCTGCCCTGGTCCCATTCCGCCTGCCTTCAGGTCTTGACAGACCCCACCACCACCACCACAGGCACACTCTCCCCTCCACACAGCAGGCACACTCTCCTCCACACAGCAGACACACTCTCCCCTCCACACACAGGCACACTCTCCCCTCCACACACAGGCACACTCTCACCTCCACACACAGCAGGCACACTCTCCCCTCCACACACACAGGCACACTCTCCCCTCCACACACAGCAGGCACACTCTCCTCCACACAGCAGGCACACTCACCTCCACACAGCAGGCACACTCTCCCCTCCACACACAGGCACACTCTCACCTCCACACACAGGCACACTCTCACCTCCACACACAGGCACACTCTCACCTCCACACACACAGGCACACTCTCACCTCCATACAGCAGGCACACTCTCCCCTCCACACAGCAGGCACACTCTCCCCTCCACACACAGGCACACTCTCCCCTCCACACAGCAGGCACACTCTCCCCTCCACACACAGCAGACACACTCTCCCCTCCACACACAGCAGGCACACTCTCCCCTCCACACACAGGCACACTCTCCCCTCCACACACAGGCACACTCTCACCTCCACACACAGCAGGCACACTCTCCCCTCCACACACACAGGCACACTCTCCCCTCCACACACAGCAGGCACACTCTCCTCCACACAGCAGGCACACTCACCTCCACACAGCAGGCACACTCTCCCCTCCACACACAGGCACACTCTCACCTCCACACACAGGCACACTCTCACCTCCACACACAGGCACACTCTCACCTCCACACACACAGGCACACTCACCTCCACACACAGCACACTCTCCCCTCCACACACAGCAGACACACTCTCCCCTCCACACAGGCACACTCTCCCCTCCACACACAGCAGGCACACTCTCCCCTCCACACACACAGGCACACTCTCCCCTCCACACACAGCAGACACACTCTCCCCTCCACACACACAGGCACACTCACCTCCACACAGCAGGCACACTCTCCCCTCCACACACAGCAGACACACTCTCCCCCCCCCACAGGCACACTCTCCCCTCCACACACAGCAGGCACACTCTCCCCTCCACACACACAGGCACACTCTCCCCTCCACACACAGCAGGCACACTCTCCCCTCCACACACAGGCACACTCTCCCCTCCACACACACAGGCACACTCTCCCCTCCACACACAGCAGGCACACTCTCCCCTCCACACACAGGCACACTCACCTCCACACACAGGCACACTCTCCCCTCCACACACAGCAGGCACACTCACCTCCACACACACAGGCACACTCTCACCTCCACACACAGCAGGCACACTCTCCCCTCCACACACACAGGCACACTCACCTCCACACACAGCAGGCACACTCACCTCCACACACACAGGCACACTCACCTCCACACACAGGCACACTCACCTCCACACACAGGCACACTCTCCCCTCCACACACACAGGCACACTCTCCCCTCCACACACAGCAGACACACTCTCCCCTCCACACACACAGGCACACTCACCTCCACACAGCAGGCACACTCTCCCCTCCACACACAGGCACACTCTCCCCTCCACACACAGGCACACTCACCTCCACACACAGCAGACACACTCTCCCCTCCACACAGCAGGCACACTCTCCCCTCCACACACAGGCACACTCTCACCTCCACACACAGCAGGCACACTCACCTCCACACACAGCAGGCACACTCACCTCCACACACAGCAGGCACACTCTCCCCTCCACACACACAGGCACACTCACCTCCACACACAGCAGGCACACTCACCTCCACACACAGCACACTCTCCCCTCCACACACAGCAGACACACTCTCCCCTCCACACAGGCACACTCTCCCCTCCACACACAGCAGGCACACTCTCCCCTCCACACACACAGGCACACTCACCTCCACACACAGCAGGCACACTCACCTCCACACACACAGGCACACTCACCTCCACACACAGGCACACTCACCTCCACACACAGGCACACTCTCCCCTCCACACACACAGGCACACTCTCCCCTCCACACACAGCAGACACACTCTCCCCTCCACACACACAGGCACACTCACCTCCACACAGCAGGCACACTCTCCCCTCCACACACAGGCACACTCTCCCCTCCACACACAGGCACACTCTCCCCTCCACACAGCAGGCACACTCTCCCCTCCACACACAGGCACACTCTCCCCTCCACACACAGCAGACACACTCTCACCTCCACACACAGGCACACTCTCACCTCCACACAGCAGGCACACTCTCCCCTCCACACACAGCAGACACACTCTCCCCCCCCCCAGGCACACTCTCCCCTCCACACACAGGCACACTCTCCCCTCCACACACACAGGCACACTCTCCCCTCCACACACAGCAGGCACACTCTCCCCTCCACACACAGGCACACTCTCCCCTCCACACACACAGGCACACTCTCCCCTCCACACACAGCAGGCACACTCTCCCCTCCACACACAGGCACACTCTCACCTCCACACACACAGGCACACTCTCACCTCCATACAGCAGGCACACTCTCCCCTCCACACACAGGCACACTCTCCCCTCCACACACACAGGCACACTCTCCCCTCCACACACAGCAGGCACACTCTCCCCTCCACACACAGGCACACTCTCACCTCCACACACAGGCACACTCTCCCCTCCACACACAGGCACACTCTCACCTCCACACACAGGCACACTCTCACCTCCACACACACAGGCACACTCTCACCTCCACACACAGCAGGCACACTCTCCCCTCCACACACAGGCACACTCTCCCCTCCACACACACAGGCACACTCTCCCCTCCACACACAGCAGGCACACTCTCCCCTCCACACACAGGCACACTCTCACCTCCACACACAGGCACACTCTCACCTCCACACACACAGGCACACTCTCACCTCCATACAGCAGGCACACTCTCCCCTCCACACACAGGCACACTCTCCCCTCCACACACAGGCACACTCTCCCCTCCACACACAGCAGGCACACTCACCTCCACACACAGGCACACTCTCCCCTCCACACACAGGCACACTCTCCCCTCCACACACAGCAGGCACACTCTCCCCTCCACACACAGGCACACTCTCCCCTCCACACACAGGCACACTCTCCCCTCCACACACAGCAGGCACACTCACCTCCACACACACAGGCACACTCTCACCTCCACACACAGCAGGCACACTCTCACCTCCACACACACAGGCACACTCACCTCCACACACACAGGCACACTCTCACCTCCACACACAGCAGGCACACTCTCCCCTCCACACACACAGGCACACTCACCTCCACACACAGCAGGCACACTCACCTCCACACACACAGGCACACTCACCTCCACACACAGGCACACTCTCCCCTCCACACACACAGGCACACTCTCCCCTCCACACACACAGGCACAGTCTCCCCTCCACACACAGCAGACACACTCTCCCCTCCACACACAGGCACACTCTCCCCTCCACACAGCAGACACACTCTCCCCTCCACACACAGGCACACTCTCCCCTCCACACACAGGCACACTCTCACCTCCACACACAGACACACTCTCCCCTCCACACACACAGGCACACTCACCTCCACACACAGCAGGCACACTCACCTCCACACACACAGGCACACTCACCTCCACACACAGGCACACTCACCTCCACACACAGGCACACTCTCCCCTCCACACAGCAGGCACACTCACCTCCACACACAGGCACACTCTCCCCTCCACACACACAGGCACACTCTACCCTCCACACACACAGGCACACTCTCCCCTCCACACAGCAGGCACACTCACCTCCACACACAGGCACACTCTCCCCTCCACACACACAGGCACACTCTCCCCTCCACACACAGCAGGCACACTCTCCCCTCCACACACAGGCACACTCTCACCTCCACACACAGCAGGCACACTCTCCCCTCCACACACAGGCACACTCACCTCCACACACACAGGCATACTCTCCCCTCCACACACACAGGCACACTCTCCCCTCCACACAGCAGGCACACTCTCCCCTCCACACACAGGCACACTCTCCCCTCCACACACACAGGCACACTCTCCCCTCCACACACACAGGCACACTCTCCCCTCCACACACAGGCACACTCACCTCCACACACAGGCACACTCTCCCCTCCACACACAGCAGACACACTCTCCCCTCCACACACACAGGCACACTCTCCCCTCCACACACAGGCACACTCACCTCCACACACAGGCACACTCTCCCCTCCACACACAGCAGACACACTCTCCCCTCCACACACAGCAGACACACTCTCCCCTCCACACACAGCAGGCACACTCTCCCCTCCACACACAGGCACACTCACCTCCACACACACAGGCACACTCTCCCCTCCACACACAGGCACACTCTCCCCTCCACACACAGGCACACTCTCCCCTCCACACAGCAGACACACTCTCCCCTCCACACACACAGGCACACTCTCCCCTCCACACACAGGCACACTCTCCCCTCCACACACAGGCACACTCTCACCTCCACACACAGGCACACTCTCACCTCCACACACACAGGCACACTCTCACCTCCACACACAGCAGGCACACTCTCCCCTCCACACACAGGCACACTCTCCCCTCCACACACACAGGCACACTCTCCCCTCCACACACAGCAGGCACACTCTCCCCTCCACACACAGGCACACTCTCACCTCCACACACAGGCACACTCTCACCTCCACACACACAGGCACACTCTCACCTCCATACAGCAGGCACACTCTCCCCTCCACACACAGGCACACTCTCCCCTCCACACACAGGCACACTCTCCCCTCCACACACAGCAGGCACACTCACCTCCACACACAGGCACTCTCTCCCCTCCACACACAGGCACACTCTCCCCTCCACACACAGCAGGCACACTCTCCCCTCCACACACAGGCACACTCTCCCCTCCACACACAGGCACACTCTCCCCTCCACACACAGCAGGCACACTCACCTCCACACACACAGGCACACTCTCACCTCCACACACAGCAGGCACACTCTCACCTCCACACACACAGGCACACTCACCTCCACACACACAGGCACACTCTCACCTCCACACACAGCAGGCACACTCTCCCCTCCACACACACAGGCACACTCACCTCCACACACAGCAGGCACACTCACCTCCACACACACAGGCACACTCACCTCCACACACAGGCACACTCACCTCCACACACAGGCACACTCTCCCCTCCACACACACAGGCACAGTCTCCCCTCCACACACAGCAGACACACTCTCCCCTCCACACACAGGCACACTCTCCCCTCCACACAGCAGACACACTCTCCCCTCCACACACAGGCACACTCTCCCCTCCACACACAGGCACACTCTCACCTCCACACACAGACACACTCTCCCCTCCACACACACAGGCACACTCACCTCCACACACAGCAGGCACACTCACCTCCACACACACAGGCACACTCACCTCCACACACAGGCACACTCACCTCCACACACAGGCACACTCTCCCCTCCACACAGCAGGCACACTCACCTCCACACACAGGCACACTCTCCCCTCCACACACACAGGCACACTCTCCCCTCCACACACACAGGCACACTCTCCCCTCCACACAGCAGGCACACTCACCTCCACACACAGGCACACTCTCCCCTCCACACACACAGGCACACTCTCCCCTCCACACACAGCAGGCACACTCTCCCCTCCACACACAGGCACACTCTCACCTCCACACACAGCAGGCACACTCTCCCCTCCACACACAGGCACACTCACCTCCACACACACAGGCATACTCTCCCCTCCACACACACAGGCACACTCTCCCCTCCACACAGCAGGCACACTCTCCCCTCCACACACAGGCACACTCTCCCCTCCACACACACAGGCACACTCTCCCCTCCACACACACAGGCACACTCTCCCCTCCACACACAGGCACACTCACCTCCACACACAGGCACACTCTCCCCTCCACACACAGCAGACACACTCTCCCCTCCACACACACAGGCACACTCTCCCCTCCACACACAGGCACACTCACCTCCACACACAGGCACACTCTCCCCTCCACACACAGCAGACACACTCTCCCCTCCACACACAGCAGACACACTCTCCCCTCCACACACAGCAGGCACACTCTCCCCTCCACACACAGGCACACTCACCTCCACACACACAGGCACACTCTCCCCTCCACACACAGGCACACTCTCACCTCCACACACAGGCACACTCTCCCCTCCACACAGCAGACACACTCTCCCCTCCACACACACAGGCACACTCTCCCCTCCACACACAGGCACACTCTCCCCTCCACACACAGGCACACTCTCACCTCCACACACAGGCACACTCTCCCCTCCACACACAGGCACACTCTCCCCTCCACACACAGGCACACTCTCCCCTCCACACAGCAGGCACACTCTCCCCTCCACACACAGGCACACTCTCCCCTCCACACACAGGCACACTCTCACCTCCACACACACAGGCACACTCTCCCCTCCACACACACAGGCACACTCTCCCCTCCACACACAGGCACACTCTCCCCTCCACACACAGGCACACTCTCCCCTCCACACACAGGCACACTCTCCCCTCCACACACAGCCGCAGCATGCTACATCTCTGTGCGGCAGTGCTCATAGCCCTCTGCCACACCCAGAAGCTTCCCCAGTTCATGTACAAATGTTCTGATCCCATGATCAGAGCATGGATCACATGAGGCAAACTTTAAAAAAAATTATTTTATTTATTTGAAAGGTAGAGTTGCAGAGAGAGGTAGAGAGAGAGAGAGAGAGGTCTTCTATCCACTGGTTCACTCCCCAAATGGCTGCAACAACCCGGGCTGGCCTAGGCTGAAGCCAGGGGCCAGGAGCTTCTTCCCACATGGGTGTAGGGCCCAAGCTCTTGGGCCGTCTCCTACTGCTTTCTAGGCCACAGCAGAGAACTCACTTTTTCTCTCTCTCTTGCACGCTCTCTCTAACTGCCTTTCAAATAAAAATAAATGTTTAAAAAAGAAGTATCAATGAAAGGGAGAGATCAGTTGGGGAGATAGGAACCCCCAAAACATGAGGAGCTGGCCTTGTTCTTTTATACCAATCTCTCATAAGGGAAATAGCTGTGGTCCTACAACAGTGACATTAATCGCCCCGAGGGTGGAACACACCATGACCTGACAGCTTCCCACCAGGCCACACTTTTTTTTTTTTTTTGGACAGACAGAGTGGACAGTGAGAGAGAGAGAGACAGAGAGAAAGCTCTTCCTTTTCCGTTGGTTCACCCCCCAGTGGCCGCTGCAGCTGGCGTGCTGTGGCCAATGCATCTCGCTGATCTGAAGCCAGGAGCCAGGTGCTTCTCCTGGTCTCCCATGGGGTGCAGGGCCCAAGGACTTGGGCCATCCTCCACTGCACTCCTGGGCCACAGCAGAGAGCTGGACTGGAAGAGGGGCAACCGGAATAGAATCCGGTGCCCCGACCAGGACTAGAACCCGGTGTGCTGGCGCCACAGGCGGAGGATTAGCCTAGTGAGCCATGGCGCCGGCCTCCGGCCACACTTCTTACACGTCCCCCATCCCAACATCACCACACTGGAGACCAAGCTTCCAACACATGAGCCCTGGGAGACAAACCACATTGAAACCATAGGAAGAACTGACCTAGTCTCTCGTCCCAGAGCCACACGAAAACAGGGAGCGGCACAGGTGCAGTGTCCGCCTCCAGCAGACGTGGCCACGCTTCCTGTTTCTCTTGATGTAGTTCCGGTGTTTGGTGTTGGGTCCTCAGGAGCTCTAGTGCCGCGCAGCTCACACAGGAGCAAGTTGGTCCCTTGCCTCGCTCAGAGCTCCCGGATCTTTTTTTTTTTTTTTTGACAGGCAGAGTTAGTGAGAGAGAGAGAGAAAGGTCTTCCTTCCGTTGGTTCACCCCCCACATGGCCGCCATGGCCAGCGCTGTGCCGATCTGAAGCCGGAGCTCCTGGAACTTGGGCACGTGCGTCCGTGGCAGCCTCTGCTCCCCCACCTCGCTCATACCGACAGTGTCAGCACCTGACCTGGTGTTCCTCTGCCTCTCTGGTTGGAATGCCACGACCCTGAGCACAGGAGTTCCATTTTAAAAAAGCTTTTCATTCTTTTTCTGTTGAAATACAGTTCCTGCGCCATAAAACCCATCCCCAAACAGTATACGATTCTGTAGTGTTAGTGTGTTCACAGGTGTTTGTGCAACTCTTACCACTATCCAATTCTGGAAAATGTTTGTTACCGCAGAAAGAAGCCCCTCACAGCTTTCTTTTCCCCAGTGCTGTCACCTGCTTATCTGCTTTCTGTCCCTGTGAAGTTACCGGGAAATATTCTGAATATTCACATAAATGGGATTGTACAATTTGTGGTCTTTTGTGCTTGGCTCTTCCTTAGCAAACTGTTTCCAGGTGCGTGCTGTAAGACACACTAGTGCTTCATTCCTTTCTGTGGCTGAACAGTACTGCCGTGTGGACACACTGTGCTCACTGTGCCGTGTGGACACACTGTCGCTCACTGCGCCGTGTGGACACACCGTCGCTCACTGCGCCGTGTGGACACACTGTGCTCACTGCGCCGTGTGGACACACTGTGCTCACTGTGCCGTGTGGACACACTGTGCTCACTGCGCCGTGTGGACACACTGTCGCTCACTGCGCCGTGTGGACACACTGTCGCTCACTGCGCCGTGTGGACACACTGTGCTCACTGCGCCGTGTGGACACACTGTCGCTCACTGCGCCGTGTGGACACACTGTGCTCACTGCGCCGTGTGGACACACTGTGCTCACTGCGCCGTGTGGACACACTGTGCTCACTGCGCCGTGTGGACACACTGTCGCTCACTGCGCCGTGTGGACACACTGTCGCTCACTGCGCCGTGTGGACACACTGTGCTCACTGCGCCGTGTGGACACACTGTCGCTCACTGCGCCGTGTGGACACACTGTGCTCACTGCGCCGTGTGGACACACTGTGCTCACTGCGCCGTGTGGACACACTGTGCTCACTGCGCCGTGTGGACACACTGTTGCTCACTGCGCCGTGTGGACACACTGCGCTCACTGCGCCGTGTGGACACACTGCGCTCACTGCGCCGTGTGGACACACTGTGCTTACTGCGCCGTGTGGACACACTGTTGCTCACTGCGCCGTGTGGACACACTGTTGCTCACTGCGCCGTGTGGACACACTGTTGCTCACTGCGCCGTGTGGACACACTGTTGCTCACTGCGCCGTGTGGACACACTGTGCTCACTGCGCCGTGTGGACACACTGTGCTCACTGCGCCGTGTGGACACACTGTGCTCACTGCGCCGTGTGGACACACTGTGCTCACTGCGCCGTGTGGACACACTGTGCTCACTGCGCCATGTGGACACACTGTGCTCACTGCGCCGTGTGGACACACTGTTGCTCACTGCGCCGTGTGGACACACTGTTGCTCACTGCGCCGTGTGGACACACTGTGCTCACTGCACCGTGTGGACACACTGTTGCTCACTGTGCCGTGTGGACACACTGTGCTCACTGCGCCGTGTGGACACACTGTGCTCACTGCGCTGTGTGGACACACTGTTGCTCACTGCGCCGTGTGGACACACTGTGCTTACTGCGCCGTGTGGACACACTGTGCTCACTGCGCCGTGTGGACACACTGTTGCTGTTGCTCACTGCGCCATGTGGACACACTGTGCTCACTGCGCCGTGTGGACACACTGTTGCTCACTGCGCCGTGTGGACACACTGTGCTCACTGTGCCGTGTGGACACACTGTGCTTACTGTGCCGTGTGGACACACTGTTGCTCACTGCGCCGTGTGGACACACTGTGCTCACTGCGCCGTGTGGACACACTGTTGCTCACTGCGCCGTGTGGACACACTGTGCTCACTGCGCCATGTGGACACACTGTTGCTCACTGCGCCGTGTGGACACACTGTGCTTACTGCGCCGTGTGGACACACTGTTGCTCACTGCACCGTGTGGACACACTGTGCTCACTGCGCCGTGTGGACACACTGTGCTCACTGCGCCGTGTGGACACACTGTTGCTCACTGCGCCGTGTGGACACACTGTTGCTCACTGCGCCGTGTGGACACACTGTGCTTACTGCGCCGTGTGGACACACTGTTGCTGTTGCTCACTGCGCCGTGTGGACACACTGTTGCTGTTGCTCACTGCGCCGTGTGGACACACTGTTGCTCACTGTGCCGTGTGGACACACTGTGCTCACTGCACCATGTGGACACACTGTTGCTCACTGCGCCGTGTGGACACACTGTGCTCACTGTGCCGTGTGGACACACTGTGCTCACTGCGCCGTGTGGACACACTTGCTCACTACGCCGTGTGGACACTGTTGCTCACTGCACCGTGTGGACACACTGTTGCTGTTGCTCACTGCGCCGTGTGGACACACTGTTGCTCACTGCGCCGTGTGGACACACTGTGCTTACTGCACCATGTGGACACACTGTGCTCACTGCGCCGTGTGGACACACTGTGCTCACTGCGCCGTGTGGACACACTGTGCTCACTGCGCCGTGTGGACACACTGTGCTCACTGCGCCGTGTGGACACACTGTTGCTCACTGCGCCGTGTGGACACACTGTGCTTACTGCGCCGTGTGGACACACTGTTGCTGTTGCTCACTGCGCCGTGTGGACACACTGTGCTTACTGTACCGTGTGGACACACTGTTGCTCACTGCGCCGTGTGGACACACTGTTGCTCACTGCGCCGTGTGGACACACTGTTGCTCACTGCGCCGTGTGGACACACTGTTGCTCACTGCGCCGTGTGGACACACTGTGCTTACTGCGCCGTGTGGACACACTGTTGCTCACTGTGCCGTGTGGACACTGTTGCTCACTGCGCCGTGTGGACACACTGTTGCTCACTGCGCCGTGTGGACACACTGTTGCTCACTGTGCCATGTGGACACACTGTGCTTACTGCGCCGTGTGGACACACTGTGCTCACTGTGCCGTGTGGACACACTGTTGCTCACTGCGCCGTGTGGACACACTGTGCTCACTGCGCCGTGTGGACACACTGTTGCTCACTGCGCCGTGTGGACACACTGTTTGTTGCTTACTGCGTCGGCTGGGAGGCACTGAGGTTGTCTGAATGAGGCTGTGTGAACTTCTGTGATGGTCTCCGTGGGAACCTCTCTTCATTTCACGTCATTGAGGAAGGACAGACAGACATCCTTGTCTGTTCTGTCTCTCTTGCTTGGTTGTCACTGGCGCTGCTCAGGTGCCCCGGGAGCCCGGTCGTAGGAGTCGGTTTAGGTTCCCCATCAGTGGAGGAGAGCCCCCGCTCTGTCTGGGCCTGGATCCCCGTGGCCATTGTCTAATGTACCCACGTGGGCGTGGCAGTTAGCACCACACAGGTGACACAGGAAAGTTAAGGGCGTGGCAGCATCCAGGGAGGCCCTGGCCTGGAGCCGGGACCCGGGGCTTCCTGTTGTGAGTTTGCGGCTGACACTTTGAGCGTGCGTCCTGGCTGTGCGCCTCGAGAGTCGTGTGATCTTCAGCCAGGTGTTGACCTCTCCTGTGTCATCTCTCCCCTCCGGAGTGGCGCTGAGTCCCACCTCGCCAGGTGTCTGCACGTGACGGGAAGTGCTGTGTGTTCTATAAGCGCGCAGTAAGTGAGCCGTGATGGTGAAATCTTTACGGTGTCTCTCTCTGGAGATAGACATGGATTAACGCAGCGCTGTTCGCGGTAGTGATCACTGGGCCTAACCATGGCGACCTGTTACTTCTGACAGAAAATCGTGGCCACTGACTGCTTCCAGCTGGGCTACGCGGAGGACGGACACTGTAAAGGGGACACCAACCCTGGCATTGCGTACCCCACCAGGCTGCTGTGGGACATCCCAGAGGAGGTGAGTCCAGGGGGTCGAGCCGTGGTGATGACTAGGCCAGGGACTCTTAGAACCTGGTATTCCAAATGTATCCCTGAATATCACAGCTCAGCTGAAGCTCACAGGAACTGGAAATGTTTTCCCAGGGAATTTTACTAGGACGTGCAACTGCCATGGCTCATGTTGCCTTGGAAACTTTAGTAAATATTTTTTTACTTCCATTTACAACTTTTGGCCAAGGAGCCAGTGCTGTGACGTAGCAGGTAAAGCTGCCGCCTGCAGTGCCAGCATTCCAAATGGGTGCCATTTCAAGCCTCAGCTGTTCCACTTTCCAAGTAGCTCTCAGCTATGGCCTGGAAAAGCAGCAGAAAATGGCCCAATCCTTGAGCCCCTGCACCCACATGGGAAGACCTGGAGGAAGCTCCTGGCTCCTGGCTTCAAATCAACCCAGCTCCTGCTGTTGTGGCCATCTGGGGAGTGAACCAGTGGCTGGAAGACCTTTCTCTCCCTCTCTCCCTCTCTCTGTCTATAACTCTGCCTCTCAAATAAATAAATAATAAAATTTTTTAAAAAGTGGAGAAGCCAGGACTCCAGTCAGCACTCAGATATGGAATGCCTATGTCGCAAGCAGTGGTTTGCCAGCTAGACCGCAATGCCAGCCCTAATTTATAATTTTAAAAACTTAAAATAGTTTATTTTTGTTTTTCATAAGGATTCTCAAACATAACTTGCTCATTAGGATTCCTTCTGGGAAGGATTTTTGGGTTGGAACAACCCAACTACCCAATTCTATCTCATGCAAGGAGGAATTCCTGGGGTCCAAGAATAATCTTTGGTTCAGGAAGTCCTGTTTCGGTGCTGCGGCCTTACCCGATTGAGTCTGCTTCTCTTGCAGTCCTGACCCGCTGGGAGGTCCATCTGCCAGACCCCGCTGGCTTTGGGCCCTTGTCACTGACCACGTCATTTACCGTTTATTTAAAAAACTGTTAGTAGACTTTGTGTTTTACAGCAATTTTAGATTCACAGTAAACTTGAACACAAGGGACAGAGACTTCCCATATGCCTCGTTCTCCCACCCCTCCCTGCCCCTCCTCCACCAGAGCCTCTCCAGGGAGGCACATTCGTTGTAACAGTGAACCTGTGTGACATGGCACTATCACCAAGTCCATGGTCCACATTACAGTTTCTCCTGGAATTATGCATTCTCTGGGTTTGGAGATAAATTGAAAAATGTACAGTGACATTTGCTCACTGTTATGACCGCATGTAGGATGGTTTCCCTGTACTGGAAATCCTCTGTGCTCTACCTGCTCATCCCTCCTCCCTCGCTGGCCCCCAGAACCCATTTCTCATCTTTGCATTGTCTCCATAGCTCTTCCCTTTGTGAGAGTTGGAATCGCACCATATGTAGCCTTTCCAGATTGGCTTCGTTCACTTACTAATCGGCCTTTAAATTTCCTCTGTGTCTTTTCATGGCTTCATAGTTCATTTCTTTCTTAGCACTAGATGACACTTCATGATGTGGTGGTTCTTTATTTAAAAATGCATCCCTCGATTACGCTGTATACAACAGAAGCTTCATAAAACAGAATGTATGGTTTTTGCAACAGCTATTAGTTCCCACTTCTTGAGTCACCTCACAGCTCCTAGGCTGGGGGACAGCACTATCTTGCTAACTTACTGGGCTTTTAGGTAACCTTTCCAGAGAAAAAAAAAAAAAAAGACACGCTCTACAATTTCTAAGTAATTCCTTGATAGTCACATTGAAACCAGCTGCCATTGTCTGCTGAGTGTGCACCAGTGAATTTTCCTCCCCCTGAATGACACCTGTCTCTCCTCTCCCAGTGTCAAGAGGTGATAGAGACGTCCTTGAGCAGTGCGGAGCTGCTGGCAAACGACGTGGATTTTCATTCTTTCCCATTCGACACCTTCGGCAAAGGGTTGATCAAGAAGTGCCAGACAAGCCCGGACGCCTTCGTGCAGCTTGCTCTCCAGCTCGCTCACTACAGGGTGAGGCCACGAGCCCGGGTCTGGGGAGCGAGCACCTTGGCGGCCCCCACACACACGCCCAAGGCTGGTTGTCCAGTGGGTGTGGGAGGCCTGAAGCATGGCCTGGAAGAGGACAGCTCCAGTACTATTTGGTCTACCAGGGCAGCAGCAAAGCATTGTGGGCACAGCCACGCTCCTGTGTCCACTTACTGTCTGTGGCTGTTTCCAGCTGCAGTGGCAGAGTTGAGAAGTCGGCACAGAGGCTGTGTGGCCCTCTCAAGCCTGTCATATTTACTACCTGCTTTCAACAGAAAAGGCTCTGCCTCTTGTTTTATTCTGTGCAATGTCTACAAAGGATGGATATGATATTAACTGGTGGCACCATGGTGATCGATCTTTACTTCTTACAGTTTTCTATGATTTTGCAAAGGCGTGCATTTAAGTTACCCTCAATGAGACCAAGCTACTTCTTAAAGTTAAGGATCACTTGTTTTAATATACTGAGTGCTTGTGCCTATTCTTTGGCCTCTGGCTAGAAACAATGGGGCCCCATCCCCAAGGTCCGTTATTTATGCCACACTGCACTTGTTAAAAATGATTGATCCATTTATATGATCTGATAAAATGTAAATCAGATTCACTCATTCCAACATCCTAATTTGCAAGTTTGGCCAAGTGCCAGCTGTATTCGCACAAAGCTTTGCAGGTGGCACCATGCAGACCCAGCTCCACCAGTCTGCTGGGCCTCCCGTGGTTCCGCCTCAGCCCGCACCCCTGCTGTGGCTGGGCCTTCCTGCTCCGAGCTCCTGACCTTTCCTGTGCTCAGGAACCAGAGCTTTCTGAGGACCCCTGTCTGCTGTGCCAGCCCCTCCGTGGCTGTCCCTCCTGCCCACACAATCCCACCCCCGGCTGAAGGAGTGGCCTCCACTGGATTGGCGCCCCACCATCCAAACACGATGGAGGAGCTCGGCAGTGCTTTGTGTCTTCAGCTCCCTTCCCACTGTTGCATGCAGATCTGCATGTGGACTGTGTTCCTTCCGTGAGGAGATTTGCCCAGGGATAGCTTAGCGTGCAGGGAATGCACGAGGGGCGAGAGATCATGGTATCGTTGCATCCCAAAGGGGAAACCTGGGTCACCCAGAGACTGACTCTCTGCCTACTCAGCCTGGCCAAAAGCCAATGCTGTGCCTGTCTGCTGCCATGTAAGCAGGTGTGTGTCCAAACAGACAAAACTAAAACAAAGATACAATGAAGTCCTCGCCAGCTCAGCCAGTCATCCTTCTGCCTCAGCTCGTGTCCGCCTGCCTGGCCCTGTACTGAAATCCTCTTCTTCCCCAGGACATGGGCAGATTCTGCCTCACCTACGAGGCCTCCATGACCCGGCTCTTCCGGGAGGGGAGGACGGAGACCGTGCGCTCCTGCACCACCGAGTCGTGCAACTTCGTGCTGGCCATGGCGGACCCCACCCAGACGGTAACACAGCCCCTGGCTGCCTGTCCTGAGGACTGTGGGGGCTGCGGTGTGGTCTCTATGCCTTCATCATGGCCTCTCCTCCCCCCGCATCAACTTCCCTCCAACCTTTACAGTGAACAACATGGACAGGGCAGAGATCAGTGTAACACAGGGGGACAGGACAGACATCAGTGTAACACAGGGGGACAGGACAGACATCAGTGTAACACAGGACAGGGCAGAGATCAGTGTAACACAGGGGGGACAGGACAGACATCAGTGTAAAAACGGGGACAGGACAGACATCAGTGTAACACACGGGGACAGGACAGACATCAGTGTAACACAGGACAGGACAGACATCAGTGTAACACAGGGGGGACAGGACAGACATCAGTGTAACACAGGGGGACAGGACAGACATCAGTGTAACACAGGACAGGACAGACATCAGTGTAACACAGGGGGGACTGGACAGACATCAGTGTAACACAGGACAGGACAGAGATCAGTGTAACACAGGGGGACAGGACAGACATCAGTGTAACACAGGGGGACAGGACAGACATCAGTGTAACACAGGGGGACAGGGCAGAGATCAGTGTAACACAGGGGGACAGGACAGACATCAGTGTAACACAGGGGGACAGGACAGACATCAGTGTAACACACGGGGACAGGACAGAGATCAGTGTAACACAGGGGGACAGGACAGACATCAGTGTAACACAGGCAGGCATTCTTGCACAGCAGGGTCAGCTGTTAACTGGGACACACATATCAGTGCACCAGTACGGTTCGAGGCTCAGCTGCTCCGCTTTCAATCTAGCTTCCTGCAGATACGCCTGGGGTGCAGTGGGTGATGGCCCGAGTACTTGGGTGCCTTATCCCTAAGTAAGGGACATGTGTGGAGTTCCAGGCTCCTGGCTTCAGCCTGACCAAACTCCAGTGTTTGCAGGCATTTGGGGAGTAAAGCAGCAAATGGAAGATTTCTGTCACTGTCCTTCTCACTCCCTCTGTCCCTCAGTCTTTAAATAAATAAACAAACAAACAAACAAACAAGTAAATAAGTTTTTTAGGAAAAGAGAGATCAGTGTTGTATACTATGCTTCTGGAAATCAGATTGTGTTTCCTGAAAGTCTTTAAAATAGAATCAGACACAACATGTGGGTGGAGGGACAGCAGGTAGATGCTATAGCGGAGTCAAGCTGGGGGCCAGCATTGTGGCATGGCAGGTAAACACTGGCATCCCATAGGAGCCCTGGTTCAAATCCCAGCTGCTCCACTCCAAATCGGCTCCCTGCTAATGCACCTGGGAAAGCAGTGGAGGACAGCCCAGGTGCTTGGGCCCCTGCACCCACGTGGGAGACCTGGATAGAGTTCCTGGCTCCTACCCCAGGGCCTGCTGTTGTGGCCATTCGGGAAGTGAATAAGCAGATGGTAGATCTGCTATCTCTCTGTCTCTGTCTCTGTCTCTCCCCCCCTTCCTCTTTCCCTCTCTCTCTCCATTATACTACCTTTCAAACAAATAAATATTAAAAAAAAAAAAAGAAGAAGAAGAAGAAGAAGAGTGGAACAGTTGGCGTGAGGGTGAGGAAGAGTCACTCACACAGCAGCCTTCCTCCTGGCCTCGGCAGGCTGTTGCCACCGCGGGGCCGTGGGCGCCAGGCTCGGGCGAGGGGTTTCTGTACGCTGCCTGCTGAAATCCCAGCGCTAGCCTGTGACGTGCTGTCACCTCCCGTCCATGGAGGCAGAAACAGACTCAGATTAAGGTCGGCGATCTGCGGGCCATGCACCTCGTACGTGGCAGAGGTCAGCTCGTGCCTGGCCCCTGACCCCACCCAGGGCAGGTTCTCTTCTGTGGAGCGCTCTGCTCAGGAGAGGAAGAAGTCAGCCAGCGTCGTGGCCGGTGGCTCTGATGTGGCTTTGAGGAGCTGGGGCTCAGGGGCCAGGCGGCCACAGACCGCCCCGGGCACTGCGTCCCCTGACGCGATTTCAGCTCCGAGCCCGGAGAACCTGAAGCAGCCACTCAGGGCGGATTTCAAAGGCCTGGAAGTCCTGCTTTAGGAGAGCCCTGCCTCTCTGCAGGGGCGGGCACAGCCAGGGTGACGCGATAGTGAGCGAGAGGACAGAACTCCGCGTGCAGACCGGGAGCCGGGGCAGCGTGCGCTCTGCCACCCGCTGCGTGACCGCGTGTGTGTCGGGTGAACCGTCACGGGGCAGGCAGGCACACAGCGACCCTGGCGTGCTTCCCCAGAGACCTGTCCTCTGTGTGGAGACCCCTCCCCCGTTGCAGGCGCCAATCGGGAAGGGGCAGCCACCCCCTGTGTGTCTTCAGGAGACCCCAGCAAGTGCCTGCCTCCTTCCCCTGGGAACGTAGGCCCACGTGGCCTGGCTGACGCGTGCCGGGCCCACCCCTTTGCCATGCAGGTGGAACAGAGGCTCCGCCTGTTCAGGCTGGCGTCTGAGAAGCACCAGCACCTGTACCGCCTCGCCATGACCGGCGCCGGGATCGACCGGCACCTCTTCTGCCTCTACGTGGTGTCCAAGTACCTCGCGGTCGAGTCCCCGTTCCTGAAGGAGGTGAGGCCCGCTTCCCGGGGCGGCTCCCTCGGTCTACTGATGGGCTTAGCCCGAGTGCAGGCCTGCCGCCGGAGGGCGTCTGAAAACGGGTGTGTGGGCTCCGTGGCAGGAAGTGCGACTGCAGCGTGAGCGCCGCTTGTCGGCAGTCCCTCAAAACATGTTGCTGTCAAATTTACCCCCTGATTTGATACCTCTAAACTCGAGCTCTTTGTACAGAAGTGAAAGTGTGAAAATAAGAAGTGGTGTGCTCTGGGTGTTTATCATTGCTATTTTTAGTATAATTTACTTAATTTTATGTTTACAACATTTAATTTTCATAATGACCTGGACGATCCCTGAGCAGCCACCTCCCTGCCCTGCTGAACGGCTTATCAGCCTGCTTCCCTGTCTCAGCTGGTGTTTGTTGGTGTTGAGCCCACCCAAGGCCAATGCCCTCCCCCACCTCACACCCTCTCTGCAGGGCTCTGCCCTCAGCCAGTGAGGCCCGCGAGGCTCCTGGTCTCACGCAGTCACAGGACCAGCTGGGCCTTTTCTCGCCCTTCCTAGTGTAAGTGTCCTTCAGCGTTGTTTCCCACTTGACCAGGTGTTGGCTGAGCCGTGGAGGCTGTCAACAAGCCAGACGCCTCTGCAACACGTGGGGCTGTTTGACTTCAACAAGAACCCGGAGTACGTGTCCAGCGGAGGGGGCTTCGGACCGGTAAGTGCCCTGGGTCTCAGTGTCTCACAAACAGACGAGCCACACTCGTCGTCCCACTGCAGGCCGGCCTTGGCTCCAAGGGCCCCCCGTACCTGTTGGTGCACCGTGACGAAGCAGTCCATACGGACTGTACAGACGTCAATGGTAGTCTTGTGTGTAGAGTATTAGGAAGTCCCTTTTTCGCATCGTGTTGTTTACCAACAATAACTTAACCTTGATGGTTCTGTAGGTTGCCGATGATGGCTATGGTGTGTCGTACATTATCGTGGGAGAGAACCTCATCAGTTTCCATATTTCCTCCAAGTTCTCCAGCCCTGAGACAGTAAGTAGGCGAAGAAGTTCCTTTTTCTAAAGAAGGGTTAGTTTTTCTTTTCCTCTCTCTTTATAAGGGAGCACATCTTTAATTTGACAGAAAATTTCAATTCAGTTGTCTGTTCCCTTACCAATACATGAGTTTAAAATTCTCTTCATCTCTTTTAATGAAACAGACCTTATTTGGTTTAACATATTGACGTTTGCTGGAGGCAGTGGTTCTAAATCTTCATGGTGGGCTGCATTGGAACTTTCAAAATCTGCAACACTTGGGATGTGGACCAGGAATAGTGTGCACACACCAGGAGATTGACATGCGCCATGGACCGGGATCCTGGGGCCTGGGTGGGTGCAACTGTGGGCTCCTCTTAGCACATTCAGTCCTGGTTCATATTCTCCTTCCCACACTGTGCTCCGCCTGCCAGGCAATGCTAAGGTCAGGGTTTGACTTCATTTGCTCAGGGTTCACATAATGCATTTACCTTGGGAGAAGCCTCAGATCCCAACACCCCACTCGACAGACACTGTGGTCTTGTGCAGGGTGCCATCGGTGCAATGGTTAAGACCTTGTTGGGACGGCTGCACCCCACATACAGTGCCTGGGTCCACGTCCTGCTTTCCTAGTCCGGCGTCCTGCTAATGCACATCCCGGGAGGCAGCAGGTGACGGGGTGCTTGGTCCCTGCCACACAGGAGAACCAGAGTGAACTGCTAGCTCTTGAGTACGAATGGAATGAAACACCAGCTCGAAAACTCTACCTGTGCCCTCCACTTTTCAGTTAAACGTGTAAATACAATTAAAGGATGTAAACTGTGGTTTCTGTCATTCCCGTGTTTCTCCAAAATGTCTAAGTTTATGAGTAGGCACCAATCACAGCTTAGAGCTGGCAACAAGACGTTTTTATTAAAGTTTGCATCAGATTCCACGTGCTGTGGGCCCGCGTTTCACGAGTCTCGTTTTCTGTCGCAGGATTCTCACCGCTTTGGAAAGCACGTGAAGCAGGCAATGACGGACATCATCGCCTTGTTCGGGCTCAGATCCAACTCCAGGAAGTAGCCGAGTCCCTGAGTGGGAAGCAGCGCGGACCCTGTGGTACGGCCAAGTGAAAATTAGGTATCGACCCTGCCCCCGTCCAGGACGGCTCAGCGCTCCTAGAAAACCCCAAGTCTCCTCCAGAAAGGAGGTGTCGCTTGTTTCCCTAGACGTCCGGCGCCACCGCGTGACTGCAGCCCTGCTCCCGCCAGGCGTGCGCCCCAGCAGGGAGGGCGGCAGCCTGTGGCGTCCCTGGAGGAATGAGTGGGGCTGCACTGCACACACACTGGACATGGGGACGGCGCTCCGCAGAGGGCGCGAGGGCCTGCCACGGTACCCAGGGAAAGGGCGTTCAGGTCGGCAGCGGAGAACTCATGCTAACACACACGGAACGCGCGAACCGGAAACGCCGCGCTCTGGAGCCAGGCGGTTGTCACCAAGAGCTGCTGCCCTGGTCTGTTCCAGGCTGTATTCCCCTGCAGGTGGAAGCAAGCCCCAGGCCGCGTCTCTAGTGTCCTTGACCTCGCTCCCTTGTCTTCCAAGCGCAGTGCCTTAGAGTGAACCGCCCTGGATGGAAGGGCCGCTGGGTGGCTTCCCTGGGGAGGCCTCGGCTGGCATCGGGGGTGGCTCGCTCCCCTCGACTTTGAGTGTGGGCCACTCTGCGAAGCGTTTGCCACGCCCTCCCCATGGCTAGAAAGAGCAGAGCCCACCGGGCCAGCGCTGCTAGGGCCTCATTGGACGGGCTTCCCGTGCTCCCCGAGCCTTAGGGGGGACAGGCGTCTGTCGGGGGCGGGGGGGAAGGGATGTGATGGTGGCTGAGCTGTCTGGAGAAGCCACTGACGAGTCAATACCACGGTGCTCACGGTCACTGCCTCCCCACACCACGGTCAAGGGGCCAAGAGGCTGGCCACGAGGCTGGGCCAGGGAAGGGCAGCCACACCGTGGCCAGTGGTTCACTTTCTCATCCCACCTGGTTGGAGGGAAGCCCCTCTCGTTTCCAAGGAGCAGGAGCGGTGGACACAGGGCGCTGGGCCATGCTGTGGCAGAGCCGCGGGTGCCGTGACGGGTGCGGGGCTGACGCGGTGCGTCCTCCAGGCACCAGCCCTCCACGAGAGCGTCCACGCCCTGAGCCACCTCCCTGCGGGTGCAGGTGCAGCCCCGTGGAATGTCAGGACGGGCTTGGCTCTGGCCTCCAGGCGCGCAGTATTTCTGTGCCCCTGACAGCAAGAGCCAGGGCCGAGCTGTCGGAGCCACTGAAGGCGGACGCTCGCGGAAGAACGCAGGCAGGCCTCATTGATGTTCGCTGTGTAACGGGGACCCCCTCCTCACTGGGCACAGGTTCTTGTCCTCCTAACAGCAGGATCCGAAAGAGCAGCCACCGAAGGAAAGCTAAGCCAGAAGCCGCAGCCATGAGAGCCAGGAGCTCCCGTGAAGGGCCGGCGGCGGCCTTCCCCACACCCGACCCTGCTCTGTTGACCAGGACCCCGTGTGTCACCCTCGGCCCCACGGGACCCGGAGTGTAGACGTGCTAGTGCCGACGCGCATGGGCTTCCCTCTCAGGTTCTCCGTGTTTCCAGTGTGACGTTCATCTGTGCGCTCGTCCGTGCAGTGGTCTGCTGCGTCAGAGCAGCAGAATGCGTTCCTATTGTACAGCTGGAAGGGGTGTAAGGACGTGAGGGGTTTCATTTGGAAGCAGCCGTAGCCTTAACGCAGCCGTGACTGGACTCCTTACCTTGTCTGTCCATTGCATGTCAATACCATTTACACCTGAGATGCGCAGTGTGGACGTGGGTCACCGTGAATAAAACAGTCCCGCCCACCACAGCCTTCATCTATCTGTCTCGTTAGCCTGCTAGGGGGTCGCGCGGCCAGGTACCGCAGGGGCACTTGGACAGCCTGAGAGACCCGGATGGGCGAGGTGTCGGGGCAGGCAGCGTGCTGTCACTAGGCTCCTGCATTGACTGCCCATGGACTTCCGCTACACTCACTGATCCCGCATTCCTGGGACGGCGCCTGGCACACGGTCGGCGCTCTGTCCACGTGCTGAATGAGTGCGTGAGCTCCACGTCTTCCACCCCGGTCCAGGCACTGGCCATGCCCCAGAGTCCCAGTCCTGACGGTGGGAGCGGGACAGGCCTCCCAGTAGGAGTTTGTCTTAGTGGTCTAGGAGGACCTCGGGCAGGGGTGGGGAGGAGTCGCTGGCCCGGGAAGGAGGCTGATCTACAGAGGGTTTGAGCTCGGTGACAAGGCTGAGCCACGTTGGCCCATGGTGCAGCGCCAGAGCGCCAAGGGACAGCGGGTGCAGGGCTCCAGGCTGGATGCTGACCCGCCTGGCGATCACAGATGGATGTGCGCGGTGGCCTGGTGCCTCTCCGAAGCCGATGCGCGATCTCTGCTCCTCCGACAATCAATCAATCAATCAATCATCAGTCTTAAGAAGAAAGCAATGGCTGATGGGGGATGAAGGAGGGTCCAGCCCCGCGGGTCGATGTCTCAGGGCCTGAGGCTGCGCACGCTGGGCTCTTTGATCTGCGTCCTGCGTCTTGTGGATCGCTAAGGCAGCCTCGGGCCTGCCCTGCACTCAGCAGAGTCATGAGCCATCATCCAGCCATGGACAGACAGGGGCTCGGGCACAGCCCTGCCCCTGGGCCCCGCAGGGAAGGCTGACGAGGCAGCGGAAGGGCTGGGCTCCGGAGCTCGGGGTTTCTGAGGGGTCCGTGTCAGGTACATCCATGAGGGGGGCGTCCTGGCTGTCACCTGAGGTGGGCGCTGGGCGTGCTTTCTGTGGGCCCCTCCCTGCGGAGGAGGAAGTGGGGCTGTGTGTTCCCGCCCCACGGTGCTGGACCTCGACCACGGGGTGGACTGCGTTTCAGGTCGGGGTGTGGTGGCTCGGCCATGCCACGTGGCGGGAGCATCCCCACAGCGAGAATTCAGTGCACAGTGCCCTTCCGGGTCTGCTCTTAGGTCTAGACAAGGACATGCTGGCCGTGCCGCTCGAATGCGTGTCCTTGCAGCCCAGAGCTGACAACCAGGTGAGAACCTGGGGGTCGTTTGAACTCCGCCCCCCACAGCTCAGCAGCCCTTGTTACTCACCCTTGCGATTAGAAAACCAGCGTTGTGGCCAGCGCTGTGGTGTAGTGGGTAAAGCTTCTGCCTGCAGGGCCAGCATCCCATAGGGCACCAGTTCGAGTCCCAACTGCTCCTCTTCCAGTCCAGCTCTCTGCTGTGGCCTGCGAAATCACTGGAAGGTGGCCCAAGTCCTTGAGCCCCTGCACCCGCGTGGGAGACCCGGAAGAAGCTCCTGGCTCCTGGCTTCGGATCAGCACAGCTCTGGCCATTGCAGCCAATTAGGGAGTGAACCAGTGGATGGAAGATCTCTCTTGCTCTCTCTGCCTCTCCTTCTCTCTCTGTGTAACTCTTTCAAATAAATAAATAAATAAATAAATAAATAAATAAATAAATCTTAAAAAAAAAAAAAAACCAGTGTTTTTATTTTGCCCAAGCTGCATGTAAGGACTTGGGGTGAGCTTTGAGCTCCCTCTGCTGTCCCTGGAACACTCTGCGCTCGCTGGGCTCATAGGCAGGTTGAGCCATCATGCTAAGCTGTTCTCTCTCTCGATTACAAAGTGGGAACAGCTGTTGGCCTCTGGGTCTATGAGATGGGTTTCGCTCACTCGCACACAGAGGCTGATAATTTAGTTGTATTTGTGACTGAGAGGGTGGCAGGGTCTTCAAAAAGCTGTGGGGAAAAAAAAAAAAAAAAAGAACAAATGAATGGGGGCCGGTGCTGTGGCGTAGCAGGTAAAGCACCCCCTGTAACACCAGCATCCCATACAGGCACCAATTTGAGTCCTGGATGCTCCACTTCTGATCCATCTCTCTGTTAATGGCCTAGGAAAGCAGTGGAAGATGGCCCAAGGACGTGGGCCCCTGCTCCTACATGGGAGACCCAGAGGCGACTCCTGGCATTCGGCTTTGGGCTGACCCAGCTCAGGCCATTGCCACCATTTGGGGATTGAACCCTGGATGGAAGACATTCATCTCCTCTCTCTCCTTCGTAAACTCTGCCTTTCAAATAAATAAATAAATCTTTTTTAAAAAATCACATTGACAAAAAATTGTGTGGGTTGCAGTTTTTCAAGTCTGTTATGTGTGACCCACATACATTGTAATACAGTTCCATGGCACAAATATCCCAACAGCATGAAGTACAGAGCATTCGGGGCCCACGCTGTGGTGTAGTGGGTAAAGCTGCCACCTGCAGCACTGGCATCCCATATGGGCACTGGTTTGAGTCCCGGCTGCTCCACTTCCCATCCAGCTCTCTGCTGTGGCCTGGGAAAACAGTGGAAGATGGCCCAAGTGCTTGGGCCCCTGCACCCACGTGGGAGACCTGGAAGAGACTCCTTGGTCCTGGCTTCTGATCAGCCCAGCTCTGGCCGTAGCGACCATCTGGGGAGTGAACCAGCAAATGGAAGACCTCTCTGTAACTCTACCTTTCAAGTAAAATAATAAATAAATCTTAAAAAAAAAAAAAAGTACAGAACATTCTTTGAGTGTCAGCTCTAATATCCCAGAATAATTTTTAGGTAAGGGAGCTCCAGCTGCATCTGTTTTTTTAAGATTTATTTATTTATTTATTTATTTGAAAGAGTTACACAGAGAGAGAAGAGAGGCAGAGACAGAGAGGTCTTCCATCCGCTGGTTCACTCCCCAACTGGGCACAACGGCCAGAGCTGTGCTGATCCGCAGCCAGGAGCCAGGAGCTTCTTCTGGGTCTCTCACGTGGGTGCAGGGGCCCAAGGACCTGGACCATCCTCCACTGCTTTCCCAGGCCACAGCAGAGAGCTGGATCGGAAGGAGCAGCTGGGACTCAAACCAGCGCCCATAAGGGATGCTGGTGCTCCAGGCCAGGGCGTTAACCTGCCGTGCCACAGCGCCGGCCCCTGCGTCTGTTTTAATGCTTTAAATCCCCCTGTCCAATTTCCCTGAGCCAAGTTTTCCTGTTTTGTTTGTTTGTTTTTGTTTTTTTTGTTTTGTTTTGTTTTTTTTTTTAACAGTTAACTGTACAGCTAAATAGCATGTAGTATCTCTGGTTTCTACCCTGTGACTTCTTAACGTAATTTTTATGTGTGATATTAGAAAACTGATGTTTTTAACTTATTTTTACAGAAACAATACGTGCCCCTGGAACAGCGGTGAGCCTCTCCCAGCTCAGCCTCCCGGGCGCCGAGGCGAGGAGGCTCCCGGACTCCGACTCCCCGGCTCACCTCTGTGCTCGCCCCGCGGGAGGCTGACGGCTTAGCGGTATTTATTCTGATGTAAAAGGCGAAGACTGCCCCCTGCACTCACGCTCCAAATGCCCACGAAAGCAGGGGCTTTCCCAAGAGGGTGGCCCGGCCCCAATATCCGACCCTCACCCGCTGCTCCCAGGGTCTGCATTAGCCTGCCGGCTCCTGGTGCCCCAGGCCGGGGTGCGGGTCTTCCACTGAGCAATCCCCCGGCCCAACACCAAAGCTGACTAGGAACTCCAGTGCCCGGCGACACGCTCGTGCGAAAGGGCAGGCGAGCTGGGACGCGCACGTGCGAGCCCCCCGCGCCCCCAGGGCGCTCCGGGCGGGGCTCTGACGACAGCTCCCCCACCCCCAGGCCCGCCCATCGCGCTCGCGGGCCCCGCCTTCGTTCCGACCCCGCCCACTTCGCCGCGTGCCCTACCCAAGGCCCCGCCCTGGCTCCGCCCACTCCCCCAACGGTCAACCGTGCCTGGCGGGCGGCTCGGCCAGCGCTTGGCCTCAGCGTTGGGTGCGGGCAGCCCGAGAAGGCTGCGGGAGACCCCGGACCCAGCGTTGGGTCTGCAGGCAGGGAGGGGGACGACAGGCCCCAGTCAAGCTTTCGGGAAGGCGCGGCCCCGCTCCGGTCGGTTCAAAGGGAGTGGCCGGCCGCCGCCTCCCCGGAGCGCCTGTGGCAGGTGCGCGGCCCGGTGGGACCCGGCTGGAGCGGGCAGCGGGGTGCCTCCCTGCCTGCTGCCCGGCTGTGGCCATGGAAGAGGCCCCGCTGCTGGGCGCGATGCCCAGCCCAGAAGACGAGATGGTGACCGACCTCTTCAGCCCCGAGGGTCAGTTTGTGCCCCCCGCGGCCGTGAAGCACGAGGAGGACGAGTTCCACGTGTTCAGAGACGCCTACCTGAGCACCACCGAGCCCCAGGGGCCCCTGCTGCGCGCGCTCAGCCCCACGCTGGGCGCCGACTGTCCGGCCAAGGTCAAGGTGGAGCTCCTGGTGCAGGACGAAGACGAGGAGCAGCTCCTGGGGGAGTACCCGGGCCTTCCCGACCTCAACCCCCTGGAAGACGCCGCGCTGCCCGCGGCTGCCCAGCCGCACACCTACAACGTGCACTTCCTGTCCTCGCTGCTGGCCTCGCACCGCAGCCCCGCGGTGGTGCCCCTGGGTGCCTGGGCCAGGGACGGAGCCGCCCACCCCGGGGTGCGGGTGATTCCAGTAAGAGCTTCAGGGACAGGCACGGCACCTCCCCCACCCCTTCCCTCCACGACCACCATTCCCGGGTCCGCGGCACCCTTGTACATAAGTACATCCCGCTGGACTCGCTGGGTCCCACAGATTCCCTCGCCACGCCCTGGGGTCAGGGACTCAGAGGCTGGCCCAACCGTGCAGACAGCTGACGACCAGAAAGTGTAGCAAGCTCTCGCTAACTGGTGTGTGAGTGAGGCTTCCAAGTTTGGCGTTTGTAATACATGGCGGGGACTCAGGGTTAGCACCGCCTCTCAAATTATAAAGAATGAACTAGAATGCTAAACACAAGCTATCGAGTGGTGCCGGGTCAGCGGGCCAGGGCAGACTAAGGGAAGACTAAGCAGGCCTCAGCTCTGTTGCTGTAGGGGCTGCAGAGCCCGGGGACCAGCCATGACCAAAATGACCCCTCTCGGTTCTAGATGGCATGTCTGGAATGGCGCTAGCTCCACGTCCCAGCCACATCCCCAAGGCTCCGGCGGGGGAAGAGTTGGGTCCTCAGAGCCCCCAGCCCGAGTGAGGTGGGGCCTTGTCCCCACTCTTTGTCCCCTGGCGTAGGAGCCCCAGTGAGGGGGGAGGCGCTGAGGGGAGGGGGCTGCTCCTTGAAAGTGGCGCTGTCCCCGGACCTCAGCCGCGGGGGCAGCGTGCAGGGCGCGTTCTCACCATGACGTTGCTTCCCCTAGGTTGAAGTAAAGGAGGCTGGCGGTGCTGCCCCCAGCAGCAGCCCGGAGGGAGCCACTTCTCAGAACCCGCTCGCCCAGGAGTCCTGCTGCAAGTTCCCATCGTCCCAAGAAGCAGAGGAAGCCGCCAGCGCGTCGCATAAGAAAGACTCAAGCCCCATGGTAATGGCTCCAGAGAAGGTGGACGAGAGGTTGTGCTAGCGCTGGGCCCCTCCCGAGCCAAGCTGACGCTATTTCTGCCGGCTCCCCGTCCCTGCGCTCCCTTGTGGGGTCAGCAGTTGTGGCTGCTTCCTCTCGGAGCCTCTCTGGTCCCACCTCCAGGAGTGCCTCCTTGGCCCCGTCACAGCAGCTGAGGGAGCCCAGGGCTGGAGGCACGGGCAGGGCGGGGGCGCGGTGGGGGGGGGGCTGTGGCTCTCTGGCTGGGGACGGAGGCTGCGTCCTTCCTTCGGGCTAACGCGTGTGTAGGATAGGTAATCAGTCTCGCCCGTGGCCATGTGCCCTCTGCACCTTTGCGATTTCACTGAGTGCTGACAACTCCGTGGGGCAGGCCTTCTTTTGACCCCCATCTTGTGGGTAAGAAAACAGAGATGTTCCCTGGTGTGTGTTAGTCTCCGTAATCGCCGTGTCTGTGGGAAAGACTAGCAATGGGAGCCAGGACCCTGCTGCTAGCATTCCTCTATCAAAGTGCCTGGAGTCCTGAGAACCAACGGTCGCCTTCCCTCGGGCAGTTCTTTGTTTCTAGAAATGAGATCCTGGCTCTAAAGCCTGCAGGGGTGGAGAATGGCCCACGGGGCCTTGGACCTGCCAAGGCAACACAGGGGAACACGAAATTCGGTAAAGCTACAGCAGGCTCATTTTTAAGTTGATAGTGCTGCCAAAAATATCCAGTGGCCCTGGCAGAGAAAGTGTTGGGAAATGAGCTCATGGTGGACTTTGGATCGGCTCTGGTGTGTGCTGGTCACCGCCTCTCTGTGTGCAATTCCACTCGGGGCTGTGGGCTGGAGAGCAGAGCCTTCCAGGACCCAGACAGGTCAGAGGACGAGAGCTCCGACGCCCCTAGACTGGAGAGTGACGTTAGCACACGCCCAGAGGGTGGAGCCCAGGTGTGCACTACAGAAAGTTCTGGAGCCTCGGCTCAGAGTCTTGCCCCCAGTGTTGTATATGTGTTTGTGTAGCTGTAACTTTATCTCCAGATGCAAATAAAGTTCTCACTGAACACGGATGTCGGGTTCTTAGCAAATGGCAGGGTGACCAGACGTCTTGACCCGATGATCTGCACCTTGCTACCATAATAGTCTATATGGCTCTGATCTGATAGCTTGGTCCTTTATGCTTATTTGGGTTTTCCTAGTAAGAGCATAAGCAACTTACGGTCGGAAACCACAACCTCTCAGGTGCTGTGGTTTTGTCGTCAGAATTGGAGGCTGTGTGCAGGCAGAAACCACGGCTTCGCTGCATCTGTGTCCATGTGGCTTGGCCTGGACCGGAGCTGGGCACACAGGGAGCTCCCTCGATGCTTCTGCTTGACTGAAGGATTGAAGACAGACTCAGCCAGCTGCTGAGGATCCATCTGTGATCAGAATTAAATAGATGGAGGCCAGCGCCGTGGCTCACTTGGCTAATCCTCAGCCTGCGGCGCCACCATCCCATAGGAGTGCCAGTTCTAGTCCCGGCTGCTCCTCTTCCAACCCAGCTCTCTGCTGTAGCCTGGAAAAGCAGTGGAAGATGGCCCAAGTGCTTGGGCCCCTGTACCCATGTGGGAGACCTGGAAGAAGTTCATGGCTCCTGGCTTTATATCGGCACAGCTCTGGCTGTTGCGGCCAATTGGGGAGTGAACCAGCGGATGGAGGACCTCTCTCTGTCTCTCCCTCTCACTGTCTGTAACTCTACCTCTCAAATAAATACAATCTTAAAAAAAAAAAGAATTAAATAGATGAATGGATAGAATTAATCAGGCCCCAGAGGTGGCCCTGCTTGTTGGACTTTTCTAGTTCTTGGATCAATGTTCCTAAGTTGTAGGAATAAGACAAATGGACATTTTTTAAGATTTATTTTTTTATGTATTTGAAAGGCAGAGTTAGAGAAAGGGAGAGGGAAAGATAGAGGTCTTCCATCTGCTGGTTCACTCCACAGATGGCCTCAATGGCCAGAGCTGGGCCAGTCTGAAGCCAGGAGCCAGGAGCTTCCTCTGGGTCTCCCACATGGGTGCAGGGACCCAAGCACTTAAGCCATCTTCTGCTACTTTCCCAGGCACATTAGCAGGGAGCTGGACCGGAAATGGAGCAGCCAGGCTTCCACCAGTGCCCATATGGGATGCCGGCATCGCAGGTAGTGATTTAACCTGCTCTGTGACAACGCTGGCCCCACAGATGGACGTTTTTAAACGACGTTACCGCATGTGTGGGTGGCAGACAAGATCAGCCGTAGTAAACTCAGGTCATCCCAAGCCTGTGTCCAGCTAAAGGCAGGGTGCCAAGGGACACAGACTGACGCAGGTCCGCGGGGGCTGAGTGTGGGGACAGTTCCCAGCCCCATTGGTGTGGACTGTGGGGTTCAGGACAGGTGAAGGAAGCGCCTTCAATTAAGTGTCCACATCAGACACCTGTGGAGAAAGGCCGGGTTTGAGAGAACGTGCGTGTAGACGAGAAACCCAGAGCGCATGTGCAGCCTTCCAGCCGGTCTGGATTACCGCCGATTTCAGATGCAAGTTCCTCCACGTGGTCATCACCGGAGTGATCTGTTCTTCGTTCCAGGTGATATGCCAGCTGAAAGGCGGCACACAAATGCTGTGTATCGACAATTCTGGCACGAGAGAACTGAAGGCACTGCACCTGCTTCCTCAGTATCAAGACCAAAATAATTACCTGCAGCCAGGTACAAAGTAAATTAATCAACAGACGACGTCATGTAGCCTGTGTGAGTTTGGGAGGGTAGATGTTTGACTTTGTGTGTACAGTGAAAGGGTTATTAAATGGGCAATTTGGCAAACTGCCTAACCCATACTTATGAGCTAAGAATAGAACAGATCTTTCCAGACTAACTTTTCTGCATTGTATTGAACTCCTGATTCCTGACCCCAACCCCACATCAGCTAGGGGCAAAGAGCTCTGTGATCCTAACGGGAGGCCTCACGCCACCTCTGCTTGGTCACTGGTTCCACAGGAGCTCTGCCTAAACGAGCCCAGGGGGACCCCTCGGCCCGTCCTGAGGGGCTGGGCAGGCTGCCTGCTGGGGTGTCGACGTGACCTGCATTCTCGTGCGGACGTCTCAGGGCAGCCAGTGGGAACAGCACCCTGCTTTAGTCCCCTGGGCCCTGCCGTGCCTGTCAAGTGGTCTGTCTGAAATCCCCCTCGCGGAAATTCCTTTAAACTGACAGTAACGAAGCGACCTGTGAATGCACGGCCATCCTGAAATGCCGTGTGAATGGTCCAAGGACGATGAAATGACAGTTTTATGATTTGTAAGTTAAGACACCGTTTCTTGAGAACTGGCATTTCTCTGTGGACTGCACATTTTCATGTTACTCTGGGTCTTGGGTTACTCGGAATTTTCTTATCAGATGACTGACTGACTCTGACCATAACTAAAACCAGTTTCTTTTTTTTTTTGTAAGATTTATTTATTTGAAAGAGAGAGAGAGAGAGAGGTCTTCTATCTGCTGGTTCACTCCCCAAATGACCACAATGGCCAGAGCTGCGCCAATCCAAAGCCAGGAGCCTGGAGTTTCCTCTGGGTCTCCCACATGGAGGGAGGCCTAAGGGCCCAAGGGCTTGGTCCATCTTCCACTGCTTTCCCAGGCCACAGCAGAGAGCAGGATAGGAAGTAGAGCAGTCGGGACTCGAACTGGCACCCAGCACTGCAGGCGGCAGCTTTACCCACTGCACCACAGCGCTGGCCCCTAAAGCCAGTTTCAAAGTTGGATGTCACTTCATTGGTGTTGAGAGAGAAAGGTGGCCCCGCGTGCCCCCGTTCCATCCTGAGAGCCCCTTTGTTCAAGGACAGAGGCTGTCGGGAAGCCACTTGTTTCTTCACTGTGAGGAGGCTGGGGTTGGGGCTTTGGTCTCGAGGAGCCGTGACAGTGCACAGCCGTGGGTTTTCTGTTTCAGTTTCCTGTAGCTCAGTCCACAGCTGTGACCCCCTCTCCAGGCAGGGAGACCTTCTTCCCTCCTTCCCTCTTGGTGGCATCCTAAAAATGACAACGTCCTGAAAATGATAACGTCCTAAAAATGCCTTAAGGTCTGCAGAAGGAGAGGATGTAAATATTGGTTTCCAGTTCTGTTTCCTCGTCCTATAATCACTGCCCAAATGTGGATTTTAGACAACATAGAATAAACGCCTCCTGTCGCCCAGATCTAAGTCCCCTCGCTGACAGGAAGCGTGAGCCAGGAGCAGGAAATGCGGTGGGACTGCCGGTCCTCGGAGTGGAGGACGCGCTTCGCTTCCACCGAGGAACCCAGAACGTTCTACTGGTGCCAGTAGGCGAAGACAAAACAGAGCACAGAGCCCTATCAGCTCCATTATTAAGCACTTTTTTAATAGTTTAATAACTATTTTATCCTAGCAAGTTAGTACCCAGTTGAATACGAAAAGACACATAAGTTGAAAAGTGCTTCTCATGGTGTGCTCTTGTGAGGAGGGAAGCTGCCCCGTGGTGCTGGGGAGCTTGCTGTGGCACCCTAGGGCCCTTCTGCTCCTCTAGCTGGGGAACTGGGTGCCAACAGCTTGACACAGCAGACTCTCCCAGCCAGGTCATGTCAAAGAGCTTTATGATAAAAAGAAAAAGAAAGAATTGTGTAGTAAGTAAAAATAAATACCCTGGCCCAAGGTTTCACAGAATAAAAACATGAACAGGACCCAGATAAGCTGCAGTATCTTTGAGCATGAAGCAGCATCCTGCATTTCTGTGCGTTCTCCCGTGTGCAGGTGGAAGGGGAGTGACGTCTGCTCTCTGTCGCTTTGTGCTGTCTTCCTTGCAGATGGGCCCAAACCGATGACGACTTTTGTGGGAAGATTTCTGCCAGTCCCAGCGAAGCTAAATCTCATTGCACAACAAGTGAGTCATTTTAATTTTGAATATCCGTTGGGCATCAGGTTCTCTTGAAATTTGAGTTGGTAAGGTATTACTGATTGACCTGCCATTTAACCCATCGGCAAACATTCACGTGCATGGGGTCCTCATCACAGTGTGTACACCAAGGGCGGCTGGACGAGGTCTCAGACCCAACGCTTTCCCAGCTCTGATTTGTCCATTCCTGTGGTCTGCAGACCATCGGCTGCCCATAGTGCCCCCTGCCCTCTATGGGCCTCCTGTGGGCACGCGTCTCCTACTCGGTAAGACGACCCTCACCTTCCTCACTATTACAAACATGCTTTTCTTGAAACTTTGTTTTGAGATTGTACCATGTGGACATACAATACAAAGAAGAGAATGTATTAGAACAGCTTTCCTAACTCCCCATTGTACACAGCCAGAGCTGTCCATCGTCTGCACAGTGCTATGACTGTCATGTTCTGTGTTCCTCTCTGTGCATCCTCCCATGGCACGCAGGCTCCTCAGGAGCAGAGCGTGTGTGGGTGACAGGATTGTCTCTGTGAGCTGGGACTGGCACGGAACCTGGCACGTGTGGGGTACTCCCCTGAGCAGGTGGCACTGGACTGAGACTGGGGTTGGTTCCATCAGAGAGCAAAGAGCCCAAGAAACGAGACAGAGCACACTACCCGACTGTCATGCCCTACCTTGCAGGGAAGGAGACAGACAAAAAGCAAACCTGGAAAAGAGGAACTTAGTTCTGTGAGGAGAGCGCAGGAGCTGGACTGGAGGCTGAGGGCTGCGTGGGGACGGGGCAGGCTGCAGGCTTCCGCACGGTGCTCCCGGCTCTGGAGAAGCTGACAACGTGCGCACAGTCTAGAAAGGATGAGAGAGCACGTGGCCATCACAGGAGGAGCGCTGTGGGCAGAGGAACCAGCACTCACCTCAGGCCAGCAGGGAGCCTGGTGGAAGTCCAGGATGTGAAAAGGAGCCTGGGTTCTCCTGGGTCTGGAGAGGGGCTGTGGGTGGGCAGGAGGGACCAGGCGGAGCAGGTAAAGCTGCGGACACCGTGGGCACTGGCACCGTGGAGATGGTGTTCCGAGCCAGGGAACAGAGATCTCTGAGGGAGGGGTGTAGACAGGGTTCAGCGCAGAAGGAAATAAGCACTTCCCTCGCCATGTGCTGGCCTGCAGGGAGAGCGTCGGGCAGTGCAGGGAGAACCCAGGTCGGCCTGTCTGTGGGCCCCGGGATGCAGTCTCTGCTGGTTCTCACAGGACGGCCACCTCCGTGTCTTCTACTGCAAGCCCCTGTTTGGCCGAGGCCCCCTGCCTTTCCACTCTCCCCATCCTCCCTCGACTGTTTATTGTCCACGTTGAGCTCCCCTGGCTTCTATCCGTGTGGCCCTGAGGGACAGTTCTAGCCATGCATTTGCTGTGGCCTGGGAGCCCTTGCCCCCTTACAGTCTGCCGATTCTCTATGCTCTTCTGAGTCTCCCTGCCCAAAGCGTGGGGTACAGACCCCGAGAACAGTCCTTACCTGGAGGCTGTGAGAGAGGCCAGGGCCCCCGCCCCTGCCCTGAGGTTCAGACCCGCCACTGAAACTCCCGGGAATCGTGAACACAGCAGAGTCTGAGAGGCCCGCCTGGAGTCTACTCTCTGCACCCCTAGGTGCCAGCGTGGCTGAGGAACTCCTGGGTTGCAGCATGAAGTTGCCCCAGACGTATGGCCTATGCAGCACCTAGAAGACATAGCTTTCTCTCTGCTTTACCTTGGGACTACGTAAGCAGGGGGTGGGGTGGGCGAATGGGATTTTACCTACTGTATGCAAAGAATTGCCTCAACACCAAGGGCTGTGAAATCCTGCCTCCCAAAGAAGGCAGAGCTCAGACTGGCAAGTGCAGACAGACCTAACAGGTGGGTGTCTGGGTGACCGCAGTGGAGACGCCAGTCTGTCACCTGTGAGCCCTTCCCTCCCGGCTCCCAGCCAGGCCAGGTGGGGTCTGGGGGCGAAGCCCTGGGACTGCACTGTGCTTTGTGAATGAGGGAGTTTGACTTCCTCAGGGTGACTCCCCCCTCTGTGTCTGCGGTGATTACACACGGTTTAAGATGGGGGCAGGAGGGAGCAAGCCAGGCTACTGGAAGGCGGACGCGACAAAGATGGGGTGGGTCACTGGGATTTATACCAGTAATCATCTCTAATCCAATTTTGTGCAACGCTGTGAATGTCAGCCCGGATAGGAAGAGCACTCAGACAGGGACACTTCATCTGTTTCCCTGTGAGCAGCCTCTGTGAGCCGTGCTCATGAGATACAGGAACAGGAAGTGAGACCTGGGAGGCAGAGGCATGGAGAATGCGTGACATGGCACTGCTTCTCAGCTCATAACACTGCCAATTATTTTCTTGAAAAATGACAAAGAGTGGTTGCCAATGACTCTTCCCGCGGCAAAACCTCTTGTGCTTATTATTACTAATGCGTAAGGAACATTTGCAGCTTATGGGAGTTGCTCATGGGAGTCACTTATTTCCAAATCAATACTTCATAAAAATGAGAGTTCTGTGACAACCTCTGTGGCCAGCCGACTGACGGCTGTGCCTTCTGCTTGCTGGCTTGACAATGGTCGCCCTGCGTCCCTTCTCCCGTTCTCTTGGTGTGCACAATGCGGGCTTTCTCCCGCCCTGGGCATCGTGTGGCCAGGTGGGTCTGTTGATGGCCTTGGCCCTAGAACCTGCTCAGCTGTTCGGAGGCTCATAGTGGTAATGGGAGTTGGAGTGGTTATAGAGGGATTGGGCCGTACACCTGCAGAAGGACAAGAATCTTGTCTCTCTGTACCTAGGGGCTGGTGGCCAGAGCTTGACCCCACACACTAACGCACAGGCTCTTGCCTTTGGTTCACACAGGTGGATAACGGAGCCCTCCCGGCAGTCCCCAATGGGCCTGCTTTCCCCTCCAGCTCAGCTCTTCCAGGACCACCCAAAATCACTCTGTCTGGGTAAGGATTCTAAGCAATCAGTTGTCGCTTAGTTAATGTGTTTAAGAGGCATTTGTGTACATCTGGGGTTTTCTTCTGTGCTCTGAAATTCGGTTTCAGTGCACACCTTCGTGTCTCTGAAAGGTTAGTTTTCCCTGTGAGACACGGAAGCCACGTGGCTGTTCACGTGTGGTCTGTGGTTGCTGGAAAGGCAGCTCTCTGCATGCTTCCACGCGACAGAGTGGCCTGTGGCCGTGTTTCAGAGGCCACTGACAGCTCTGTCTCGGTCGCCCATGGCTGCAAACTGTGCTGACGTACTGGTTCTTGGCTGTCATCAGCGTCAGGAACGCAGTGTCCACCAGGAGGCGTGGAGGGTAGTCGGCCGAGTGTCCCTGCCGGCTGCCGGCACTACCCGCCTTCCCTGCTCAGGTGGCCCACGTCCTATGGCAGGTGCTAGTGTGCGAGTCGACTCCTGTGGTCTACCCTTTAGGCTCGAGGTGGGTGTGGGCTGCACTGGCCCAGGCCCTTGTCTTGCCGTTTTAAAGTTGTGTTTGTGATGGTGCCCGAGGCACCACGCTGGTTGCAATCTTTGTTCAGGGAGGTCGTGTTCCCACAGTGGTCTGGCGGCCCTTTCTACTCGCTGCTCTCTGTGTTTGATTATGGAGCTCAGTCTCTTCTCCTCCCAGAGCTTTTGGCCCACACCGTCCAAGGCAGGGCCCCGGGGCCTGAAGGCAGCAGGGCCAGCACCCAGGAAATGTAGCCCACGGCCTCCTGTGCTTTGCAGGGTCCACCGCGGGGCACAACTTCCCCACGGCCTTGGCAGTGCACAGAGCTGTTTGGGGCAGGAATGAAAGATGCTCAGTGACCGCTGGTAGGACTCTTGGGGACTCAGCGAGTCCGTCAGCATTTTCACCTCTGCCTTGTCCCTGGAGGCAGGGATGCTGGTGTGGACCGTGCACAGTCGCAGCAGGGGCCCTCCAGCTGTGGCAGCCGTGCGCGGGCGTTCCTGACTTGTTAATCTGAAGGAGCAGGGCTGTGTGGAGCCAGCGGCCTCCCTTTCCGGGTGTGGTGGTCACTGCGGGGTTAGTGGTGTGGCCACTGGTCATCGCAGGTGGCTGGTAACGCTTCTGGGTGGAACAGGGACCTCAGCAACTTCTAGATTCTGCTCACAGCATTACATCCACAAGAAATGTGCGTGTTAGGGCCCTCAGAAGGTCATGGGGGCGTGGGGTGAACAGCGTGCACGGCTCCGAGCTTTGTCCTGCGTGGACACCGGCGGGGCTGGTATTTCCATGACTTTACTGCTTGGAGCGAGTGCTTTCCTGACTGCAGGGCGTTCGCAGCCCATGTGCGTTCTCACAGGGGGTCTGCGTGCAGCGTGGGCCTCCTCCCCCTTGCTCTGCTCTGGCGCCTCCTTCCTATCTCCTCCTCACCCCCCTCTTCCTTCCTAAGCCATCCGTGCTTTTCTCAAACATCACACACTTCCGTATTTTGGCGGAGTCGTACGGGTAACAAGTGTTTTTCCGCCACAAATCATCTGCCAGGAACAGCGTGAGTTTGGTGTTTGTGTTTTCTGAAAACGTTTCCCTGCTTCACTGTCGTTCCGCGGAGCCAGCTCTGCGATTTCCTGTCAATGCAGAGTTCGGATGGCATTGTGGCATCTCCACCAAGTTAGCAATTCAGCACCGGGCAGCCAGTGAGCCGCTGACGGGTGCTTTCCCTCCGTGAGTTCCCAGCCACCACTGTTTGTCCATCTCTGTACTGCCTTCTGTACTCCGCTAGCCCTCTTTGGCTTCTACAAGATCGGAGGTCGAACTAAGTCTGCAGATGTCAGAAAGGAGGTCAGCGCAACACGGGTCACACACACTAACCCAGTGGATGACACACGCAGGTCAGCCTGGGCCCTAAGGCTGAGTGTGAGAAAGGCCTGACCCGACCGTCATTCCTTAGGACTGGGTGATGACCTGGCTAACTTGTTAACTGGCTTCTCATATTTATATAGGAAAATTGATAAAAATTCACATTCTGCTAATTCATGGCTTTCATAATGTGGTTATAGTCAAGTAATAAATGTGAGTTCTGACACATCTTTCATAGTCTTATTTTTGGTAAAAAGAAAAAATGGACACTACAGGGCGTGCATGGAGCCTGCTTCTCTGGGAGTGTTCTTGCAGATGAGGTCTGTGTGATGTCACCACCGTTATGCGTGCTGCTTCTCAGAGGCAGGGTCTTCAGGCTCCTCTAACCCTTTCTACTCTTGGGTTTTCAGCTCGGCACTAGGAGAGAGGTCAAAGATTGTTAGAGCCACGGGCATTTTTCCATTTAGCTCCATGGCAACCAGCTGGACTTGCTGCTGTCCCCACATTCACCTGCGCCCATCTGTAACCGAGGGTCTTTGCTCATGCGGTGCTGTCAACAGAAACATCCTCTTGTCCCGTAGCAGGGAAACCTCCCAACTGTCAGAGTTGCTGCCAAGTCCCACCTCCTTCTAAAGCACTTAGTTTTGCTAGGACAAGGGCAATGATGCGGGCGTGAGAGCCCCTCCTCTGAACTGGCTTGAGGCTCCCCTAGGAGCGGACAGGCCAGGAGGGGAGAGCTGGACGTGCTGCCTCCTAGGAGCGGACAGGCCAGGAAGGGAGCGCTGGACGTGCTACCTCCCAGGAGTGGACAGGCCAGGAGGGGGAGAGCTGGGTGTGCTACCTCCTGGGAGTGGACAGTCCAGGAGGGGAGAGCTGGACGTGCTGCCTCCTAGGAGTGGACAGGCCAGGAGGGGAGAGCTGGACGTGCTACCTCCTAGGAGCGGACAGGCCAGGAGGGGGAGAGCTGGACGTGCTACCTCCTAGGAGCGGACAGGCCAGGAGGGGAGAGCTGGACGTGCTGCCTCAGGTGCCCACAGGGCCATAAACCACCCACTCCTCTATTTAAAAAAAAAAAAAAAAAAGCCCAAGCTAGACAAATAGTAAATTCATCGAGCATCCAGTGGCATAATGTCGACAGTGGGAGATGTCTTCAGAAGAAGTCACAGTTTGCCCTTGGTCATTATCAGGGACATTAGCAGTGTTCCTCTCGGGGAGGGGCAGAAGGGGAGAACAGTGGTGAAGACCAACAGTCAAGTGCAGGTGGAATCCGTGCGAGTGCAGACAGCAGGGTAGGCTGAGTGTTGGGGATTTGGGCCCGGTGTCAGTAGAGACACTTAACCAAGAGAGCTGGGTGTGTGGGACCCAGAGCGCAGAGCCCAGGGGGAAGGGTGTGGCTGTATTAATTGGCTCCACACAGCTGACAGCATGGAGCTGTCCCCTGCTCTGTATGCGGACACACGACTGTCCGCAAGCATCAACCATGTGCCAGGTAGTGTTCTAGTTCTGTGGAGAACCCGAGGCCCAGGGTGCCCTTGCTCGGGAGGATCCAGTGCACCACAGAGACGTCGCTTGCATACTTGGTCCCCAGGAGCAGACTTGGCCATCAGGACGGGCACGCACCCCCTGCAGTGCCAGGAAGAGCCCTCGGCACAATGGGCCCCTCCTTTTCACTATGACAGTTCAACTTCTCCCGTGACTGGTCTCCCTGTTCCCCTAGTGCGCGTACTCTGGGCAGTGCCTGGGGACTCTCCCGACGTGGCTGCCCCTGTGTTGGCAGCATCCCCAAGCACAGGGGAGGAGTTCGTGTCCCTCCTCTAATGCCCCTGTAGATGCTCTCTGGGCTAATCACAATGACATTAGGAGAGTTGTCATTATCCCTTCCCAAAACAGGAGTGCGACCACCATTGCTCACGGGAAACACTCAGTGTGCAATGTTGTTGGTAATCTTAGCATGCGGACAGCTCCTTACTGCTGTGACAGGCTCTGATTGAAGGTTCATCTGTTCTCTGATTTTTACTGCATAGTAGTGTTTGGAGTTGAGGGAGGGAAAAGGGCTGTTTTGCGGGAGGTGGGTCACACAGGATAGAGGTTTGAACAGGACTGGGAAGACACTCCACAGAGACTTTTTGGGAAGTCTCACCATGAAGTACAGCCCAGGCTGGATCTGGTGAGGTTAGTTCCACCCCATACGTGCCATTCCCATTCTGGGATCAGGCACTGAAAGTAATACCTATAACACCTGGTGTTGAGACTGTAGCCATTCTAGAACACCAGATTCTTAGCTAGTTCTCTTTTTCAAGAGTAACCATCTGAATACATTTTCTTTTTTAATCTTTATAGAGTAACTGTTAGTTCATGGGCCACAAAGTCTAAAAAGCCATGTAACTGTACCAAATCCCAGTGTCTGAAATTGTAAGTAACCGCAAATCCTTCGTTATTAAGTATGCAATAAGCTTGTTTAGAAGTCAGTGTGTAGACAAGGGTGCAGACAGTGGACTGGCCAGCCGTGTCCACGCCGCGCGCCTTAGTGGGCGCTGTGCAGCAGGACAAGAGCTGCCCTGGTCCTTTGGGATTATCTCGGCCAGCCACCTTGGTGACGGACTGCTCACCTTGCAAGTGACATCACTCTCTGGGTCTTGGTGTCCTTTTCTAGCCCTCAGATGAGTGTTGAGACGGGCTGTCGCTGGCTGAGCGCTAACTGTAACCTTTTCCACACCCTATTTTTTTTTTAAAGTTTTATGAATCGGTTTACTCTATATTGAAATTTTGTCACAAAACTTCTCCCCTGGAGGTGCCAGCTCCCAGGAGGCTGTCAGGGGTGGTAGGGCAGATTGTCAAGCAGAACCCCGGGCCAGAAGTAGACACCGTGGCCGGAACAGCAGGTGGAGCTGATCGCCATGCGTGGCAGTGTTTCCTTGACCACTCTGCCAGTGTCAAATCTGTTGTTGGTGTTGTTCACCTGCTCTCGGCTCTTGCCGTGGGCTGCTCTTTTTCTGCCCGCCCGCCTGCCTCGCCTTCAGTTCCCTGTAGTAAGGGCAGAATGTGTCCTTGTCCCAGTGTCTTCGACCCTAACCACCGTCTCCACGTGATTCCATTGCAGAGCTCCTGCTGAAGCCATGAGAGCTCCACTGACGGGCAGTGATGTGGGGGTGCACACGTGGGCAGAACCCACAGGCCCGTGACACTTGGTGACGGGACAAAATGAACAGACTGATTTTGTAAAAAGCTATGTGAAATCTAGGGCTGACTGACAATGTTTGGGCCGTCATTGGCTTAGTCTGGGAAAGCAGCCGTGTGCCTCTCTGAAGTCGACTCGCCCTGAGAGCACCGGTGAAGAGCTGAGTGCGGCCGTGGGTGAGGAGGAGCCTGGACCGTGGGACGCCGGTGACCAGGGAGGCCGCCCAGACGGAGACTTCCAGTGCGGCGGTGGACTAGGTGGTAGAGTCTAGATGGACAGAGCTGTGCAGGGCCTCACGCCACTGGACAGGGCCCCTACGCTGCTGGCTGGGTTTGGGGACTGACTGGGCAGAGCAGCACCCATGAGACTTGGGCCAAGGTGTGTTGTTGGTTATTGGGGACAGAGAGAGGCAAGTTCAAGGACGTGGGGATGAGATGACTCTAGGAAGGGTTTGCCTAACTGAACTACTCTTCATGGGAGGTCAGAGTCAGCTGGTGTGGAAGCTGATCCCAGCTTAGAAATTGGCCATGGCACTGTCACTGAGGGCAGAGTCTACCAGCCCTGGAAGAAGGAAAGGGACTGAGTGTGTCTGGTGCTGTCCGGGGCAGGTGCTGCCTTCTCCAGGGAGGGGCTCATGGGTGTGGTGGACCTGAGGCCCGGAGCAACATGCTTGGCCACTGTGTGTCTCTTAATTCCATGCTCAACACACAACCATCTAACCAATGTCCTGGCTTCCCAGAGACTCCATCCTGGAAAGCAGAGGCCTTGGAGGGAGAAGGTGAGCATTCTGGGCCCTGGAAAAAGATGTCATTCCCATCATAAACGAACACACAGCACTGGGGTCATCCGTGGTGGTTTGCTGGTATCAGCTTACCACGGAGGAACTGCTCATCTCTGGGAATATGACTGAAGTGTTTTCTGATACTGGCCCAGCGTGACCATCCTGTGCTGTCTCTGGGTAGCAGCCCTTGCCCTGGTGCCGATGCCCCCGTGCGCACATCGTGTCCTTGTGCTGTAAGGAGTGAGGCTCTCCACTGCTTGCCCTAGCAAGTGTGTGTGATTGTCCTTGATAGCCTCCCCTTTCCTACCATCTCACGCCCACAGCTGACGTATGCAGGGCACTGGGACATTTTTAGGGCCGTTTGTCCTAGTTTAATGGGAGCCTGTCCTGGGCCCACCGCTAACTGGCCATCACTGAAGAGAATCCCACATTATTGCACTTTTAAACATCCAAGAGCTCCGCACCACATGAGCACAGTGACGGCAGCGACCATGGCACCGCCAAGTCCGGGCAGCACCACACACACCTCTCCCGGCTTCCCAAAGCCTCCCTTTGCCTGCCTCTTGTTCTCGGCTCTGTGGGGCTCACTCAGCAAGGTGGTCCACGGCCCCGCTGCTGTGTGGATGAGGGAGTTACTCTCTGTACCTCCTCCTCCAAACACAAGAGGGCTTCAGAAAGCTCATGGGAAATGTGTATTTTAAAAAACTATGCATAGATTTTAAAAATGTTTGCACCAACATAAACATCTTTTGCAAACGCTTGGAAGACCCTGGGATGGCAGCTCTGCAACACTGGTGTCGCCACATCCGTTCCCAGCTCCCGTCCTAACATTCACCCCCAGCTGCTGGGGAGAAGAGGAAGGTGAAGTCTCACTCCTGCCTCTCAGAGCACAGCCAGAATTGGCCACACCCTCGTCCTGTGGTCAGGGCAAGCTAAGTACGGAATTTGGGAAAATATAGTCCGTGTGTGGCGACCATGTGCTCAGCTACACTGACCGTCAGTGCAGGATAAGGGAAAAGCGGACATCCCCCGGCAGCTGGGGTCTGCCCCAGGCCTTCACCCCATTGACCATGTCTCCTAGAGCTGTGCCTTCCAAGGCTAAGGGATTTGCTACTGTTGTAATAATGTGTGAGTGATAGGTTTTATCAAATGCTTTTCTCTGCATTTATTATTATTATTGCATTTATTATTATTTATTATTGAAATGAATAGACTGTTTTGCTTTTTAAAATCATCTAGTATCCCAACAAACTTTCCAGTGTTAACACAACCCTGTGTGTGAGGGATTAAATGCACTTTGATGACACTGTGGCGAGGTTATCTTTTGCGGGCTGCACGATTTAGTCGCCCAGGACTTTCGCATCTTTGCTCATGAGAGAGAGACCTGTGAGCCCCCTTCCTCACGTTGTTTTGTGTTTCTTCACTTCGCCGTGTCACACTGCCCGACAACGGGCATCAGCTAGGCTCCCCTGCCCGCCGCCTGCTGGTCTCCTCTCCTCCAGCTCTAAGGGGCTTGAGGACTGAGGTGTTCTCACAAGTCTGAGGACGCTTGCCCGCAGACCTGTCCGGCCCGGTGCCTTGCACCTGGGGTGGGAGGGAGGTAGTTTGCCACTCCCTTTCTTTCGTAGTCAATGTTTTCTTTAAATTTTACATTTGTCCTTGAGTCAATTTTTCAACTTTGTATTTTTCTTGAAAATTACTGAACGCTTTAAATTTTTTAATCCATTCATATGTTCCTATTCATATATTATATTATTTAAAAATTACCTCTGTAGTTATAGCATTTTTTTTGACAGGCAGAGTTAGACAGTGAGAGAGAAGGAGACAGAGAGAAAGGTCTTTCTTCCATTGGTTCACCCCCCAAATGGCTGCCACGGCCTGTGCGCAGCACTGATCCAAAGCCAGGAGCCAGGCACTTCCTCCTGGTCTCCCATGCGGGTGCACTTGGGCTATCCTCCACTGCACTCCCAGGCCACAGCAGAGAGCTGGACTGGAAGAAGGGCAGCCGGGACAGAATCCGGCGCCCCGACCAGGACTAGAACCCGGGGTGCCGGTGCCGCATGCAGAGGATTAGCCAAGTGAGCCATGGCACCAGCTCTATAGCTTTTTAAATTTCCTATTTTTTTCACCTTAATTTCTATTATTTTCTAAACATTTATTTATTTATTTGAAAATCAGAGTTATACAGAGGTAGGAAAGGCAGAGGGAGAGAGAGAGAGAGGTCTTCCATCTGATGGTTCGTTCACTCCCCACTTGGCTACAAAGGCCGGAGCTGCACCGATCTGAAGCCAGGAGCCAGGAGCTTCTTCTGGGTCTCCCATGGGTGCAAGGACCTGGATTGGAAGTGGAGCAGCCGGGTCCCGAACCGGCGCCCATATGGGATGCCGGTGCTTCAGGCCAGGGTGTTAACCCACTGCGCCACAGCACTGGCCCCAATTTCTATTATTTTTTATTTGGCCCTTTTCTTTTTCTCGATCAGTCTAATGAGAGGCCAGTTTCTTTTGTTTTACCTTTTTTTTCTTTATTTATTTTAAAGATGTTTTATTTGAAAGATAGCATGACAGAGACAGGGAGGGGCAAGGTTCTTCTATGTGCTGGTCTACTCCCCGAATGGCCAGGGTGCTCTGGGCTGGGCCAAGCTAAAGCTGTGAGCCAGGAGCTGTATCCAGGCCTCACGCGTGTAGCAGGGGCCCAAGCACCGCTGCCTTCCCAGGAACAGCAGCAGGTGGCGCAGCCAGGACTGGAGCGGTGCTCCCATGTGGGTGCTGACACCGCGGCCGGCACTCGGCCTCTGGGCACGGCTCTCACCGGAGCACAGCCTCTGCTGTCAGCCTTCTCCCAGCAACACTTCCGGGTTGCTGATTTCCGTGCTTGTATTCTGCTCAGTTTCATCAAGTACTTTACGTTTAGGTCTTTGCCACATTCTTCCTGCTCTTTTCATTGTTTTGCTGTCTTGTTTTGTTAGGTTTTGGAGTTAGCTATTCCCATCATTTTCTGAAAATGAGTTGAAAGCTATAAATAAACTATCCCCACACACTGCTTGATTGCACTCTGTGGACTGATAAGAGATTTCCTTGTCACTCACTCGGGGTATTCTGTAATTTTCCTTGTAACATTCTCTTTACCTCATGAGATTTCCAGGTGTATATATCAAAATAACCTAAATTTGTTGTATGTTTGCATGCACATAAGTATATATGTATATGTATATATTTTTAAACTGCATTCTTGTTCATTTTAAATTTAATCACACTGTGATTAGATCGTGTGATCTATATGGTGTCAGTTCTTTGAAATTAATGAAGAGTTCCTTTATGATGTACTGCTTGGCCAGTTTTTAAACTATTTTATATTAACTATTGAGTATATGTTCTCAATTTGTTGGATACAATTGTCTACTAGCTCAAGTTGTTAATTCTGCTGTTTAAATCTACTAAATACTTAAGTAAATTTTGTGTGATTTGTGTGTTCTTGATAAAAGAATGTTAAGATCTCTCACTTAAGATTGTGATTGTAATTCTGTTTTGGCTTATATATTTTGAATCTATACACATTGATGACTATTATCTCATTTCAGTGAATTTTTCCATTAACTGTTCATTACTGTACCCTGATGCTTTTTGTTTTACATTCTTTTTTGCTGATATGAATGTTGCTACACGATGTTTCTTCCGGTCAGCACCAGCAGGTTACACTTCAAACCCCCTTTCGTCTCACACTTGGTGTGGTAGTTGTGTCTTAGGTGTGTCTCCTGCAAGCTAAATATAGCTGGATTTTTTTTTTAATCTAGTAATCCATGATTGAATAGATTGCTTCAATCCATTTGTGTTCGTTGTCTGATTATTGATACATTTGGACTTATTTGTAGCACCTTAGTTTTTGAAATGTTACAATGTATAGAATCATTTTCCCCATTCAAATGTGACAGCATTCCAATCTGCTCCGCGCCTGGCTCCTTAAACATGAAACGCGATGTTGTAACTTTCCTTAAAGCTGTGGTCCAGGGGTGGTGTGCAGTGCTGTGTAGCCACCATCCTGTCCATTTCCAGAACCTTTGGGCGTGCCAGTCTCTGTACCATTAGGTAGCCCCTGTTCCCCTCCCCCCAGTTCCGGTAACTAGCCGCGTCCACCCTTCTGCATCGGGCTTAGTTCACTTAGCGCGTTCCCTGCACCACCCCTGCTGTACCGTGTGTCCACACATCCCTCCTCCTTCGGGCTGGATAGCTCCCCCGCCCCCCTGGGTGTAGAGACCGTGCTGTGTGGACGCACTCACATGCCGACCGACACTTGCATGGTTTCCCCCTTCCTGCCTTTGCTAAGGACGCTGCTGAGAACAGGGTATCCAAGGATCTGCACCCCTGGTTTCGGTTCTCTGGGGTGTCTACCTAGCAGCGGGACTGCTGCGCCCTGGGCAGTCACAGTGTTTAACTTCCTGAGCAACTGCACCCCAACAGGAACGCACAGATTCACCTTATTTGTGTTGTCTGATAACAGCTCTTCTCTGCTGCTTTCTTGCCTGACGTATGTTTTGGGAAATCAGCCCAATGTGGAGGCTGTTGGCGGTAGGATTAGGTAGGGCGCTATTGTAGGAGCGTGGCCCAGAGACGGTGAAGCCCTGGACGGGGGAGGGACGCTAGCCATGGAGGAAAAGCTGGGACTAGGAGACGCTTCAAGCACACACACTGCCCCGTGTTTTCACCCGCTTGTTCCTTCATTGCACAAATATTTTTGAAAGCCCATGATTGCAGCAACTGGGAAGACGGCAAAGAGCAAGACACGGTCTCTGCCCTCCCAGCACTGCCAGGCCAGACAGGACACACACGTATAAGTGATGGCGTAAGTAAAGGCGAGGAGCAGTGGTGGGCTGAGGGCTGGGCACGTTGGCCAGGGGCAGCCAGGGAAGGCTGCCCTGAGGAGGTGTTCGGATGAGGCCAAGTGAGTCAGGTGGAGGTGGCTTGAAAATGGACGCGTAAGAGTTCTCTGGCCATAGGGAACAGCAGGAGTGAAGTGGCCACGGCAGGAGAGGGAAGGAGGTGCCGAGAGGAGACCCAGGCTGCAGCCGGCGGGGCTTGTGCTGATCGCTCCGCAGTTGGGGCTGGGGCCGTGTGGTGGGGTTGGCACCACCTCCAGGTGAAGCATTATGAGCTAAAATGCACCCTGCACGCCTCAGCTCCCAGACGCCAGACGCACCTTAGCAGGGAACCGGGTCAGAAGTGGAGCAGCCAGGACTGGAACTGCGCCCATACGGCATGCGACCTGGTCCTGAGCAGTTTCCTCACCTGCTGTGCCACACGCCAGCCCGCTTTCTTACACCTGTTTGCCTTTTCCTTCAAGTCAGCGCTTAGCTTTGTGTTCGCAACACTGATTAAACACCAGACTCCCTCCTCGGCTGTGCGACTGTCTTCTCCACAGACCCAGGGAGCATCTGCTCGCTTTACCCGGAGCAGGGAGTAGCTGGGGGCAGGCCCGAGCCCAGTTCCTGCCCTGGAGCCCCTGCTACCATGGTGCTTGGGTGGGGACTCCCAGGCCCGTGTCCAACAGTGCCAGATGTACCCACATCTGTGGCGGCTTCGCCGCCGAGTGGACTTCAGCTTGGAAATGCTTTCCCCCAAGACTTTCAAAGACTTCGGTGCATTTATGATACTTATCAGTGTTGTTTCTGAAGCTTTCACACTGTTCCTTTTTCTTTTTAAACATTTATTTATTTATTTGAAAGTCACTGTTACGGGGGGAGGGGGAAGGGGAGGGGGAGGGGGAGGGGGAGATCCTCCTCCATCCCCAGATGGCTGCAATGGCCAGGGCTGGGCCAGGATAAAGTAGGGAGCTTCATCCGGGTCTCCCACATGGGTAGCAGAAGCCCAAGGACTTGGGCCATCTTCTGCTGCTTTCCCCAGGCCATAGCAGGGAGCTGGTTTGGAAGAGGAGCAGCCAGGACACGGAATGGCACCTGTATGGGATGCCGGCGTTGCAGGCGACGGCTTTAGCCGCCTCCATTCCTTTTCTTTGTGCGAAGCCTGCGTTATTCTTGCTAGGAGCTCATGAGATCTTTCCCCTGTGTCCTGTGTTCCCGTGTTGTGGTCTGCAGCTCCGTCATTGCCACGCTGAGCCCCTGAAGGCCTCCTGTTCTAGTCCTTGAGTTGCTTTCGCCCCAGCCTTCAAGCTGTGCGCTTCTGGAGCTCCCGTCTCCCACATGGGGCCAGGTACTCGGGCCATCCTCCACCGCATTCCCAGGAGCATTACCAGGGAGCCGGATTGGCCGTAGAGCGTTCGGGTCTCCCACGTGGGTGCAGGGGCCCAGGTACTCGGGCCGTTCTCCGCTGCTTTCCCAGGTGCACTACAGGGAGCTGGATCGGTCATAGAGCATTCAGGTCTCAAACGGGTGCCCATGTGGGACGCTGGCATTGCAGGCGGCAGCTTAACCCACAGCACCGGCCCTCTTCTGTTTCTCCTACTCTATTTTTATCTACTATTTACTTTTGGTTCTAGTCCTCATAACTGGTTTTATTTCTGTGATTACTTTCTGCTAGGGTAGGTTTTTTTGTTTTTTGTTTTTTTGTTTGTTTGTTTGTTTGTTTTTGTTTTTTTAAGCTCTGAATGTCTTAAATGTTCTCTTCCTATTTCCTGGACTCAGTAACTTGCCTTACTCCCTATAAGGCCACCAAGGGGCCCTGCATCCCGATGTGTTGTCCTGCAAGCATCCGCTTCTGCTGGCTTCTGTCTGTCTTGCGGAAAGATCTCCTAACATGTCGCCAGTCTCTGGCTATCAGCCTGGCTAGGAGACCTTCAGTGACTGGTGCAGGTTGCTCCCTGTGGCTGGCTTCACAGGGTGATGTGATTGTATCTGGAAACTGCATTGTCTCCAATTCACCTGCTGGACTGTAGATGGTGTCTGGTCTGAGGGTCACCCTCCATAGCTCGGACTTGGTCTCCTGTGTGCCGCATGAGCAGCTCATTAGACCCCACGCTGGGCCTCCTGGGGACCAGTAGCTACAGAACTCGCCTCTTGGTTGCCTATACTCCCCGTGGGCCTGACGGGCAGTGTACAGGAGCCTGGAAAGAACTGTGACTGGGCATCCTAGCCCGGGCGGTCTGTGGGACATCACACCCCTGGGGCACTCCTGCATCCTGCCAGCGGCCTGAGGGCTTGAGACAGGCAGGTTAAGCCCCACAATGTCCATTCTACAGTTCCAGGTGCCTGACCAATAACCTGTACCAGGTAACACGGGGAGCTGGCGGCAGCGCCGACGTGCACAGCCCAGGTCTGACGCTAGGAGTCAGAGACAGGGGTCTTCTCCAGAGGCTCTCGGGGTGCAGGCTGTAGGTCAACGTCAGGCGCCCTTGCCCCACAGTGAGCCGTCACATGATGGAGAAAAGGGAAAGTGTGGGGCGGCACAGGGCCCGGGGTCTTGTTCAGCTGCCCGAGGGAAGCCCACGAGCAAGGGTCGTGGCACTGCCGTCTCTGTGACGACCCCGGGGTCCGCAGGCACCCTGGACAGTTCCCCCAGAGTCCAGTTCTGCAGAAGAGACGTGCCTCACGCAGGGCGGTGACGGCAGTCAGCCCTCACACACACTGCTCCTGCTCGCCCTGCATGCAGGTGGACAGAGAGCCAGCCCAGGCCCCGGCCAGCGTCCACCTCGGGTCCCTGGACTGTCACTTGTCGGCAAGGCCTGGGCGGGAAGTGAACTCACTTTCAGCCTTGTCGGACGGACAGGGAGAGCCGACGGGGACACGGGTCTTTATTAGCCGGCATTCCTCCCCCCAGCTGAGTGCACTCCTGGGCAGAGGGAGAGGGTGGTTAGGGCAGGACGGTGGACAGCAGTGGGCATGCTCTAGGGAATTGTTCTGCTTGGCGAAAGCCTGTAATGAAGCCAATGGCTGCAGCTGGCTTCTCCCTAGTCTCTGGGGAGCATCCTCGTGCTGATCTCGCTGTCACGTAGCACCCGTGGGTCACCTCTGTGGCAGGTGTGCCGCCTGCCGTGCTGGCCAGCCCCACGCCTGGCCGCCGGGCCCTGCCTCACCCTGTCCTTTCCTTCACAGGTACTGCGACTGCTTTGCCAGCGGGGACTTCTGCAACAACTGCAACTGTAATAACTGTTGCAACAATTGGCGTCATGAAATCGAAAGGTTTAAAGCCATTAAGGTACGAAATGTCCTCCGAGCGCGTGCGTCTTAAGTCACTTGAAAGTGCCTGAGACTTTCGCGAAGCTATCTCCAGAGACGCCTGGGTCAGGGCTGGAGAGGTGCGGTCTTGGGAGCGCACGTGCCGCGTGGCTCTGTGCCGTGGGCGGGGCGGTGCCGTGAGGAGGGCGACTGTGGTGAGAACCGCTGGCACAAAGGGGCTTCTTCCCGCAGGGCGGCAGGGCTGGGGGTCCTGGGCAAGGACTCTCGTGTCGCGCATGTCCACGCCGTGCTGCTTGGGCCACGTGGGCAGTGTGGAGGCACAGAAGGCCCACTCCCGAGTAGACTGGGGGAAGAGCCCGGCCTTTTCCCATTTTCAGTTGCACACGCAGCCCTAGACGTCCGGGAAAGGTGAGAATTGAGTCGTCCTGGCTGCACAACAGCACCTCACTGATGACAGCTGCTGTGCCAAGGGCCCAGTGCCCAGAGGGTCATTCTGTCCCTTCCGTAGGCACCAAAGACTCAGGAGACGGGAGGGGCGGCTGGGCTGCAGCTGTCACCCTGCTGCTGGCCGGTGCTGCCCAGGGCCCCCTCATTTCCAAAGGGAGGTCGAGAGCCGCCCCCTGCCCACGGAGCACAGTCCCACTGCGGCACAGATGGCGCCCACGGTGCACAGCTCCACTGCACCACAGGTGGCGCCCACGGTGCACAGCTCCACTGCGCCACAGTCAGCACCCAGGGTGCACAGCTCCACTGCACCACAGTCAGCACCCACGGAGCACAGTCCCACTGCGCCACAGTCAGCACCCACGGAGCACAGTCCCACTGCGGCACAGTCAGCACCCACAGAGCACAGCTCCACTGCACCACAGTCAGCGCCCACAGAGCACAGCTCCACTGCACCACAGTCAGCACCCAGGGTGCACAGCTCCACTGCACCACAGTCAGCGTCCACGGAGCACAGCTCCACTGCACCACAGTCAGCGCCCACGGAGCACAGCTCCCCTGCTCCACGGACAGCGCCCATGGTGCACAGCTCCCCTGCGCCACAGTCAGCGTCCATGGTGCACAGTTCCCCTGCGCCACAGTCAGCGTCCACGGTGCACAGCTCCCCTGCGCCACGGACAGCGCCCACGGTGCACAGTTCCCCTGCGCCACGGACGGCGCCCACGGTGCACAGCTCCACACAGTTCCCTGCGCCACGGACAGCGCCCACGGTGCACAGCTCCCCTGCACCACGGACAGCGCCCACGGTGCACAGCTCCCCTGCGCCACGGACAGCGCCCACGGTGCACAGCTCCCCTGTGCCACGGACAGCGCCCACGGTGCACAGCTCCCCTGCGCCACGGACAGCGCCCACGGTGCACAGCTCCCCTGCACCACGGGCGGCCTGTGGTCTTAGTTTCCTCTCGAGTTACAGATGCGCCAGACACAAGTGTTAGCGGTTGTGAAGCGGCCGAGTGTGCAGCGCTGCCGCGCAGGCGCGGGTCCGCTTCGCGTGGCGCTGTGTTCTTCAGGGTGAGGTGCTGCAGGCTGGGTTAAGGCTCAGATGGTCACTTAGCAAATGCCGGAGTCCTGGTGCATCGACGACAGGAGCCGAAACTGCTACAACCACTTTGGGAAATTGTGTTGCCGTAGCTGCTAAAGCTAGATCTTTGTGTGCCCTGCAATGCAGCGATTTAATTCTCCCCCAAATACTAGAAATATTCCCTCAAAGACTTGGACAAGAATGTCCGTAGCAGCTTGTATCCCTCACAGCGAGATCTGTTTATGATTCAATAGAATGGATCAGTCCACTGAGCCATTGCACATCAGTGAGAAAGCAGGAGCCCCAGCCGAGCAAATGTGTCCCACAGACAGCACGCGGAGGACAGGAGCCGGACACTACTGTGTCCCTACTGTGTGGACGCCATTGGGAAGCACGAGGAGGAGTGGCCAGGGGCCTGCGGAGCGGGGCCGTCCTCTAACTCCTGGGGGTGGGGGCGGTTACACGGCGCACACAGGTTCATCACGCTGTGCTGCTTGGAGAGACCTTGTGCATTGCGGGTGGCAGGGAAGGCAGGGCAGAGCCCTCCCCAGCGTCCCCTGTGACAGTGCGTGAACTTCTACAAAGAGCACGAGCCGCTTGGGCTCTCCAGTGCGTCTGTCTGTGTGCACTTGGATGGAAAACAAGCCAGGCCGAGCGCGATGTGTCAGCGTTGAGGGCCTGGCCCCACCACTTGCCGTCTGTGGCGTAACCCTCCGTGCCCCGTCTCCCCTTCCATGGGACACGATGACGCGGAAGGTTGTGCTCCCACGGTTGCCGAGGGCACTGGATGAGAGGGTCTGTGTGAATCACCGGGGAGGTGCCCGGGGGGCGGAGCCAGAGTGAGCCGGCGGCAGGGGCACGGCCCCAGCCAACTTGGGACAGGGCGCAAGGATGGCTCAGAGGGACGACGCCCACGTGGAAACTGGCTTTTTACCTCTCTGTTGTCCGTTAGTTTTCTACCAAGTTCAAAGAAGCCTGGTTGTGGCCTGCTTTTTGTGTGCAGATGAGAAGGGGTGGCCCCGAGCCTAGGGAGCCTTCACTCCCCCTGCTGCCAGCAGGACACGCCCCCCTGACGGAGTTTCCCTTTCCTGTCCCAGGCTTGTCTCGACAGAAACCCAGAAGCTTTCCAGCCAAAAATCGGGAAGGGCAGGCCGGGCAGCGCGAAGCCCAGGCACAACAGAGGCTGCAACTGCAAGCGGTCGGGCTGCCTGAAGAACTACTGCGAGTGCTACGAGGTCAGGGCCGCCCCGCCGGCGCACGCGCAGGCCACGGCCCGGGGCCACTGCGGCTCAGGAGGAAGGCGCATGCCTCCTTCCTCCCAGGGTTTCCACGGGGGCCCGCGTTCCAATTTGAACCAGTGCCTGAAAAATGCGCGGAGCCCTGTGAGGCTGTGGCAGCAGTGGGGGGTCCACTGGAGCCGGACGCCTCCCCGAGCCCTCCCTGACCTGGCCTGGCAGCCGTGGCCCTGCCTTTCACGCCTCGAGACTTCTGCCCGCTTTTATTAAGACGTATTGAGGCTGGCGCCACGGCTCACTAGGCTAATCCTCCGCCTTGCGGTGCCAGCACCCCGGGTTCTAGTCCCGGTCGGGGCACCGGATTCTATCCCGGTTGCCCCTCTTCCAGTCCAGCTCTCTGCTATGGCCCTGGAGTGCAGTGGGGGATGGCCCAAGTGCTTGGGCCCTGCACCCCATGGGAGACCAGGAGAAGCACCTGGCTCCTGGCTTCGGATCAGCATGATGCGCCGGCCGCAGCGGCCATTGGAGGGTGAACCAACAGCAAAAGGAAGACCTTTCTCTCTGTCTCTCTCTCACTGTCCACTCTGCCTGTCAAAAAAAAAAAAAAAAAGGCATATTGATTTGTTTGTTACTTCATTTGCAAAGCAGAGAGACAGAGTCTGGTTCACTCAGACCCTAACGTGGCTGGGGCTGGGCCAGGCTGCAGAAGCCGGGTCCCCCACCCCAGGTCTCCGCGTGGGCGGCAGGGCCCAGCTGCTGCAGCATTGCCTGCCCGACAGGAAGCTGGGGTCGGGAGCTCAGTGGGGCTGGGGCGCAGGCGCTGTGGCTCGCAGCAGGTCACCTAAACTGGCCAGGCGCCTGCTCCGGGTCCCTTTGTCCCACATGTAAATTATAGAGTACACAGAATTAGTTAAGGCACCGATAGGGTGTCTCAGTATTTGATGGCTTACAGGGCAGCCTAATTTAATGAAATCATTTCACATTACCAGGCCAAAATTATGTGCTCTTCTATTTGCAAATGCATTGGCTGCAAAAATTATGAAGAAAGCCCAGAACGAAAAACACTAATGAACGCGCCAAACTGCGTGGACGCCGGCGATTTGGAAGGCGGCCACCATTTGTCACCCGCAGGTGCAGGACTGCCAAAACCCAGAAAAGACAGGTAGGTGCTCGGCACCCGCCCCCCCCAGGGGCAGGGGTCCACTCGAGAGTTACATGTCCACTCTGGAAAGAGGACGTGGGTGTGGGCATGGGCGTGGGCGTGGGCAGAGCTGAGCACGGCCCCAGGAGGCAGGGCACCTGTACGGGCACCTGCTGTGGGCTTTGTGTGCTGAGTTACCGTGGTATGTACAAGACACAGTGGCCCCGGCGGGGTCTGACGCGGCCCTTGGTCAGCACAGAGCCTCTGTGACCTCACGCAGCACCGCAGCCAGGGGACGACTCTCCATCTTCTGCGTTCTGAAGTGGCTGTGGAGTCCAGAGCAGGTGGTAGATGGTTCCCATGTGCGTGTGTGTGTGTGCGTGTGCATGTGTGTATGTGTATGTGTGTGTGCGTGTGTATGTGTATATGTATATGTGTATGTGTGTGCATATGTGTATGTGCGTGTGTATGTGTGTATGTATGTGTGTGCGTGTGTATGTGTGTGCATGCGTGCATGTGTATGTGTGCGTGTATGTGTGTGTATGTGTGCACGTGTGTGTATGTATGTGTGTATGTGTATGTGCGTGTGTGTTTGTGTGTGTGTGTATGTGTGTGTATGTGCGTGTGTGTATGTGTGTATGTATGCATGTGTGTCTCTTCAGAGACAGAGACAGATCTCACCGCCAGCCCGCTCCCTGGATGCGCCCAAGGCTGGTGCTGAGCCAGAATCAGGAACCAGGAACGCAATCCGGGTCTCCCGTGGGGGGACTGAGCCCTCAGCAGAGCCTCCCGGGGCATGGGCGGGAAGCTGGGTCAGGAGCCACAGCTGGGAACCGAACCCAGGCCTTCCGACTGGCTCTGCAGGCTGCTTCACCACCACGCCAGACACCCACTGCCCAGTCAATGGATTTTTTAACTGAAATGAAAACTATCTTTTTTTTTTTTTTTTTACAGGCAGAGTTAGACAGTGAGAGACAGAGACAGAGAGAAAGGTCTTCCTTCCATTGTTCACCCCGCAAATGGCTGCTCTGGCTGGCGCACTGTGCCTACCCGAAGCCAGGAGCCAGGTGCTTCTCCTGGTCTCCCATGGGGTGCAGGGCCCAAGGACTTGGGCCGTCCTCCACTGCACTCCCGGGGCACAGCAGAGAGCTGGCCTGGAAGAGGAGCAACCGGGACAGGATCCAGCACCTCGACCGGGACTAGAACCCGGTGTGCCGGCGCCGCAGGTGGAGGATTAGCCTAGTGAGCCGCAGCGCCGGCTGAAAACTATCATTTTTTAAAAAGATTTATTTATTTGAAAGGCAGAGTGACACAGAGAGAGAGAGAGAGAGAGAGAGACAGCGAGCTCGATTCCTGTCCACTGATGATCTACTCCCCAGATGCCCTCAACAGCTAGGGTTGGAGCAGCCCAAAGCCAGGGGCCAGGATCTCCATCAGGGTCTCCCACGTGGCTCCCATGTGGCTGGCAGGAACTGAGGTACGTGGGCCATCACAGCTCCCTCCCAGGCGTGCTGCCAGGCGTGGGTCAGAGCAGAGGGGCCAGGACCCCCTCGCAGGCCCCGGGACGGGGTGTGTGTGTCTCCGGCCGCTGCGCCTGCTGCACTGCCCACACACTCACTGGAGGACTTTGAGCCGGGCCACAGTCCCAGATCGCGAGGGTGGAGTAGCCGTTTCCCTGTGATTCGGGCTTGATTGCTCCACTAAAGGCATCCTTGTGTCCTAGTTAACCAGCGTCAGTTTGCAAGACCAAATTCACACATACGCGGCTAGAGAGACATCAGAAACGCGCAGCATTGTGTCTTCAGGGAGATCTTTGGGAGCCGGCGGCACGTTCCGAGAGGCGGTGCGTGGAGCTGTCTCCGCTCCCACGGTGCTGTGTGCCGTGGACGTGGGGGCTCCCACGGTGCTGTGTGCCGTGGACGTGGGGGCTCCCACGGTGCTGTGTGCCGTGGACGTGGGGGCTCCCACGGTGCTGTGTGCCGTGGACGTGGGGGCTCCCACGGTGCTGTGTGCCGTGGACGTGGGGGCTCCCACGGTGCTGTGTGCCGTGGACGTGGGGGCTCCCACGGTGCTGTGTGCCGTGGACGTGGGGGCTCCCACGCGTGGGACTCTACTTGCAGACTTCGTCTTCCGCAGAAGTCATGGCATCAGCTTTGCAGAGAGACTGACGCCAAGGCTGAGCTCCGTCGTCACAGCCCACACTTTTCAGTTGTGTGTGCGTGTGTGTGTGTGTGTGTGTGTGAGAGAGAGAGAGACGTTTTCCTGAAAGTTCTCCGTGTGAGTGCTCCTTGGGCACCCCCTAGTTAAGCCACAGTTGCCCCTGGAGCTCAGGGGGGAAGCGGCTGCTCCCACATAACACAGTGCACCTTGTCCTTGAGAACCTGAGGGCCCCCAAGGGCACTGAGGGGCTGGAGCACCAGCCGGTGCCAGCCTCAGGCTGAGAGGCCGGGAGTCCGCACAGCCCCGGGGCACTGGCAGCTGCAGACGCCCCTGTGGGAAGGGGGCGGAGCCAACACGCAGCACTGCCCCTGGAGCTCAGACCAGTGTCTTAGGAGAGTCCTGCCTGGCCGGAGTCGGACGCTGCAGCCGGGAGCCTCTGGATTTGTCAGTGGATCTAACAGAAAATGCAGAGTCCGCCCTGAGGGATGTCGGGAGGCGGACGCCCGCCTGCGCTGTGTCGTCCCCGTCCCCGACAGCAGCCCACAGGATGGGTGCGCCCCCAGCACCAGAAGACAGTGCTGACTGCTCCGGGGGCAGTGAGCGCCCTTCTGCCCAGGGCCCTGTGGGTAGTTAGAGCGCCACCCGCAGGCCTTACAACTGAGCAATCAGCCTGCTACAGATTTACTGAATTTCTTTTTTTTAATTTAGTTATTGGGGCTGGTACCATGGGGTAGTAGGCTAAGCCTCTGCCTTTGGCACCGGCATCCCATACAGGCACCAGTTCCTGTCCCCGCTGCCCCTCTTCTTATCCAGCTCCCTGCTAATGGCCTGGGAAAGCAGCAGAAGATGCCCCATGGGCTTGGACACCCGCACCTGTTTGGACCTAGGAGAAGCTCCTGACTCCTGGCTTTGGATCGGCCCTGCTCTGGCTTGTTGCATCCATTTGGGGAGGTAACCAGTGGATGGAAGACCTTTCTCTCCGTCTCTCCCTCTCTCTGTCTATAACTCTGCTTCTCAAATGAATAAATAAAATATTTTTTAAAAAATTTGAAAGGCAGAGTTACAGAGAGAGGCAGAAAAACAAAGGCAGAGAGTGAGAATCTTCCATCCTCTGGTTCACTCCCCAAATGGCCGCAACAGCAGGAGCTGAGCCGACCCAAAGCTGGGGGCTTCACCCGGGTCTCCCATACAGGTGCAGGGGCCCAAGCACTTGGGCCGTCTTCCTCTGCTTTCCCAGACCATTAGCAGGGAGCTGGATGGGAAGTGGAGCAGCCGGGACTCAAACCGGTGCCCATCTGGGGTGCCGGGCGACGACCTGCTGCGCCACAGCGCCAGTCCCAGACCTACTGAGTTCCCAGTCTGCCTTGGCAGAAGGACGAGGTGGCTGCGTGGGCCTTGGCCGGGGCCCAGACGCTCGCGCCCCTGCTCAGTGGCGCACAGAGGGCTTGGGACCCTCGCGCCCCGAGCTGGCCCTGACCACCCTGCTCCCACAGGCGGCCGGCGTCCTGCATCTCCTGGGAGGTGGTGGAGGCCACGTGCGCCTGCCTGCTGGCTCAGGGGGAAGAGGCCGAGAAGGAGCAGCGCTCCCAGTGCCTGGCGGAGCAGCTGGTCTTGGAGGAATTCGGACGCTGCTTATCACAGATCCTGCACATTGAGTTCAAGTCCAAGGGGCTGAAGATGGAGTAGCGCACCACAGAGCCAGGTGTGCGCCCGTCAGTGTTGTCTCGGGACGTGCCAGATCCAGGACTGTGGCCACAGCTGGGAGCCCAGAACCTGACCTAGTGCTGCCCCTGGGCCGGAGGTTTGTCAGAGCTCGCTGGCGGCTGTGTGGACCAGGACGCTGTTTGACCAAGTGGGCGACAGAAGCACTGCTTGTCTGGGCCAGAGGAGGAGGGGCTGTGGGGCAGGCGGCGTGGGCCCTGGGGGAGGGTCCCGGGGGAGGGGGGAGGGGGACCCGCCTTCACCCTTGGGGAGCTGCCTCCCCGGGGCTGCCTCGGGGGCTTTTTGGTTTTTGTTCGTTTTTTAAATTATTTAGAAGTAAATCCCCCAGCTGGGCTGTCCCCACAGCCTGCCGCCTGGAGAGAGTCACCCACTGCCGAGAGTCTGCGGGAGACTGGGCTTGGGTCAGCGGTGTCGGGGGTTGGAGCTTTGTTCAGTCTCTTTCGTGTTTGTATCTGAGTTGTGGACAAGTCCTGTTACCCGGTTACCTTCCCCATCATCCTTGCTGAAATGTTGTCACCTCCCGTCTGCAGGAGCCAGCAGGGACGGCTGGTTCTGATGCTGATCCTGGCTGTGTCATAAGAAAGCAAGCAGGAATAACCCCCAGTGTCTTCAGTGTGACAGTGAGCTTGGATGGGAGCTCACCACGTAGGTGAAGCTGCTCACCTGGGCAGCGCCACCCGCCAGTGTTCTGAAGGAATGTTCTCGTGGCGTGTCGGCCTCGCTGGGACAAGCCACGCGGAGCAGGGAGCAGCTGTGTCCGTGACCGCCTGACCCTGACGGCACTGCCAAGGGGACTGTGCCAGCCGAGCCCGGCAGCACCTGCAGGTGGCCGCGACCCAGGGGCCAGGGCCAGGGACGGGGTGGCCCTGGATTCAGGATGGGAGCTGGGGGCAAGGCTAGATGGCGGCCAGGCCAGACAGGCTGAGGCCGAGTGGCCGCTGTGTGTCCCTGGCCAGGAGCAGCGCCCCTGACCCAGGCCTCGGGTCGCCGCTGCCTGGTCAAGTGGGAGAATTAAAGAGACAAAGTGAGTGTGGTGAGGGAGCCGGGTGCGAGGGGTGGGCCCCAGGGGTAGACCACCACGAGCTGGGAGTGGCGGACACAGGTACTCCAGCCTGGGGCTCCCACGGCGTGGCCAGGGGAAGAGAGAGCAGCAGGCACCAAGAGTGGCCCAGCGGTCAGCTGGGAGCCACGCCTCTGCAGAGCCCACCCCGCCCAGGGAAGACCCCCCCCCAGGGAAGGCCCCACCCCACCTCCCAGTCTGACGGGCGGGGAAGCTGCAGCACGGTTAACTGGACCGAAGCCTGCCCGGCTCCTCCCCCTCGCCCGATCTCTCTCTAATCTTCTGGAATGATCTTAAAATTTCTGCTCAGAGCACCGGGGTCTGCCACTCCCACAGCCACCAGATCTGCCCCTTGCCAGCCTTCTGGCCACGGGAGGACCGCCCCCTCCAGTCCCCCCACTCCTGGGTCCGTCTCCACCTTCCCGGCTGGTGTGGACCCGGGAGCTAGCGCGGCGCCCCCTGGCGAGCGCAGGCGGTGTTGCAGACCCTCTGCGGTGGGGGCGTGGCTCCGAACCCAAACCCAGCTCCGCCCCGGGCAGCGGTGACCGGACAGAGCGAGCAGGACCACTGTGGCCAGTTGCTATTTTTTTATTTTGCCACTCAAAATAATTGTCCCAAAATCTTAAATTACGACAGCAGAGTGAGGCAGGGAGAGCAGGCATGGCCCCCGCCCCGGTCTCCGCACAGACGGCCGCCCGGAACAGCGGCTGGTCAAGGCTGCCCGGGGTCCTCCGGCGACCCGGCCACGGGGAGGTCGGCCAGGCTGTCCAGGGCCCCCAACTCTGCAAGGAAAGGACCAACCGCGCCTCAGCAGCCGGCCTGGGCAGGGCTGCGCAGGGCCCTCCCGGGGGGCTTCCAGGGTCAGGTGCAAAGTCTGGACTGCCCGCCTCTGTGGGCTTCACCGCATGGTCAGCGCAGGTCTGAAGCCGTCTGCCTTTGAAGTCACGTCGGAGTGTTACAAGCAATGCCTTGTCACCTGGAGGCGTGCTCGTGTTGCAAAGGGGGCAACAAACAGACCGGCTGAGCCCCTGCACCCCTCGGGGCTCGGGCAGGGGGCTGTCCTGTCCCCCCCGCAGGCTCCCTGCCCCAGACAGCCCCGGGGCCAGGCAGGCGTGGTGCCCAGCCCCGCCTGATGTCCTTCAGCCACGTGGCCTGGGCACTCAACCCCACGGAGGAAGCCCAAGAACCCTCTCAACTCTTCCAAGCTGGACACCCAACGGTGCCGTCCACACTGCCGGAGACAGAGGCCCCCACCGCAGCCCGCCTCCCAGGGCTGCAGCCCCCTTCCCTCGGTCCTGCCCCTCCCACCAGCTCTGTGACCGCCACCCAGGCCAGGCGGGACCCAGCCTTTCCTGGGAGGCGTGCAGGCGGCTGCGTGGAGCAGCATCGCGGCGTGCCCCGGGGCCCCGTGCATCTGCCACGCTCACACAGCAGGGCAAGGGAGGGCTCCCAAGAAGCTGGCCCGATGGCCCAGGACACCGGCCGCCCGAGGCCCCCGCTCTCTCCCCTGGTGGCAGTGCTGGCCCAGGACTTAGTACTTGGGCGGGGGGTGAGCCGCTCCCGGGTGGGGTTCCGCAGAGTCCCTCCCCGAGGGCGTTTCTGGCCGCCGCCATTTCACGCACCTTTGAGTCGCAAGAAAGTCAGGAAGTCGAGGATGGTGCGCGCGACGTTCTCGGGCAGGGACCCGTCCCAGCTCCCTGCACAGCAGGCGAGAGTACCTGTAAGCCCGCGCTGGGGTCCTGCGGGTCTCATGACGCTGCCCAGACCTGAGCCCAGGGGCCCAGGGCCTCGCTCATGCAGCCTGGGGAAGGGGCTCCAGGCCCCACTCCGCCTGGGGCCTCCCTGCTGTCCGTGCCCCGGCCCTGTGGGCAGCTGGGGCGGAGCCAGAGGGCTGCGGGCAAGGCATGGGCCAGGTCCGGCTCAGGCTGTGGCTGGAGGGGGAGGCGGGGTGCGGGCGCCCCAGCATCCTCCCCTGCCCGGCACGCACCTGGGAGCGCCCGGGCAGGGGCCTGCTCACCTGGCCGCAGCTGGTCCTCGGGCTGCAGCTCCCGCTTGCCAGCGAGGCCTTGCTTGTCACGGAAGGACCTGTGGTTGTCGATGGCATCTGCGGCAGATCAGAGGCAGGTGTCTGACCCCTGCCAGCCCCCCCACGCCCCAAGACGCACGCACACCTGCACTGCAAAATGAAGCCGGGGCCAGGCACCAGAGGGAGGGTGATCGGCCCGGCTGCGCCTGCCAGGCCCACAGGCACACGGGCCGTTCGCAGCATCCGCGTGCACACGCCCAAACTGCAGGCGGGTGGGGCTGGAGAGAGGGGGCCGAGGAGGGGCAGACCGGGATGCACCGGGCCTGCGGAATGGGCAGCAAGTGGGGGGCGTTGCCGTAAGGGGTCGGCATGAGGAGAGGGAGAGGAGCCAGGTCTCCCCCGTGCCTGCCCGCAGATCACTGGGAGCTGAAGACAGAACTGCCCGCACAGGGGCCAGGGGAGGGGCCGTCAGCCTGCAGCGCCCGGAGAGGTGCTCCCTGCACAGTCTCCCCACTGTCGGCCACGCCCCGGTCCCACTTGGGAGCCCAACGCAGGAGAGCCGGAAGGGGGCCCCCGGGCTCTGTGACGTCCCCTCTGCGTGACAACGTGACAGAGGAGCGGCTCCCAGCACAGCAGGTGCCCATGGCTGCAGCCTGGCCACCCTCTCCCAGCGGAGGAGGCGTGGGGTCCGGGGGGGGGGGGTGCCCACCTGGCCGCCTCTTAGGTCAGCCACACCAGGGGGCGCCCCACCTCCAGCGTCCTGTTGACTCCCTCCCTGCTTAGGCGTTAGCCATCCAGCAGTGCTCGGAGCACGAGGGGCCCTCGCGGTGCCCGTGGGGCTGGCCCGCGAAGGAGGGGGCGGGGACAAGTCTGAACAGGAAGAGAACCATCCCCGTGTAGTCTGGAGCCAGACAAGTGGGCCCGGCCACCTGCAGTGGCTCACATGTCAATTCCCACGTGCAGCTTGGAGCCGGGGACAAGGGCAGAGCCCAGAGGGCGCGCCTGTGCCGTGGGAGCCGCCAGCGGCTGCGGAACCCAGGGCCCAGGACGGGGCTGCAGAGCCTGGGGGGACGATGCCCAGGGTCAGGGCAGAGCAGGCACGAGGAAGCTTCTGGAAGGAAGAGGTGCTGGGGTCCCATGTGCAGAGCACTGCAGAGGCCCCTGGGGACCCCAGGGGAGGTTTCGGGGGGCAGGGTGGGACGGAGGCAGCCTCGGTGGGACCGGGGAGAAGGGCTGCCCAGCTGCAGGGTGGGGGACAGGGATTGAGGTCCCAGAGGCCAGGCAGAGGGGTCTGCAGGTCCTGCCTCCCTCCTGGGGAGTCGGCCCACCTGCCGGGAGGGAGGGAGGGTCAGGCAAAGGTGAGTGGCTGCCCAGGCTGGCAGGGACTGAAGCTCCCTCCCACCCCGCCCCCGGGCCTGCCCAGAGCTGGGACAGCAAGTGATGAGGGCTGGGTGGGCGGGCCTTGGTCGCTCACGTGGGCCGAGCAGGTAGCCGGCGCTGTTCAGGGTCCAGCCTCTCTTTTCCTTTGCCTGGAAAGGGAGAGCAGGGGGTCAGAGGCCCCGGGGCGCAGAAAGGGACCGCCGCGGACGCGCGTGGGGGTCCACGCCCCGGCCGCGGCTCCAGGGCGCCCCGCGCGGTCCGAGGCTGCGGGACCGCGGCTCGCAGCGCCCACCACGCCCCGCGCCCATCCCCGACTCACCGGCGGCGCGAGCGCCCGCGGGGCCGGCAGGGCGGCGAGCAGGAGGCAGGCGAGCAGCAGGGCGCCGGCCCGGGCCATCTGCGGAGGGAGGGCAGGGGCGTCGGGCCGGGCTCGGGCCGCGGGGCACGGGCCGGGCCGGGGCGGGGCGCACCTTGCGGGACTGTGCCGGGACGTCGCGGGGCGGGCGGGTCTGGCCGGGTCCGAGCGGGTCCGGGCTGGGTCCTGGCGTCCAGGCGGGTCCGGCAGGGCGCTCAGCGCATGGCGCGGCGGGTCGCCGAGAGGGCAGCGGGCGGCGGGCGGCGGGCGGCCGGGCTCCCTCGACGTGTCCGGGGCCGCCGCCGCCGCCACTATTTATCCGCGCCTCCCGGGGCCGCGCGGCCGCGTCACGGGGCCCAGCACCGCCCAGCGCCCCCACCAGCCCGGGGGCGGAGTGACCGGAACTCCATCCCTGCGGGCAGCGCCGGGGGCCTGCACTGTGGGGGGGCGAAGGCAGGCCCCCCACGTCCGCGATAGATGCTCCCTTCCCGCGGGAGAGACCCCTTCCACCCCCGTGCGGGAGACTCCCCACCCCCGCGGGAGAGACCCCCTACCCTCGCGGGAGAGACCCCCACCCCCATAGGAGAGACCCCCTATCCCGCGGAAGAGACCCCCTTCCCGTGAGAGGCCCGCACCCTCGTGGGAGAGACCCCCCCCACCCCCGCGGGAGAGACCTCTACCCCCGCGGGGAGAACCCCCACCCCCGCGGGAGAGACCCCCCACCCCCACGGGAGACCCCCACCCCCATAGGAGACTCCCCCTATCCCGCGGAAGAGACCCCACCCTCGCGGGAGAGACTCCCCCACCTCCGCGAGAGAGACCCCCATCCCGCAAAAGAGACCCCCACCCTCGCGGGAGAGACCCCCCCACACACACTCCGCGGGAGAGACCCCCTCACTTCCGCGGTAGAGACCCACATCCCTAAGGGAGAGACCCCCAACCCCGGGGAGAGCCCCACTCCCACCCCACTCCCGGCCCAGGTCATCGCCCCCTCACCCCACCTTGGCTCCTAGCCAGAGCCCCCAGCCCCACAAGCTGGCCTGAGGGGAAGGCGTGCAGAGGAGGGACACGACCACAAGAGGGCAGCCGCGGTCAGGGACCACCACAGTCCAGGCTAGGCCCAGTGGGCGGGGCCTGCGCTCCACCGGCCCTGGCCGGAGCCCCGTGCCCAGCTGAAGGGGCGGCAGCGGGGGTCTCTTGGCCACAGCGGTGGGTCCTCACTGCTCCAGTCCGGCTGGGACTCCCAGAGGCTGGCGGGGGCGGGCTGGCGGGTGTAGATCCCCACACAGGGGCACCCCCCCCCGGCCCTCCCACCCCCAGTCCCGGGGACAGCACAGCCCAGGGCACCGCCCACATTGCCCGTCATTCATCCAGAGCTCAGAGGAGCCCACGCCTCCAGCAGGAGGCCTCGGCCGCTGCACCCCCTGAGCTGAGCCCGGACCGGTGATGTCATTGGGCACTCGGGGTGGACAGCACAGGGCCACTGATGGCCACTGAGGCCATCACCACGTCTCCCACAGTCCACTCCCAAGAGCCTTTGCGCAGCCCGCCGAGGGGGGCCAAGGGAGAGCTGTGGGCTCCCAACGGGACGAGGAAGGACCCCCGGGGCACTCGGGGACCTGGCCACGGCCAGTTGGCGGCAAGGGAGGGCAGGCGCTGGGGCCGACGCCTGTTCTGGCTTGTGGGCGGGGTGCTGGGGGTGACCGGGCCCAGGGAGGGGCTTGGACCGGACTTGGCCATCCTGGGGTGAGGGTAAGGTGTCTCACGGGCAGCCTGCGGTGGGAGCGAGAGGGAGGGAGAGGCTGTGGCCCCGGCAGGCTTGAGCCGTGGAGGCCAGAGGGGCATCAGCAGCGGGGCAGGGGGCAGGGGCAGTGTCGCTCCCGCCGCGGCCTTGTCCACCGGGGCGACCTTTGTAATGGGGCTCGGGAGTGCTGCCCCTGTGCACAGCGTGCCCTGTCAGCCCCACCGTGCGCCCCTCCCCCCAGCGGGGCTGACCATGAACCCATGAATCCCCAGAGGGGCTCGAAGGCGGGGCCCTGGGTGGTGGGCGGGGTCACAAGGCTCCCAGGGGGTCCAGGGCCTCCGGCATGGGGCCAGCAGGTGCAGGGAGGCCAGCTGCTCTCCCGCAGCCTCCCAGGAAAATCCGGCCACAAACAGGCCAGGGCTCGGTCTCCACTCTGGGAGGTGAGCGGTGCCCGCCCCCAGGCATTTCTGGGCAGCAGAGCCCCACCTGCCACGGGTGCACAGAGGCTGGGCCGGGCCATGACTGACAGGGGAGCCAGACTGAGAGCAAAGGGCCCGGGTGGGCGTGGCCTGGCCACTGAGACCCCAGCTGGGACGCCCGCACCCCAAATCAGGAGCCCAAACCCGGCTCCCTGCCACAAGTATTTGGGTCCCTGCCCCCAACGTGGGAGGTCTGGATGTGGCTCCTGGCTCCTGGCTGCTGCCTACCCCAGCCCTGGCTGTTGCAAGCATTTTGGGGCAAACCAGCAGATGGAGCCCCCCATCTCTGTCTCTGCCTCTCTCTCTGTCTCTCCCCCTGTCTGTCCCACTGCCTCCCAAAATAAATACACAAATACAAGTTTAAACAAGAACCCAGTCTGGCCACGTCCCCCGCGTGTCTCCGTGAGCAACTGTGCGCGATGGAGCCACCTGAGGTGCTGTGTCCACTGAGCAGGGACACATGTTTCTCCAGGGAACACGCCAGCTGCTCGGGGCGACCCACCCCCAGCCGGCACCGCCCCCCGAGCCTGGGCAACCGGACGCCAGATCCCAGAGCCAGCGGGCGCTCAGGGCCTGCGATGACCCCGACAGACAAACCAGGACAGCCCAGCCAGGGCGCCCGCACCTGCTCCCTGGCTCAAGCTGCGCTGGAACCCACAGCCAGGCCACTAATGGGCTCCTCGCCCGGCAGCGACCGAGGGGAGTGGCTGTCAACCTGTGATCGCCGAGACAGCCCAGTGTGTGGCTGGCAAAATGGCCCAGCATTACCGTGATGGGCAGCTGGCAGAGAGCCTCGGCCCACCCGGCCTCGCGCGCTGCCCGGCTCTGCTCCGAAGCTCCCACAGCCAGGGCGCCTCGCCCCGCGGGAGCTCCTCCTCACACCCCCGGCCATGAGATCAGCGCCCGGTAGGACGGGCACCCCGTGGAGACGCACACGCACACACACGCACACACAGCTATCCCCCGCTATCCTGGCAGGGAGGAGGATGGACTCAGGCTTGGCCGGGGGAACCGCGGGGCCCAGCACACGCCCAGTGCGGGGAGGCCACGTGGGAGGCCCCCATTCCATCCATTTCCCTTCCTTCCTGCTGTCTGGAACGTGGACGTGAGGGCTGGAAGTGAGCAACTGCCCTGGGCCACCAGGTGACGGCTGCTGGGGACAGAGGCACGGAGTCACCCCACAGGTGCTCGTGCCCTTGACGTGATGTCCGGCTGGCTGTGCCCCAAGAGCCCCCCCGCTCCAGTCCCCCGTGCACAGGGCCAGCTCGGAGCCCTGTCAGCGGGTCTGCGAGGCCAGGTGGTCGTCTGCTTTCTCGGATTTGTGAAATGCATTTAGAAGGAACTTGCAGAACCTGCGCCCTCTCCCCCCACCGTCTTCTGTCCCCCAAACCACCAGCTCTGCCCCTCCACTGCCCCGGCTCCGAGTCCACCTCTGTCCCCCCATCTGCACTTCCCGGGGTCCTGGGCACCTGCCTGGCCGGGGGCGGTGATTTGGTGATCCACCAGTTGGCGGTTTCTGGAAGTTGGCAGGGCTGGCCTTGCCTGATGGCCAGGGCGGATGGCCTGCGGCGGGGAGAGCCGGGGGGCGCGGGCCAGTGACTCAGCTGCAGGCCTGGGCAGTGGCACCTGTTTCCTGGCCCCCAGCAGGAGTGGCGGCAGCACCCACAGGCCATATGGGAGTCCATCTGGCGGGGGACTGGGGCCGTGGGAGGCGGGTGGGAGCGCAGGGGACCCAGTCATCACCGAGGAGCGTGTAGCAACCTGGGCGGCAGCGTGGCCTACAGCCAGGTGCTCCCAGATGCACCTGTGTCGCCTGCCCCTGCCGGAGGTGTGGCCCACCCACACCCTGCTCCTCGGCTGAACCGAAGCCTTTTGGTCGCCCACCCCGGGTGGGGGTGGGGGGGCTTCAGCTTCCGCCCGGCCCAGCTGGTGAACCCCAGTGGTCTCCACCGCCGGACAGGAGCTCTGCCAAGCTGAGCCCGCCCCCCCAGGACCCAGTGGCCGCTGCCTCTTCCTAGCCTCCACCCTGCCCAGCCGGCCCCGGGAGCTCGTCGGCCAGCGGTTCCATGGGTATGGGCTGACAGATGGACTCAGGAAACCGACCCGGAAAACACCGGCTCCAGACCCCTGTTGGCCTTCCCAGCCGTGCGTCCTCCCTAGCTGGACGCCACCTCCAGGGTCACGGCAGGGAGGTGGGTGACAGGTCAGCCAGCGCAGGGCTCTGTGTGCTACTGGCACTGTCCAGAATCTTCTAGATGCTAGGCTGGGCGGGGGAGGGGATGCAGCCAGGAAAGGCCTTGCTCCCACCACCTGCTCTTGGTGAATGACAGGAGGGTGGACAGACAGAGGGAGATCTCCTGTCCACTGCTTTATTCCTCGAACCCCGGCCCCAGCCGGGGCTAAACCAGGACCTGGGGGTTCCCCGGCGGCCTCCCGCGTGGATGGCAGGGTCCCCAGGACTTGAGCCATCAGCCTGCTCCCTCCAGCGTGTGCAGGAAGCTGGATCGGAAATGGTGTTGGGACTTGAACCCGGGCACTCTGACGCGGGTGCAGGCGTCTCAACCTTCCTCTGGCTGCAAACATCGTTGCTGCGTGGAACATGGGCCACGGAGAGGCCACCTGCTGACGGCCACGTGGGTCCCCGTCTCGGCAGTGACCCCGCCTGCCCCTGCCCTATGCGGTGTGCTCCCAGGACCTCACTCACGTTCCCACGTTCTGTCCACCCGGGCGGTTTTAAATCCTGCCCTGGACCCTGAGGCCGTACCCTCCACTTGGCCCCCAGCCTCGGGCCTCCCTCCGCCTGTCACCTGTCGGTGCCGTTTCCAGGGGCAACGCAACTCCGTGGTTTGGCACCTGCTGTCTTCCCTGCCCATCTCCCCGCAGCGGGGACTCGGTCTGCTCCACGCTTCCGTGACGGCTCCAACAGCTGTGCCCCCGACCCACGTGGGAGACCCGATGGACTCCTGGCTCCCGGCTTCAGCCTGGGCCAGCCCCGGCTGTTGCAGGCCATTTGGGGAGTGACCCAGAGGACCTCCTCCCCCCCCTTTCAAGCAGATGAAAATAAATAAGTAAACATTTTTAAAATAAGAAAGCAGAGTGTGTGGGCTCGAGCTCAGTTCCGAGGGTTCTGCTGTGCGCCACACGTTTGAACACCGGGCCCAGCACCGTCCAGAGGGTCAGGTGCGCCCAGCCTTGGTGTCGCCTCCCGCAGGACCATGGGCAGGAGAAGCAAATCTGGAGAAATCCTGCTACTGTGGCTGAGGCCCCGGGCCAGCTCCCCGAGGAGGGCACTGCCCATCCCCAGCGCCCACCTGTGTGCAGCCAGGTGGGGGTGGGGCTGCCCTCAGCTCCTCCCCACCCACAGCTTCTCCGGGGCCCAGGGTCTCAGTGTGGGCCGATGGGTAACAGGCTGCGCCCAAGGGTCGAGTGTGCAGCACTCGCCTGCTCCGACCCCGCAGTGCAGCCAGAGGGCGCCATGGGGGGAGCCGGGACCAGTCTGGCGAGGTCGGGACCCCACAGCACGGTGGCTGCCCCGGTCCCACAGACCGAGCAGGTGCCGGGGGTGGAGGGGCAGCCGCCCTGCTCAGTGGGGCCGGCCCCAGTGCTGCCCATCCTTGGTGAGGCCCCCACCCCAGCCCAAGGGTCGCATTCTGAGCTGTCTCCCTCTGAGGCCGGGTTCAGGCGCCTCCCTGTGTGTGGCGTCCGAGGCGCTCCCTGTCTGACCCGGACCACCTGTCCAGCCTCCCAGCTGCGTCCGGAACCACAGGTTCCCTGCCCTGGAAACGTTTTACGTGAGCACACAGGCTGGTCCACGCTGCGCTGTGCTCCAGGGCCCCGGCTGCTCTACCTGTGTCGGAGCGGCAAAGCCTCGGGCTGGGAAGACCAGGGCGGGGTGGACCAGAGCCAGGCCCTGCGCAAGGGCAGGGAGGGGGCCACTGAGGCTTCTCCTGGTGAGGAAACCGCGGCCGGAGCGGCGTGGCAGTGCACGGACTCCGGGCAGTCGGCCTTCAGCTCACAGAGGACATCACAGCCACACCCCCTCTCCCCCACCCCAGCTCTGCCTGCTGCGCCGGTGGGGGGGGAGGCTTCACCAGGGGTGAAAATCCCCGTGGGGGGGGGGCGGGTGGACGCCCGAGTGCCAAGCTCACGAAGTCCTGCCAGACGGAACCCAGGCACAGCCGGTGGCACTGTGCGGAGCTCAGTCACTCTCCAAGCCCGCGGGGAACAGAGGGTGCTGATGGGACAGGACTGGGCCAGGTGCCCACACCTGGGCGGGGGCAGGGCTGGGTCAGGAGCCCACAGCTGGGCGGGGCAGGGCTGGGTCAGGTATGCACAGCTGGGCGGGGACAGGGCTGGGTCAGGAGCCCACAGCTGGGCAGGGACAGGGCTGGGTCAGGTGTGCACAGCTGGGCGGGGCAGGGCTGGGTCAGGAGCCCACAGCTGGGCGGGGCAGGGCTGGGTCAGGAGCCCACAGCTGGGCGGGGCAGGGCTGGGTCAGGAGCCCACAGCTGGGCGGGGACAGGGCTGGGTCAGGAGCCCACAGCTGGGCAGGGACAGGGCTGGGCCAGGTGCCCACAGCTGGGCGGGGCAGGGCTGGGTCAGGAGCCCACAGCTGGGCGGGGCAGGGCTGGGTCAGGTATGCACAGCTGGGCGGGGCAGGGCTGGGTCAGGAGCCCACAGCTGGGCGGGGGCAGGGCTGGGTCAGGAGCCCACAGCTGGGCGGGGCAGGGCTGGGTCAGGAGCCCACAGCTGGGCGGGGCAGGGCTGGGTCAGGAGCCCACAGCTGGGCGGGGCAGGGCTGGGTCAGGAGCCCACAGCTGGGCGGGGACAGGGCTGGGTCAGGTATGCACAGCTGGGCGGGGCAGGGCTGGGTCAGGTGTGCACAGCTGGGCGGGGCAGGGCTGGGTCAGGTATGCACAGCTGGGCGGGGACAGGGCTGGGTCAGGAGCCCACAGCTGGGCGGGGCAGGGCTGGGTCAGGTGTGCACAGCTGGGCGGGGCAGGGCTGGGTCAGGAGCCCACAGCTGGGCGGGGCAGGGCTGGGTCAGGAGCCCACAGCTGGGCGGGGCAGGGCTGGGTCAGGAGCCCACAGCTGGGCGGGGACAGGGCTGGGTCAGGTATGCACAGCTGGGCGGGGCAGGGCTGGGTCAGGAGCCCACAGCTGGGCGGGGCAGGGCTGGGTCAGCTATGCACAGCTGGGCGGGGCAGGGCTGGGTCAGGAGCCCACAGCTGGGCGGGGCAGGGCTGGGTCAGGAGCCCACAGCTGGGCGGGGCAGGGCTGGGTCAGGTGTGCACAGCTGGGCGGGGACAGGGCTGGGTCAGGTATGCACAGCTGGGCGGGGGCAGGGCTGGGTCATGAGCCCACAGCTGGGCGGGGACAGGGCTGGGTCAGGTATGCACAGCTGGGCGGGGCAGGGCTGGGTCAGGAGCCTTCAGCTGGGCGGGGCAGGGCTGGGTCAGGAGCCCACAGCTGGGCGGGGACAGGGCTGGGTCAGGTATGCACAGCTGGGCGGGGCAGGGCTGGGTCAGGAGCCCACAGCTGGGCGGGGCAGGGCTGGGTCAGGAGCCCACGGCTGGGCGGGGACAGGGCTGGGTCAGGTATGCACAGCTGGGTGGGGCAGGGCTGGGTCAGGAGCCCACAGCTGGGCGGGGGCAGGGCTGGGTCAGGAGCCCACAGCTGGGCGGGGCAGGGCTGGGTCAGGAGCCCACAGCTGGGCGGGGCAGGGCTGGGTCAGGAGCCCACAGCTGGGCGGGGACAGGGCTGGGTCAGGAGCCCACAGCTGGGCGGGGCAGGGCTGGGTCAGGAGCCCACAGCTGGGCGGGGCAGGGCTGGGTCAGGAGCCCACAGCTGGGTGGGGCAGGGCTGGGTCAGGAGCCCACAGCTGGGCGGAGACAGGGCTGGGTCAGGAGCCCACACCTCCCATGGAGGGAGGTGGTGTTGGGCGGGGGAGGGGCCGCAGGGCCTTTCCCTACCCCCTGCACAGTAACCCACCCGAGCAGCAGGAAGCTCGGGGCCTCGGGGAGAGGCCGACTCCCCCCCCCCCGCCCCGAGGTGGGCACCTGCAGGCGACACAGCTGCCTGGCCCTGCTCACGAAGCTTCAGGTGATGTCCCCGGCGGGCGCAGCGGCCTGGGCCTGGGTGACTCAGCGCCGCTCCGAGGCCCCGGTCAGCGGCTGCCGAGGTGAAAGGACTCGGGCTTTCATGTTCTCCAGCCGCGCCACCGCCTGCATCTGCCGCCCACCTTGGCCGCCAGAGCCGGGGAAGGGCGGGGGGCGTCGGGCTGCGCTGGCCACAGCCTCCCTACCCCTTCCTCCAAGGGGACACCGTCTCCCACGTGCGCTGTTCCCTTGAGCCCGAGAGCCCTGCAGAGGGCAGGACCCCACCCCACCCTCCCCTGCAGGAAGAGTGCCCGGAGCCCCCATCCGCTCCTCACCCAGGGGCTTTCCGCGGGGCACAGCTTGGGTAGGGCTAGGGGTCAGCTGGGTCTGAGGGCAGTGCGGGAAGAGTGGAGGAGGGGCTGGGGCGGCAGCTGAGCACCCAGGCACAAGCCCAGCTCCTGGCTGTCCCCAGCCCCTCCCATCTGGCCAAGGGAAGCCACACCTGGCCCAGCTCACCCGGGCAGGGGCGGGCACTGCAGGGGGACTACAAGCAAGCCACAGGCAGCAGGGGCGGCAGCCTGGGGGTGAGAGGACCCCTCCCCACTGCCAGCCACCCCCCCCCCCAGCATTCCCACAAGTGGCCCCGTTGGGAATCCTGGGGCGGGCTGTGGCGAACGCCTTGTGGGTGTTTATGCCATTTTTCTATTTGGGTTTTGATAAATGAAGGCTGGCGTCTCATCAGAGCAGCAATTGGTTTTATAACCAACACATTTACGAAGACCTCCAGGCCACTTAGTCACACTTAAAATCTCATAACTGGGCCAAGGGAGGACAGAGAATAGCGTTTATTCTCTTCTCTGGAGATGACGTTGGCCAGAGTTCAGACTGATCCCGAGAAAGACACGCGTGGTCCAGAAAGGGAAGCCACGGAGAAGGGACGGGTGACGACAGGCACACGGGGCGGCGGGGGGCCTCGGGGGCCCAGGCCCCTCTGACACAGCCGCTCCCTTGGCTCCTTGGGTCACATCCTGGTTTGGGGTCCCCTCCCCGGGGACCAGGTCCGTCCTGGGGCACCTGTTGTCTGCCTTTCCTGAGGCACTGGACACAACAGGTGCTCTGGGCAGGGTGGGCTCTGGGGTGCTGTGAGGGGGGTTCTCGAGGCGACTCTGGGCCAGGCGACCACGGGGGACACTCTGGGTGTAGCTCTGCTGTCTTGGGGTCCTGTGCCCAGCATTTTGGGGAGACTCTTGCTTTCAGTTGACAGAGTCCCAGTGGGGAGGGTGGGTACAGGGTCACAGCCTGGAAGTGCTTCCGGGCCGGGGTGTGGTGGGGGCTGGGGGGGCAGGAGAGCTCTGGGCGGGGCTGGGTCAGTGCCCACCCTGGGCTGCAGGAGGAGGCCCTGACCTGGTGGCCATGGTGGCCGAGCTGGTGGGCGCCAGGGCTGAGATCTCCAGGCTCCCACTGGAGGCAGGGGTCTGACCCTCTGCCCGCCCGCCTGGGGGGTCCTTTCAGCCAGTGCTCAAGCGGCAGGCGTGATTGTCCCAGAGCAACCCGACCCCTGCCTGCGTCTCCATTCTGCCTGTTTTTCCAAAGATTTGTTTATTTATTTGAAAGTCAGAGTTACAGAGAGAGAGAGAGAGAGAGAGAGAGAGAGAGGTCTTCCATCCGCTGGTTTACTCCCCAGATGACCACAACAGCTTCCAGGTCTCCCACATGGGTGCAGGGGCCCAAGCACTTCTTGGGCCATCTTCCACTGCTTTCCCAGGTCATAGCAGAGAGCTGGATTGGAAGTGGAGCAGCCGGGACTCGAACCAGTGCCCATATGGGATGCCGGCCCTGCAGGCGGTGGCTTTACCGGTTATGCCACAACGCCAGCCCTGAAATGTACATTTCTAACACTGAATTGTCAAATTATTGAAAGGCAGAAGAGAGAGAGAGCTTCCATGTGCTGGTTCACTCTGCAGACACCCACGATAGCCAGGGTCCAGGAACTCCAGGTCTCCCACATACCTGAGCCCTCACTGCTTCCGTCAGTCTGTTAGCAGGAGGTGGAGCCGGGACTCGAACCCAGGCCCTCTGGTGTGGGATGCAGGTGACCCAAGCAGTGGCTTGACCTCTGCCTCGCGGCCTAGCTCTGATTTCTTTAAATTAATTAACTTATTTATTTATTTGCAACTCAGGGACAGAGGGATCTTCCATCTGCTGGTTCACTCCTCAGATGGCTGCAACAGCCAGGGCTGGGCCAGGCTGAACCCATAGAAGCTGCATCCGGGTCTCCCACAGAGTGCAGGGGCCCAAGCACTCGGGCCACCCTCTGCTGCTCTCCCAGGGAGCGGGCAGCTGGACTGGAAGCAGAACAGCCGGGACTCGAACCGGCACCCCTGTGGGATGCCAGCAGCGCCGCCTCCCACCGTGGCCGACTTCCTCTCCCCATCTGGTCCTCCCCGGAGAAATCCCGAGAAGCTGCACCCTTGGAGACCCGCAGGGGGCTGCTGACCACTAACCTGCACCCCTCACCCGGGTCCACATCACCGCCCCGCGTCCCCCCGTGCACAGGAGGTTGGATCTGGCCCGCGGGAGGGAGGGAGGGAGGGAGGGAGGGAGGGAACCCGTCCGAAGTGAGCCCGCAAGGCCTCTTGCTCAGTGGCCGAGCCAGGGACGCCACTGGCCCTCAGGCACCCGTTAGGGTTTCCATTCCTACAGCAAACACTCGAGGCCACCGACTGTGACGGGGAGAGGTTGTCTGCATCCCAGGCCCGAGGTTCAAGTCCACCTGGGTGAGACCAGGACAACGCGGGCCCTGGGGCGGCAGCTCAGAGACGGAGACCCCGGGGGGCCCGCGGCGGGGCTGTGGGCAGGGACGCGTCCGTCTGGGGAGACGCAACGCTCTGGCAGTGGCGGCAAGGGTCGCACACGGGGTGTGTGTGCAGGCCCCGACCTGTGCTCACAGGAAGAACGGCGGGTGTTATCTCTCTGCTTGCAAGAGTAGCTATTCCTGGCCGGCGCCGCAGCTCAACAGGCTAATCCTCTGCCTGCGGTGCCGGTACTCTGGGTTCTAGTCCCGGTCGGGGCTCCGGATTCTGTCCCGGTTGCCCCTCTTCCAGGCCAGCTCTCTGCTGTGGCCCGGGAGGGCAGTGGAGGATGGCCCAAGTGCTTGGGCACTGCACCCCATGGGAGACCAGGAGAAGCACCTGGCTCCTGCCATTGGATCAGCGCGGTGCGCCAGCCACAGTGCGCCAGCTGCAGCGGCCATTGGGGGGGGGGGGGAGTGAACCAACGGTAAAGGAAGACCTTTCTCTCTGTCTCTCTCTTTCTCTCACTGTCCACTCTGCCTGTCAAAAAAAAAAAAAAAAAAAAAAAAAAAGGCCAGCGCCGTGGCTCAACAGGCTAATCCTCCGCCTTGCGGCGCCGGCACACCGGGTTCTAGTCCCGGTCGGGGCACCGATCCTGTCCCGGTTGCCCCTCTTCCAGGCCAGCTCTCTGCTGTGGCCAGGGAGTGCAGTGGAGGATGGCCCAAGTGTTTGGGCCCTGCACCCCATGGGAGACCAGGAGAAGCACCTGGCTCCTGGCTTCAGATCAGCGCGGTGCGGTGGCTGCAGCGCGCTAACCGCAGCGGCCATTGGAGGGTGAACCAACGGCAAAGGAAGACCTTTCTCTCTGTCTCTCTCTCTCACTGTCCACTCTGCCTGTCAAAAAAAAAAAAAAAAAAAAAAAAAAGAGTAGCTATTCCTAAAACAACCTGATTCTTCACAAACTCTCCTGAAAAAGGACAAGGGGAAGACACCCAGCCTCCACGTTCTCGTGTGTTCCAGGGTCCAACAGGGGAAGGCAGGGGGGGCTCCCCAAGCCTGCAGGTGCACCCCACGGCCCTGGGCTCTGCCGGGTCGCCTACGCCAGGTTACTCAGCTTCCCTGCGCTGAAGGGACCCAACAATGTCAGCTGAGTCGCTGCAGACATTGACCTGGGAGGACGTAGGGTGCACTGCTGGGACCCCTGGGCCCCAGGACAGGAGGGGCCCGGGTCTGGGGAGCGCCCCTGCGATACTTGTGGGCGTCCCTTGCTCCCCACACCCTCAAGGAGAGGAGCCCCAGGAAAATGCAGACGCTGGCCATGCGTCCGGGCGAGGCTGGCACCGTGTTCCGACCGCCAGGGACAGGCGGTGAGCGAGGGCGGCTCAGATCCAGGCTGAGACGTCCATTTAAGAACCTGCCGTCACGGTGACCCGCAGTGGGCCTGGGAGCGGCGGACGGATGGCCACCGGGGTCAGGACGCCCTGATGGTGCCCCTGGCTGGCGAGCGTTTATGGAACAAGCCGGAAGCACTTTGGAAAGTGCTGTCTTTGCCTTCCCCAGGGGCCAGGGGCTTCCCGCCCGCCCCTCCCCTCCCACCTGGCCGGCCCCTCCCATCTGTTCAGGGGCTGGCATGGACTGCGCCTGCCCCACACCCCTGAGTCACGCCTGCTCTGACCAGAGGATGCTCCACAGACCTGCCCAGACCCAGCAAGGGGGAAGGGGCCTCCGGGGCTGCTGGCACCACGTGTGGGGAAATGGGCCTGACTCCAAAAACACTGACCTGGGACAGAATCGGAGTCAGGACCCCCGCACCTGTCTGTGCCCGGCCCCCAGGGCAGCAGTCAGGACCCCCGGCCCCCACCCTCCCCACACCTCTGTCTGTGCCCAGCCCCCAGGGCAGCAGTCAGGACCCCCGGCCCCCATCCTCCCCACACCTCTGTCTGTGCCCAGCCCCCAGGGCAGCAGTCAGGACCCCCGGCCCCCACCCTCCCCGCACCTGTCTGTGCCCGGCCCCCAGGGCAGCAGTCGGCCTGGCGCTCATGCACCTGTCCCATCAGAGGCCGGCGCCAGGCGCTTGCTCAGGTCTCTTCCGACTGGGAGGGGCCTTGTGCACCTGCAGGACCCCCGCCCCTCCCACCCCTTCATCCCCATATCCAGCAGAGAAACCCAGGGACAACCACAGCTGACGCTCCCCAGCCCTCTCGGGGGTCACCGCCCCCTAGCCTCCCCAGGGCCCTCCTGAGCCCCTCCCCCCAGGAAGCGAGCCTGCCTTGCCTGTCACCTGGGAGGCCCAGATTCACCAGAACTTCGGGGGGGGGGGGACCCTGCCAGGGGGGTGGGCTTGGAGCCGGGGTCCGGGCAGCAGCCCACACCGCAGTCCACGTCAGGGATGGCAAGCCAATCTCAGCGTGAAGGGTGGGGCTGGGAGGACACCCCGGGGCGAGCACTGGGCTCTGACGTCACCAGATCGCTGGGGCCCTACGTGGAGACAGAGCCTGGTCCCCACCACCCAGCATCCCCACGGTCTCCAGGGGCCAGCCACTGTCCCCCATTACCCTGAGCCTGCCTACCTCTCCCCCACGGCCCCCAGCACCCCCGCCCCCAGCTGTGGTTGTGCAAGGGCACGTGTGCGAGACTGCAGGAGTGATGTCACAAACAAGCATGGGTGTAGGTGGTGTACGAGCTGGGGCGTGAGCCAAGTCTGTGCAAGTACGCAGTGTTGTGTGTGGTGGTATGTCAGGACCTGCGTGTTCACACGTGTGCACAGGTGCGTGTACCCCCAGGTGTGTGCACAGGTGTGTGTACCCCCAGGTTATGTACACAGGTGTGTGTGTGTATATCCCCAGGTGTGTTCACATGTGTGCACAGGTGTGTGTGTGTGTACCCCCAGGTGTGTGCACAGGTGTGTGTGTATATCCCCAGGTGTGTTCACATGTGTGCACAGGTGTGTGTGTATATCCCCAGGTGTGTTCACATGTGTGCACAGGTGTGTGTGTGTGTATATCCCCAGGTGTGTTCACATGTGTGCACAGGTGTGTGTGTGTACCCCCAGGTGTGTGCACAGGTGTGTGTACCCCCAGGTTATGTACACAGGTGTGTGTGTGTGTGTATATCCCCAGGTGTGTTCACACGTGTGCACAGGTGTGTGTGTGTATCCCCAGGTGTGCGCACAGGTGTGTGTATCTCCAGGTGGTGGGCACAGGTGTGTGTGTGTGTGTATCTCCAGGTGGTGGGCACAGGTGTGTGTGTATGTGTGTGCAAACCAGCCCTGGTAACCTCGTCCTGCCCAGAATTCCCTCTGTTTGGGCAGTTCAGGGGGACGGACCACCTGCCCTGCCCAGCCCAGCCTCGTGGGGCCCCTGGGCACAGGGTGGACCCTGGGGGCTGCACAGGACCAGGGCTCGGGGTAGATTCTTCCTCCTCCCCGGGCGGCAGCCTCTGCCCCTGGCCTGGGTCACCGTGCGGCCCCTGCCCCGTGCCCTGCTCTCAGCTGCCCAGGCAGGGCCCAGCCTCTGGACAGCACACAGACCCCAATCCGTCCTCCAAATCGGATTTGCCTTATTAGGTTATTGGTGCCCTTTGGAGAAAGCATCACCATGCCTGGCCGATTTCCTGATTGAATAATTCATCACAAACGAACTCTTCCTACAAAAACAGCACAAAACAGCCCAAGCCCTGAAAGCCCCCAGGGCGGGGGTGGGAGGCTGCCACTCCTGCCCGGGGCGGGGGGGGGGGGGGGCCTTGCTCCGCGGGGAGTCACCTGCCACGCGGCACCCACTGCGGCTGCTTAGGGAGAGAAGTGATAGCTGTGGCCAGGCGGGGCCTCTCGGGCTCTGCTCCACCCCGTGTCACCTGAGCCCCATCTCTTCAGGTGGGCTGGCGGCAGGGCGCACAGGCTGCGGGGCTGGGAGTGGGTGCTTCTTGCCATGGGGCTCAGAGGTGTGGAGCCACCTGGGGCTGTCACTGAGCCAGGGGACCTCAGGGCACCCCCGATGCCAGCCACCCCCCCCCGGGTCTGTCACTGCTTAAGGGGAGGGGTCATCGGGGCCCTCACGCCCAAGCTGCTATGACACAGAGACATCAAAGTCTGAGACAGTGACGCGGGACACCAGTGGCCATCTGGTCTCCAGGGGGGAGCTGCTGAACAGGCCCCACTCCCACTCATGACAGAGCATCGGCCACAACGGCTGGGGTGCTCCAGTGCACATAACTCAGCACCCGAGGGTCAGACAGGGGTCTGCAGCTGCCTTAGAATCCACCCCGCGCACAGGCACCGGCCCAGAGCTCCGGACTCCACTGGAGAGCCCCGGCTGGAGCCGGCACCCCGCTTCCGATCCCACTCCCCGAGATGCGGCGGGCAATGGCTCGGGGACTTGGGTCCCTGCTGCCACCAACATGAGAGACCCACAGGGAGTCCCAGTCCCTGGCTTTGGTCTGGCCCAGCCCTGGGGTGCGTGCACAGGTGTTGGGGGCACTTGGGGGATGCACAGCAGCTGGGCGCTCTCTCTGCCTTCCAAATACACAAATAACAAACAAATAAATACAGAAAATGATCCGCCCCTCCACACACACGCTCATCATTGATCTCTTCATTTTGCTTCTGGAAAATGGCTTTCGTGACCCCTCCAGCCCCCGCCCCCGCCCCACCGCAGAGCACAAGGCAGTCAGAGCATCTCCCCTGGCCCCCGGCCCCACACAGTCCTTCCAGCCGCTGGCCTCGCCGTCTGCCCGGTGCCAGCCGGGCCGGCCACCGCATCACAGCACTAGAGACAGCAGCTGTGGGCTAACGGCTTGGAGGCTACCGGCCAAGGCCAAGGTGCTGGGTGGGCCGTGGCCGTGGGTGTGGGTGTGGCTGCTTCTTCGGTGAGCCCACGAGGTGGGGGGAGGGAGGCAGGGCGGGGTCCCGCCCTCACGACCCCCACAGGCCACCTCCTAGAGTCCACATTCTGTCCCCGACACCCAGCTGCAGGCCCCGTGCCCCTGTCCTGTGCCTTGGTATCAGTGGCCCCGCAGGTCAACTCTGCCCCGGGGGGACCCCTTGTGAGGGTCAGGGTTGAACTTGGACTTCTCCCCAGCTGCGTGCTGGTCCCCAAGTCCTCGTGGAGCTGACGCCTGGGCCTGCGGGGTGGGGCTGGCGTTGCCCAGGGCACAGCAGGCAGGTGGCTGGGGCGGGGGCGGGGGGGGGGGGCGCGGGGGGGGGGCTCTCCCAGGATGATGAGAGCGGGGGCTTGCTTTTGATCAGTGACAGACAGGAGCACATAATGGCCTAATTTATGCTGGAATTTGGGCTCGGAGAGGCTGGCCCTGTGGTTACACGCCGGCTCCTCGCTCAGCCGGCACTGGCCGCCGCTGCCCCTGCCTGGGCCCCTGCCTGGGCCCCTGCCTTCCCCGGGCCATTTGCATTTTCTTTTCTTGATTTGCTCCTCCGCTGATGACTTTCGTATCTGAAACTGTGAACGGCAAAGCGAGGTTGCGCGTGGGGCTCGCATCTGTCCGCGGGCAGCACCCAGGGCTCGGCCGGCCGCAGGCGGAGAGCCGACCCCTCCCGCGGGGGCGCCCAGCTGGCATGCGGAGGGCCCGGCGCCACGAGGGGGCCCGGCCCACGAGCCGAGCGAGCAGCCGCACAGCCGGGACGGGTGGAGGGCTCGCCTGTCTGCAGGGGCCGCCTCCCACGCCCGGGGCCTGTGTGCCAGTAAAGCTTTGTGGAGACTTAACAGGACACACGGGAGGCCGGCTCTGCTATAAAGGGCGGGCGGCCCCTCCTCCGCCTCCCCTTGGACCCCAGCCACCAGGCGTTCCCTCCTCTCTCTCCCCGCCCCACTCTGCAGAGACAGGAGGAGCCCGCCTTTGGTGTATCGCTAGGGGTTTGGGCCCCAGCACGTTCTTGGGTGCCTGCAGCAGGTGCAAGTGAGCTGGACACGGTCCAGACCAGGAAGGGCGTCCAGTGGACCTCTCCCTGCGGGCCAGGGAGCCATTGCCTGTCCTGGGAGTGTGGCCAGCCCGATCCCAGAGTGCCAGCCACTCAGTTCAGGACCCGCCCCAGCCCTCGTCCTGAGGTCCGCCACCTGAGGTCCGCTCGGGGAGGGTCCCAGCCGCAGGTCTGGGGGAGTCTTCCGGATCTCCCCGACAGCAGTGCAGGGGCCCCAGCACTTCTTCCATCCTCCACTGCCTCCCCAGGTGCACTAGCAGGGAGCTGGATGGGAAGTGGAGCAGCCGCCCAAACAGGACACCAGCTTACTGCTGTGCCACAGCGCCACCCCCTCTCCCCTGCCCGGCCTCCAATGCGCCCCAGGCCCCGGGATGCCCCAGGCTGGCCAGGATGGGTGGAGCCGCTGAGGCCCGGCCAGGGGGACCCAGAGCTGCACCTGGGCAGCCCCAGCAGCAGGGGCTGTTCCCACCCTCCTGGCTTCGGCTCCAGAAGAGCTTCCTGCAGACCAGGGCACGTCACCAATGGGCAGAGGAGCCAGACCCCTCCCCTGCTGTGGAGCCCCCAGCCCCCAGGCAGGCGTCGTGGGGAGAGGCTCAGCACGTCCCACAGGGGACAGCTATGCCTTCTGCCCGCGCCAGCCCATAGACACCGGCAGGACCAGGAGGCCTGGGGCCCAGCCCCTCCTCCCCTGGGGACTGCAGGCACCTGCTGTCCTGGGCACCATCTCCCTGGAGGGGCCTGGTCTCCTGGGCTTTGGGAGACACAGCTGGTGGTCACAGAGGCTTCTTGCTGACCGGAGGCATCGTTGGCTGGCACAGCCCCCGCCCCCACCCCCTGCCGTGTGCGTGGTACAGCCTCTGTTCCCGACACACACACCCCACCCCAGGGCTGGGGCTCGAGAACTGGCGAGAAGCACGCCAGTCGTTCCGGACTTGGCGTTCCCGGCGGGAACGGAGGCTGCAGACCGAGAGCTGTCAGGCACGGCGGCACCTGCTCGGTGAAATGTGTCTGGCCGTAAATGTCACCCCGTGCGGGCACTCCCCGCCCCCACAGCCCGTCTGCTGAGCCAGTGTCAGCTGGGGGAAGGGGGCTGGGGTCCTCAGCGCTCCAGGCCCTGCCCACCACCAGGGCAGGGCTCTCAAAGAAGACAGCTCCCTCCACAGGGTCTCCCTCCGCCCAGGCGTGCCCAGCAGGTGCAACACGGGGGCACCAGCTGGAGGGGTCACTCGAGGGCCTGGGGCTGTGGCGGGGGGGCTGCCCCGGGGGCTCTCCTAGCTCCGGGACTCTGCTTGCCTCCCTTGGCCAGGCCTCAGCGGCCACCGGAGGCTCCCTCTGCCATCCTGGGTCACCCTGGGCCAGGGGGCAGCGGGAGGGAGGGCGGGAAACCCACCAAGGGGAGAGGCTGGCGGCCACCGTGGACGCATGTCGGATGCACCCCAGCTTTGCTCAGGGACTGCAGAGCCAGGAAGACAGAGGGGCCCGGCCGCCTGCAGCCACCCCGGCACCACCGCACAAGGCGACAAGCTTGGGCCACCTCTGGGAGGGGCCTTCAGGGACCCCAGTGGCCGGGAGGGCACTTGTGAACAGATCCACGCCACGCACAGTCCACGGTCCGCGGGGCCCAGGTGTCCGCCAGCCATGGTCGCACCCCCAGTGCCTGGGGCTAGCGGGCTGCACAGGAGGAGGGGCTTATTCTGATTGGCAGTTTGGGAGTTTTGGAGTTCACCCTTTGAAGTGGGGCTGAGGCCAGGAACCCTGCAATGGGGGAGGGGGACCTTGCGGAGAGCAGGGAGAGGGAGGGGGAGAGAGGCCGAGCCCAGCTCAGCCTTTTTTTTTTTTTTTTTTAAAGATTTACTTATTTGAAAGACAGAGCTACAGAGAGAGGGAGAGACAGAGAGACAGACAGACACAGATCGAGCACTGGGACCAAGTCCCGCCTTCGCGTCCCAGCAAGCTCCCAGCTAATGCGCCTGGGAAAGCAGCGGAAGACGCCCAAGTACCTGGGCTCCTGCACCCGCGTGGGAGGCCGATGGCGCTCCTGGCTCCTGCAGCCATTTGAGGAGTGAACCAGCGGATGGAAGACCTCTCTCCTCTGCCCCTCCCCACCCCGCCTTGTCATTGTGCCTTTCAAATGGATTAAAAAAAAAAAAAAAAGAGGAAGAAACTCCGGGTGGCAGGGCCTGGCTGGGGACAGCAGAGCTGAGCTCCAGGCTCCTGAAATGGCCCCAAAGCTTCCCGGACGGAAGATGGGCGGGGGCCCACCTGACGCCTGGTTGGGGCAGCCCTGGCCGGGAGGGTGCACCTGTGTGCTCACTGCTGCCCAGCTCTGCAGCGGGGGCCCCAGCTACGCGTGGGTCCAGCCAGGGGCAGCAGCCAGGGCTTGGAGGGCCCCGGGCCCAGGCCTGCAGCAGCATGGAGGCTGCCTGCCGGGGGCCCGGCCCCTCCCGCGCCCCGGTGGACTTGAATAAGAGCTCCGATTCAGAGGTGCCTTCGCCCCATCTCCCTTAATGGGCTTAATGTCTCCGCCGAGCTCTAATGCGAGCAATTTGCCTCCCACGCGGATTCCAGAAAAAACACCCACAATGGCTCCTGTCCACTTTAGCAGAGAAAATAAAATAGTGGGAAAATAATAGTAAAAATTACCCTGCAGCTTCCGCCAGCTTTGTTTTTGTGTCTGTGGCTGGCGGAGGCTCCTCCCCCCAGGTCCCGCATCCCTAACAGCGAGACCGTTCCTGATTAACTCCTGGAGGCCGTGACCTCTGGGAAAGGCACGCCCCACAAACCAGGAGCGCCTGCGGTAATTAGAGCCGTGCTAATTGGGCTAATCGACAGCTGCCGCATTAACCGTGATTAGTCATGGCCCCCACCGCATCTCCTACGCCCAGGGAGTTCTGCAGCTGCTCCCGGCGCTGTCTGTGATCAGGACGTGGCCCCAGGAGCAGCACCCGTCTCAGGGGGGTCCTCTTCTTCCTGTCACTCAGTCGTCAGGAGCGTGACAACCTCATCCCAGGAGCTGCAGTGGGCGCCGTCAGCTCGCCCACAGCTCCGACACAGGCTGGGCCCCAGCCTCCCCGCCCACTCCCTGCTGCCCTCTCTGGGCAGCTGCCCTCGGCTTGCTGGGCCCCCGGCTTCCCAAGCACAGCTCTGGCCTGGGTGCCGGCCTCTGAGACTCCCAGGACAGCTGGGCGGGCGGCAGTTCTTCCTCCTTGGCAGTGACCCCAGCTGCGGTGGGGTCACGACTCTCCAGTTCTGGAAGGTTACGGGCTGGTGCTCTGTCCGCTCTTAGTTCCCCACGGCCTGGCGGAGCCTCGGGGCAGGCAGTGGGTCCTCCTCCACATCCCAGGAGCTGTCACCTCCCAGGGGCTGTGGCCGGGTGTCTCAGAACCAGCTCCTGGGCCAGCGCCCCGCCCATGAGGGTCTGGAGGTCGGCCTGCTTTCATCACTCCGTGGCCCAGCCTTTCCCACCGGCACAGTTTTAGCCTCCTTTTTAAGAGCTTCCTACTGGCCGGCGCCGTGGTTCACGGCTAATCCTCCACCTGCAGTGCCGGCACCCCGGCTTCTGTCCCGGTCGGGGTGCCGTATTCTGCCCCTGCCCCAGTTACTCCTCTTCCGGTCCAGCTCTCTGCTGTGGCCCGGGAGGGCAGTGGAGGATGGCCCAGGTGCTTGGGCCCTGCACCCGCATGGGAGACCAGGAGGAAGCACCTGGCTCCTGGCTTCGGATCAGCACCCTGGGAATCAAGGGAAGGGAGAAACTCTGTCTCTCACTGTCTACTCTGCCTGTCAAAAAAAAAAAAAAAAAAAAAAACAACTTCCCACTTGGTAATTCAGCGCTCCTCTGGGCGACAGCACTGTCCATCTGTCTTCAGGTCTCTCCTGAGCAGCCAGGCATTTTACTTAGTCTGTTCTTTATTATTTTTTAAGCTTTAAAGGATTTATTTTACTTATTTGAAAGACAGAGTTACAGAGAGGGAGACGCAGAGAGATCTTCCATCCACTGGTTCACCCCCCTAATGGCCACAACAGCCGGGGCTGGGCCAAGCCGAAGCCAGGAGCCAGGAGCTTCCTCCAGGTCTCCCACGTGGGCGCAGGGGCCCAAGCACTTGGGGCATCCTCCACTGCTTTCCCAGGCCACAGCAGAGAGCTGGATCGGAGGTGGAGCAGCTGGGACTCGAACCGGCGCCCATGTGGGATGCCGGCACTGCAGACAGTGGCTCAAACCCCTACACCACAGCACCCCAGCCCACTATTTTTTCTAAAGATTTATTTTTATTTATTTGAAAGGCAGAGCGACAGGGAGAAGGAAGGACAAAGAGGGATCTTCCAGCTGCTGGCTCACTCCCCCAGTGGCTGCACCGCCAGGGCCGGGCCATCTTCCACTGCAGGTGCCACAGCTGGGCGCCGGGGAGGAAGCAGGGCAGCCAGACGGGAACGCCGCCGGTGGTGTAGGCGGGCTCCACTGCGGTGACGGTGGCCTGGCCCGGTTATCTGGGCCTTGCTCAGCCTGTCCCACCAGGGCCACCTGGACCCCCCGGTGCCCTGGTGGCCGAGCGAGCAGCAGGACTCTGCCTGCCTGAGATTGCACTGCAGCTCCACGCCCTGTCCCCGGGGGTCTCCACTTCCTGTCTGGTGGTTTTACAGGGTTCTGGCGGCTGCCCTGTGGGCCCCTGGGGTGGCTGGAGGGGTGGGAACCCTGGGAGGAACATGCCCTTTTCCTGTTCGGTTCCCCAGCCCGGGGGGCCGGCCCGGGGCCTGGCTCCGGCTCCCACCATAGCAGCCGCCACTCGTGCGCAGGTGTGGCCCTCGGCCCTCCCCTCCCACTCCCGCCCACACCGGGAGCTCTGTTCCCTCCCTCGTGTCTGGCAGTGTCTTTTCAGGATTTGCTGGTCCACACCTGGATGCTCCGAGCCCATCCCCTGTCGGCCGCTGGCCCGGGCAGGAAGGCGCCGTGTCACCATGACGGCCACTCACATCTGTCTTTTTAAAAACGACATAAAGCTGCCGGGCATCGCGTGCTCCCCAGGGCTCAGGCGCCTTTGCTTCTCCGGTTTCTTCTTCTGGGGTGAATGATCGCGCTGCGCCTCCAGGAATTCTGCCAGATTTGTCACTTTGTTTTCCAATTTCCATCTCCCTTTGAAGACCCGGGACTTGGAAACCCTGCCTAGCGGGGATTGGGCAGGGGCCCGCGTGTCCCCTGGGGGCCATCTCTGCTGTGAGCTGCATCCTTGTGAGGCCCCTGGGGTGGCCAGGACTGCCCCGGGGTGGTGGTTCCACACCTGCAAGGTGACCGCTCGCAGCCAGGAGGTCAACGCCGATCCGCCCTCCCCGCCCCCGCCAGGAGCCGTGGCCTGTTCCTGTCTGAGGCCGGGTCTGCTGGCTGTGTGGCTGTGCAATTGTCGCACCTCCCTGCCGCACTGAACCCTTCTAACACGGGACAGCTGCGTTTGCCCTGGGACTTCCTCCCTGAAGTCGTTTGGTGTCAGCATTGCGGCATCAGCCCTCTGGGTTCGTGTTTGCTTGCTCTATCGTTGTCTATCCATCATCGGTCACCTGTCTGTCTGTCTGTCTGTCTATCTATCTATCTGAAAGGCAGTAAAAGAGAGAGGTCTTCCATCCGACGGTTCACTCTCCATATGGTTGCAATAGCCAGGGCTGGGTCAGGCTGCAGCCAGGAGCCGGGAGCTTCTTCCAGTCCCCCACGTGGGCGCAGGGGCCCAAGCACTTGGGCCGTCCTCCTCTGCCTTCCCAGGTGCATTAGCAGGGAGCTGGATCTGAAGCGGAGCAGCTGGGACCGGAACTGGTGCTCTGACTGGGACAACGCTGGCGATGGAGGTGGCAGCTTCCCTGGGGACCACTGCTGTCATTTTTAACCCTTTCCCACCTGTCCTGTGTTCTCACAAGTAACCACACATGCCTCTTCATGTAGCATTTGGTTAACTTTAGCGATTTCAGTCAGTCTCAAAATATTTGTTTTAATTGGAGTAGTTAATACATTTCCATTTAATTTAGTTTAAATATATGACGGTACTTCAAAAAATTATGGAAAATGGATTTAAAGACAGAGAGACAGGCAGAAATTTCCCATCTTCCCGTATGCCTGCAACATCCATGGCCGGGCCAGACTGAAGCCAGGAGCCAGGAGCTCCGTCCAGGTGTCCCACATGGGGGGCAGCGACCACGCACTTGGGCTGCCACCTGCTGCCTCCCAGGGGGCCATGGCAGGGAGCTGGAATTGGCAGCAGCGGGCTGCCGATGTCCCGAGCGCCATCGGAGCCACAAGGCCAAACACCTGCCCTGGCAAATGTCCTTCAACTCCGTTCCCCACGAACCCGCTGTGCCCTGCCTGTTTGGGTTTAAATTCGCCCCCATTTGTCCCCTGGGTCTTATTTGTCCCCCGTCCTTCTATTTGCTGTCTGCACTGTGCCACATAAACTCCCAGAGAGGGAAAGCCTGCAGGCCGAGGAGGAGGAGAGGAGGCCGGGGTGGCTGGGAGGGCGGGGAGCGGAGCCCCCTCCCACTGCAGCCGTCCTGCCATGAGGGTCCACCCCTGAGCCGCACCGAGCCCGGCGGGGGTCCCTCTGTGCCTCACACCGCTGCCCGTGCCACACAGCCTGAACCCCCCGTGTGCTCAGCTGTCGCCTGCCGTCCCGGGCCGCGTGGGGCGCCTGAGGCTCGGGGGAGGGGGGGGACGCCTCTCAGCGCCCGCTGCTGCAGGGTCAGAAGCTCAGGGGCCTCTGGCCAGCAAACCCCGCCCCTGCGACCCAGGACCCCTAACCTGCAGAGGCAGGGCTGTGGGGTCGCAGGGGCCGAGTCCCCCGGTGGAGGTCAGGGAGGACTTGAGGTCTCGGTGCGCCCCCTTCAGGGCCTCGTGCTCGGGCACGCTGTGGGAAGCCCTGCCCAGCTCCCCACCCCGGGTGACACCAGTGACACCAGTGACAGCTGGTGGCGGTCACTTCCCGGGGCGGCAGCTACGTCGTGAGGGGCTCTGTGGCCTTGGAGAGGGCGTTGGGACCGGGAAGCCAGACCCACAGCTGGGAGAATGGAGGCGCTCGTGGGGCTGGCCGACCCCCTGCAGGAGTGCACGGCCGCGGCGCTGGGTTGCGCACCCGTGGCTCCGGTGCCAGCCGCTGAGGCTGGCTCCCGCCGGTTCCTGTGCTTGTCCCCCAATGTCACGTGCACTTTGCCCAGTTCTGCAGCGGAGACGCTGCCATGGCTTTGCTCCAGGCCTCCAGGCTGGCCACGCCTGGCTCCCCTGGCCCAGCCAGCAGGCCCGCTGGGGCTCAGCCCGAATCCACTGTGGGTCCTCTCCCGCCCTGGGCGCCCGTCAGAGCCGTGTCTCCCAGGCTCAGGGCATCGGGACGGGCACTGTGCTCTCGGAAGCCGGTGCTGCAGCCGTCGCCTGCACTCCCGGGGTGAGGTGGGCAGACGCGGAGGGGACCCCGTGATCCGCCCTGCCAGGTCTTTGTCCCCTCCCCCCCACCGTGCACAGGGCTTGCACGCCACCGTCCCGACGTCAGTGTCCCCCAGAACTCCCAAGCTGAGACTCAGACCCCCGGTGTGACTGATTCAGAGGTGGGGCTGTGGAGGTGCGGGGCCACGGGGGCTGCCTCTCAGGAACGGGAGTGGAGGCGGCGAGGGGACAGCCCCGTGCCTCCCCCAGTGGCACACAGAATAAGGCTCCAACTCCAGCGGAGAGCGCCGGCTCGTCTCCACCCACTGGCTCACTCCTGGCCAGGACAGGTAGATGGACAGAATGACAGCCAGAGCCTGGCGCGGCCGCTGGGAACCGGCCTTCAACTGGAGTCACTCCAGGACGTCTGGCTGCTGCAGGGCTGGGCTGGAGAGTCAAAGGGAGACAGGACAGGGACCCCGAGGCGTGGCCAGGGGTCTCTGCCCTCCCTGCCCCCCACCCCTCAGCATCCCAGCCCCTCGAAGCACACAGCTCAGTGGCCTTAAACGCCAGCGGCAGTGGTGAGGCTGGGCGGCCCTCAGCACCCTTCTCTGCCTGCAGCTCTGTCCCACCCACCCCAGCTCCCTGGCGCCACCTCTCCAGGTCTCGCCTGTCTCGTGCGTGCGCCCGTGGCCGCTGCTGGGCGCGCTGGTGGCCGCACCTCCGGTACACACCAGGGTGGACCTGCTGCAGCACAAGGCAATTCTATTCGTAAGGTGTAAAAATATTTGAAAGGCAGAGCAATGGGTTCACTGCTCCAACAGCCTCCAAAGGCTGGGGCTGGGCCAAGCTGACGCCGGGAGCCAGGAGCTCCATCCGGGACGTGGAAGGCCGGGGCCAAAGCACTTGGGCCATCTCCCACTGCCTTCCCAGGATGCTTGGCAGGGAGCTGGTCTGGTGTGGAGCTGTGGACGCAGGAGCGGGCATCGCAGGCGGAGGCTTAGCCCGCCGCGTTCTGAGTGTTGAGGAGCACACCGCTGCCTCCCCGTGGCCACAGCCATTCTACCAGGAGGGCACAGGGCTCAGACGTCTCCATGCCCCCTGCCAGCACTGCTGCATTTTTTTGTTTTGACAGTAGCCCTGAAGGCGAGGAGTACTGTGGGCTTCTCAAGGTGCCCTGGGGCAGCTCCTCCTGTTTGTCGGACATTCGCATCTCTGTGGGAGACCCGTCCACTCAGAGCAGCTGTCCACTTTTTTTTTTTTTTTTTTTTTTTTGACAGGCAGAGTTAGACAGTGAGAGAGAGAGAGAGAGAAAGGTCTTCCTTTATCGTTGGTTCGCCCTCCAATGACTGCTGCAGCCGGCGCACTGTGCTGATCTGAAGCCAGGAGCCAGGTGCTTCTCCTGGTCTCCCATGGAGTGCAGGGCCCAAGCACTTGGGCCATCCTCCACTGCACTCCCGGGTCACAGCAGAGAGCTGGCCCAGAAGAGGGGCAACCGGGACAGAATCCGGCGCCCCGACCGGGACTAGAACCCGGTGTGCCAGCGCCGCAGGTGGAGGATTAGCCTGTTGAGCCGCGGCGCCGGCCGCAGCTGTCCACTTTTCATTGGTTCTGCTACTTCTCTGCTCGTGCCGGGTACCGATTCCGTACCACGTAAGAGATTTGCAAGTATTTTCTCGTTCTGTGTGGTCTTTTCCTCTGCTGGCAGGATCCTTTGAGGCACATCTGACATTTTTTGCGAAGTCCACATCCGTCTATTTTTTCTTTTGTTGCCTATGCCTTTAGTGTCTTATCCAAGCCAGCGTGGCCAACTCTGACGGCACAAGCTCTGCCCTATCTTTTCTTCTAAGAGTTTTTTCTTTTTTTTAAATTTACTTGAAAGGCAGAGTTAGAGAAGAGAGAGAGGGGAGAGAGGGAGGGAGGTCCTCCACCTGCTGGTTCACTCCCCAAATGGCCAAAACGGCTGGGGCTGGGAAGGCTGGTTTACAGCCAGGAGCTTCCTCCAGGAGGCCTCCCACGTGATGCAGGGGCCCACGCACTTGAGCCATCCTCCACTACTCTCCCAGGCGAATTAGCGGAGAGCAGGATCGGAAGTGGAGCAGCCAGGACTCGAACCAGTACCCATATGGGATGCCAGCCCTGCAGATGGCCGCTTTACCCACTTTGCCACAGCGCCGGCCCCTCTTCTAGTTTTTAGGCGTTTTAAGTCTTTGATACATCTTTATTTTTGTACATGGTGTTGGATAAGGATCCAAGTCAATCACTTTGCTGTCAATACCAAGTCATCCTAGGATCCACTGTTGGCATATGTCTTTTCCCCATTGAATGGTCTTGATGTTATCAAAAACCAGACCTCACGTGACAGGTTGAATTTCAGACTCCATACACTTCATACCAGGACCACACTGTTCTGATGACTGCAACTTTGTATTGTTTTTATTTTAAGATTTATTTTATTTGAAAGAGAGAGTTACAGAGAGAGGTAGAGACAGAGAGAGAGGTCTTCCATCCGCTGGTTCACTCCCCAAATGGCCACAATGGCTGGAGCTGGGCTGATCTGAAGCCAGGAGCCAGGAGCTTCCTCCAGGTCTCCCATGTGGGTGCAGGGGCCCAAGCCTTTGGGCCATCCTCCACTGCTTTCCCAGGCAAAGCAGAGAGCTGGATCGGAAGTGGAGCAGCCGGGACTCGAAATGGTGCCCTTATGGGATGCCGGCACCGCAGGAGGATTAACCCACTACACCACAGCGCCGGCCCGGGAAGAGCTGTGTCTCTCTGCCTTTCAAATCAATCAATCAATCAATCCCGCATTAAGTTATGAAATCTGCAAGCTGAGTCTTCCGATCCTGGTTTCCTCGTTCCACTCAGCATTATTTTGCCTATTCAGGACCTCCCGAGATTCCACAGGAATTTTAGTGTTTTGTTATTTCTGCAATGTCACTGGGGTTCCAGCAGGGGTCGTGCTGCAGCCGTCCGACACTGTGGCCCTATAAGGCGTTAGGAACAGGTCTTGGGTTTCTGCCACGGTGCTGGTAGTTCCCGTGGGACTCATCAAAGGCCTTGGAGACAGCGGTGAACACCACGTCACGTCTGCTTCTCTCCCCCGGTCCTGCGGGGCACTGAAAGCCACACTTCCGCCAAGAGCCACGGGAACACGGCCTGACCGGCAGGTGCCCTCCTTCCCAGACCTCGGCCAGCTGGTTTTATTAATGTACGTAGGAGAGGGAGGGAGCAGCCAACCCACAGGAGGGAGTTAGGAGGAAGGAGGGAGGGAACTTTGTAACTTGGGTGACCTCCGGGCAGGCTGTGCACCCAGCAGTACTCAGCCAATGAGCCAGGGGAGGGACCTGCGCCTCGCTGTGACTGCTCACCACACCCCCCACGCGGCACTGGCTCCGTCCATCTCCTGAGGGGACAGGCGAGGATATTCCATGGGTGAGGAAGCCATGCCGCCTTCAGCCTTCCTGGGAAACGAGACACGGCAGGCACGAGGCCTTCAAACACTGGATCTTCACAGATGAACTTGGCTCCCAGGGAGGGCTTGGGCCTGCTTCCTAACACTTGATCCCAAGATTAGACAAATCCCCTGCCCTGGTCCTGGGCAGCACTGGACATAGGCAGGTTCCTCCCCCACCAAAGTCAAAGTCCACCATCCGGGCCAGGGCAGTGGGGGCTGTGTCATCCCTGTGGGCTGGCATCCCACGCCCAACTCAGCCTCTCCCGCTGGGAGAGGGGGCTCCCTGCTCACAGCAGGACCTCAAACAGCTCACAAAAAATGGGATTAAAGCTGTTTATTTTGGTGCAATTTTGAAATCCACAATCCTTTTTGCTTTTATATTTTTGATAACACTTTTTCAACAATGTGGTAGTTTAAGATTTATTTATTTATTTGAAGGACAGAGTTACAAAGAGGTGAAGGGGGAGGGAGGGAGAAGGGGAGGGGGAAGAGGGGTGAGAGAGAGAGGGGGAGAGAGAGAAATCTTCTATCTGCTATCTTCTCAGGCTCATTAGCTCCAGAGAGAGAGGGAGGGAGGGAGGGAGTCTTCCATCTGACGGTTCACTTCCCAAATGTCACAACAGCCGGAGCTGGGCCGATCTGAGCCAGGAGCCAGGAGCTTCTTCTGGGTCTCCCATGCGGGTGCAGGGCCCAAGGACTTGGGCCATCCTCCACTGCTTTCCCAGGCCACAGCAGAGAGCTGGATTGGAAGTGGAGCTGCCGGGACTAGAACCAGCACCCACAGGCAATGCCAGCACTGCAGGCGGCGGCTCTACCCGCTAGGGCGCGGCACCCCCTCTTCCTATCTGCACTTCTAGGAGCAGGACCCCCGTGTGTAAGGACTTCAAAACACCCTGCAGCGAGCCCCCTTCTCCATGAACTCAGAGCAGGGGCAGAGCATGGAGACAGCTTCGGGGCCCTCACTCCAGACGCAGGCACTGGCTGGCCTGGGAACTCTCCACAGCCAGAAGCCGGCTTGACCCAGGCACCCCCCAGGGCCAAGCACCCGCCCTCCTTAAAGAAACAAAACACAAGACCGACTGGTTTGAACACTGGAAGAACACAGATGGTCCACGCGCTGGCCCACTCCCCGGAGGCTGGTGGCAGTCGGCCCCGGGCTGCTCGGGCGCCTGGCAGGGCACCGTCTGTGTGACACGGGGGACACGGTCTAACCGTGTACATTACTTCCCACCTTTTGTTTGCATTCTAAAAAGAGGCATAAATTACACCAATAAAACCCCAGGTTTTCTGGCTTATTTAAGGAAGGTGATAGTGGGTGGGGGAGACCGTCTCTCCCACCCACAGACACCCACCAGGCCAGAGGCGCAGGCAGACTGGAACTCGGTGCAGGCCTCTCACAGGGGTGGCAGACCACACGGCGCTGGGACAGCAGGAAGCCGATCAGGAGCTGGGGCCGGGACTCGATCCCGGGCCCGGTACGGCACGCTGGCGTCACAAGCAGGGAGTGGGAGAGGCCCCTGCCCCCGACGGCTGTCCCTTTCTGCCACCCCCCACAAAGGAAGCCCCGTGCGGCTCTCCACCAGCAGTGCCCGGGGCGCCTGTCACACACCGCCCCCTTGAACCCGGTCATTTTCCACCGCGTCCATCTGTGGCCACGCACTCAGAGCTGCTGGTCGTGAGGCAGGTGCGTCCCTGACGAAAGCACGGAGCTGCTAAGAACAGAACGTGGCCAGGCGGCCTGTTTCCCGGGCTGGACGGGTGCTGGACGGTGAGCCGCGTCGCGCCGGACTTGAACTTGCAGCCCCTTAGCGATGCCCGGCGCCCCGCCCGCCCACCCACCCCGCACATGCTCGCCTGCTCCTCTCCTTCCCGCTTACTCCCGGCGTGAGTCCTGACACCTGCCCGGCGCCCACTCCTTGCCTGTTCATTGTGAAGAGCAGAGAAACTTCCATTGAGAGTCCGCTTCTTCCCGGCTCCCGTGGTCTCTGCTCCGAAGCGTCCCTGTGCACACGGGTGTCGGTGTCTGCCCACGACACACACTCACCCCGGCGACGGCAGTGGGGGCGCCTGCCTCTGGGGTGAGTGCTTTGCCAACAGGGACTGTGACAGTCCAGCAGGTGACGGCGCGGGCTCGTGAGGTGAAGCCGGTCACAGCGAACGCATAGCTGGCACCTGGGACAGTGTCGCCACCGGCCGCTGGCTGCAGGGCGAGCCCGAGCGTGTGGAGGGGCAGGTGCCCCGCAGGGGAGACACGGCGTCCCACCTGGAGTCATTACGGACACCTGGGGACCACGACTCGAGTGTCCGCAGGGCTGGGGAGAGCCAGACGAGCCGGAGGCTCAGGGAGGCCGTGTCCACGCAGGGGTGAGCACGGAGGCCCCCCGCTGTGGATGTGCCTGCCACCGAAGCAGAGGGCCAGCACCCCCGCGCCTGTCTGGTTCCTGAGGCCCAAGCAAGGGACAAGGGGTCGCTAGGAATAAAGAACCAGGCTTTATTTCTGCTGTTATTTTTAATACAGGTATTGTATTGTAGACATCTGTCAGTCTCAATTCAGTCCGGCTGACTCGGAGAAATCCAAGTCTAAACCAGCCGGGTTGGGCGGGGGCGCAGACTCCCACCCTCGGCTGGCCCGACACACGCCACACACGAGCAGATCAAACGCCGCCCCAGGAAGAACCCACCCAGCGCCCTCTCCTTCGCACCGAGTGGCGTCCAAGAGGAGATGGCGTGACCGAGGGTGGGAGGGAGACGCCGGCCGGCGGGGCTGCGGCGGCAGGAGACGAGCGTGCCGCCCGCGCCGGGCTTCCCTGAGGCAAGCGGAAGGGGCCGTCTCCTCTGGCGGCGCCAGTTCCTGAGAACACGAGACAGTCTCTTCCGACACAGTCCCCGAGGAGGCGGGCACGCGGCTCGCCCCCGCCGGCTGTCCCAGGCTTCCCATGACTCCACGTGCCTGGAGAGCGAGGCTGGCCTGGGGACCTCGCGGAGCCTGCACACCACTTAGGATGAGAGAGTAATAGGAAATAAGGCATCAGACATTTGATTCTTTTATTTCCATATGCAATGTATTGTTTAGGCACGCTGCTTGGGATGCTATTTCTAAAAAAATTGTTGGCCATTTTTCAGAATATCCTTTTGGTTTTAAATACTGGTCAGGAAAAACAAACGATGTAAAAATACGTGGATAATTTTCTATTACAGAAAAGAAAAACTGACTTCCATCTAGAAGTGCAGGGGGAGTGAGCCGACCCCCCCAGACGGCAAGGGGCAAGGGGCAGTATTGCTTCAGCTGTCAGAAGGCTGCGGCGCGGTTACATAGAAAATTATAAATTACACTGAATTCGTATCCAGAATCACTGTATGTACACAAACCAGCTCTAGAAAACACACTGGTTCAGAGTTGACGAGCGGAAGCCTCACAAGGACGGTGGGGCGGGGCATGCTCGGCGCCGGACCCCACGCTGCCGTCCGAGTCGGGCCTGCGGACGAAGGGCTCCGGCTCCGGCGGCAGCACGGGCATCTCTGGGCCTGGCCCGACCGGACCCGAGGGGGCTGATCTGCGGACTGCTCTGAAATGTTCACTGGGGATACTGTTAACTGGGAAATTTTGGTGAATGGGTTAACAGGCAGATGAGCTACCAAAACCAAACCAAACCAAGAAACCCAAACAAACCCAAACCAGAGCCACACACACTCCAGTGTCCTAGCGTCTCACCTGTGGGGATAATCAGTCCCAGCAAACAAGACTGAACGGGACAGATGGCTAACAGTGCCGCCAGCTTACCACCTAAGCTGTAGCAATAAATACCGCATCTCTACCAACACTCACATGTTTGAGCCGTGTTAATACAGAAAACGATTACCAATCAAAACCCGGTTATAAAAAGAACACCAAATAGTTCTTATTCCAAATCACTTCTGTGTAAGAACAACCAAAATAACACTTAGAGGGAGCTTCGACTCCACAACTCCTTGCCAACCTGGAAGAAAAACGAGTTCGGAGTTTTGTACAAGGTGAAAAATGTATGAAAATCGCCTAATGCTTTGGTCACACTAACAACTGTCAAATAGTTATGTTTCAAATACAATAGATCTGTGTATTCACTTTTATAAAACTATTCTTACAGCCATTTGAACTATAGATTACGACTATTATTCCATGGGCGGCAGGGTCTTATTTCACAGGCTACCCGTCATTTAGAACAATACAATATAAACATACGGAAAAACTCTTGGTATTTGTCAATGTGCAACATTTTTACACTTCTGGATTTCTCTGTACAGCGTCTCAGATCTGGAGCGGGAGGTCGCTGGTCCTGATCCCTTGCGGAGTGAGTGCAGCAGTGGGGCGGGGCTCCCCCGGCCCCCCAGGCCCCGAGGTGGCTCCGCAGTCCTGTCAGCAGCCGGCCGTGGCTCGTCATACAGGGCCATTCACCGACGCGTCCCCCAGGCTCGGCTGCTCGGGCCTGGGGAGTAAGACACGGACATCTGAGGCACTGGGGACAGCGAGGTGAGGAAGGCGTCCGACCTCGCCTGGCTGCCGGCAGTGACGCCGCAGTGACCCCAGGCCAGACCGGGTCGTGGACAGCCTGTGCTGGGACCCTGGCCGGCCCCGTGGAAGTACAGGCAGTGGATTTTAGAAGGGTGCCCCCAGAGCCCTCGGGAGGCCTGGAATCCACAGAGAATCCTCCGTGACCCAGGATTCTGCCACAGGCAGGCTGTGGGGACATGGCGTCGAACGAGCATCTGGCTCAGAGCTGTGCGGACAGGAGAGGTGGGGCAGCACCCCAGCCCAGTACTGACCCAACGCCAAGCCCCCGGCCTGCCGGAGTCACCACTGGACGCCTACGGTGGTCTTCAAGGCTTTACCAGGAGACCGGGACACCACCACGCTCGGCTACAACCAGAACGCCTACCCTCCTGCCCCCCTCTGCAACCAGCATTCGAATTCACAACTGGGCTGCCTGCAGCCACCTGACACCGGCTAGCTGCGCCAGGCCACTTCCAAAGACGACCCTCCCTGCTTTGACCCGGGGACGCCTCACCGTCGAGACAGAGGCAGGGAGGCTGTGGGCGGGACACAGCCGGGGCCACCCAAGTCAACTGCTCCAGCTCTCTCAGCTCTGCCTTCTCCCCCGTGAAAGGGGGCAAGGCCCCTCTCAGCCCTGGTGGCCAGCGCGGGGTCCCTGGAGAGGCAGTGCGCAGAGAAAGCCTCGCTCAGCAGCACACTGCGCACCGCGCATGCCCTCTCAAGTGCGCGGACAGATGTGCGAGGTGCTTGGGCCAACAGCCCAGTGGGCTGCATTTTTAAGCTTCTGCCAACGCAAAGGACCACAGGATCTGGCTGTGACAGGAACATGGGGACAACGCGGGATCGTCACCACTTCCATCCTCAACACGGCAAGCGCCACTAGGGACACAAATGGGGAGCTGGGCTGGGGCTCTGTGGAAAAGTCCCCTGGTCCCCTGCCTCTTCCTCCCACGTCACCACAGCCAATGCTCCAACAGTTCCCACAAGGCCATGCATGCCTGCCGGCAGACTGACATCAGACACAGGCCGTTTCTCTGGCTTTCCTGAGAGGACTGGACACAGCGCTTGCTACGCTGCGAACAGGTTTCAGACCAGCGAACGGTGAGCGCCCCCTGCTGGCTCCTCTGGTCAGGATGTGGGGAATGTTCAGAGCTGCCGGGCCAGGCCGGAGACAGGACTCCTCTCCCGTCCCCTCAGGACGGAATACACAACCTGAGATGTACGGAACCAGAAAAGTGAGCTCTGGGGTGCTGGGCCAAGCCCCTCGTCCAGGGGCAGGTCCCTCTTCCGGCACGGGCCCTCCGCGGCTGAGGGTCTGCCTTGTCCTATACCTTCAGACCACTGGCTCAGTCTAAGTAAAGGGGACTGGAGAGAAAACATCACATCCCATGTCACTCGGCCCTGGGAGTGGGGTCTCCACACTTAATCAGGACAAGAGAAAGTCTTCGGGGGAAAACCCAGCCACGCACACGGAATCATTTCAGAAGGGACAATGTTCTGCTCCATACACCAAGGGCCTCTGGGCGAGCCCCTCCCGCGTGTCCGCTTATGTCAGGCAGGGGGCACTGTGGGAAAGCAGGCCTCAAGACCTGCTGCCACCTGGCAGCTGAGTGGCCTTCTAGGCCAATGAGGACCCCAACTCTGGAGTGGAAAGTACCACCCTTCGACTTGGGGAGGGGGACAGGCCGACCCTCCCGTTCCCAGAAATGTCTACACAGCCAGGGATATAAGTGACTCTAAGGCGGGCGCACTGGCCTGGATGTCTGCAGTCCCCACCCCAGGTGCTGAGGCCTCCCAACCCCCAGGAGACGAGAGGTAACCCGGAGCGAGGGGGTGGGCGTCTGAGGACACAGGCAGTTACCTCTGCTCGGGACTACTGCTGGGGGGCCGGGGGGTCGTGCGCTTGGCTTCCGCCGTCTCGGGGCTGTCCTCCGTGTCTTTACATGCAGCGTCTTGCGAGGTAGAGAGTCTGCCTTCCTCACTGCAGGAGAGAGGGAGACGCAGGTCGCACACGAGGAGCAGGGCCTGGGGCCCAGCGGGCGGGTCACATGCAGATGGCTCTGGTCATGACCGGCACGGAAGCAAGGCCCTAGGGCTGAGCATGCTCAGGGACAGTGATCACAGTGGGGACACAGACGGGGGCTCAGGAGAGGGAAGGGCCACACGCGGGAGCCGGGAGGGGACGTGATGCGGCTGGAGTCGGAGGGGCGTCCGTGTCACTGTACATACCGATAGGATTTCAACACTCTGAAGCCAAGTGTGCAAAACAGAAAGAGAAATGTACAAGAGTTTCAGAACACTCCAGGAATGAGGAATCGGGGAGAACTACGTCCCGACTGCACGGGAGCAAGGCGGCAGATCGGAGGCTGTCAAAGGAACCTGTTTGAAGGAGGGGTCTCTGGTTACAGCATCTGCTGGCAGGGCCAAGCCTCCGTCAGGGGCCAGCGGGACCCCCCGGGCTGCATCACCCGAGTGCCCCCACGCCACGCAGGAAGTAAAGCAGCAGGAAGGGGGAGGGAAGCGCAGACGCTGTCAGGACAGAGAGCGACCCCAGGACACAGGACGGCGGGAAGTGCGTCCCCTCGCAGGCAGCGCTGTCCTCAACTCTGCCTCCTCTGCCCGCGATTCCCGCTTCCGTACCACGTAGCACGTCAGCCCCCGAGAGGAAGCGGTCGGGAGCCCGAGGCCCCACCCCTGCAGAGTGTGTTCCGACCGGAACCCCGAGTCCCCACCCCTGCAGAACGTGTTCCCACCGGAACCCTGAGTCCCCACCCCTGCAGAGCGTGTTCTGACCGGAACCCCGAGTCCCCACCCCTGCAGAGTGTGTTCCCACCGGAGCCCCAAGTCCCCACCCCTGCGGAGCGTGTTCCCACCAGAGCCCCGAGTCCCCACTGCACCAAGCAGTGTGTTCCGGCAGTGTCAGTGGGTCAGCTCTGTGCTCACTTTGGAGGTCGGCGGTGAGAGCAGTCCCAGACCGTTGATAGCCTGGTGTATTTTGTGAAGGTACTTAGCTATTATAGTACACTTTAGTTGCTTGTTACTTCTTTTAAAAAAGATTTATTTATTTACCTGAAAGAGTTGGAGAAGGAGAGACAGACTGACCTTCCATCCACTGGCTCACTCTCCTGCTGCTCTGAGCCCGGCTGCAGCCAGGAGCCAGGAGCCAGGAGCTTCCTCCAGGCCTCCCACGTGGGTGGCAAGGGGCCAACTAATTGGGCCATCTTCTGGTTTCCCAGGTGCATTAGCAAGGAACTGATTGGAAGTGGAGCAGCCGGGACTCAAACTGGCGTCCACATGGGATGCCGGCACTGCAGGCGGTGGCCTAACCCGCTGCCCCACTGCCTGTTACTGAGTGAGGAATAGTCACTAAGTTTTCAGACTGCTATTTCCCCCAAAAGCTTTGCTGCTTGCTACTGACTTATCTGTATCTGCTGTTTCCCTCTTCTCTGATCTCCTTTTCTTCCCAGGAGTGCCTATAAACTTTCACGGCCATGGACGTTCTTCCTCAGTCCTTATTTTAAAATGAATACATCTTAGGGCTGGCACTGTGGTGTAGCAGGTAAGGCCGCCACCTGCAGTGCCGGCATCCCATGTGGGTGCCAGTTCATGTCCCGGCTGCTCTACTTCCGATCCGGCTCTCTGCTATGGCCTGGGAAAGCAGTGGAAGATGGCCCAAGTCCTTGGGCCCCTGCAGCCGCGTGGGAGACCCAGAGGAAGTTCCTAGCTCCTGGCTTCGGAACAGCACAGCTGTGGCTATTGCGGCCAACTTGGGAGTGAACTAGCGGATGGAAGACCTCTCTCTGCTTCTGCCTCTCTGTAACTCTTTCAAATAAATAAATCAATCCAGGAGCCAGGAGCTTCTTCTGGGTCTCCCACGTGGGTGTAGGGGCCCAAGCACGTGGGCCATCCTCCACTGCTTTTTGGAGGCCATCAGTAGGGAGCTGGATACGAAGTGGAACAGCCGGGACACGAACTGGTGCCCATGTGGAATGCTGGCATTGCAGGCGGTGACTTCACCCCAATGCCACAGCGCTGACCACTAATACCTGCTGAGATTCTTGCTTGTAGTTCACTGATAAGTGATACGAGCTGACCATGTTCTGTGATCAGCCTTACTTGTTTCTAGAATCCGGATGTCACTGCCCGAGGACTGGCCTTGAGGTGCAGCAGGCTAAGCTGTGGTGCCTGGGTGCCTGCCTCCTTGTCAGTGCCAGCTGAGAGTGTCAGCTGTCCCTTTGCAATCTCACCTCCTATTGGTGCACCTGCGAAGGTAGCACAAGATGGCCCAGGTCCTTGAGCTCCTGCCACTGATGCGTGGGGTGTGGGAGACCTGGGTGGAGCTCCTGGCTCCAAGCTGCTGCAGGCATTTGTGGAATGAGCCAGTAGATGGAAGCTCTCTCTCTTCTCATCCCCACACCTGTGTCATGCTGCCTTCTAAATACACAAACCTTAAAAATCCATTTGCCTTTTCTGAGGGCAGATTTTGCAGATTTTGTATTTTCTACAGCGATTAGCAGCCAGCACGCATGCAGCATCCTGTAGTTCACGCAGCGACGGCCCGGGTGCTGGCGAGGCCGCTGTACCGCGTTTGCTCCACCCCTCGTGTCCCCTGAAACCGTGTGCTGGTGCCCTGTGTCCATCACGAAAGGGCCCCGCTCTCCTCCGCCCGGCAGAAGTGGTTGTCTTTTCATTTCACAGTGTCTTTAGGGGACTTTAAAAAGTAACTAAAGTCAAATGTGCCAATATTTTCCTTTTCTATCTGGCTTTTTATTGTTTAAAAAAAAGGCTTACTCCCAAACTGTAATGATATTTTAAGTTATCTTCTAAAAGCTGTAGTTCTATCTTTCGTATTTATGTAGAAAATCAGCCTCTAAAATGACTATTTCATGATTTATTTCCAGTCTCGATACTTTCATTCTGGCTCCCTGCATTTGCTAGGACCACCACCCACTGCTGGCAGAATTCGAACGTGTCGCTGCTGAAGACAAGCCCGGCCGTCGGCTTCCTGCAGACACTCCTAGTTTCACGTAGTTACTCTGTTCAGAGACCAAAGTCGTGAACAGCTTCAACTCTCGCCAACACTTCCCGCGGCCTGATGCCTGTGAACTGCCCCAAGAGCTGTCACCAGCCACTCACTGTGCAGCACCAACGCCATCCTCACGCCTTACAAGTACATTGCTGGACGTGGTCTACAGCTTTCAGTTTCCAGTAAACACGCCCCTCTGTGGGAATCGGCCTGCAATCAAGGCGTCTGCGTAATGGCCTCGCGACAGCTAGGAACCACCCCTTCCCCACCCGTCACGAGCGGGTCATGCAAGGTGCTGGCTTCCTCGCCGTGTGCAAGTGTGGACAAAAGCTTCGTCCTTATCCTCTCAGGATTTAAGTGTTTAATTCCCACTATGAATCCCGTTTTGACCCTCAGTCTGCAAGCTGGCTTTGTTGTCACTTTGCTGTTGGCTCTCCGTCCAGAGACCGCCATCAGCACCAAACTTCTGCTTGGGCTGGGCCATGCTCTGCAGCCTCCATTCAAGTTAGTTTCTTGTGACCAAAGACTTGTCAGTTCTCATAATCCTACCAACCCACTGGTCTTAAAACAGACGCTCCCTGACTTGCAGCCCAGTGGGCTGAGAAGGCAACACGGGGCACTGAGCAAAGCCAGCGGTCCCCTCCGTGGTCTTGGGGCTGACTGGGAGCTATGCTCACTGCCACTGCCCGGAATCTGGGACAGGACTGAAAGACACACCAGCAGCCCAGGAAAAGATAAAAACCTGGGATCTGAAGTCCAATTTCTACTGCATGTGCACTGCTCCTGTAGCGTCCTAAGTCAGAGGCCATCTGCAGTCTCTGGGCCAACATGCACCCAGGGGCCAGAACGCCCCATCTGTCACATTTGCTGATGGAGATGCTAGAAAGACACCACGCTAGTTTCTGAACACTCGCCTGAACTAACCGAAACCTTTTCATGTTTGACGTTTCTTCCCAAGACCCTCCCAACAACCACGCTGACCGGCAGACCGGCCCAGCTACCTTTTGAAGACCGCGGTCTCCGTCTTGGCGTCCACAGTGAGGCTGAGTGTCTCCTTCATGCCGCCGTTCATCACCGTCTCGGTCACCTTGCCTGTGCTTTCCGCATCCTCCTCTCCGTCAGAGCTGGCTTCCATGGCCACACTACCTGCCACTGATGAGAGCAGACCGGGTGGTCACACCCAGCTCATCCACAGGAGCGCCACCCCTCCTCTGCGCAGACTCCTCTCCCCGGAGAGCGAGGAGGCTGACCCGGCCTGCCTGCTGTCCCTGGCCTGGGCTCCCCAGGAATGCCCACCAGACTGGTCGCCGGTCTCCTGCATTAGACCTGGGAGTGCCCCAGCCCCCAAGCACAGTGACACCAGCAGACGCAGCTGCTCCCGTCTGCCCAAGCCCAGCAGGGCAGGCTGCCGCCTCGCCCCGCCCCCACCCACTCGGTTCCTCTGTGGCGTCCTGCCGGATCATTCCCCGGTTCCACAGCAGGAGGCCACGGGGCACAGTGGTTAGGGGCCAGCTTCACCACTTCCTTCCTGTGGACCGCTGGGCCAGGAAGCTCCTCCGTGCCCACCAAGGGGACGAGTGACTCTTCCCAGAGAAACACTGGGGATAAAGGAGGCCACCTGTTCCAACGCGCAGGAGAATGACCAACGGGCCGACACAGGCTGGCTCCACTCCTTCCCCAGGGCCCCACCCCATCCTCATCCTTTTCCCAACGACCGACTTCTCTGACCCCTCCATGTACTTCCAATTTCCCATCACGCCCCGTGCTAATTCCTCCCCACCCCCAAAGGCTCCACTAACCGGTGGAGAGCAGTTCAGGCCCAATGGGAGGACAGAAGTGAACACTACGGGCAGTCTACAGACACCAATGGCCACGTCACTGGCTCCGAAAGCTGAGAAGACACCCCAGGCTGAGCAGGCCCAGACCCAGCCACGCCCTCTGACTGGGCCCCAGCTTGGAGCGGCCGTGCCCGCCTGACTGTTCCCCCGCGTGCTGCAGAAGCCATCCCTCCTTCCCGGCCTCAGCGTCCTATGTGCACAGTGACAGTGCAGCTAACTTGGACCCTCACTCTTCCAGAATCAACATGCTGCCTGTGGTTCCTGGGCAGCGGCCCTGTGGCTGTCAGACTCGCTGTCCCGTCTCCCGGTTGCTCTGAGCCCCAAGCCCGAGAGCCGAGCCTGTTCTACAGACTGGCTCTGCACACTCACCCTCTGGCTGTGCGGCCAGCGCGGACACACTGGGAGTCAGGGGGTCCAACGTGTCAGTGCTGGTTTCCATCTCCACTGGAGAATTGCTCCTTAAAGAATCTTTGGTGCTTTCAAGAACAGACACAGTCCAGATGTCAGCAGTGGGGAACGGCCCTCAGTAAACCCATCATTCCCAAGGACCAGCAGACGACCAAGTGCTGTCTGCCGGAGGAGCGCGGGGTCTGAGCACGAGTGGGCGCTGGGGTGGGGCTTCGGAGCAGATCTGGGACAGGCCTGGCCATGGACAGTCCCCACCCAGGCCTGGCCATGGACAGTCCCCACCCAGACCTGCAGGCTCCAGACCTGGCCATGGACAGTCCCCACCCAGACCTGGCCATGGACAGTCCCCACCCAGACCTGACCATGGACAGTCCCCACCCAGACCTGCAGGCTCCAGGCCTGGCCATGGACAGTCCCCACTCAGACCTGCAGGCTCCGGGCCTGGCCATGGACAGTCCCCACTCAGACCTGCAGGCTCCAGACCTGGCCATGGACAGTCCCCACCCAGACCTGCAGGCTCCAGGCCTGGCCATGGACAGTCCCCACCCAGACCTGGCCATGGACAGTCCTCACTCAGACCTGCAGGCTCCGGGCCTGGCCATGGACAGTCCCCACTCAGACCTGCAGGCTCCGGGCCTGGCCATGGACAGTCCCCACCCAGACCTGGCCATGGACAGTCCTCACTCAGTTAACTGCTGATCTACTACTGGGGTTGAGCAATATACAAAGGCCCTTCCTGCCTGGGAGAACTGACTTCTCAACCGTGACTGCTGCCAATCACTGTGGTGGGTGGGGACACTCCCACTCCCCTGCTGCGGCAGTCCTCGGCTAAGCCCGAAACTGAACACGGACGGCATTACCAGGAGCAAGCTGTCAACAAACCAAGGGCACTCACAGAAAATAGCACAAGGGACCGGCATTGGGGCACAGCAGATGAAGCTGCATCTGAGATAACAGAGTCCCATGTGGGTGCCAGTTCAAGTCCCAGCTGCTCCACTTCCATCTCCATCCAGCTCCCTGCAAATGGCCTAGGAAAAGCAGCAGAAGATGGCCCAAGTGCTCGGGCCCCTGCACCCACGTGGGAGAACTGGAGGAAGCTCCTGGCTCCTGGCTTTGACCTGGCTGAGTCCTGGTCATTTTGGCCATCTGAGGAGTAAACTAGCAGATGGAAGCTCTTTCTCTAACCCTTTCAAATAATCTTGAAAGAAAGAAAGAAAAAGGAAGGACGGAAGGAAGGAGAGAGAGAGAGAAAGAGGGCCAGCGCTGTGGCACAGTGGGTAAAGCTGCAGCCTGCAGTGCCCACATCCTATGTGGGCGCCGGTTCAAGACCCGGCTGCTCCACTTCCGATCCAGCTCTCTGCTATGGCCTGGGAACGCAGTGGAAGATGGCCCAGTCCTTGGGTCCCTGCACCCGCGTGGGAGACCAGAAGAAGCTCCTGGCTTCAGATCAGCACAGCTCTGGCAGATGGAAGATCTCTCTCTCTCTCTGCCTCTCTTCTCTCTGTGTAACTCTTTCAAATACATAAATCTTTTTTTTTTTTTTTTTAAAGGAAGAAATAAAGAAAATAACACGAGGTGGGAACCTGACTGTCTGTACTGGAGCAAGGCTGATGAAATAATTCCCAATGTTTTGGGGACGTTTTTCACTTGCGAGAGAAATCTCACTCACGCCTCCAAACTGTGGTTTCATGCTATGATCACTGCTACGATAGTCTCTGGTGGTCTGAGATGGTAACAATCCACTCACAACAGCCTGTCTCCTACCTCCTGTATCTCCAGTGTTGTTTATAAACGTTACTCATGAACACAGGGAAGTCAGCAGTGGCTGGGGGGGCGGGGGGGGGGGGGGGACGGGGGACGGGACCATTTTCCAGTAGACAAACACGCAGTGTATCAAGCTAAGTCTAACGAGACATCAAATCCACAGCTACTACTAAAGTGCTTGCAGTACTACCTAAGAAAGTTCTGAAATGACAGGCTCTGTGCTTGAGAAAAATCAGAAGTCCAGGCTGACAGATCGCCCGCTCTTGGCTCACGGCACCAGGTGAGCTACAAGTGGAATGCAAATCCCCGCTATCTACCGCGCTCCGCTCCGCACGGTCCTGCAGCGCTGCCCCGAGGCCTCAGGAGCTCTCGGCCTCCCGGGCTCTCTGTCCCCACGGCTCGGAACCAGAAGAGCCCAGAGGTCCTGTCCTGGGACCACGTCGTCAGGCGGCTTCGCCTCGTGCCTCCTGGGGGACGGCAGGTGCCGGCTGCTCTCTGAGGACGCAGAGCTGTCACCCTGGCGCCCAGGATGTCCGTCTCCCTCACGACACTGCATCTACCTGAGGAGCGAAGGACGGTGCCCACCACTCCCAGCACCTGGCGGACAGCTGGAACGCACCCGTGCCCGCTCACCTGAGGGACGACGTGAACTCTGTGAACGACGCCCAGCCTGTCTCTTTCGCGGGCATGGGCTCCTCTGTGCTCCACACGTCAGACCCCACGGAGTCTAAGGGCGCCCCGTGGGTGGTCTCCATTGGGACGTCGAAGTTGGCTGACCAGCCGGCTGCTAGAAGAGGGGGATTTCAGGGGAGCCCATTCAGCAGCTTGAGCTCACTGACGGCACTTCCCAAAACAGTCAGGCCAGGACGAGGTGAGCGAACTGGGCTGAAGCAGGCGAGGAGGGGCACACCCGCCCAGAGGAGCCCGCGGCCCGCGCCTGAGCGGCCAGGGCCACGCTTCCTGGGGCCCGCGCCGGGCTCAGCACGGCCGCCTCGCCCTGTCTGCGGCCTAGCGCTCTCCGTGCCTTCCTAAGAGCCGCCCTCTCCCTCGAGCTGGCAAATCCGCCTTCCTGGGCGGTCTGTGCAGAGCAGGCAGAGCGGGGTCCTCCTCAGCTCCACGGTACAGTTCTCAGCGCCCTGCTGCTCGTCTCCCCACTCCCCTCCCTGGCAGCAGGGTCTCGGGCAACTTGTCCACAGTTCCATCACTAGCATGTGGCCCAAGAGCCTGATGGGAACTGAATTACGGAGGAAAGTCTGCTCCCCCTCCGCCCGGGGAGGGGCCCTGGGTCAGAGGCATCCAGTGGAGGCCTGCTGGATGGTCAGGAGGGTCCCACTGGGCTCCCAGGTTCTGACAAGATCTGCCCCTGGACGGGTTAGGCCTCTGAGGTGGTGGTGGGAGGGATGGTGTTGTGGCACATCCCATGTGAGTGCTGGTGAGTGTCCCAGCTGCCCCAGTTCCAATTCAGCTCCCTGCCTACGCTCTTGGAAAAGCAGCAAAAGATGGTCTAAGTGCTTGGATCCCTGCCACCCAAGGGAGAGGCCTGGAGGAAGGGCCAGGCTCTGGGATGGAACCAGTACATGAAAGACACCTGTTTCTCCTCTCTGTAATTGTGCCTTTCAAATAAATAAAATCTTAAAATAAAAAAGGCCTTTCAGGGTACTAGAAGCCGGTCAGTCTGAGGGACCTGGACGGTGCCTTCACACGTCCACTTTGGTGAACTTTCAAGTCTGGCTGACGTCAGTCTTCACGACAAGCACTGGACACACCAGGGCTCTAGTCTCACAGATGGACCAGGAAGAGCGTTCAACTTTCAAGCTTCAAGTTGCTTGCTCTGGTTTATTCCGTTCATGATCCTAAAAACCAGTTTATTTCCTCTCTTTTACAGCCCCGGTCTTTTCCTTCCTGCGCCATCGGACACTCTCTGTGGCCAGAGGAGTGACTGCCAGAGTGCAGATTCACGGACCGTCTCCTTCCCTGAAGCCTGCTCCCTCTGTTCCCCCTCCAAGAGAGACTCACACAGTGTGCTCCAACCCCACGTGCCCGCAGCCAGCACCGAACCCCAGCACACCACAAAGCAGGTGAAGAACACCCAACTCACGTTCGCTCAGGTCCACCTCCATCTTGTCCTCTGTGCCGGCGCCACCGGAGTCAAACAAGTCCTGCTTGGCGCCGTCTTCCTCTTCAGAGTCTGTGCTCTCCTCACTGTCCGTGCTCCCCGAACTGGGAAGAAGGACCAACACAGTTAACGCTGCTTACCCACTAGCTAAGTGCAGGACGCTCTACAGGTGACCCAACGACAGAAAATCCCACTGCAATTTCCCTGCACGGCATGGCCTGTGTGTGCTGCCTAACCGTTAAGGCAAGTCACAAAAGTGGACAGCTGAGGCCAGTGCCGTGGCTCACTAGGCTAATCCTCCGCCTGTGGCGCCAGCACCCAGGGTTCTAGTCCCGGTTGGGGCGCCGGATTCTGTCCCGGTTGCTCCTCTTCCAGTCCAGCTCTCTGCTGTGGCCCGGGAGTGCAGTGGAGGATGGCCCAAGTGCTTGGGCCCTGCACCCCATGGGAGACCAGGAGAAGCACCTGGCTCCTGCCATTGGATCAGCGCGGTGCACCGGCCGTAGTGCGCCGGCCGCGGCAGCCATTGAGGGGTGAACCAACGGCAAAGGAAGACCTTTGTCTCTCTCTCACTGTCCACTCTGCCTGTCACACACACACACACACACACAAAGTGGACAGCTGAGCTAACCGCAGCCGTCGCCCAGGGCGCCGTGGACCACACAGGGGTCCTCGGTGCTTTCCTCGAGACCAGAATGAGGGCAGCGTCTCCTCACAGCTTCTCTGCCACCCGTGTGTCTCTTTTCCTAAGTGCATTTCCCCACTGATGGTGCATTTTAAGAACCAGGCTGCCATTTCTGAGCAGAGATCTCTGAACTCCACCCACGATTCCTGTGTCAGATATGATTAGCAAATCCTTCTCTCCAGGTATTGTCTGTCTTTTCATTCTCAGCAGCAGCACTGAAGAGCAGGTTCACGCTTTGGTTACGTGTACTAAAGTTCCTCTTTGATGTACCACGTGTTGGGGATGTGGCCACGGAGTGCTCCTGACCCAGGTCACCACTGCTTTCTCGCCCGACTCCTCTAGTTTCCCGTTCTGCCTGCTGTGTGCAGGCGGAGGGGTGGCCTGAGGTCCTTCTGTGAGGCATGGGCGAGCAGGCGCCCAGCTCCTCGGTCAGAAAGCTCGGCCTTTCTCCACGGCATTGCCTTTGCCTCAGGAAAGTCGGCCGTCCACGTGGGCTCTCTGCCCCACGCTACTCGCTCCCTGCCCATCTTCAAACCACCCCGAAAACAGGCGGTGCCAATCCTCCAATCCTGCTGTTCTTCACGAACGTGGATTCGGCTGCTCCACGTCCTTGGCATTTTTGTACTTGTATGAATCAACTTGTTAGAGTCCCAAAACGCCTGTTAGGATTTCTTTAAAAATTCATTTATTTACTTGAAAGGCAGAGTTACAGAGAAGGCTTCTGTTTCCTGGTTTACTCCCCAAACGGCCACAAGGAGCCTGGAGTTCCATCCGGGCGCCCACGTGAGGACCAGGGACCTAAGCACGTCAGCCACCCTCTGCCACTTTCCCAAGCACTGGCAGGGAGCTGGAGTGGAGTGGAGCAGCCGGGACTCAAGCGCTCGTATGGGATGCTGGCACTGCAGGTGGCAGCTAAACTTGTTGTGCCAACACCGGCACTCCCTCTTAGGATTCTGTTTGAGACTGTGTTTTGAATCTACAGACCAACCTGGGAGAACCGGCACCTTGACTAAATCGAGTCTTTCCCCTGGAAGACTTGTCGAGCTGTGCTTCCTCTCGGTGTTTTCTGTTCGCAGTGTACAGACCTCACACACGATGTTACATTTATCCCTATGTGTTTAATATTTTTGATGCAACTTTGAATATTATTTAGTAATTTCATTTCCAACTGCTTGTTGCAGAATACAGAAATGCAATTATACTGATTTTGTATCATTCAGCCTTGCTAACCTCACTTTAATTATTCGGGGAGTCTTTTTGGAGGTTATGTCTATACATACAGTTTTACTTCTTTACACATAAATTAGATTTTTCCCCCAAAACATTGGCTATTTCTTTTTTATTTATTTATTTGAGAGGAAACATTGCAGAGGTCCTCCATCTGCTAGTTCACTCCCTAAACTGCCCAAGCTGGGCTGAGGCCAGGAGCCAGGAGCTTCATTCAGATCTCCCATGCGGGTAAAGGGGCCCGAACACTTGGGCCATCTTCCTCTGCTTTCCTAGGCCATCCGCAGGGAGCTGGATTGGAAGGGGGCAGCTGGGAAACAAACTGGCACCCACACGGGACGCTGGTGCTGCAGGAGGCGGCTTAGTCCACCACGCCGCTGTGCCGGCCCTGTTTTCTTTTTAGAAAGTGGCGTGAGCAGACTCCCTGGCTTGTTCCTGGTTTTAGGGGAAATTATTCAGTCTTCTGTTAAGAATGATGTAGCCATTAAAGTATTGTGTAGATGCCTTAACTGGCTGAAGAAATTCCCTTCTATTCTTCATGTGCTCAGTTTCATATTTTGAAACCAGAAATGGACGTTGGACTTGGCTACTGCCTGGTCATGAGGTATGATGGTTTAAAGCTGCTTCTGTGGGTGTGCGCCTCAGAACCCTTAGCCAGCTTTCTTTTCTCACAGCGTTCGCTGTGGCTATCAGGCTAGCTGATGTAGCCTCTGACCAGATGGGTGATGTATCTTTCTTCTTGGTCCTCTAAGAGTCTGCACAGAGCTGGAGTTCACCTGCTCCTGAAAGGCGGCCGGGTTTCTTCAGTGAACCCACCTTGGCCTGGTACCTTGGAGGCCTCCGTCTTCAGAAGGTCACCTGAGCTCTACTGGCAGAGTAGTTCGTAATTCTATTGTCCTTTTAATCTCCTTTTTGAAGATTTTTTTATTTGAAATTCAGTTACAAGGGAAAAGAGAGAGAGAGAGATTGATCTTCCATCTGCTGGTTCATTCCCCAGATGGCCACAATGGCCAGGGCGTGGCCAGGCCAAAGTCAGGAGCCAGGAGCTTCATCTGAGTCTGTGATGGGTGGCAGAGGCCCAGGGACCTTGGGCCATCTTCTGCTGCTTTCCCAGGCCATTAGCACGGAGCTGGATTGGAAGTGGAGCAGCTGGGACTTGAACCAGGACCCATGTGGGATGCTGACGTCGTGGATGGCAGCAGCTTTCTGTTACGCCACCACGACAGCCCTCATCCTTTAATCTTTCTAATATCTGTAGACTCTGTTGTGATGTCATCTATCTGCTGCTGATGCTAGAAATTTCATCTTTTTCCCTGATAATTCTGGCTTGGGATTTACTAACTTTATGGATCTCAAAGAATACTTTTGGGGCCGGCAGTGTGGCACAGTGGGATATAAGCTGCTGTCTGCAGTGCCAGCATCCCATATGGGTGCTAGTTCGAGTCTCGGTCGCTCTGCTTCCAATCCAGCACCCTGCTAATGTGCCTAAGGAAAGCAGCAGAGGCTGGCCCAGGTCCTCGGGCCCCTGCACCCACATGGGAGATCTGGCAGAAGCTCCCGGCTCCAGGTCTCAGCCTGGCCCAGCCTTGGCTGTTGCGGCATTCGGGGAGTGAATCAGTGGATAGATCTTTCTGTCTTTCCTCTCTCTTTGTAACTCTTTTCAAATAAATAAATCTCTAAAAAAACTTTTGGTTTTCTCCTTTTTGTACATTTCATTGATCTTCACTATAATATTTATTATTTAGTTCTGCTCATCTGGATTTAATTCCTTTTTCTAATTTTAAATTAAAGCCAAGGTCAATGACCTGAGCTACATCGTCTAATACAGCCAGTTAGCGTGGAAAACAACTCGAAAGTGCTGCTCGAGTGGCACCCTAAGTTCTGGTGCAGTAGATCTCCATATTCTTTGTTAAAAATCTGTGGGATCACCCTCTGACTTCTTTGAGCCTTCTGTTATTTAGTTTCCAACCACCTGGGGATTTCTGACTCCCCTCCATTTGGTCAGCCTTGCTGTGCAGCCTGGACACGGTCATGTCCCTGCAGGGGTGCGCTCTGGTGCTCTGCAGGTGTGCGGGTGGGGCAGGCAGGGGACAGCATTCCTGCAGTGTTCCTGAGTTTACGACCTCATCGACCCCTCAGACAGGAGTGCTGGGACGCCTGTCCCCGCGGTTCCGTCCCCCTCCCTTGCAGATCTTGTCCATGTTCTGGGGCGCAGACTTGTGCAGCTCCACGGCCTCTTCATCTTCACAGGGCCCGCTTTCTCCCTAGAATCCACTTTGAAGTGAACGCAGACCTCTTGGCTTTTCTTTTTATTAGCTACCACAGTATATTTTTTCCTTTTGACCTGTTTGCATCCTTAAATTGTTTCTTATGGACAGTGTTTAGTCAGGTCTCGTTTCTTCTTTTTCAGAAACCCTGACAGCCTCTGCCTTTTGATTAAAAAAATTATTAATTTGAAAGACAGAGTGACAGAGACAGAGATCTTCCCCCGGCTGGCTCACTCCTCAAATGCCTGGGCCGGGACAAAACCGGGAGCCAGAAGTGCCATCTGGGTCTCCCGTGGGTAGCAAGGCCGGAGCATGTGGGCCACCATGTGCTGCCTGCCCAGGCCATCAGCAAGGACCTGGATGTGACGTTAAGCAGCGCAAACTCACCCCGGCCCTGCAACATGGGAGGCCAGGGGGCTCTGATGACCACAGCACAACCCTGCACCTGATCCCTGCCTTCACAACAGTGCCTGGCGCACTCGCTTCACCCAGTCGGCTCCTCCAGGTCAGTCTGATTGCTCATCCTGCTGTTGTCTCAGGCCCTTTGTTCCTTTTTGAGTTTTTATGATTTTATTTCCCTTGTTGGCAAAATAACTCATTTTAGTGATGTCTGGAAGGTTTAGCTTATCAGTTTCTTTTCAAGTTATATTATGGCCTCAAACCAGAGACAACCCAAATGTCCACAAGAGAAAAACAACCGAGTCAGAGAGCGGACCACCACTCAGCAACACCAAGTGAGGAGCTACCGATCCAGGTGACGCGGACAGCCGAGGAGAACGCCAGACAGAACAACGGGCTGAGCCTCCGCGGTGGGGCCGGCAGCCCATGGGTACTGGGTTTGAGTCTCAGCTGCTCCTCTTCCGATCCGCTCTCTGCTGTGGAGAGCAGTGGAAGATGGCTCAAGTGTTTGGGCCCCTGCACCCACGTGAGAGACCTACCAGGAAGAAGCTCCTGGCTCCTGGCTTCAGATCAGCCCAGCTCCAGCCATTGCAGCCATCTGGGGAGTGAACCAGCGATGAAAGACCTTTCTCTGTAACTCTAAACTCTCAAATAAAAAAATAAATAAATAAAATCTTTAAAAAACAACCATGCAATGCATACTTTCATTTACATAAACTCCAGAATAAACAAACTAGTTGAAAAAGCAAAACAAAGATGGTGGGGACAGCAGGAAGGGCACGGCTGCTGAAGGCTGTGAGGAAGTGTGCAGGAGATGGCCAAGTCCGATTCTGACAGGGAAGGTGGTCTCACCAATGCACACACGCGCGTTAAACTCACTGCCCATCAGGGCTGCCCTGTGTCCTGCCAGGCACGCAGCGCCCCATGCCACGGCCTCCCCTACTCTCTGTGCCTTCTACCCGGGGTGCTCTTGGAGGTCCACTGCACCAGGCCAGGCTGCCTCCAGAGAAAAGGGCAGTTGGCAAGGCCCACTCACGGAGCCCACTCGACACAGGGACCTGCCTCAGAGGACATGGTGAGAAACAAGTCTGACTGCGCTTTTAGCTTTTATTTTTTTAAGAGATTATTTATTTGAAAGGCAAAGTTACAGAGAGAGGTAGAGCCAGAGAGAGAAAGGTGTTTCATTTTGCTGTTTCACTCCCCAAATGACCGCAAAGGCCAGAGCTGAGCTGATCCGAAGCCAGGAACCAGGAGCTTCTTCCAGGTAGGTCTCCCACGTAGGTGCAGGGGCTCAAGGACTGGGCCATCTTCCATTGCTTTCCCAGGCCACAGCAGAGAGCTGGATGGGAAATGGAGCAGCTGGGACTTGAACTGGCTCCCATATGGGATGCCGGCACTGCAGGCTGGGCCTTTAACCTGTTGTGCCACAGCGCCAGCCCCTGGGCTTCAAATTTTTAAAAAGAAAAATCTTCATGCAGATCCTTGTCTCTTGCCGTCTGGCCCTGGAGCTGAGGCAGCCGTCTTGTGATTACAAGGCCAGGAAGCTCCCTGCAGACCAGGGGGCGCGTGAGAGCAGCCAGGTGTGCCCATCTCGCTGCATTCCCTTAGCAGCGAGATGGACACAGCCGTCTCCTCGCTAGGCCGCTGCTCAGTCCTCCCTAGCCCTCGGCAACACACACCTGAGAGGCCACTCAGCTGCCCACGGCAGCACTGCAAGAGGCATGGAGGGGCCTGGGGTGGGGGGAGCTCAGCTCTCACCACCTGCCCTCTGGGCCCGTTTTAGTTCCACGCCGCATGAATGCTCACCAAAGATACATGAAATACACACAGAAGTTCACCTGCTACCCAAATACTCCTTTCCTCTGACAACGGATACTCAGGTGACAGGAACTTACTGCAGACATTACACAGGCTCGTGTGGGAGGAGATTAAAAACACCGGACTGGCCCAGGTGGCTGTCCTTAGCTAGTGCCCGGTGAGGGACAGGTCGAGGGCACTCTGTGGTCACACACGCCATGGGCGCTGTCTGAACACCTCTCCAGACCACTCTGACCATCAGGCACCAACTCCAGCCGGCAGCAGGGCGCTTCTGGACGCTGGGTCAGACGCCCGGGTCTGGTGGTGACAACGCCCACCTCCTGCCACCCGCTTCGGGGTCGGACAGAAAAGACAGCTCGGAGGGACCCCCACCTGGACCGTCTCTGGGATTCCGGTGTGAACGCGATGTGCTTTTCCTCCCAGATGTCCTCCTCGTCCGAGCCGCCGTCGTCAAACTGCTGTATCCTCTCCTTGCAGCATGCCTCAAACAGGGCCGCATTGCCCTAGACGAGGGCAGGCAGAGAACAGGCAGGGGTCAGCCCACATCCTCCCCTTAGTTACCACTGTCAACTGCATTTCCCACTGCTTTACACAAAGAACACAACACAACAGAAAGTGCCCGTCATATGCACCAAAGGCAGCCATGGACCGTGGCCTCTGCGATCTGCCCCCGGCAAGACCGTGTTCAGAAGCAGCACAGGCCCCCCCTCGTGGGCACTGCCTCTCACTGCTCACAGCACACCGGACTCAAGAGCCCCACCCTGAGACCCGTCCCCAGATCGTCCTAAGGACAAGCAGCTGTGTCCCCAGGCTCTCCCAGGCCAGCGAGGCAGCAGCAGGCTTCGAGAGCCCACATTTCTCCCTTCCTCCCTCAGCCACTCAAAGTGAGACCAAGTCGGTGCCCATTGGAAAGGCCACCTGCTCCACGCCTCTCTGCTGAAGACACCAAAGGGACAGACCGCAGCCTTCTCTCTGGAGTCCAAAGTGACCCTTGGTTTTAGGAGCACGGTCATATCTTAAACCAAGGTTGCAACCACACCCCCCCCCCCCCCTTTCCCAGGCAGGTGATAAGAGTGTGTGACACAGGAGCCACCGATCTGGGATGGGGGCTCCTGGCACAGGGTGTCTGCATGTGGGCTCTGACAAAACCCAGCCTCACTCTTCCCTTTCCCCTCTGCCAGGTGCCCTCAGCAGGAAAGAGTTATACTTACACTTTCATTTGTATTGAGAGTAAAGTTGATGTCTGACACCCGATCAAAAGAAACACTACAAACAGAACCAAGTGCAGGACTTGTTAGTGACCTGTGCAGGCTCACAGAAACAGCATTCACAAAATTCCCCAAACTTAAAATATTTACACTATCATTACCACTCCCCTAAGTAAACACCAACCAAACAAAACCAACATTCTTGATTTAACTTGATGCCTTCTCCATGGTACTGAGGAATCTACACAGGGCGGGAGGGCCGGGACGGAGAAGCCACTCTCCAAGACCCCTACAGACGATACAACTGTTTTTACGTCTGGGAGGCAGAGAGAACCCATGTATTGGTTCACTCCCCAAATGGCAGCCACAGCTGGGTCTGGGCTGCAGCCAAAGTCTAAGCCAGGAACTCCACCCAGGTCTCTCCACGGCTGAACAGGAACCCACTCAACTCGCGCTAACACCACTGCCTCCCAGAGGCTGAGTGGCAGGAAGCTGAGCCAGAGGCAGTGCCGGACCCGGGAGCCCTGACGAGGGATGCTGGTAACTCGACTGCTGTGATACATGCCTGCTCACCTATAAAAGGATGTTTACATCCATCACAACCATGATTCCACGGGTCACTAACATAACTAAGAATAAGAAGAACCAAGAGAAAGCCAGCTCCAAGCTGCCTGACTGGGCTTTCCGTCCAGGTATAGCAAAATCCACACACAAATACACAGATGCCCCGAAATCCTGGAAGTCCAGGAAGCAAGTGGACAGTAAAGGAATTCAGTCTGTGAAACGTGACCGTGGGTAGGTAGGGCTCTTGTAATTCTTACAAGACCTGTCTTATTCAATCACTATTCCAAGCACCAAATCACACACGTTCAGAGCTTATGGATTCTTTAAGAATCCAGACAGGGCAGCGGGGACGTGCAGCACGACGTGCGGGTTCTGGAGGCTCTGCTGAGGCGCGCATCGAGCCTGGGCACGCTGCTGTCTCAGACAGAACTCCCTGTGGCGTGCCCTGCCCTCCCTGCAGGGCAGTGACCAGCTTTGACTCCTGCTCTGCCTACAGTGGACCTGTTCCACGGAGCACAGAGCGTACTATAAAATATTACAGCTTCTCTCACGCCGTGATGGCCTTTGCTGGCTACAGTTCAACGAGTGATTGAGAGTTGATAGCTCCCAAGGATCCACAGCGTACTGGGTCCTACAGGCATAATCGGAAGTCTCCTCTCTGCCTAATCACCCAACATTTGATACCAGCTGCCTTAACTCTTCTTTTAACTGTCCTCAATGGGCAGTAATACCCACATCAACTTTTGTCTGTCTGTCTGTCCCTCCCCAAGGTCAGATGCTAGGCGGTTAGTACTTCTCTCGTGCTGCCTGCACATGAGTGGTTCACTTGGCCCTTTGCCAACAACCCAAGTCCAACCCAAGTCCACCCCTGCCCGAGGAGCTGCCTGGGGAAGTGCTCACACGTGGGCAGAGCCGCGTCCCAGCCCCTCCAGCTGCTGTGGGCACTGCCCCACTGCACGTTCTGTAGTGAGAATGACCGTGCCTCACCCCAGCTCAGCAGAGCGGGGGTCAACTCCTCTAGATAATGCCGTTTCACATTAAGCCCTGGAATTGCAGGGTTATGATTTGAGTTCCTAAGTAACAATAATCTAAGAAAAATCAGTCTCTGGGGAGGAGGCCAGACCTCACGTTTAATGTTTCTTTTTCTGGAGTGATAGTTTAAGTCCCAGTTGTCCGAACTACCCAATCACAGCGCTAGAAGGAGCTACCACAGAGGGGAGACTCCTCCTAATTCATAAATGCTGAAGAGTAGCAAGTCCAACACAATCACAAAAATGTCTCACACAGAGCAGGAGTGTTCAAGACAGCCACAGACACAGGGAAATATACTTACTTGCCAATGTCATCTTGATCTGCAAACTTCTCATCGTTGAAGCCAAACTGGTCAATAAAATTGGACGTCATTTGTTGCATCTGATAATCAGAAAAGGCCTGGCAACCCCAGGACCAGTGACAGTGATATAATGATTCTAATGACATTCTACATACTATTTGCCCATACTATTTGTCTTTCACATATCATCTTATTTATCTAGCCAAAGGTCTTTAAAAGTTGGTGTGTTTTTCTAAAAGGAAATCAATAATTTCAGACACAAATTATCAAAAAAGGATGAAATTTGGCCCACAAATCACTCTAATGCGCATGTCACTGTAAGAAACACGTGACCACGCTGCCCGTGGTTGTGAATTATCCTCAGAGACAGGCCTGCATTAAGTCTGGTTTGCAGAAGTAACCAAAGGACATGTGAGAGTCTGAAATTATAAAGTGTGACAGCCACAACCAACTTTGCCCTAAGCAGCAGCCACCCGCCCTCCCTCCAAGCCGCTCCCCTCATGCTCCCAAATCCACCACAAACAGCGCCAGAGGAAAACGGCTGATGTACAACCATGACCCTCCAACGAGACATTTGGGGACACTGCACGTCCTTCAGAACACATCAGTAAGTCGGAGGAGCCGGCAAGTGCATGAACCAGGAGCAGCTGAGCCCTGCCTACCTTAAGGAGAGGGCAACTCCTCTCCCCTGGACTCACCCCGGGAGGCCTCGGCGCCTCACACCCCACCCACAGCCCCGCAGGCTCATCTGGGGCTTCTTGGCTGACCAACGGGGGAACATTCTAATGGGTTCTGTGAAAATGGGGATATTCTCAACAGGCCCAAGGAAGCAAGTAACATCAGCGAGTTCGTTCTCACACCTTGCTCGAGTCTCCTCAGAACATGAAGACAAGCGAGGGCCACTCCACACCCTACCCACGGTGAACGACCCTGTGTGCGCTTCCCCTTGTGGGGACGGCCTGAACAGAGGCGTCTCACCCACGCCACCTGCTGGGAAGGAGTTCCACCAGCTGCTCCCGGCACCATGGCTGAACAGAGCAGACTCCGCAGCCGGTCCGGTGGGAACACCTGCACCTGGCGTTCCTGAAATCATCCTGGTGGCAGGGAATTATGGCATGGATAATCCACATCACAGAGCGTTACAAAATAACCCTTATATTTGGCTTTGGAAGGTATCTCCTGTTATTCTGGACAATGCTGTATGTAGTGTGGCTGGACACAGAGAACCCAAACCTCCCTTTCCTCTCCTGCAAGACGACACAGCCACGGTCCCTCAGCCCCCTCCCACCTCCCTGCTGCCCTGCTCACGAGTGCAGCGAGGCACGGGGCCAGCGTGCGGCCGGCCAGGAGGAATCTGCACACGGCTTCGCAGGGCTGTGTTTGGTAAGGCAGCGAGTGCAAAGCAGGACTGGGCTGTGGGGCCCTGGCTGAAGGCAGAGGAGCAGGGATGGGCTCTGGGGAGCAGGCCTGTGTCTGGGACGCAGGAATGGAAACAGGGGACAGCATTCACACTCAAACAGAAAGAAACCCGCTCCTGTGGGCTGAGCTTTCAGGCCCCAGGCACTTGAGCACATGGTAAAGAACCAGAGCCGGCCAGGGCGGCAGGCAGCACAAGCCAGGCTCTGCGCTCACCCACGGATCAGAAACATGATCACAGGAGGGAGAAGGGGCTGTTTCCATTCCTTTTTCTCTTCAAAAATATATTTTTACTCTTTAGTGAGCACGTTATGATTCTTTTGGACATAAAGGGGGAGAAATGTTCCCAAGAGTATTGTTACACTTTAAATGCTTCAAAAACAGAATGCAAATACAAAGCATGCTACACATGTACATACATGTATGGACAGACATGGACACACGTGTCTGCGCTCATTCTGTCTATGGTCACCATCTAGGGGAGACCTACGTAACAAGCAGAAAACACTAACAGCTTCCCTGGGATAATACAGAGGAAAAAGAGAAGGGAGGCACTGGAGTCCTCCGGGCTCCACGGCTGTTACGGCTTCCTGGAGGACACAGACCAGCAAAGCACTCCGCCTTTATCATCTTTCCTAAGACAGGCTAAAAACCTCAGAGGCCACAGAAGCAGAGTTACTGTACTCTATATTTAAAGTTACATAAGAAGTGCTGGGGCCAGCGCTGTGGCATAGCAGGTAAAGCCGCTGCCTGCAGTGCCGGCATCCCATATGGGCGCCGGTTCGAGTCCTGGCTGCTCCTCTTCCGATTCAACTCTCTGCTGTGGCCTGGGATAGCAGTAGAAGATGACCCAAGTCCTTGGGCCCCTGCACCCGCGAGGGAGACCTGGAAGAAGTTCCTGGCTCCTGGCTTCCGATCAGCCCAGCTCTGGCCGATGCAGCCGTTTGAGGAGTGAACCAGCAAATGGAAGACCTCTCTCTGCCTCTCCTTCTGTGTGTGTGTGTGTGTGTAACTCTTTCAAATAAATAAATCTTTAAAAAGAAAAAAAAAAAATAAAAAGTGCTACACTCTGAGACATCTAAGTCTGGAAAGCACCACATGGCTGCAGTTCTTAGAAGCACACTTTCCAGCACTGTCATCCTGGCCACAGTTCGAGACTGTTCGAGTCCGTGAGAAGTGAGCCAACGACCAGTGTCCACAGGCAGGCAGCAGAGCGCAAGTCGGCGCAGCAGGCTCGGCTGCTGACCGGGAGACTGCCCAGGAAGCGGGCGGTGGGAGGGGTCAGGTCAGGGCTGGAGAGCCAGGCAGGGGACAGTGGGCCTGAACTGCTCAGCTGTGGCCTGGGGAAAGAGCTCCTCATTCTCCAGCCTCCGCTAGGCTGAAATCGGGGAGATGGACAGGTGAACACTAGCTGCTGGGAAGCCAGGGGCAGAACAAACAGGCAGGACATAAAGGCTGAGCAACATGTCCGCACCAAATACAGCCCCGCTGGAGACACAGTTAGCTTACACTTGTTAAACCACCTGCTCAAAGCTGTCTAAACTTAGAGGGACTTCATCCATTTGAGGCCCAACTTCAGACATGAATGAGAACCTGAAGAAGCTGATACCTATAAACTAATATTTTGACTATTAAGGAGACTATGATGAAATCCCTAAACGAGCCTAGACTTGCAGCCTCAGAAACATTTTTAAACAAGGCTTTACTGCTTTTCTTCAGAATGATCGTGACTGGTTTACAGTTTAAACAGGGCAAGGAAAGTTTACTGGAAATGTGTCAATCAAAAAATAGTGATCCTTCCTACCTTTGAAGGTTTACATAAAACTGCCAAGACTAGGATCTTGGTGGGGGCTGTGCCGGTGTCAGGTGTGTAATGGGGACTGCTTCTGTCTACACAACCAGCGCTCAGCCAAGGGACAAAATCATGTAGGAGAAATGACTCCAGAACAGGTACCAGGAGCACAAGGGGGCCTCCGTCTTGGTGCCTACGCTGCACCAACTCTAGATTAAACCAGCAGCCCAGAGCTCCGAGTTCACCTGCATGTGCGGAATGCAATGTTGAGGGCCTCCTCCTTCCTCACGCTCAATTTTGGATAATTTACATTTAGCACCCTTCGGCTTCCTTCTAGGGGCAGAGCAATGTGTTGTCCGTGGCCCTCCGAGCATACTCTGAAGCTTCCTGGGGCAATCCTAGAGAGCCCTGGGGACGAGAGCTGCTTGTGAGCACAAGGGCTCACGATGGGCTCACAGTGAACAATGGGAAGATGCCTGAAGAAGCCAGAGTGGAGGCGGCAGGGAGGGCCGCTTGTGTGTGTGTGGGGGTGCACAGCTCGCTGACCCTGACCTTGCAGACTGGCTTCCAACAGGCAGCCAAGTGTGAAAATGCCACCCTGAGCCGACGTGGAAAAGCTGAACACTGAAGTGCCACAGCATCAAAACCAAGCAACGCCTGGGCTCAACCAAGCCTGGAGCAGGACAGGCCAGGCACACGCAGGAAGCTTCCTGCTGGCCCAGGTGACTCCAGACAGAAAAAAGAGGGCACACATTCAGGGCTGGGTGGGAGGGTTCTCCGTTAATCCTACTGCCTCACCAGACCGAGCTCCACGCAGATCTTCTGGGCCTAAGTAAGGGCAACTTTTCCATATGATGTTTCATTTTCAGCTCCCAAACTTGATTCCTAGCAGTGACTCGATTCTCCACAATCAGCAATGGATGAGAGACCAGGGCTTTCATTACTTGCACTTTGCAAACCCACAAAGATTGTAAGCAACTGATAAATGGAGATGAATTTGGGGGCAGGAGGGTAGGAGTGGCAATGAATTAATTCCACTAAAACCTAGTATAGATGTCACTATAAAAGAATTTAAAGATACCACAACAGTATCATGAAGGGGAAATTCATTGTAATAAGCCATTTGGTTCAGGGATACTGAAGAAACTATTTTTATTCTATTTTTCTCACCCATATGTCTTCATTACATGAATCTTTAAGCAAAAATCTCATCCAGTGCAAAAGGTCTGTGAAATGAGCCTGTTCAGGGAGGGGACTTCCTAGCGACTCGGCTCATTCCAGTCCCTGGAAACTTACTCCACTGGCGCAGCTGCCGGTATGCAACGCTCCCAGAAAGCATCACTAGACAGCCAGCTCTCACGTACCCACACTGTCTGTCTGAGCTCCTGCCTCAGGAGGAGGGAAGTCCAGTCACATTCCAGCACCAAGTCCGACTCACGCTGCTTTATAAACGGCAACTAAACTAAGCATTGAAAATAAGAAAAAGCAAAGCTTTAGGCGTGACTCACTTGCTGCAAAGAGGAATCCTGTGAGAAACCCGTTTCTTTAAAGTCAATTTCATCATCACTGGATGAATGAATATGGCAGGTTGTAACCTATATGTATAAAAATGTAGAAAACTCTTTAACAAGGAGAAGTTTTGGACATTTGCATCAGCATTTTTAAGGAAAAAAAAATCACATTTAGCTTTTCTCTCAATGTGTAACAGAAGAAACGAAGTAAATAACAGTCAGGCTGTGAAGTCCTCCCAGGATCCGAGGGCACGGGCCTGGTGGTCTACCGTCTCCCTGCCGCCACCTCCAGTTATTTCAGTGCCCACGACTACCACCACCAGAAAACAGAACACGAGACGAGCTGCTCCATTGACCTGACTCAGGTAAGAATCGCCAGTGAATGTTTACAAGGGGACAGGCAGAAGTAATAGCACAGATAAAACACGAAAACGCTCACACGTGCCAGGCCTGGAGGGCCGAGCTGCAACCCCAGGGAAGCTAGCGAGCCACTACAAAGCCAGGTTTCAATATACACAGTCGCTTTAAAGTCTGCATTTCCTGCCCACACGGAGAGAGGCATTCGCCACAAATACTAAATACAACTTGGGCCAACAGTCCCTCACCACCCACCCCTGCCCCCCTCAGAACTTACAACCGATTCTCAAAGCAAACACACAAACATGAACTGCTCATCAATTCATGGTTAAGTGATGTTTATTAATTCATAAAGGTCACACAATATTAGGGGAAAATATATTAACAATTAGAATTCAAGATAAACAAATGATTAAGTACAACACTAGTAGGAACTGTGGCAGAGCAAGTGAGAAACAGGAACAGTTGGCAAACTCCCAGGAACAAGCACTGTCCTGCACGTGTGTTCTGTTACCCGTCCTGTACTTCCTGTACCAGTGCTCTGGCAGGGAACAGCGTCCTCAGGGGAAGGCATGACATGCACAGTTGCCACCTACCAGCTCTTGAGCTGTGCCAGAGCCTGGAGTGGCGGCACGGGAGTGGGCTGCCTTGTGAAACGGCCCTGACACTGGCTCAAGCAGCTCGAAGGAGAATCCAAACAGGTCTGTGTGGGGCATGGACCTCGAAATTCCCAACAACCAACTGGCCACTACGACTCGTCTTTCTTTTGCTGTCTTTGGTGAAGACACTAAGCCCAAGTGCCATTAGGCTGTAACGCCTCCCGTGTTTCCAGCGGCTTCCCTCTCCACCATCCCTAGGTAAAGCGCCGGAAAGCTACTTGTGAATCTGGCCTGGTGACACCAAGGAATTTGAACCAGTGAAGGGCACAGGCTTGGGTCGACAGCAGCTTTCCTGAGAAAATGTGGGGACAGGAATGTTCCAGGAGGAACAGAGGAAGCACGGTGCACACAGGCCGGCAGATTCCGAAGTGCGCAGGGCTATGTGGCCGGCCAGCCCGGGGGTGTGAGGTACAGCCCCAAGGTGGGCACAGACACAGAAGACATTTCAAAGACAAGTTCAAGCAGAACATACACACTCTCACTCACAGTTCCACTTTCTCCTACAAGATTCACCAGTTCATTAATTGAGGATGAGAAGGAAACCAACTTTTGTGAAACCTCACTGTCACATGCCAGACACTGATTCCTTCACCCGTCCTCAAAGCAAGCCTGCGAGGGATCCGAAGTGTTTTTCCTCCAAGAGGAAATCAGTTGTAACCAATTACTGTTACTAACAATGCACACACACCTTCACAATCATGTTGATGGAGATGTGATCCCGATGCTATCCATTCTATCCCAGCCTGAAATCACGATTAAGATGAGCTAGAAAAGACTGTCATCTGCCCACGGTGGGGACTTGCTAAGCAGAACGCCAGCAGCTCACCCCGCACATGTACCCAACCTGCTCTCCTCTTGTTGCCCCTGCCTCCCCGCTCCCCAGGCCTCAGGAACGCACCTGGAGGAACTCCACTCCCAACTCTCGCCCTGCTAGTCTGTTCTCATCTCAGCAGCCAGACTCATCTTTTAAAAACGTGTACCAAATCATGTCCTTTTTAGTTCAAATCATAACGGCTTCTCATCTCACTAAAATAACCCCCCCCTCCAAAACCAAGGTGTTCCCTGTGGAACAAAGGCTGCACAAACCCAGCTTTTCAGCACCTCTCCGCCTCCCGTCTTCCTGTTACCTCCCTCCCTCCGGACACAAGCTGCTCCTCCCCCTCCCCCTCCAAGTCTACATAAACGTTATCTTCTCAGTGGGGTTTTCCTTTGCACGTGACTTTACAAGGCCCAGCTGCCCAGAACACCCCCTAACTACTCCTCAACCACAAGACGTATCATTTTCAACACGTGTGTATGCATGGACACATCTCCACGGGAGCAGGGACCTCTGCAGATCTTGTTTATGCTACACCCTTAGCGTCTGGCACACAGCAGCGGCTCAGATATTTACCATAGTGCATACGAACAAGGCACTAAATGGAAACAAATACGGCAAAAAGTTAGCCAATGCTTCTTTATAAGCAAACTCTTGCCAAGCCAGAAGTATTTTAAGTACACTTCGTACGTAAAAAAACCTTCCAATACTTTGCATCATAAAATTTCAGTTTTATTATGTGCTGTTTTCCTCACCGGGGCGGATCGAGCTGCCAAGGAAAACGGTGATGTGACCACTAGGCGGCACAGCCCGCACTGCTGAGGAGCGCAAGCCACAGGCTCCCCACACTCCAAGTGCGGTGCCAGCACCTACGTGACCAGGGCAGCGGCAATCACCAGCCCTCCGGCCACTCCAAGCCACTGGACCTCCAGGAAAGTCACGCACGCACACTGTGTCGCCCCGCACAGCCCCCACAGCCGACCTCTCAGCGGCAGGACAGGGCCCTGACACTAGGAAACACCTCCCTCACCGGAGAGGACGTTCGAGAATGACGGCAGCTCATCTCCCAGTCAGGACAAAACCTTTCCAGCATTAAACCTGCCCTTTCTAAATCCTTGAGTCTGAGCGTTCAAACAAAGGTCTCTGTAAGTAAAAAGTCAAGTTTTATTCATAAGAAACTCCCAACACAAAAACATAGGCAACATATGAAACTCATGTATATATTTTGGCAAGATGGGGTCAAAAGGCCAAAGTGTTTCAAATGCCTCAGAAACGTTAAGGAAAACGCTGCAGAAGCGACAGGAGCCTGGGGCCCGCACAGCTTACCTGGTATGACGCACTGAGCAGAGCAAGGAGACCTGGCCAGGGCAACGTGACAAGATGTCAACTCCAGGCCTCCTCAGCTCCCATGAGGAAAGCAGGGGTGATTTCCCAGGAGGCAGCTGGGCCACGCTACTCCCAGCTGAGTCAAAGCAGCACACCACACCTAGCCCAACCTAAACAAATCAAACCAAAGCACCTCTACCTACTCTGTCTAATCGAGTCGGAGCCAGCAGCCTATTCCTTGCTGGCAGTCCCATGAAGGTAGCTGTCAAGAAGTGAGTGCTGGGGCTGGCGCTATGGCACAGTGGGCTAAGCCTCTGCCTGCAGTGCCAGCATCCCATATGGGCGCGGGTTCAAGGCCCAACTGCCGCTTTTTCAATCCAGCTCTCTGCTGTGGCCTGGGAGGGCAGTGGAGGATGGTCCAAGTGCTTGGGCCCTGCACCCGCGTGGGAGACCAGGAGGAAGCTCCTGGCTCCTGGCTTCGGACTGCCTCAGCTCCGGCCTTTGGGAAGTGAACCAGCAGATGGAAGACCCGTCTCTCTGTAACTCTACCTCTCAAGGAAGTGAATAAAAATATTGGAAAAAAAATTAACAGTGCTTTCACTTGGACTATGCTCGACAGGTCCTGCACTCTTCCTGCATCTCAGTTGCGCAAGGGTGACGCCCACTGCATTGACCAAGTTGTGTTTAAAACAATCTTCCTGATGGCACTTTCCCTGGTACACGGTAGCCGAGCCCACTGGGACGCAGCTGGAAAACGAGGCGCCTGGAGGATGCACGGAGCCCTGGGTGGTGGCCTAGGAGCAGAGCAGAAGCACCTCCAGACTGGGAATGAGCACAGGTGCTGTGCTGGGACGTACGGGAGGCTCTGAGATGGGCCCGAAAGTCACAGACTACAGACGGACAGAACGCAGCTGTGTGGGCGGCGCTGTGTGAAGCGGACCACTTTCGCTCCATATGCCAAATCCTCCCGATCCCAGCGCAGTGCGGACGTACGTGTCCTGGTGTGCTGGCAGAAGGGGAACCGAGCTCACTCAGAGCGGCAGACGGCGCTCAGAATTCCTCCACGCAGCTGCGAGCGTCTCCCACGTCTGACTCCAAGGGTGACTGCTAACTGCACTGTATGTCACCCCTCCCTGCTGGCATACGTGGTACCGCTATTCACAACCACACAAAGAACCGAGTGTTGTGTGGACGGCAGCGAAGCCCTCTTGTTCTACAAACTGCTCAAGAGAATCCGCTGCAGGCACCAGAGGTAAAGAAGCTTTTTAAAACTCTGAAAGTTTAATGGGACATTTTTTGATTTCCACCTTTGAAGTCAAAGGATAATTTTAAAAGAAGTTTCCCAAAGAAACCAGGAGTAATATTCTTAGAGACTCTTTTATAAAAAGAAGACAAAAAAAGAAAAACAAAAACACACAAACAAAAGACCAAACACAGATCATTGAGGGTGCCCCTGAATGGCCTGGTTAAGCTGTGTGGGAGGCGCAGCGCTACCCCACAAAAGCACCTGGTTAGCTCTCGGGTCGGTCCCACTCTAGGCAAATAACAGAGCTTAAACTATCCCAGCCACTTTGGGGAGAAACCCCAAAACTAGCCCCAACTGGGCAACGTGTTCACGGAAAATGACTTAGCCCTGATGACCCAGGGCTGCCAGCAGAGAGCCAGCTTCTCTCCCAGCTCCAACACACAGAGACCAAGGGCCCTAAAACCTGTTCTAATTAATGGCCCCACATAGTTCCCTTTTTATAATCCCTCTAACTTAATGTTTCCTAATTCTATCATTATACCATAAGGAGCCATTACCCCAAACTGTCAAGAGTATAGAGACAGCCACCTCCACTGGACACGGTAAAGTGGGAGCCACGGGCCTGCAGGGCGAGGGTGCGTGGCGGCCCAGCAGCCAACAGAGCCCTCCCTCTGGTTCCCAACCTCTGCGCTCTCCTGAACTGCATGAACTTCCCACAGCTGAGGTGTTCCTGTGTATCAGGAACCCACGACCACAGACAGCGCTGCTCCCACCTCGAGTACCAGCCGGCAGGTGCTGAGGGAGGAAGAGCTTGCCCACTTTCTAACACAAAAACAAAGGACACTTAGCTAGCACTTACCACTCAACGGTTAAGAAAATGCATTCCAAAGTCCAATATAATGTTTAGGAACAATTACCAATGCCATGATTCCCTGGCTGAAGCACCAATGCTGTTCAAGACTATAAAGCTGGGGTTTCAGAGTCATCTATGAGCCCCCGCCCCCGCCCGGAACTCTGTACCGAGGGAGCACCGACTCAGAAATAACAGAAAAGCTATCCACAGGAGGACGCAGGTCTCCAGAGCACCCAGGGTCAGCTGAGGGCGGAGACAACAGACTCCACAGAACAGGGGCAGGCTGGAGGCTGCGTGTCAGGTGCTGGAGGGGGCGTGCAAGAGGCAATGGGACCACGGCAGGTGTCGGGTGGAAAGTGGCGGCCTGGCAGCGCTCTGTCACCAGACACTGTGAGCACTGACCTTGCTTCCTACAAAGAGTCACCAACTTATCCTTGGCCCAAATTATGGGGCCAAACCAAAGGCCTTTACACTGTTGAGTCAGCAGGCACAGGCTAAGGCATTGAAATACCACGAACGTAACCTTGGAAAACCTACTAGATCTACCGTGTTCCTCTTGTTAGTTTCTCCTAAGGAGTTCGTGCAGAAGGTCTCCCATCGCTCTCTGACTTCATCAGGAAGATCTTCAGAGTGAGAAAAGGAAAAAGCGTTATCACCACAGTGATCTCCATGCTGACAAATCACTAAAGTAAGTGGGGGGTACAGGAGGGGCCTACCCAGCTGGGTCGTCAGTGGCGGGCACTCCCTATCAGCTGCGGGGTACAGGAGGGGCCTACCCACCTGGGTCATCAGTGGCGGGCACTCCCTATCAGCTGCGGGGTACAGGAGGGGCCTACCCAGCGGGGTCGTCAGTGGGGGCACGCCCTATCAGCTGCGGGGTACAGGAGGGGCCTACCCAGCTGGGTCGTCAGTGGGGGCACGCCCTATCAGCTGCGGGGTACAGGAGGGGCCTACCCAGCTGGGTCGTCAGTGGGGGCACGCCCTATCAGCTGCGGGGTACAGGAGGGGCCTACCCAGCTGGGTCGTCAGTGGGGGCACGCCCTATCAGCTGCGGGGTACAGGAGGGGCCTACCCAGCTGGGTCGTCAGTGGGGGCACGCCCTATCAGCTGCGGGGTACAGGAGCGGCCTACCCAGCTGGGTCATCAGTGGCGGGCACTCCCCATCAGCTGCGGGGTACAGGAGGGGCCTACCCAGCGGGGTCGTCAGTGGGGGCACGCCCTATCAGCTGCGGGGTACAGGAGGGGCCTACCCAGCTGGGTCGTCAGTGGGGGCACGCCCTATCAGCTGCGGGGTACAGGAGGGGCCTACCCAGCTGGGTCGTCAGTGGGGGCACGCCCTATCAGCTGCGGGGTACAGGAGGGGCCTACCCAGCTGGGTCGTCAGTGGGGGCACTCCCTATCAGCTGCGGGGTACAGGAGGGGCCTACCCAGTGGGGTCGTCAGTGGGGGCACTCCCTATCAGCTGCGGGGTACAGGAGGGGCCTACCCAGCGGGGTCGTCAGTGGGGGCACTCCCCATCAGCTGCGGAACTTGGGGCAGCCAACCCAGGGCTTAGAGGATGCAGTTAAGAGACCCTCCCATGGCCTGAATCCCAGACGTTCAGGAACCAGAACCAAGTGCCCCTCAACGCCACCCTCCCCCCAGGTGGTGCAGGCCTCATCCGGCCAAGGGCCCTATCAAGTTCCTAAAACCGGTTTTGTAGAAGCATAACTTGGAAACGTTTCCTACAAGCTCTTCTGAGAGGCAGCAGGTCTTCAAGTTGTATGGGGTTCAGGAATGGATCGAACCCAATTTGCTTTCTTAATTGCTTTAAAATAATGTTTCCAAAATGTTTGTATCATAGACCAACACAGAGATATAAAGATCTGCAAGTGAAACTCTACCTTCCAAAGAAATTTTAAAGAGAAGGATATGCAACTTTTCTGATAAAGTGAAACTATGGCTGGAACTGGAGGCCTTAAGACTACAGCTGCGCTCTGACAACGCTGCTTTGCACACACACATTGGCGCTCGCACTCAGCGCACACAGGACCACCTGGCAGGCAGCTTCCATAAAACAAAGACCCATCTGGCCGGCGCCGTGGCTTAACAGGCTAATCCTCCACCTTGCGGTGCCGGCACACCCGGTTCTAGTCCCGGTCGGGGCGCCGGATTCTATCTCGGTTGCCCTCTTCCAGGCCAGCTCTCTTCTATGGCCGGGGAAGGCAGTGGAGGATGGCCCAAGTCCTTGGGCCCTGCACCCCATGGGAGACCAGGAGAAGCACCTGGCTCCTGCCATCGGATCAGTGAGATGCGCCGGCCGCAGCGGCCATTGGAGGGTGAACCAATGGCAAAGGAATACCTTTCTCTCTCTCTCTCTCTCACTGTCCACTCTGCCTGTCAAAAAAAACAAAAACAAAAACAAACAAAAAACAAAGACCCATCTAAAAATGTAATGCCATCACACGGTCATTTCTTCTCGGTAAGGCAGGAAGATAAAGTGTGATGAGGAAGGCTTGAGAGAGGCTCATACCTCTTTCAAGACGCAAAGTGACAGGTGGGCAAGCCCTAGCTTTTCTGTCACTGGACAATAATTAGACTTTTAATGCCCATTCAACAGGTCACAGCCTCCTGAACAGACATGAGTGAGAAAGCGAGAGGACACGCGGGGAATGGCCACCGCCAGTGAGCGCTGAACACATGCTGCAGCGTCTTTCCAGTTACGCAAGCCTCAGGCCTTGTAACCCCACTGGGATGGAGAGCTGGGGCGCACAGAGACTTGGGCAGGGCGCCCGGCACCCACACAGCTTCTTCAAGTAGCCCTGGGCTGACCAAAGAAGCTGTCCTTTAGCAGACAACACCCTAGTTGCACTGGCAGCAAGACAGAAAGAAAGGCTGGTCAATGCTCAGCATCCCAGGTGAAGGAACTCAGGTGCACAGGCCGCACGGAGGAGCTGAGAGGAATGGTAAGCTCCAGCGACGTCTGCGCGTGACTCTTCAGGTCAAAACGCTCAGGAGACGGAGCTAGGGAGCCCCGCTCTGCAGCACACGGCAGTGTAGGTAACTCCGGCCGGCTGAACTCGGCTAAGCTGGCCAGTGCTTACTTCTGAAATGTTGGGGAGAACAGGGACAGAGATATAGCCAAGAATCACACTGTTCAAAACACAGTCTCAAAAATCTCAGTCAAATCTCCAGACAATTTGCAACATCTACCGAATTCCATACGCAGCCACTGCACAAAATGCTGCCGGGATTGGTACATTACCCTTGCATCAGTTAAAAGCTTTACAAACGACTTACCTTGGATGAGCTGCTGCACTAGTGCACTGTTGGGGCCCTTGTCAGTGCTGTGCACGACACAGTTAGCTATCCTCGTCAGGTGTCCCATGTACCCGTGCCGTCTTCCTCCCTCTGCCCTGACAGCGGAAAGGACAATGTTGAGATTGCTGACAGCACACAGCCACGAGACACCTGGCAAACACTGCGGACTCTCAGGCAGTCCCACCAAACACAGGGTGCTGAACAAGACAGCAGTGGAGAAGGGCGGGTGCCAGAGACCACCCGGCAGCCTGGTGGGGTCTGAAGGCACCCACTCAAAGACTGCACGGTGGTCTAATCGGCAGGTCAGCTGACTTGAATGCAGTAACTGGCAATAATATATTATATAAAACCAACATTCACCCTTGATACCCATGTTAAAGCAACTTTCTATCTTTTTTCTGTAAAACTGTTTTTCAGGCTGTAACCAGCTGGGAGGGAACACAGGTAGAATTCTGCTGGTCTTGGAGGAGGGAGGGCAGTTAGGCATCCGAGTCCCGTATCAGAATGCAATACCAGCTCCAGCTCCACTCAAGCTGGCTTCCTGCTAACGCAGACCCTGGCAACCAGGGACGACAGCTCAAGGGGCGGAGCCCTTCCACCTCGGCGGGAAATCCAGATTAGGATCCTGGCTCCCAGGCTTCAGCCTGGACCAATCCCTTCTGCTGTAGGCACTTAGGGAGTAAACCAGCAGATGGAAGCTTGGTCTCTCATTTTCCTAAAAGACATCACACTTCAGTCCTATCAATTAACAGAAATAATTATCTACCAACGGCATTTCTCAAGTTAAGACCCTGGGTGGGCCGGTACCACAGCTCAGTAGGCTAATCCTTTGCCTGTGGCGCTGGCACTCTGGGTTCTAGTCCCAGTTGGGGCGCTGGTTCTGTCCCGGTTGCCCCTCTTCCAGGCCAGCTCTCTGCTGTGGCCCGGGAGGGCAGTGCAGGATGGCCCAAGTGCTTGGGCCCTGCACCTGCATGGAAGACCAGGAGGAAGCACCTGGCTCCTGGCTTTGGATTGGTGCCAGCCGTAGCGTTCATTGGGGAGTGAACCAACGGAAGGAAGACCTTTCTCTCCATCTCTCTGTCTTACTAACTCTGTCAAAAAAAAAAAAAAAAAAAAAAAAGAAAAAGAAAAAAAAAGAAAGACCCTGGGTGATTGAGGACTTGGTCAAGATCAGAGAGGCAGTCAACTCGTACTTGCCCACACACTGCCGTGAACAGGCAAACTGACTTGGTCCTCACCCCTCTTTCCTGTGCTAAGAGCGTCATCTTCCCAATCACAACCCATGTTTACACTGAGACACTTTTTTTTTTTTTATTTCATTTCCATGAAAGGCAGAGTTAGAGAGCAAGCGAGAGACAGGGAGGTCTCCCATACACTGGATCCCTCCCCAAATGGCCACAATGGCCAGGGCTGGACCAGGAGCTTCACCTGGGTCTCCCACGTGGGTGCAGGGGCCCAAGCACATGGGCCGTCTTCCGCTGCTTTCTCAGGTGCATTAGCAGGGAGCTGGATGGGAAGTGGAGCAGCCGGGCCTGGAACAGGCACCACGTGGGATGCTGGTCTTGCAGGCGGGTGGTTGCTTAGCCCATTATGCCACAGACCCATGTACTCGCGCTGCCTATTTACCAAGTGTTCAGATTGCAAATACTATGAATTAAGAGATATTTTTTTAAACTGCAGATAGCAGAGAGCAAACTGAAGATATTTTTTGTTTCAAGGGAGAAAAGCTTTTCAGGAGTCACTTAAAAAACACCATACTATGCTTGAAGCTTGCCTGGACATCACAGTATCTGCTGGGGTCATCTCCGAAGGGCTGGCTGACCTCAACAGCTGGGAGCAGGAAGACCTGACACCACCAGAGTCCCACAGGCAGCTTCGCAGCCAGTGGCCATGCAGAACCAAAGGCCCGACGTGAGCTGAGCTGCTTCCTGGGGGCTTGAGACTTCTGGAGGGAGGTAGCAAAAGCCCTTGGGATCCTGCAGGTAGGGATGCTATTCTCCAGGTCATCAGCGCAGGGGCTCAGTGGGAGAAGAGAACGCACAGGACCCATGGGTCACTAGTGGCTCGTGAGAGGGTAAGAAGTGGGGGAAGGCACAAAGGGGCTGCAAGATACTGACTGTACCACACACAGCTCCCGGAGGAGCTCCATCTGGAAGAAGGCACCTGAGGTCCACCAATACTAGCCCACGCCCTGTGCCACTGGCTTCAGAGTACACGGGGTGGTGTGCAAGTCCTTACAGCTGAAGCTGTCACACACACCACCGTGGCCAAGTTGTGCCGCACAACAAAGCTGCTGACAGGAATCGAACACAGCACCTCACATAGCCTTCCCAGTCAGCTAGTGGAGGCTTTCTAAAAAGTAACAACTTTAGCCGTGATCCCTGGAGTTCCACACACAAATCAGCTATTCTGTCCAAGAAGAACACGCGCCTAGCAAGCTCTGTTCTGTGAGGGCGACGAGGGTGAGCAGGTGAAATCACACCCCTCACCAAGGACCGTGACCCTCCCAAATCTTCATTCACCTTCACATCAGTCCCAGGACGCATCACTAACCCACGGCTGGGGGTGTCAAAGGCAGCACGGAGGCGGGCAAGGAGTCCTCAGTTCCTTAACTGCCACCCACCCCACCCCTGGAAGAGAGACACTGGGAGCTAAACAGAAATCACGAGAAAAGTATCTGTCACAAGGAAAATATTCTCATTTTTCTCTCAGTAAGAAGACATTTTCTTCAAATTATAAACTGAATTCCTTTCAAAAACAATTTACTTACTGTTTCTTCTCATTCATTTCCCAGGCTTCAAGTATTCGTTCTATTAACTGACACTTCTGAAAGAGCTGAATAAGAAAGAACATTCCAGTTAAATCTATTCAAACGTCAAAGTGCCAAGCCCTGCAATCAAACAGGTTAAAGAGAACAGTGGGATGTGTGGTGCAGCAAGCTACAGGCAGGAGGAATGGCCACAGCAGCCAACGTGGCAACCCCAAACCGTAGCGATCTATTCCAGACCCCGGAGCCCTCCGGTGCACCTGCCAGGAAGGGCAGCACAGGCCCGGCCCAACACTCAGCCTGCAGCGAAACCAGGCTGACCAAGGCTAAAATGGGATGAAGGGCACTGTGCTTTGGCAAAAATTTAACTTTGAATTCCAAGCAATACTTGCCGTCATTCCTTCTCCCCGCCCACATGGCCAGCACAAGAAAGCCCCCTGCCCTCAGGTGGGCAGGAAGGCGAGCGCGACTTAGGACCCTTCACCGACCCACACAGCTGCACAGTGACCGACAAGGAAGAGTGGGCACCAGAAGAGGCTCATTCCACACTGCACAGAATTCGCTTCTCCAAACGTATGCAACACACAGTCACACTCCGGGACGCCAACAACTGTTCACACGTTTTCCGCAGGACTTACATTTCAATGGTTCTTCTCATCTCCCAGAAGATTTACCTATGTCCAAACCTATTTATTTTACGAAACAAGCAGGCCACTTCTCTTTTTTCCTTAGTGGGCAGGTCACTTAATTGTTATCTGCTCAGGATTTGACTTACAGAACCATTGGTTAAAAGTGCAATTAACACCTAACAGTTAAATACTTAGACTCTGAGATCTAACTTCACGTCCTAAGACTTCTTTTCATTCTGAAGTAGAAAATTACTACAACCAGGAGAGGACGGAATGGCAGTGAGGCCAGCTCAGCTTACGTGTTTCAACAACAAGTTGTCCCCAGGCGAGTCTTGATCAGTAATTGTGCCACTGTCTGTATTTTCAAAAGGACTTGCAAGAATCAATGCAATACAGATTTCCACTTGTGTGTGCAAAAAGTTATTCCATGTGTACTTGAAGAACATGTCCTACAAAAAACAATAAAGTTTTATTCAGACACTTCAATGTTTAAGCTGCTACTTTAATGTAAAAGCGGTGTGTTCTCAGGACAACAGGAACATGGATGTATTTAAGAGGGGGTCTGAAACACCATTTCACACCCTAAGTAATTCGGTATCTGCTCACCCAACGTGCATGGAGTCTAGCAGAAACCAATAACCGTCACATGAAGGAGAGAGAACAGTAAGAAGCTTCTCAGGGAGGAGGGACGTGTTTCTTGCTTTTAAAGCAGATAACACAAACATGACCTTCACTAGGTGTTCAGCAATTCTCAAGGACACTCATTGTGAACTTCATTTTGACTTAATTATTGCTCATGGATTTTGTGTAGGATTCTGTGATAGCTACAGTATGGGGACAGACAGAGAAAACACAGCTTCCCATCTCAAGGTGCTCACAACCTAACCAAGGAAAAACACTCCGGTGTGCGGAAACTCTTAGAACCATCAGCAAGAACAAATGAGGTGTGAGAAGTGGGGACGAGGTGCTCCCCTGGAAGCGGGCTGATTTTCCAGCTACTTGGAAAGTAAAGCATCACAAAAGAAAGACTACTTCTCAAACCAAGAACACACAGAGGATGCAGGCTGAAACAGCGATGACTATAAAGCCAAGAACACACAGAGGATGCCGGCTGAAACAGCGATGACTGACGACCTATCTTGAAGTCTTATCAGATTTATTACCACTCAAAAGTAGCCCTAAAGATTAACAAGACTAAATGTATGTACTTGTATCCTTTCCTTAGGAAGAGAACAGATTAGGGACCAGTAACTTCAGGGAAAACCTTAGAGGCATGCACCGAAAGTCCTGCTCTCAAGTTCTGCCGACCAGTCAGAGGGCAGGGCAAGAACTGTGTCCTCAGAGCGGACAGCCACGCCACTGAAAGAGGGCAGGGCAAGAACTGTGTCCTCAGAGCGGACAGCCACGCCACTGAAAGAGGGCAGGGCAAGAACTGTGTCCTCAGAGCGGACAGCCACGCCACTGAAAGAGGGCAGGGCAAGAACTGTGTCCTCAGAGCGGACAGCCACGCCACTGAAAGAGGGCAGGGCAAGAACTGTGTCCTCAGAGCGGACAGCCACGCCACTGAAAGAGGGCAGGGCAAGAACTGTGTCCTCAGAGCGGACAGCCACGCCACTGAAAGAGGGCAGGGCAAGAACTGTGTCCTCAGAGCGGACAGCCACGCCACTGAAGAAACTGCAGCCTTTGTGCGCTGTCCTCTTGTGCTCTGCACAGACACGCTGACAGCACTGCCCACCAGCAGCTGAAATGACCAGACAGTGTCTCAACACCACGCTGACAGCACTGCCCACCAGCAGCTGAAATGACCAGACAGCGTCTCAACACCACGCTGACAGCACTGCCCACCAGCAGCTGAAATGACAGGACAGCGTCTCAATACCACGCTGACAGCACTGCCCACTAGCAGCTGAAATGACCGGACAGCGTCTCAACACCACGCTGACAGCACTGCCCACCAGCAGCTGAAATGACCGGACAGCGTCTCAACACCACCGGAACTGGGCGAACACCGTCTGGACCTCTCCACTCGACAGCCACGGGATGGATGCCCTCTCTGGCCGTGGCCTCACACAGGGGCTTACACCAAGAATCACAAAGTGTATGAGGTGCAGGTAATGACGCCCACCATCTGATGAACAAACATCTCCTATGCCCCTAAATCACAGGCTTCTGGCACACTGGTTAAGATGCCAACTTAGGGCCCCTTCACCCCACGTAGAGAGCATGGGTTTGGGTGCCAATTTAGCTCTCAGCTCCAGCGTCCTGCTCAGGTGCACCCTGGGAAGCTGCAGGTACCAGTTCAAGTACTTGGGTCCAGGCCACTCACATGGGAGACCCAGGCTGAGCAGTCACCCAGCTTTTGGCTTTGGCCTGGTCCACCCCCAATTGTTTAGGACATCTGGAGAATGCACTAGCATATGAAAGACTTCTCTGTGCCTTTCAAGTAAGATTAAAAAAAAGGAAAAAGAAAAAGATCTGAAATGCCCCAGATGTCTGCTGTGACAGCTCACACCCACTGGAGCCTGCACGCGCTGGCCCCGTGCTGAGGGAAGTTTAGCACAACCATGGCTCCGAGGAGCTCACGGCCAGAGAAGCCAGATCGCACCTGCACTTCTGCTTTTCCCCCCACGGTGAGCAGACTGACAGCTGTCTGTCTGGGAGAACCAAGCTCAAATCACAGAGCACACAGCCTCAGAGACCCTCCTGGAAGCCTATCCTGTGGCTCATTCCGAACCGAAAACAGTGCTGCACCTGGCTGTCGCTGTCACTCCAACCCTTCTCCGGAAAAGCCTATGCGTCTTCCGCATCTGACAGCCTGGATTACGTTTCTTTTCAACAATGACTACGGGGCAACTACACGCTTCCAGGATTTACCACAAACTCAAGGATAACCCTGGATAAACATCACTGGACGCGCAGAGGAGGAAGGTCCCAGACACGTGTGCGAAGCTTGTGAGGCTGTGACTGGAGTTGCATGTCCGTGACGTCCTCACACAGGTCTGAGCGTGTCTAAGGGGCATCTCACCAATATGACGCCAATGCTGTTCAGCTCCATGAGGTCCCCGTTGATGCTGCTGGTGTTGGTTTGAAGCAGGCTGGATATCAACCTAATCACATTCAACCGCGTGTTCCCCACGGGAGGGTCCAGGACACCCCAGGTGGTCTTCATCACACTTTTCTGAGGAAGAAAAACTTTTCCCATGAGACCTTCCAGTTAAAACACACAGAAAAGACCCAGGTGCTAGACAGCGGGCTGAGAGTGGGACGCGGCACGAAGTCTACACCTGGAAGAAAACCTACAGCTGTCACAGCTTTAAAATGTGACCAAATAACCAAACAGGAACACACAAAATTAGTTCCCTGGGCTATGCGTTTTCTAAGAACTCAAGCACACCCCTCCCCTGACGCTCCAAACGGCTACGGGGTAAAAGCACAGAACTGCAGAAGCCCCAGAAAACGACTTCAGAGAAAACAGGAAAACAGCCCCGTCTGTGCCGAATCTGTGATGACAAACACACTCAGGGAGCGTCTGTGTGTAAGGAGCATTAAAAATGAATCTGAATGAGGAATGGGATGGGGGAGGGAGTCGGAGGTGGCGGGGATGGGTGGAAGAAATGCTATGTTCCAAAAGCCGCACCTATCAAATTTGTATCTATTAAATCAAAGCTTTCTAAAAAAACAAAACAAACTCAGAGGTTGCCTCTGGATCCAAACTCAGAAACACGACCGACCTGAAGCTGATCCTGTCTGGAACAGGAGGTTGCAAGAGTCGCAAGTCACAGAGGACGAGACAGCACATGTCAGAACTGAGAGGCCAGACAGGACAGGGCCACAGATGCCACCTCTCGTGAGGCTGCTCCCTCTGCACGTCCTGTCCACATCAGCCCCCAGCCCCTCCTGCTGCCCCATGTCCCCTGCCCCCCTCACCTCTCAAGTCTTAATAATCCGTACGGCTCTAAGAGCAGACTTCTGAAAAGCTCCATGGCTTTGCCTATGTGCATCACACAGTGGAGCCAGTACAAACCGAATGCGCTCGCTCACTCCTGGGAGGGAGGTCCGAACGAGACACCAGCTTCCTTGTCCCCGGGGGCCAGGAGGATGCGGGCGCCTTGCTCGGCCAGCTCGGCAGGGGCAGGGCGGGGCCTTGCTCACACACCTTCCTCTCCCAGATCTCCCTGCTTGTATTTCTTGATTTTCTCATAAATCCTTTCTCGTCAGTTTCTGACCCTCCTGTTCTCCCCAAGGCTGGCATGAAGGGTACCAGTGACGTACCTGTTCCCACCACCAGAGAGGCTTTCCAGAAGATGACTCCATCCAGCCCAGGCTGAATGGAAATGAAAACCCTGGCTGGCACAGGCCCTGCTGGACGACACACGCTCTGAGTGCAGAGGTGGGACCGTGATGTCATCAGGTCCCTTCAAAGACAATCTGGAAGTGAACTGGACCCTGGGCTAGGCCCTGCCTTTTCTCAAATGGTTACACAGTATACTAAACCTTCAACCAGCCCGACACACACACTAGGCAGCACAGCAACCAACAAGAAGGCAGGGGGACAAGGACTGTGTGAGAACTGGTGCTGGGAACAGAACTGTCCAGAACCAGGCCTCCCAGCTCAGACTCCGGGGAAGTGTCTTGGACCCGATCTAAACCTCTGCGCCAAAGCAGGAAGGCGGGGTGCGGGGGAAGCACACCCCCAGGGGCTGCCGACAGCCCCCGCTGCGGTCTGCGCTGAGCAAGCAGGCGCCTACATGAGCACGTGGAGAGCGGCCACCGCCAACCCACACCCACGGCACAGGCTTCGCTTCTGCACGCGCGAACTTCACGCTGCAGCTGCCCAGGCTGGGACCCTACACCAACGCTGAACTGCAGACTGCAGTTCCAAAGACCAGCTCCCGCAAGGTCAACGTCACCTCAAGATGTGAAACGAGCCACTGAAGGAGGGGACCCCTCACTGCACAGCACGTGCACAAGCACTCGAGGACTTAGACAGAAGCTGAGTCTCGTGAGAAATACCCCACTCACCAGTGTAGACTACGTCACAGAGACAGAAAAGGCCATCGGAAACGCGGTTAGCAACAGTAACACCGCGGGCAGCACACCTTCTCACGTCCTTGGTGCCGGCTGCTCACAGCCAGAGCTGCCACTCCAGGCTCCGCACGCTTCCAGTGAGCAGACGCTCGCTTAAACCAAGTTTCAGGCCGGTCAGACGCTTCAGGAAGCTCACCTACCTTGGGTGGCTCGAGCAGGAGTTCGTGAAAAGACGAGAGTCTCCCTCTGATGGCCTCCAGCACACTCTTATTCACCAAACAAGCAGAGTGACTCATGCCCGGCGGACACATCTCCACATGGCCTTCAAATCTGGAAACAAAGCAAAGCCACCTTGAGGCATTGTAATTTCAGAACAAGTCATTCACAGTGTTCCACATCAACAATGACTATTTCACTGAATAATGACTATTTCAACATTCCTCGCTAGGAAAAGAAGGGGTACACACCCTACAAACCAGAAGCAGGTGTAATAAAACCAAAATGGACATCTGCCCCCAAGCTCTGAAATCCCACGACACTCAGAATGACAACCAGGATCTAACCAGACAGAACCTGCAAAGCAAAAAGGAGACCTGACTCCCAACTCACAGGGCACGTGCCAGCGGGGACCTGGGACGCTCACAATTAACAGGCTTGTACTTGTTCCAGTTTTTCCTGGATAATCAACACTGTTTCCTATTTAAAAGGCGTAAGGTATTCTTCTATATAATAACCTATACTCCCAACAGGGAACCGAGTTGAGGCAGAACGAGACTCCTACAGCTCAATTAGAGGTTCTCCCAGAAGGGGATTAAGGACATTTGGGGAGAGGTCTAAAAACGTACGAGATTCAAATCCACGCCAACCTAAGTGCTGTGTTGCCTCCACAGCAGTGCAAGCCAGCGGCTGCCAGCACAGCTGCTGCAGCCGGACTGCCTGAGCCCACACAGGCTCCACCGCCAGTGATCTGTTCCACTGCTGGAGACGGGGTCCCTCCTGGGAGGACCGCAGCAATGCAGGCAAAGGCAAAGGGTGCGCGCAGACCGCAAACACCCCCCAGTTACTGCGACCTCTGACCTGTGACATCATCAGAAACTCAGTCACAGGACAAGGGAGGAGATCAATGTGCACAGGAAAAAGTGTAGAGAGTTTAACACAAAGTTGTTGTTGTTTTTTAACAGTTTCTGCCTAGAGAGCCATGCTATTAAGTTCCTTGTAATTCCATAGTTCTATGACCACTGGCGTATTTTTCTTCTTTAAATTCATATGGAAATTTCTTGTGTTTAAAAAACAAAACCAGTACATGCATATTTCCCCCTCTATGTGATTAAGTCAATTTCTTGGTCATGATTCTAGACCAAGTGTGTTTAAATAACAATTAAACCCACATTAAAATTTCTTAATGACTCATTTAAATTTTATTTGATCTTCTAAGAAATCCTTAGCATAATAATTTGCCAAATCTAAGCCAAGAACTATGTCGCTATCAGTAAGAGTTATGGCATTCAGAATGTTTGTTTGGCAGGTATCTGAGGTATCAGCCAGGCAGCAGGCTACTGCACACATGTGCCAGCATCCAGCCACTCGCTCAAGGGTGTTAGGTTGTTTGCAGTTTGGGGCAATTATGAGTTTTTGTGAGGCACAGATTCTATTTCACTTAAGTAAATGCTAAGACTGCTGGTTAATATGTTAACTGTTCATAAGAAACTGACAAACGCATGTTTTTCCTAAGAGGCTGTATCACTTCATGTTCCCAAGGGCAACGTGGGCTGTGTCCAGCAGCGAGGCATCACCAACTGGGCACTGCACACTTTGCTTGCTTCGTTCAGCAATGGGGTGGACTGTCCACGTCCTAACCCCCACAGACCGAGTGCCACCTTATTTGTAACTATGACTAAAGACTTTGAGATGGAAGATTCTCTTGGATCACCCAGTGGGCACCCAATGTTGCAACTGTCCCTGTAAGACAGTGGCACACATTGAGGAGGCCAGGTGCAGATGAAGCAGACATCCACGACCAAGGAGCGCCAGCAGCCACTAGAGGCCTGAAGAGGCCGAGACTCACTCACTCCTGGGGCCCTGCGGCCCTGCCAACACCCTGCGCTGGGGCTTTTGGTATTCAGACACGTAAGAGAACAAACTACAGCTGTTTTAAGACACAGCATCTGTGGTAATTTGCTTAACAGCCATAGGAAACACACGTTGTCAAGAAGTAGTGTCCTGATCTTAATGTGCTTTTAAACTTGTAATTCATTAATAACAAACAATGATGACCATTTTTTCACGAATTTATTTGATATGTATGTACTATTCTTTAAGTCTCTGCTCAAATATTTTGACCTTAAATTTAGGTTGTTTTCTTACTAAATTTTAAGTGTTCTTTATATACCTGGATGTTAAATCCTTTATTAAACATGTGCTTTATAAATGTTTTCTGTCTGTAGGCTGTTTTTAATAGCCCTTCAAAGAGAGTAACTTTTAAATGTTAACATAGCCTGTCAACTTTTTAAAAACGGATGACATGTTTGCAATTTATCTAAGAAATCTCTTTCTAACCTGGGTCAAAATTTTCTGTTTTCTTCTAGAACTTTTAGCTTTTCAATTTGCATGTAGTTCTACGATGCGAGCTAATTTTTACATAATATGCGAGCTAATTTTTACATAATCTGCAACACACATACCGCTTGTCCACCTTCTGCATACAGCCTCTCCTCCACTGAGCTGCACTGATTTTTTTTTTTTTTTTTTTTTTTTGAGAGGGAGAGACAGAGAGGTCTTCCTTCCATCAGTTCACTCCCCAGCTGGCCGCAACAGCTGGAGCTGCTCCGATCTGAACCCAGGAGCCAGGAGCTTCTTCCGGGTCCTCCCACGTGGGTGCAGGGGCCCAAGGATTTGGGCCACCCTCCACTGCTTTCCCAGGCCACAGCAGAGAGCTGGATTGGAAGTGGAGCAGCCGGGACTAGAACTGGCGCCCATGTGGGATGCTGGTGCCACAGGCGGAGGATTAACCACTGCGCCACAGCGCCGGCCCCAGCTGCATTTAATCTTTAACACTGACTTTGTATCCCACCACCTTGCTAACGTACTACCTGCACATTCTTCAGCTCTGCCCAGAGGCGGTCCTGACCGCCCTGAACAGATGCAGCTTGGTGTCCTCCCCGGGCCCACTCCTGCTGTGCTGACACTAGCTAGATCTTCCAGTATGACAGTGAACAGAAGGGGGGGGGGGACAGCCATGTTCCCTGAGATTAGGATACCCCAGTTTTGTCTTCAGACATTATGAATGATGTTACAATTACTATTTTTTTAGAAAGATTTTTATTTATGTCTTTGAGAGGTAAAGTTACAGAGAGAGGGAGAGACAGAGAGAAAGGTCTTCCATTCACTTTTTCACTCCCCAAATGCCACAACGGATGGAGCTGAGCTAATCCAAAGCCAGGAGCCAGGAGGTTCTTCTGTGTCTCCCATGTGGGTGCAAGGCCCCAAGGACCTGGGCCATCCTCCACTGCTTTCCCAGATGCATCAGCAGGAAGTCAGATCAGAAGAGGAGCAGCCAGGACACGAACCGGTACTGCCTGCTGCTTATGGGAGGCAGGCAGCGGCTTAGCCTACTATGTCACTGTGCCAGCCCCTACAATGACTCTTTAAAAAAGTCTTTGTAAGTTTTCAAGTTGCTCTCTATTACTAATTTGATGAAAGGCTTTGTCATAATGGAAATTAGTAAAGACTCCATGAGTGTGCTGATACAGGTTGCTTTTTTTTTTTTTTGGGGGGGGGGGGACAGGTAGAGTCATAGACAATGAGAGACAGAGAGAAAGGTCTTCCTTCTGTTGGTTCATTCCCCAAATGGCTGCTATGGCCGGCGCTGCACCAATCTGAAGCCAGGTGCTTCTTCCTGGTCTCCCATGCAGGTGCAGGGCCCAAGGACTTGGGCCATCCTCTACTGCCCTCCTGGGCCACAGCAGAGAGCTAGACTGCAAGAGGAGCAACTGGGACTAGAACCCGGTGCCCATATGGGGATGCCAGCGCCCCAGGCAGAAGACTGACCAAGTGAGCCACGGCACCGGCCCTGATATAATTTCTGAAGGATGAATGACTCTTTCATTTCCAAGAGAAATGGCTATAACGTATCCTTTTAATATACTATTAGGTCTGACTTGCTACAATTTCTTATGTAATTTTATATCTAAGCTCTAGTGGAATTTTGCTATATTTTGTAATATTTTTGTGTAGTCTACTTTCAAAGTAACATTGGCATAGCAAAATGAACTGGAAAATGTTCCTTCTTCTGTATTATGGTAGAGCTGTTACGTCTTTGGCAGCCCCACCACCGGGGCTGAACTGGACATTTTATTCAAGGTTTTTAGCATGAATTCATTTCTTCAGCAGACATAGACTGTCCCGTTCTTTTTAATCTTTGTGACCTTTGGCCTTCTCCTTCTGTCCATTGCATCTACACTGCTGCTCTGATCTGGTTGTAGTGTTCTGTTAATGTCCCGTTAGGAATACAGTGATGTTTCCCCTTTCACTTTTTTTTTTTAATCAAAGATGCCCTCACAGATCATTTACTCCAACCTTCTTATTTTATTCCTAGTCCCTACTTTTCATTAAAAAATTTAAAAAACAAATTTTTTTTTAAAAAAAGATAAGCTGCTTCTGGTCTCCCACGTGGGTGCGGGGGCCCAAGCATTTGAACCGCCTTCTGCTGCTTTCCCAGGCCACAGAAGGGAGCTGAGTCAGAAGTGGAGCAGCCGGGACACAAACCAGTACCTGTATGGGATGCCAGAGTCACAAGCATGACTCCACCCGCCACCCCACAGCGCCAGCCCACCAAGCATGACTCCACCCGCCACCCCACAGCGCCAGCCCACCAAGCATGACTCCACCCGCCACCCCACAGCGCCAGCCCACCAAGCATGACTCCACCCGCCACCCCACAGCGCCAGCCCACCAAGCATGACTCCACCTGCTACCCCACAGCGCCAGCCCACCATATCATTTGTTCTTTTTCAGTGTGTTTTAATTTCCAAATATTTGAGACTGGCTATTTCTTTTAAATTGATGTCTAGTTTAAATGTATGCTACGTGACTTTTATTATTTTAAAATGTGTTTTCTGGCTGAGAATCTGGTCTATGTTGGTGTTATCAACTGCACATCTCCCCAGATTCGCATGTGCAAGTCCAAACCCCATCACGATGGCATCAGGACACAGGACTCCTGGAGGGTACACAGATCAGGAGTGCACCCTTGGTCAGTGAGATGACTGTCCTCACAGGAAGAGCCAGACAGGACATCTACCCGTGCCTGGACCCGGAACCCCAGAACGATGAGAAATGACTGTGCAAGTCTTCCAGTCGCTAATTTTCCCAGGAGCTCCGCCAGCCGACAGTGCAGTCCAGGTACACACAGGAAGCACGTGCCTCTGCCGCCGCCGCAGGGACAGTGTTCCACGTCTCACCGGGTCAGGCTGACATCGGGGCTGCACAGGTCTCCTATGTTCTTACCAATTCTCTGTACAAATGTTCTGTCAGCGTCTATCAATTTCTGACATGAAGAAAAATTACAGAGACGGTACGGAGTTCTCATATAACTGATATCAAGTTCCCCTATGATTACCCCCCAGCACTGCACACTTCTCACAAACGGCAATCCAATGCTGGTACATGAGGTCCACACTCTGCCTGGATTTCCTGTTTCTCCCTGACGTTCTCACTGTTCCGGAATCCCAGCTGGGAAGCCGTGGCACAGCGAGTGCCCCGTTTCTTGTTTGCTCTGGCCTGTGACAGACTTCCATCCCGAACACCTGATCAACATGCAGAGGCTTTGGTCACGGCTATGAACCCTACTGGGCAGGCGGTGTGGGTGAGGTGCCGTCCCCGCACACCACGCCAAGGCTGCGTCCCTGGCGGCTTAGCCTGCTGAGCTGGGGGAGCTGTCGGCCTTCCCCACCGTGAAGTCACTCTGCACGCTTTTCCCACAGACACTCTGCAGAATGAAATCCCGGAGCACAGTCCACACGGAACAACGGGGAGCTTCCTTCTGCCGCCTTGAGGATTTGTCTCTAAGCACTTACGAGAGTTCTCTCTCTCCACTCATTTACTCAACAACCATTTAGATCAGTGTGGATTTATGACTCCATTTCATAACCTAGTTACGATGTAACACTGCCTTACTTGTTATGCAAATTACTCGCTTTGGCCACCAGAATTCCAGTGTTCCTCTGGACAGATGTCATCACTTCGGCTTTTAAACGTCCTTTCTGTTATCTATTTCTATTTCTATGTTCTACTTCCATCTACTTGAAAGGCAGACTACACAGAGAGAGAAATCTCTTCCATCCATTGGTTCACTCTCTTATCAGCCAGGGCTGGGCGAGGACGAAGCCAGGAGCCTGAACTCCATCCAGGTCTCCCACGTGGGTGACAGGGGCCTACGCTCTGGAGCCCTCATCTCTGTCTCTCAGGCCGCGTCAGCATAACGGAGGATCAGAAGCAAAGGCTCAGCCTGCAGACCCCGGAGACTCAGAGAACCTGCTGTTCCCCAAGGAGCTCCGACTCTTCTACTGGAGCACAGTGTCAGGAAGTTTGTGAGCACCTGTACCTGACCTAGAGCCTCACCATCACTTTTAGACCCGCTCAAGCTTACAAGCAAATGTCTTCTGGGAATCGTTATGTTATGGTTAACTTAAAATGTTTTTAAAATAAATAAAAGATTTATTTATTTGAAAGGCAGAGTTAGAGAGAGAGAGATCCTCCATCTGCTGGTTTACCCTCACAAACTGGCCATAATAGTTGGGCTGGGTCGGGCTGACGCCAGGAGCCTAACCCCATCCAGGTTTCCCCTGTGGGTGGCAGGGGCCCAGGGACTCGCGCTACTGTATGGTGCCCTCCCAGGTGAATTCACAGGGAGCTTGATTAGAAGTGGAGCAGGGGCTGGCACTGTGCTGCAGTGGGCTAAGCCTCTGCCAGTTTGTATACCAGCTGCTCCTCTTCCCATCCAGCTCTCTGCTGTGGCCTGGGAAAACAGCAGAGGATGGCCCAAGTGCTTGGGCCCCTGCACCCAATGTGGGAGACCCAGAGGAAGCTCCTGGCTCCTGGCTTTGGATTGGTTTAGCTCCAGCCATTGCAGTCATCTGGGGAGTGAATCAGCAGATGGAAGACCACTCTCCCCCTCTGACTTTATCTCTCAAATATAAATAAAATCTTTAAAAAAAAGGTGTGTTGGGGGGAGTAGTTGGAACAAACTGGCACTCAATGGGATACCAGCAGCGCAGTTTAACTCGCTCTGCCACGACACTGGCCCCACGTCAATGTCTGATGCCGCTCCTCTACTCAGCCACCTCACCATTTCCCAGGAAGACTGAAGGCATTTTTCATTCCTGCTGCTGGGTTTCATTTCTAGCACCTCCATATTATCTTCACCTGATAAATTTTGCCATCTGTTCACATTTTGTCTACTTTTTTTACAAATTTTTTTTTAAGATTATTTATTTATGTGAAAGGTAGAGTTGCAGACAGGCAGAGGCAGAGAGAGAGGTCTTCCATCCGCTGGTTCACTCCCCAGATGGCAGCAATGGCCAGAGCTGCGCTGATCTGAAGCCAGGACCCAGGAGCTTCCTCCGGGTCTCCCATGTGGGTGCGGGGCCCAAGCACTTGGGCCATCTTCTACTGCTTTCCCAGGACATAGCAGAGAGCTGGAACAGAAGTGGAGCAGCCAGGTCTCAAACCAGGGCCCATATGGGAGGCTGGCACTGCGGCGGTGACTTCACCCGCTATGCCACACGTCTTTAACGTGTGACTCATACTTATATTGCATTCCCTCTGGTAGTTCTAAAGTGCTGGGTCCAGTTTCGTTTACTGCTTGTTCTGACCGTTTTGGGTGCTGGCTCGCCATCTCGTGTAGACAGCAGAAACAGATGTAAGCAGCATGTATGTAAAGAAGGACACAGCCCTCCTCCTTCAGGATTCCAGGTAGGGGCAGCAGTCAACCTCCTCACGAGGCTCTGGACCAGGTCTGCGCTGTCACTGACGACCCCGACTTCACCCACACTCTGTGTGTCCACTCTCAGCTGGTGGTCTTCCCTTCCAATCTGCCGCTGGGCCCTGGGAGGCTCCATCCTTCCACACGCCAGTCCTTCCTCCATCAACAAGCTGTGGCCACTTGTTCCTGGGTGCCTGGGAGCCCGGAGGGTGGGGGTGCAGGGGAAGCTCTGCTGCCTTGCTCAGCCTCACTCGTAGCGCCCCTGGTTCTGAGGGGTGGGGCTTTCTCAGTAGCCCTGTCCTTACTCCAGCGACAAGGAATCCCTAGCGGCCTGGCCCAGAATGTCTTCTTGCCTCGCACAGGATAGAAGGTTTTATTTACTTCTGCTTTTTTCTGATCTGCTCCTCCCGCTGCAAACAGTCATCAGCTGCGTCTTCAGGGTTACCGGCTCCGTTTTCTCAGTGGCTTCAGAGGAAAGAAGGGTCCTGAGGGTTATCACGCATTTCCCCCAAAGGCTGCTGCGCCTCTCCCCGGCCTAGCCACAAGGAAGCCTTGTCTGCTCTCGCCTTGTCACTAGTGTTTCTCATGAAGAAAAGAGTGTAGGGGTATGCATGTGAACCTCTGTCTCCGTGCTCTCTGTGTGTGTGTCTCCTTGCCCTCTGCGGTTCTCTGGAAACCATATACCCCATTGTTAGCCTCCCATATCCATTAAAAAAAAAAAATCAGAACTCTACTTTTATCAAGATGAAAAAAATGTCTAAGAGAAGGTACCCAGCTGCTATAGCATAAAAACTGCTAACACTCTAACTTGCCTTTTTCCCATTTTTTGAGAACTGTTAAAATAATCTGGAATTCATTCCATTTTTTTCAACATCTGACTTGTTATTTCACAATCGCTTTTAATATCACTACTCATTTTTAAAAACTATTTGAAAGTCAGAGCTACATAGAGGAAGGGAGGGGAAGAGAGCGAGCGAGAGCAAGCCTCCATCTACTCCTTCACTCCCTGAGATGGCCAGGTTGAAGCTGGGAGCTAGGAACCTCTCCCAGGTCCCCCACGTGGGTGATGGGGGACCACATACTTGACCCACCATTCAATACCTTCTCGGGCACATTAGCAGGCAACTGGATCAGAAGTAGAGCAACCAAGACTCAGAACCTACACTCTGATGATGGGATTCTGGCACACAAACAGGTTTAGCCTGATGCACCACAAGGCTGGCCCCAACCGTTGGCTCTGAAATAAGCGAAAAGCAAACAGGGTTCATCCTGTAAAATGTAAGGAAAGCTTACGGTGGTCGCCGTGTCTCCAGTAACGTCAGCAAGATCTGGATGGCACTGACTATGGCCGATTCATTCTTCTCCTTGTGGAAAATATTTGATAGAAGCTGCTCCATGATTTCTTGCCTAGGGAAGAAAAATCAATGGTTTAGTGCTAACTGCAATGGCATTTAACGCCAAAGACTTCAGAAAAAGACCATGGCACAGAGTTACGTATCACACAAGCATTCAGCCACGCTTGGACACGCTTGCTTTACTCAACATTTAATCTTCCTGTATTTATTAACACAGAAGAGTGTTCTTATTCATTTCAGGGCAGAAGTCACCTCTACTCAAGACCAAGGTGGTGTGGTACTGGCGGCAGCCACAGGAAGTCAGAAGACACATCCTTCACTCTACCAAGAAACCCAACCGAGACTCAAAGTTTGCCACAAAGACATGAATGTGTAACTAACAGAGCTCCAAACCACGTATCAAAAGGGCATCAGTTGTTGCACTTTTCACTCCACAAACAAAATCTGGTAAATTAGCCATCACAGCAGCAACGCTCGGACTTGACGGGGCAGCTGCCCGGAAGGAGCCCCTGGCAGGCTCGCCCATCCCTGCCTCTCACACACGTGGAAAACACAGGTCGTCTGTTAATTTAGGTGGCAGTGCTCACGGACAAGCTCGGGATCTTGAGATCTCAGTAATCTTCTGGATCCAGGTAAATGAAGAAATGGAATCCTCACAACGTGACACGTACAGGACTGTCCCCAGCTGCTCACCATCTCCAGGGACAAGTCAGTTCCCTGTACTGGATGACCTCAGCTGACCACTGCTCACCAGGCCCGGGCAGCACAGAGGACAAGCAAGTGAAGACTGGTATCTAATCCGACCTCACAGAATCCCCCACAGGAAGTGGTCTTCAGGTGCTCCCAGGTAGCACGGAAACGGTCAGAACCACAACACAACAGCTGAATATGCAGACCGCGTCCTGCCTCCTACCGGAAATGCATGTGTTCCTTAGGCAGCACCGAGCAGCCACACTCACACCTCCCGTGCCTGCAGGTAGCAGCTACCAGAGGCCCCAGCCATTCTACTTCTGCACACACGGGAGGTCCCTGGATCCATGAAAGCCTTCTACTGACGGATGAGAATGAGGCAGTACCAACAAATACAAATCTGGCTATCAAGATACAACAATAGCTGTGCTATATTCTGAGTCTTACCTAAACATGCCAATATCACCACATACAGAAGAAATAATAAACCAAAAGATTGAGCTTGGGGCTGGCGCTGTGGCATAGCGGGTAAAGCCACCGCCTGCAGTGCTGGCGTCCCATATGGGCGCCAGTTCCAGTCCTGGCTGCTCCTCTTCCTATCCAGCTCTCTGCTGTGGCCTGCCCTGGGAAAGCAGTAGAAGATGGCCCAAGTGCTTGGGCCCCTGTGCCCATTTGGGAGACCCAGGGGAAGCACCTGGCTCCTGGCTTTGGATCGGCACAGCTCTGGCCGATGCGGCAATTTGGGGAGTGAACCAGTGGATGGAAGACCTCTCTACCTCTCCTCTCTCTGTGTAATTCTTTCAAATAAATAAATAAATCTTTAAAAAAAAAAAAAAGGTTAAGCTTGAGCTTATCAAACCAGATAAAGGAATGTTCTCACATTGTTGAAATTTAAGAAATGCTTATTTACAAGCGAGAGAAAATCTATTCACTTCCAAACTAGAAACAAAAACAAACACCAAGTGCTGCGTGGCCGTCAGTAACACTCAGGAGCTGCTGCGTCTCCTACCCATGCGTCTGGGACAACGGCTCAGTCCTGCGGTTCAAAGGGGTAGCAAAGATGGCCTTCCCGAACACTAACTGGCTCACTCGTGTAAGAAGTTAAGAGACACAAAGTCCAATGCTGATACACTCTTAAAGGAATTTCCAACTTCAAAAATGGCCAGTGCTAGCGAATGTAAGGTATTCAATTTAGACTCAGATTGCTTCTCAAGCCGAATGTTCAGCCCACAAACTTCAGTCAGCTGCCAGGCTCTACTGTCCCTGTAACCGCTAAGCGCCTGCGTGTTGGCCAACACTTCTATTTACCTACATGACACCTGCAGGTACAGTGGTACCCAAACTGTTGGCTGTTTAACACAATACAGCTAAGCAGTTATCTGCATTTTATAAAGTACTGCCACACTGCTTTAATATATTATTGCAATGCATACATAGAGCCTACACACCTGTGTCAAATGCTCACAGATGCTGCTGTGGCTAATGAACACTTGCTAAATTCATTTTGTCAGTCGCGGCGAGGCAGGAGCACATCAGACACTGGGCGGGACGGGCTCCCTGTTAAAGACGACTTCTCCCACTGCCACAACAGCGGAGGCTTTCTCTGCTGACATCACAGGACCACGGACGCATCTGGTCATTTACTCCAGCTACTGCTTAAAGACGGCGTTGTGGCACAGCACCGCACTGCCCAGGATGCTGTCTCACTGCTCCACTTCTGATCCAGCCCCTTGCTAAAGGAGCTAGGAAAAGCAGAAGATGGCCCGAGTGCTTGGGACCCTGCACCATGGGGAGACTGGCATGGAGCTCCAGCCTCCTGGCTTTGGCCTGGTCATTGCAGCCATTTGAGGAGTGAACCAGCAGATGGAAGATGGATCTCTCTCCCTGCCCCCCACCCTTAAAATAAATAAACAAATCAATCTTTAAAAAAAAAATGTAGCTCCAGACATGGACTGCAGGAACTGCAGGTGCCTGATCCGGACTGAACCACAGCTGCCACATCAAAGCCAGGGCTCGGGCTCAGGATGCCCCTCAGAGCCCACAGGTGATGGATGCTCGAGTCTTTCGTGTAACCTATGCACATCCTCCCACACACAAATCGTCCCAGGAGGACTCAGAATGGCAGCGCTAGGAAGACCACTGTTACGCAGTGTGCAAGAACACAGCCCGCACAAGTCTGATCGCACGCACGTTCCGCCAGACCTTTCGAACCAGAAGCTGGCGGAGTCGGTGGCCACGGAGCAGCAGGGAGGGAGGGCTGGCTGCACATACACAGGCTCTGGTGATGAGGTCACAGTGGTACTGAAATGAGGTCGCACGGATGACAGGCTGTGGTGGTGTGAGGAACTCAGACCGCACAGCGGAGCAGTCTGCTGGCCAGACTGACCCTGCCACAGCCCAGCGAAGCCACGTGTGGCTGATGAGTGCTCCAAACGGCAGCCAGCTGGCCAGACGTGTGTGAAGTATAGAGCATACACTGTAGGGCTGGCACTGTGGGTGCTGGTTCAAGTCCCGGCTGCACTTCCAATCCAGTTCTCTGCTGTGGCCTGGGAAAGCAGCGGAAGTTGGCCCAAGTGCTTGGACCCCTGCACCTGTGTGGGAGACCCAGAAGAAGCTCCTGGCTTTGGTGGGCACAGCTCTGGCCGTTGCAGCCATCTGGGGAGTGAGTCGGCGGATGGAAGACCTCTCTCTCTGCCTCTCCTTCACTGTCTGTGTAACTCTTTCAAAATAAATAAATCTTTTTAAAAAAAAAGCATGCATCATAAGACTTTCTAAAAAACATCTTTTTAAATACATGAAGCTTTTATTGTATTTCAACCAGACAGCACCACAGTGGGCCATATGATATTGGTGACATCAACATTTTTAACTGCTTTAAATGGCCATTTTAAACGTTCAACCTCACATTCAGTCAGCATTTGAATGGGAAATTCTTGTAGGCTTACAAGAAGTACCTAAGCCACAATGCCAAGAACTACTGAAACAAGGCAGGTGAAACCCGGCTTACTCAAAGCTGGTGACCTCTCCTAGTTTTGCTACTTGCGAGGACTCATCTACTCCTCAGCCTACAACACATAACACACGTGCAAAGCACAGTGCGACACTGGCAACAGAGCCTCAAACAAGGCATCTTTTCTCTAATTTCTTCCTTATCTCACACTGGCCACACCTTTTATTTTAATAATGGGCCTTACAGGTAGATGAGCCAAAAGATGCAAAGGAAATGCAACACAGGAGGACTGAACAGAGGACCGGCCGCAGGAAAACCTACAACAGCAGCAAACTGAAGCAGGACCGCGTCTTTAACAGTGCTAGCTGCAGGCACGGCAGGCACTCCTTCCAGCTGGCCAACCACGGGGGCAGTGCCTGACTTCCCCACTGCAGTCACTTTCAGCTGTCTGGAGGCAGGTCAAATGTATGCCAATGCTGACAGGAGAGGTCCTTTCTGAAAATGTCAACATGGAAAACAAACGCACTCCCTCCCCAAGCTGTCTTCCAGCTGATCCCGACCTAACTGCTCAGGCTGCCTGCGTGAGCTGCAGACACGGCAGGTCCTAAGAAGTCTGATAAAAATCGCCAACTAGAAAGGATCCGATCAGTGCGCACACAAGACCGTTCCACCCAAAGACCCCTGGAGGCAGCGACCACATCTCATGGTGGCTTCTCAGCTTTCTACTTTATAGATCCCCGAGATGTCCAAGCCACACATAAATGTCCTGTGTGTACCTGGGGCTGCCTTCGCCCCCACCCGAGGACAGGACTGTTTTCACGGAAAACAGTCACACATGCATACACCATATCAAACAGTACCGACAGGAAAACAAGAACAGAACTTCAAACATACTTTTCTAGAGTGGCCAGCAGGGGGTCTGGTTCTGTACTGTTCTGAATTTGCAGCATCTGGTCTCTGCTCAGGCGAACAATTTCACAAAGCGACTGTGATGCGTTTGAATGCCGCTGAGGGAAAAAAAGCACAATTTTAACTATCAATATACACCCGACGCTAGGAGAGGCGAGTTCTCACAAGGGACAGGCTCCACAGAAAAGGTGGATCTCCAAAACCTACTTTTACCGGCACAGAAAGATACATGCAGCTCTTTGGAGAAAAAAAAAAAAAAAGGAAATAGCACTTCTGAAAGACAACAGTGGGTAAGCGCCATTAAGCTCTGCGGTGCACAGTGTGTCTACCTTCTGGAACAGATCCAAACCCTCGGTGCCCACACACAGCGTCTTCCATGGCGAGGGAGCCCGAGCAGAACTCAGACCGAGTGCTGAACCGCTACGTCCCAGCACGCCAGCAAGCCAGACAGCCAGCCCCACTGCCCTAGGACTTCCTCAACAAGGCTATGGTCACCAGTGTGACTCTAACATGCACTCGATCCCTCAATGCAAAGCCAAGTAGCAACAGGACTGCTGAAAGGCAACGTTGATGTTCTTCTGCATCAAGCAGGAAGGTGCTGGCGTGCCCAAGGTTTTCCTTCCCAGGAACACATGCTGCAGGAGCAGGCTTCTCCTCATCAGGGCCCGGCCCTGCAGACCGGACAGTCAACTTCATCTGCTCATGAACCTGAACCTGATGAGGAGCAAGATGCCTTGCAGAAATCACACCCAGCAGTGGGGCAGACCACACCCCTGTCCTCACCCCCCTGTCCTGCACAGCCACAGTTCTGTCTCTCGGCGACTGTGGAGCCCTCTGCCCACAGGACAGCGCCTATATCCCCACAGCTCCGAGACACAGCTGCTTCTGGGCAGGGGTTCTCACGCCAGAGTACTCCATTGCCATCAAACCCCTGTATGCACTTGGAGTGTCCACAATGTCCCGAGAGGAAACTCTGAGGAAGGGCTGGACTCTAACAGTTACCTCTGGTTTTCTTTCATCTCTGGGGGAAGCCTGTTCCAGATAAACTCCAGGTACCAAAGGTTCTGAAAGGACCAGTTAGATCCAGTGCCATAGAACACCCCTTTGTGACAGAGATGGCCTGTCCTCTGGCCACCTGCTTCTTCCCTGGCACTGGCACACACAGCGCTCATCCTCCCAGAGGCACACAGGATGTCCCCTGGCCCCGGGGACCCTGTGTGTTACCCTTAAGCCCATTCCTTTGTAGCCAGCAGACTGAGTCATAACTCCATGCATATAGGTAAAGCTGAGCAAGACCATTTCAATGGCTTGGCCTTGATACTTCTTTGGGTGACCAGTTTACAGATACCTGCTACAGCGACAGACACTCACAGGTCCTGGCATACCACCCCTCAGCACAGAGCTCAGCCTGCAAACCCCCAATCAAGTTTCGATGCTACTGGTAATCTTTAGCACCCAGGACAAAGGCCTAATCTGTCAGCGCTTAAGAGCCAGGGCCAGGAAGTCCAACAAGCACTGGGCGCTTCAGTGGTGCCCAATCTCGCTGTGCTGCCTGCAAAGCTTCACACAGACCAATGCAGACGCAGGCAAAGATGGGGACAGAAGAGACAGGACAGGTGGAGTAAGACGGGCAGGCAGGTTCAGAATGGAATCCCAGCTTTGGACAGTCCATGGTACATAAAACAGGGCCTGCTATTTCACCTTTTAGAAACTTCTATAAAATATCCCAGCAAAATATTCTTTAGAAAATTGCTAACTTCAAAAAAGCCAGATTACCTCTACTCTACCTGTCTTCTCTGATCATCTTCACACCTAGCTAGCACAAGGGATGTTCTGGGGCTGCACACTTTGACTTAAAAAAAAATAATTTCAGTCACACAGAACTTACATCTTCTTCTTGCGATGGATGAACTATTTCCACAAGCCTCTGGATAATTTTCTCCTCATTTAACCACTGTAAAACACATTGTAGAAGTAATCATAGCAATGAGTGGCTCTTGTTCAAGACCCAATGCAGATTAACATACTTCGAAATATCCATCACATTTTAAGTAGAATGTTACAGGTTTCTCTGGACTTTGAACACTACAGAAAATTAAAAGTCCCCCAAGGAAAACAACAGTGAATATATTATTTCAACATGTGAGCAACAGTACCAACAACTCCCCAGACTATAATCCCCACACACAAAAAACCTCTACATCAGGTCCTTAGCCATGGAAGTCCCACACATTCAGCACTGAAAGGACCTACACTTTAGTTACCCGGGGAGAGCAACAGGTGTAAAGACACACAACGCATTTTCTATGATTGTAGCTTCTGAAACATTGAGAACGGCCATATTTTGTATCAAGCCTCTGGTTGAGAAAAGCACACAGGAGTGTAAGAAAGGTGCCCTTCGATTTGAGAACCACACCCACTGCAAGGAGCCTGGGGGCACTGTGGAGGCACAGTTCCCAGCCCTGTCACACCGGCAAGGGTCCATCAGCAGGGCCATGGCTATTTCTTCTCAAATGGATGAAAATATGGACAGGATCAGAAAGGGAAAAGCACAGGGAAAGCCAGCTGGCTGCATGAGCTCATGAGGGGCCGAGGCACCACCATCAACAAAGACAATCCCTAAAAGCATTAAGGAGCTAGAGGGGCAGGCAGCAAGAACTCAACACAACTTGCCAAAGATGCAAGAAGAAACCCTGACATTGTTTCTGGCTCCTAACGGGGAACATACCAACTAAAGACAAATGCAAACACAAGCTAGGAGCTGAGCACTGCTGAGGGAAAAGCCAAACTTTATAATTTAAGATCTGTTTTAACATGTGCCCACAAATCAGCCAAGAACCTTGTTAGAACAGAATCTGATTCTACAAGCCAGTAGGAAACCCGAGTGGACGGATTTCCAAGAGGTCCACACGTGATGAGTGGGACCACATTCGGACACCAGGAAATCCCCTGATGGTGGACGGATTAGTTCCGGATTCTCGCTGTCCCCACAAGCCACTCACAAATACCTACACCCCAGCCCTAAGGCGGCTGGCCAGGTGTTCCCACCTGCCTGCCTCTAGCCGAGGTCTTTGGTAACCTCTCATTTTCTCTGCTTCAGAAGCACACCTACTGCCCTGCCCTGGCACCACCCAATACCCTGCGAGCCCTCCTGTCTCTCCGTCTGGACCTTTCTGTCTTTGACTAAAATTACATATTCAACGTATTCATTCCCATAGAATGAGTACGTTCTGAGGTTCCAGAGTGAGTACTAAAGATGGACTGGACCAGGTAATGGTCCTGGAAGGCAGAGAAGGGAAAGACAGGGAGAAGAGAAGGGGCAGATGACTGCCTCGGAGAACCTACCCTCCTCTCTTCCCAAATTCCACCCAAAAGGCACACCCCTGAAATCGCCCCGTCTGAACGGTAAAGGAGGGCCTTTTCCAAGAGGGTTCCGCTCTCCTCCTGCTGCGGCCGGACTCCTGGCCACGCTGAGGAAGGAAGCCTCCTGCAGGAGTGGAGCTCCCGACCTTCTCAGGTCCTCTCTAAAAGCCAGACCCAGCCCTAAGACAAACACTTAACCCATTCCACCTCGCCACAGCCACAGAAGACCAAGCAGCAGAGGAAAAGATGCTCAATCACCCCACACACCTAGGGTGTGCCCACCCAGAGCCCCGTCCTCCAAACCCTGACCACCCCCACATTCGAACAACAGCCCTCTCGCCCTGCCCCTTGGCTGTCCACCTGAGTGGCACAGGACAGCCTGGCCGCTTCTCACGCCCGTGCCCGGTCAGCCGCAGGCCAGAGCTGTACTCACGTTCAGCACATCCTGCCTGGGCTGTGGAGGCTCGATGCAGGTCAGCAGCCGCAGCAGCAAGTCCATGATGGCAGACGTGCCTATGTGCTTGATGATAAGGTCTACGAAATCACGCTTCTTCTTCAGGAAGTCCACAATCTAGAGCGGAACAATGGAGACCTGAGAGACACAGAGTGCTCACACCCTGCCTACTGCTCCAAAATGCCTCCATCCCCGTAGGCTGAGACGCGGCAGGCACTGAACTAGGGCTAACATGTTCGACCGCCACGTTGGGCTGAGATGCACGTTCAAACCCCTCAGCAGGAAGTTTCCCAAGAGCAGCACAGAGTTCCTAACAAAATACAACGTAACAGAATCTCGTCTTTCTACTCAATTTTATTATTAATTCTCAGACTGTGGATCAGAAATGGAATATACCTATAAAGAACAAAAGAACATAGCATTTACAATTTATGTACATAAAGCAATTCCCTCAGACGTTGCACTAAAATACAGAATATTCAAAATCTCCATTATAGTCTAGGAAAAGAAAAAGAACATTCAGAGCGTAAAGATTTCTACTCCCGTCAGAATGATGAGATTGCCTTAAGGAGGGCGGCTGGCAGAGGGCTACAGAAGCGAGGCTCTGTCGCTGTGTCTCTTCGGCACTGGACTGCAGGGAGAGGGACGCTACTCCGCCCCCCAGCCTGGCGTGCTTTCCCACTTCTGCTCCTGTGCTCAAATCATCCGCTCCAAGTCCCTGGCACAGTGAGGCCATGCGGCAGCTGCTGTAACAGAATCGCGCTGAAGTCTCTCCGAGTCCCAGGGGGCAGGGACTACAACATTACAGATGAGGAACCCAGGGGTCAGACAGGTCAAGTACCTTCTAGAGCAAAAAGAGTGGCTGCCGTGGGATGTGAACTTAGATCTGAATGTACTGCGAAGCCACATCCCTCCATTATCCCGAGTAAGGAAGTCTAACAGCCAGAGAAATACAGGATTAACATCGCTTCTCTAGACAATGAGGTTTTAAACTCTGTGATAGAAATCTTCAAGAAATGACACAACTCAGTCCCGCGGTAGTTTTTTTTTTTTTTTTTTTTTTTTTGGTGGTGGTTGTTGTTTTTTGACAGGCAGAGTGGACAGTGAGAGAGAGAGACAGAGAGAAAGGTCTTCCTTTGCCGTTGGTTCACCCTCCAATGGTCGCCGCGGCTGGCGCACCACGCTGATCCGATGGCAGGAGCCAGGTGCTTCTCCTGGTCTCCCATGGGGTGCAGGGCCCAAGCACTTGGGCCATCCTCCACTGCACTCCCGGGCCACAGCAGAGAGCTGGCCTGGAAGAGGGGCAACCAGGACAGAATCCGGTGCCTCGACCGGGACTAGAACCCGGTGTGCCGGCGCCGCAAGGTGGAGGATTAGCCTAGTGAGCCGCGGCGCCAGCCTCCGTGGTAGTTTTTTAAAAGGACAGAACAGGAACGTTACATGTGACCCAAACACGTCACAATTTGGTGGCAGAAACACTGGGCCTGGAGTTAGAGGCACAGAGTACAGCCAGTGCTGCGGACGGTACAGCAAGGACAAGGACCTGTACCACGGATGGCACTGCTGAGGTGTGAAGCCACGTGACACGGAAGATACCTGCAGCTGGGCTTCCTGCTGGGCAGGCTCATAATGTGTCCACTGGTTGCGCCAGTCAAGTCTGGGCATGTCTCATTACTTCCAGCTGCACATACCTGAACACTGTCACATATCAAGACATTAACTTTAACAGGAAACCTTTATTTACGCTTGGGCCTAACTGGGCCTCTCACTATAGCTAAGAGAGCAAGGGCTGCCACCTGCTTGAGCTACGGCCAGGGAGCTAGGGCATGAACATGACGAGCAGCTGCTAGCTGTGTGGAACTGGCAGGGCTGACTTTGAGATCTAATACAAACACTCAGAGACCCCACAGTTCTAAGTGTATTCTTGCTCCCAGCATATGCACACTGGGTATCATGCCTTGCAAAATGGGGTTCCAAGTGAGGAGAACGGCCAGATGAAGCAGCACATCTCGGTACCAGCTCCGAGCACTTCTCAAGACCCACTGCAACAGCCAACAGCAGGGCAGTGTGGCGGCTCGCACTCCCCAGAGCAGCCAGAGGGCAGAGCAGGAAACAGTCGTGTGGGAGGAACCCCGACTTGGGATGACCGCCTACGACAGAGGAATTGTATTCTCTTCTTTTTCTTTTTTAATTAATTAATTTATTTTTTTTGACAGGCAGAGTGGACAGTGAGAGAGAGACAGACAGAGAGAAAGGTCTTCCTTTGCCGTTGGTTCACCCCTCAATGGCCGCCGCAGCTGGCGCGCTGCAGCCGGTGCACTGCACTGATCCGAAGGCAGGAGCCAGGTGCCTCCTCCTGGTCTCCCATGGGGTGCAGGGCCCAAGCACCTGGGCCATCCTCCACTGCCTTCCCGGGCCACAGCAGAGAAGCTGGACTGGAAGAGGAGCAACCGGGACAGAATCCGGTGCCCTGACTGGGACTAGAACCCGGTGTGCGGGCGCTGCAGGCAGAGGATTAGCCTGTTGAGCCGCGGCGCCGGCCCAGGAATCGTATTCCCGATACGTTTAGGAAGGTCATCTTCACTCAAGAGCAGGAGAGGACGCCACCGTCTTTCTCAAAATAAAATACGCATCTGTGCTGCCCGGGCACAAGACATGGCAGGGGCCCAGGAGAACTCACTTCCTCCTTGTGTGTGGACGGCAAGGACAGCACATTAGACCCTGTCTGCCACCTGGAAGGTGTCTGCCCACCTTCACCCAGACCCTCAGCCTGTGCGGCTGTTTAGTCTGCCGGGGTCTGCACTGCGCAGCTGGAGCTCCCACGGTTCCCTGGGTGCCCACTGCCATAAACTGACTCCGACCTCTTGGTAAGCAGAGCCTCTTCCACACCCATATCCACGAGCGCAGTGGCTGTCAAATTTTAGCACATTCAAGTCAGCTGGAACTAAATAAAAACTAAGTGCAAATCCAGGCTGCTGGGGCCCACTGCCAGTCATTTTTAACTCAGTAGTCTGGGGGGGAGGGGGGACTTAAGGCCTGTATTTCTTTTTTTTGACAGGCAGAGTGGACAGTGAGAGAGAGAGAGAGACAGAGAGAAAGGTCTTCCTTTGCCGTTGGTTCACCCTCTAATGGCCGCCGCGGTAGTAAGGCCTGTATTTCTAATAAAGTCTGAAGTGATTAGACGCTGCTGGCCCAGGGATCACACTTGTAGAACCACTGGACACAGAGAATTTCCCAAGTGCATCTGAATTAAGAACAAAGCAAAACAGGGTGAAGAGGAGGAGGAGGAAGGGGAGGAGGAAGGGGAGGAGGACAGGGCCCAACCACAAGACAACAGCAGAGCCACATCCAGATGTCTCAAGCTACGCATTTCAGCTTTTAAGTAAAATCAAAACAAAAATCACCATTTATAAAACCAGTCAGGAACTACATTTGTGAGAGAGCTTTCTGAGCTTCACTTGTTATCATCAAGAGGGAAAAACACAAAACAGAGCAATCATCCGGCAGCAGGAGGCCCCGAGAGCCCCGGCTTCTCCAACAGCGGGGCTGCGGCAGCTCCTCAATAGCCGGAGTCTCCTTAAACCGTGTGAACCAATTGGTGAGGCCGGAGCACCGGGGCACTGAGCACCGCACACGTCACGTGGGGGTACCCACCAGCCTATCAGCGTCACGTCAGTGCGCACAGACCGGGGCACTGAGCACCGCACACGTCACGTGGGGGTACCCACCAGCCTATCAGTGTCACGTCAGTGCGCACAGACCGGGGCACTGAGCACAGCACACGTCACGTGGGGGTACCCACCAGACTATCAGTCAGCGTCACGTCAGTGCGCACAGACCAGGGCACTGAGCACAGCACACGTCACGTGGGGGATACCCACCAGCCTATCAGTCAGCGTCACGTCAGTGCGCACAGACCGGGGCACTGAGCACAGCACACGTCACGTGGGGATACCCACCAGCCTATCAGTCAGCGTCACGTCAGTGCGCACAGACCGGGGCACTCAGCACCGCACACGTCACGTGGGGATACCCACCAGCCTATCAGTGTCACGTCAGTGCGCACAGACCGGGGCGCTCAGCACAGCACACGTCACGTGGGGGTACCCACCAGTCTATCAGCATCAAGTCAGTGCGCACAGACCGGGGCGCTGAGCACAGCACACGTCACGTGAGGGTACCCACCAGCCTATCAGTCAGCGTCACGTCAGTGCGCACAGACCGGGGCACTGAGCACAGCACACGTCACGTGGGGGTACCCACTAGCCTATCAGCGTCACGTCAGTGCGCACAGACCGGGGCGCTCAGCACAGCACACGTCACGTGGGGGTACCCACCAGACTATCAGTCAGCGTCACGTCAGTGCGCACAGACCGGGGCGCTGAGCACAGCACACGTCACGTGGGGGATACCCACCAGCCTATCAGTCAGTGTCACGTCAGTGCGCACAGACCGGGGCACTCAGCACAGCACACGTCACGTGGGGGATACCCACCAGCCTATCAGCGTCACGTCAGTGCGCACAGACCGGGGCACTCAGCACAGCACACGTCACGTGGGGGTACCCACCAGCCTATCAGTCAGCGTCACGTCAGTGCGCACAGACCGGGGCACTGAGCACAGCACACGTCACGTGGGGATACCCACCAGCCTATCAGTCAGCGTCACGTCAGTGCGCACAGACCGGGACACTCAGCACCGCACACGTCACGTGGGGGATACCCACCAGCCTATCAGTCAGCGTCACGTCAGTGCGCACAGACCGGGGCACTCAGCACCGCACATGTCACGTGGGGATACCCACCAGCCTATCAGTCAGCGTCACGTCAGTGCGCACAGACCGGGGCACTCAGCACAGCACACGTCACGTGGGGGATACCCACCAGCCTATCAGCGTCACGTCAGTGCGCACAGACCGGGGCACTCAGCACAGCACACGTCACGTGGGGGTACCCACCAGCCTATCAGTCAGCGTCACGTCAGTGCGCACAGACCGGGGCACTGAGCACAGCACACGTCACGTGGGGATACCCACCAGCCTATCAGTCAGCGTCACGTCAGTGCGCACAGACCGGGACACTCAGCACCGCACACGTCACGTGGGGGATACCCACCAGCCTATCAGTCAGCGTCACGTCAGTGCGCACAGACCGGGGCACTCAGCACCGCACATGTCACGTGGGGATACCCACCAGCCTATCAGTGTCACGTCAGTGCGCACAGACCGGGGCGCTGAGCACAGCACACGTCACGTGGGGGTACCCACCAGTCTATCAGCATCAAGTCAGTGCGCACAGACCGGGGCACTGAGCACAGCACACGTTACGTGAGGGTACCCACCAGCCTATCAGTCAGCGTCACGTCAGTGCGCACAGACCGGGGCACTGAGCACAGCACACGTCACGTGGGGGTACCCACCAGCCTATCAGCGTCACGTCAGTGCGCACAGACCGGGGCGCTCAGCACAGCACACGTCACGTGGGGGTACCCACCAGCCTATCAGTCAGCGTCACGTCAGTGCGCACAGACCGGGGCGCTCAGCACAGCACACGTCACGTGGGGGTACCCACCAGACTATCAGCGTCACGTCAGTGCGCACAGACCGGGGCGCTGAGCACAGCACACGTCACGTGAGGGTACCCACCAGACTATCAGCGTCACGTCAGTGTGCACAGACCAGGGCACTCAGCACAGCACACGTCACGTGGGGGATACCCACCAGCCTATCAGCATCACGTCAGTGCGCACAGACCGGGGCACTGAGTACAGCACACGTCACGTGGGGGTACCCACCAGACTATCAGCGTCACGTCAGTGCGCACAGACCGGGGCGCTGAGCACAGCACACGTCACGTGGGGGATACCCACCAGCCTATCAGTCAGCGTCACGTCAGTGCGCACAGACCGGGGCACTCAGCACAGCACACGTCACGTGGGGGATACCCACCAGCCTATCAGCATCACGTCAGTGCGCACAGACCGGGGCACTGAGTACAGCACACATCACGTGGGGGTACCCACCAGCCTATCAGCGTCACGTCAGTGCGCACAGACCGGGGCACTGAGCACAGCACACGTCACGTGGGGATACCCACCAGCCTATCAGTCAGTGTCAGTGCGCACAGACCGGGGCACTGAGCACAGCACACGTCACGTGGGGATACCCACCAGCCTATCAGTCAGCGTCACGTCAGTGCGCACAGACCGGGGCACTCAGCACCGCACACGTCACGTGGGGGTACCCACCAGACTATCAGTCAGCGTCACGTCAGTGCGCACAGACCAGGGCACTGAGCACAGCACACGTCACGTGGGGGATACCCACCAGCCTATCAGTCAGCGTCACGTCAGTGCGCACAGACCGGGGCACTGAGCACAGCACACGTCACGTGGGGATACCCACCAGCCTATCAGTCAGCGTCACGTCAGTGCGCACAGACCGGGGCACTCAGCACCGCACACGTCACGTGGGGATACCCACCAGCCTATCAGTCAGCGTCACGTCAGTGCGCACAGACCGGGGCGCTCAGCACAGCACACGTCACGTGGGGATACCCACCAGCCTATCAGTGTCACGTCAGTGCGCACAGACCGGGGCGCTGAGCACAGCACACGTCACGTGGGGGATACCCACCAGCCTATCAGTCAGCGTCACGTCAGTGCGCACAGACCGGGGCACTGAGCACAGCACACGTCACGTGGGGGTACCCACCAACCTATCAGTCAGCGTCACGTCAGTGCGCACTCAGGGCTGATAGCCACACTATTTTATCTTACAGAACCTGAGCTTAAGGCAAACTCAGAGGACTGAATCGACATCCCTGGGGGACCATGGCAGGGGACGGTCAGCCCTAATACTTACCTCTTGGAAAGCAATATTTACCTGTTCTGGTTTTCTGCTGATAAGAATACTTAGCACCTTGCTGAAGAAACTGGCAAGCAGTGGGTTGAGGGGGGGGTCGTTTAGGAGGAAGCTATATAATCTCATTAGCAAGGATTCATCCTCTCCCAGTCTATCATTCATCTGGGAGACATCGGAAGTGAGCAACTCACAAGATATATTTGGATACCTAGAAGAACAGGATACTCACATCATCATCTATGTAACAGTTCAAAACACAGAGTAAAACACAATCAGGAAGACTTCCTACAATTTTGTGCATACAACAAAATTAACTACTCAGAGTGAGACAATCATTTCAACCCATTTTGTCCAACCTCTATCGATTAAAATGAATTATCTACTTTAAAAATCTGTTCCTAAGCCAGGCTTTGCACTTTCCCTAAGCCAAAGGAGGCCACTCTGCAGGTCAAGGGCCTTCCCGGTCCTCGGGGAGAGCAGAGACTGGAGGTGGAAGCCACTGGGCTACAGCCCCAGCTCCCTGGTGTGGTGTGGACGCGGCACGGCTCAGACAACTGTGGAACTGCTGGTTCTCCAGGACTCTGTAAGGCACACAGCCCCCTACAATGACTCAAGGCACATGGCAGGACCAGAAACAGTCGCCTCTACTTTTAGATGGCTTGTAAAGCATATAAAAGTTGTTCTGGGAGTTTCTTCAAGTGTTCAATTTATAGTTCACCCTAAGAAAATGAATAACCTACTACACTCAGGAGGAGAACAAACCTGCGTTCCCCGGGGAGGAAGCTGTACACAAAAATGTGCCCTCCATGCAGCCTCCTAGGGATCAGGGAAGACACGGGCGCTTTCAGCACAGTCCAGACCTGCAGGACACAGGCCCACGGGCAGCAACGCCTGCTCTGGTCGCACCCCCACTTCTCAACAGCCTCAGACACGCTTGCCGCTGCTGACCACACGGCTCGGTCTCTGTACAACAGGCAGCACACGCTTCTCCACTCACTTCTTTGACCACAGTTTCTCACCTATTTTCCACAGTAACAATGGGGCCTCCAAGGCCAATCCAGATGACGCTCTGTCTGACCTGACCCACTTCCCTGCTCTCTTCTACTCCTCCCTGTCAGGAGGCCAGGACCCATTAGGAGCAATGAGCTCAGACCACACAGGCGACAAAATTGCCAAAAATGACCATATGACAAAAAAGACGCAAGGAATGCGGGCCAGAATGTGTGCAGGTAAGCAAGTGGCTCTCCGCTCAAGACCCCCGGCTCAGAGAGGGTCTGCTGTGACTTTTGGAACAGAAAGAAAGTGCACCTGGCAGCCTGTGGGCTCGAGAACCACATCGGCAAACAGTGGCTTCTGGGGGTCATGGCTCAGTCTCCCTCACTCTACCAAACACCAGCTGCACAACACCGCGATATAAACTCCCACCAAGACCCACAAACCCGGGGGCAGGACAGCTGCTGCACACGCTGCCACTACTCAGCGCCCCGGTTCAGCACCCACCTCCACCGCTTCCAAGCTGCACAACCTGCACAGCTCCCACAACCTCTCTGGGCCTCAGCTTCCGAGCTCCCGGCATCGAGACAACAGCTCATCTCGGGGAGGAGGGTAACACACAGAATGCCGAGAGGAGGCCTGGCGGAAAGGAGTGTCTAACGAGTGGCAGCTGTTCTAATTCCTCTTCCTCTTCCACCATAAAACTGCAAAAATGCAGTTTGCTGGAGGACCAGGGAGGGGTACACACTGCCTCAACTGGAAAAATGCTGGCAAGGACAGGATTAATGAGAGCAGACCCAATTCCAGCTGAAAACCGACTGCATGCGCACAGCCTCCAAACCCAGGGCGAGAGGAGCGGGCAGGGCAGGCTACAGGCATGGCCTAACCCAAGCAGCTGCCGAGTGGGGCCGGGCGCTACACAAAGCCCCGAGTTCTGGGCCAGAGCAGTCGCACCTATTCTCTTCCTCCCTCTCCGGCATTCCACAAGCGTCAGAGCACCTAGAGATGTCCTCCTCTCCAAGCCTTGGCAAAGGCCCTCGTCCCCCACGGCACGCTCTGACCTCACTTCTTTGGTCCTGGAGAAAACCCGAGAACCCAAGCCTATTGCACCAGGGCCCGTCTCCCCGGCATCACTTTCACCAGCCTATGTGAAAATGCTAGTTACTCGTCCCTCTCTCCACTACTGGGCCAGGAAAGGGCTAAAACAGCTGTTGCTGTTGTCTCCAGTTTCTCCTCGAAGGCGTTCCAGCCGCAGTTTCACTTTGGCCACCCCAAAGAACCTGTTCCCCTGGGGCCCATAATCTCCATGTCACAAACTCAGAGGCTCCCTCCGAGTCACGGCCCCAGCCCACTGTCCCTCTTTCCACTGGAGCCTGTCTTGCCGGCCACTCCCCTGGTCCTCTTCGGCTCCGGACTCAGCCGAGGTCTCCATCTGCAGTCTCGACGCCTTCCTTCCAGCTGCGTCAGCTCCCCAGTGGCCTCTGCCAGACTCCCGGCTCTGCGTGCCCCCGTCTGCCTGCACAGCGCCTCATCTGCACTCCACGTCTACAGGCATCTCAGACTGGGCCCGACCTGCCTCCCCCTGTGCCAGCCCCCTCAACACCATCAGGCCACACTGCCCTGCAACTGCCCGGGCCCAACTCCCTGCTCATTCTCGATTCTTTCCTGCCCACTCCATGCCTGGGAAGAAGCCCTTCCAGCGCTCACTTCCTCTACTACACCTGGTCTCAGGCCGTCAGAAGGCTCCGTTCTCTGCCCGGCACTGCAGCTTCCACCCGGCCCCTCCATCCCTACCCCTTGCTACATCCACAAAGCACACAGTTACCTGGAAGACAAAGTCGCCCAGCACTCACTCTCACTGTGACTGAACAAGCCAAGCTCTGTGTGGTGTGTCTCCAGGCCTACTGTGGCAGCTCGAGGCCTCTCCTCCCATCATGCTTTCTCTGGGGGGCACCAGGACTTCTGTACCCACTGTTCCCTCATCCTGGCTGTTCCCTTCATTCCTGTGTGGCCTTTGTAACGAGGCCTCCTCTGGACTCCCTCCTCCCACCCCATCACCTCTGGCAAGATTTTTCTGACAAACTCTAGTTTTCCTTTGTAGTCTACTGTACCCCAATAAAGCAGTTATACCATCATTCGGAAAACAAAGTCCTCAACTTCCTCAGATGACTTAAGTCGATCTCAACACTGAGAAGTTTCCAGACCTCATCTGAAATGCCCTCTGCTGGGGCTGCATGCATGGCACAGCACTGCCTTGCCCAGCCCGAGTCCTGCCCTCCAGAAGGCCATGGGTCAAATGCAGCAAAACGTGCTACCTGCCGGGCTGCCTGGTTTCGGATCCTGCCGCGTGTCACAATGGCGCGAGGGCACAGTGCTTGTCTGCAGGAAAGCAAGCACTTCAGCTAGGGGTGCCTGTTCCTCCCCACTCAGGAGCCGCCAATCCTAGGCAGGCCAGAGCTTGCTGGTGGAAGGACATGCCTCCTGGGTGGCCCCCATTCCAAACCCGTGCTCTCTGACCTGCACCCGCCCCCTCCATGACGGCCAGCACTAACCCCTGTGCGAGTTCACTGCGGAGTGACACCCAAGGCAGCACAGGGCCCACCTTTGGGAGGATGGGGAAACATTAGCATTTCTGCTCTCGTTAAGGCACTGGTCTGAGTGGAGGCTTCTACCGAGTACCAGGTGTCAACCTTAACGGCAGAGAACATGGTCCCCTCGAATGAGCAAGCCACCAGCAACCTGAAGCATTCGCAAGAAGTCTTCCCCGACAGCACGGTTCTCCTCAAGGGAAAACAGAGTCTGAAAAGAGGATGGCGACTGGGGAGAAGGGCAGAGGAGACACTACTGAAGTCCAAATCCTCACTGTCCCCTCGAGTCCTGAGGTTGTGTACGTCCAGGGAGGGGAAGAAAGGGCTGAGCACCTCAGCAGAGCGGCCTGCGCACAGATAATTCACTGCAGCTCCGAGAGCTCACGTGCTCAGTAAACAGGACGCGCAGGGCCGGCGCTGGGTCTTGCAGTTAAGCTCCCACGTGCCACGTCCGAGCGCCAGGCTCAGCTCTGACTCTAGTTTCCTGCGAATGCAGACCCCTGGGAGGCAGCCTCATGAGGGCTCTAGTGGGACCCCTGTCACCCCACTCCATCTGAGGAGTGAACCAGGGAAGGGAGCACTCTCTCTCACTACCTTTCAAGTAAACAGAAACAAATTCTTCAAGTTATACACGACAGCAGTGAAGAATGCTCACTGCACCATCGCTCTGCTTGTGGGCAGATGGCACTCGCGACGCGCAGGGAACTCCCCGGGAGCTATCCAAGGAGCTACCTGCTTAGTCAGCCACACTACATGCTCCAAAGCGCACACCCCACTGTGTGTGTACAGAAAGTGTGGCTTCACTGTTACCAGCAACGCTCTTCACAGGAAGGCTCCAACTCTGTCTGCATGGTGACCGAGGGGTCACAGACTCTCCAGGCTCCTACTTGCAAAGCTGGGACAATGCTTCCCTGAGTCGTCTTTCTAGTTTAGGAAACCTGGCCGCACTGTTCACAAAGCATGCTGCCGTCCCACGACCCATTCTGCCTGCATACAGGACACGCACTCGCAAACTCCTGGGGCTGCTGGGTTCGTCCTAGCACGGGTTCTGAGATGCACACAGCTGGGTGCTCGTGGCCACCTGACCTTCTGTAACCGGCTACACTGCACTGGGGAATGCCTGCACAGTAAGAACTACAATATTCTACCCCCATCTCACTCTCGTCCCACCCGGAAGAGAAGACTGAAGTTTCTTACTTGTATCTGATCTTTTCATCCATGTCTTGAGGCGGTTCTTCTATGATGAAGGAGACTAAATCTTCGAGACATTCTGCTTTTAATAGAAACTCTATAAGTTTGCGGTTCTGAGCTTTGCACTCCTGTAAAACATCTTCCTCATCCATCAACTCCTTCAGTGTCACATCTTCTCTCTCTAGAAGGGTGTCTATGTGGGATGATGAGTGAAGATCAAACTTCCAAAACATGCTGGTCTAAACAAAATGCAAAGAGTATTCATAAAACTTTAACTTCACATGTGAATTTTCCATAATGCAAAGGTTAGTTTTACAGTCTAAACTGCCAACGTGGCTCACACAGTACATGAGTTTCATACTGAACCTATAAAAGTCTTCACGAATGAGCGACAGCAGCAGGGTAGCTTTCCTTCTCAGAGAAGAAACTACTTTCATCAATAACTAACTTGACTTGAAAACACTCGAGGCTAAAATGCGGGACAGCCTGCAACATCAGTCACCCGCGCGTGGTTGCGGCTTTAACACCGGGCATGGAAGAAAGCAGCCCCACTCCCCACAGCCAGCGCGTTCTACAGCTGTGAACCAGCTCTTCTAGCCACGGGTAGCACTTCAGTAGCTGAAGTCAAAAAGGGTAAAACCCCATTGTTTTCTTAGTAAAGTAAGAACTGGAACCTGCTTCTTGAGACGTTACGGAAGCTGCTGCTCCCAAGAAGAACATCTGACAATCCAGACAATCACTCTAGCACTACACACACACACAGAGAGCAAGCTCAGCACCACCCCTACCTCTCTTCAGCTATGGAAACCTGAGGCTGGCTTCCGTGACACGCAACATACTCACTCGACTGCCACAAAGGAAACGTGAAACCAGGCTTATTCCTTGGACTGAAGGTGGCCACGAGGAGATCCTCCCAAAGGGCACTTCTGAGCAAAAGTGACAAGGGAACAGCACTGAACAAGGCCTGAGTGGCAACAGGGTCCTTCAGAAGTCATTGCTAATTGTCAGACACTCCCTGCTCGAGACCTGCAGAGTTCGGTGAGATGCTCCCTCCACACACCCTGAAATCCAAGCTCGGATCACGCATCACCAAAGAGGCAAGGTCACACTCACAAGTATTCTAAAGAGCAGGTTCTAAAGGGAAGGAGGCTGCGGTTGGCTTTATCTCATGCTGAGCACACGTCTTGATCCGTATGTTAAATCCATGCATATGAGGAGGTCAGGTACAAATCCACCATGATTTGATGCTGTTGTGAACATCTGGCTCAAAACTAATTTTTTTTTTTTTTTAAAGAGAGATCCTGGAGGGTAAGACTTATTCACACTGATGGATTCAGGAAAAAAGATGAGGACTGTAGGCCTTGGGAGACTTATAAAGGGGCTGGTGCCATGGCTCAATAGGCTAATCCTCCGTCTGCGGTGCCAGCACACCGGGTTCTAGTCCCAGTTGGGGCGCCGGATTCTGTCCCAGTTGCTCCTCTTCCAGTCCAGCTCTCTGCTGTGGCCCAGGAGGGCAGTGGAGGACGGCCCACGTGCTTTGGCCCTGCACCTGCATGGGAGACCAGGAAGAAGCACCTGGCTCCTGGCTTTGGATTGGCGCGGTGCGCCGGCCACAGCAGCCATCGGGGGGTGAACCAACGGAAAAGGAAGACCTTTCTCTCTGTCTCTCTCTCTCACTGTCCACTCTGCCTGTCAAAAAAAAAAAAAGACTTATAAAGGTATACTCAATTCATATGCTAGGTTGGGGACATCAGGCTTTACCAGCAAGTTACGATCATGGTATTTGTGTGGAGTTTGAAGGAAGCTTTATAAAGTTCCTTAGGGAACAAGTTTTGCCAAAGGACACAATGAAATACAGAGGGTATCATAAAAGCTGTCCCTGGAGCTGGTGGTGTGGTGTGGTGTAGCAGGTAAAACCATATGAGCACTGGTTTGTGTCCCAGCTGTCTCTACTTCCGAACCAGCCCCGTTAATGGCCTGAGAAATCAGCAGAAGATGGCCCAGGCGTGTGGGCACCTGCCACCCACAAGGGAGACTCCCCAAATGAAGCTCCTGGCTTTGGCCTGGGAGCCCAGGCTATCACAGCCATCTGGAGGAGGGACCCAGCAGATAGCTCGCTCTAATTAATCTGACTTAAAAAAAAAAAAAAGTTGTGGGGGCTGAAGCTAGGGGTAAAGCTGCCACCTTCAGTGCTGGTATCTCATATGGGCGCTGGTTCAAGACCCAGTTGCTCCAATTCTAATCCAGCTACCTGCTAACAACCTAGGAAAACAGCAGAGGATTGTCCAAGTGTTTGGGCCACTGCATCTATGTGGTATACCTGGAAGAACCTCCTGTCTCCTGGCTTCAGTCTGGCCCAGCTCTGTCCACTACAGCCATTTGGGGAGAGAACCAGCAGATGGAAGATATCCCACTCTCTGTCTCTATCTTTTTCTCTGTAACTCTGCCCTTCAAACAAATAAATAAATCTTAAAAAAATAAAGAGTTGTCCTGTCTTACAAAACTTTAAAAAATGCTTCAATGCAATGCAACATGGCAGTATGTTCGCATCAGTTAGCAGCAACAGAACCAAGACACGTCAAACAGAATGGGTGTGTGGGACTGACAGCACCTCGATCTGGGAGACGACACCAAGCAGGAGCGCAGAGTACGCACACAGCTGTCTCCTTCCTCTGAATGGTGACATTGACAATGACGTGTAGACGACATCACAGAACACTCAGGAACGAGCACCACACTCCTAGGCTAACACGTGGCCTCTGCTGCAGAGGGCGCTGGCAGGGACAACATTTTTGCCAGTGAAGGAAACGAACAACCTATTTCTAAGACAGCTACTAGGAAGTACATGCAAAAATGAGACACAAGGCACGGGGGAAAGTCAGGGGATCTTAGACATAACCACTTTTTTGGGCTTCAGATTTGTGAGAAACGGCAAACAAAAAACAGATAATTACATCATTTTAACCTACTAAAATGGACACCAAAGAACAACTCCAAAAGAAGAAAGGGGAAAGCAGAGTTTTAGTCCTGCCAAGAGGAAGGCGAGAAGCCGCCCTTTGTCAGGGCCACGTCCAGTGCTGCGGGAAGAAGTAACATGGCTGGTTTATCCACAAATTTTTCTAAACCACAAATTCTTTACAAAAGTGTATTTTTTTTTTTTTTTTTTTTGGACAGGCAGAGTGGACAGTGAGAGAGACAGAAAGAAAGGTCTTCCTTTGCCGTTGGTTCATCCTCCAATGGCCGCCGTGCTGCGGCTGGCGCACCGCGCCGATCCGAAGCCAGGAGCCAGATGCTTCTCCTGGTCTCCCATGGGGTGCAGGGCCAAAGCACTTGGGCCATCCTCCACTGCACTCCCGGGCCACAGCAGAGAGCTGGACTGGAAGAAGAGCAACCGGGACAGAACCGGCGCCCCGACGGGGACTAGAACCCTGGGTGCCGGCGCCGCAAGGCGGAGGATTAGCCTAGTGAGCTGCGGCGCCGGCCACAAAAGTGTATTTTTAACCACACTTAGTAGTAAAGCTTGTGATGACTAAAATAGCTCTGAACTCTAAGCACAAATTAATGTACACTGGTCTTTTAAGGATATAAATAAGTGTGAGTTCTGATTTGGCTGAAGTAGCAAAATCACCTTAAAGAACCCCCAAAAGCCAACCATTCCTGTCAATCCCTTGCCTTCAACTCTGCTCCCAGGATCTCCACAGATGGCCTGAGAAGCTACCAGACTCACACCTCCCCAGACCTCCCATGCTGTTACCAGGTCAGGGCATCCTTAGTCTGAAGTCAGATTCCTCATGCGTCCATATTCTCTCCACTTGAAGTCAGCAGAGTAAGCAGAGTGCAAAACAGAATCTGAAGCTTTAAAAAAATTAAGTGTTGGGGCCAGCAGTGGCACAGTGGGTTAAGCCAACACCTTCAACGCTGGTACCCTTTATGAGCACAGGTTCGAGTCCCGGCTGCTCCACTTCCTACCCAGCTCCCTGCTAATGCACCTGGGAGAGCAACAGAAGATGGCCCAAGTGCTTGGGCCCCTGCCACCCATATGGGAGACCTGGATGGAGTTCCAGGATCCTGGCTTTGGTGGGGCCCAGTCCCAATTGGGAATTGGACCAGGAGTAGAAGGGTGGAAGAGCAATCTCTCTATTTCTCTCTACCCCTCTCCAACTCTGCCTTGCAAAGAAATAAATAAAAATAAATCTTAAAAAAATTAAGTTTCATTTCAGGTAGCAAGTCTACTTTTTGCAATTTTTTTTTTTTTAAACAGATAGAGTTAGTGAGAGAAGACAGAGAAATGTCTTCCTTCTGTTGGTTCACTCCCCAAATGGCCGCCATGGCTGGAGCTACCCCGATCCAAAGCCAGGAGCCAGGAGCTTCCTCCTGGTCTCCCAAGGGGATGCAGAGGCCCAAGCACTTGGGCCATCCCCCACTGCCCTCCCAGGCCACAGCAGAGAGCTGGACTGCGAGAGGAGCAACTGGGACTAGAACCCGGCGCCTATATGGGATGCCGGCACCGCAGGCAGAGGATTAACCAAGCCACAGCACTGGCCCCTACTTTTTGCAATTCTATACATAAAGGCCAAGTATAATTAAAAATACCAAGAATAAAGCAAATCTGATAGCAAGTACTTATTATCAGCTAATTATAAACAGGATACATCCATCAATCAAGTGGAAACTATAGATGTCTACAAAGTAGGCAGAGTCACACTTCTCAACTATGAATCAAGAAATGATTTATCTACCTCAAGTGAAAACCAACTTCCAAATTCTTATCCTTTCAAAGGAAAGTTATTAAATACTAGATTTATAAGCACACAGAGAGAGAGAAAGAGAGAGAGAGAGAGAGAAAGAGAGAGAGAGAGAGAGACTGATAATTAGTTATGATGCAGTAAGAACAGGAGTTGGAAAACAGACCAAATCCAGCCCACAGCCTGCCAGCTAAGAATGGTTTTGATATTTTAAAAGGGTTGTTTTAGAAAAAAGAAGAATGTGTGAAAGAGATCATCTGTAGCTCACAAGGCCCAAGGTATTTCCTACCTGGTCCCTTCTATAAAAGTACAGTGTCCCTGTCCCCAGTAAAGCTCACTGGTGCCCTGCCCTGTGCCCCAGGCTGGTGGTACAGGTGGCACACTGCCTCCACGCTCCCCTTCCTGGGGCGCTCTCTGACGCTGTTCTTGCCAACCTGGTGGGCAGGTAAGCACGACCACTTGACAGTCTTCTCCAATGCTCCAGGAGCCATAAACCTCCAGGTTCTTTCCTCCTACAGCTGCCTAGATGCTCAGGACCAAAAAGAGCACCATGGAACTGGGGAAGCCAAGACACTGCGAGAGAGCTTGCTGCTGGCCTGAGCACCTGCTCTGGCTGCCACCCAGAGGAAGCGCAGTCTCAATGGCGAAGCACCACACAGCTGGCCTGTGTCTCCCGAGACACGGCCTACCTACTGATGATGTCCTGGAATCAAACCCCAGGTCCTGAGTTCAGGAGTCTGTTTTACTACATTTACTGTAAGCATCATACTTTTTTTTTTAAAAATAAAGATATTCTCATTTGAGTGGCAAAGTTAAGAGAAAGGGGAGGGACAGCTAAAGAAATCTTCCATCTGCTGGTTCACTCCCCAGATGGCCACATCTAGGCCAGGCCCAAGCCAAGAGCCTGGAACTCCATCCTGGCGTCCCACCAAGTGGCAAGGGCCCAAGTACTCAGGTCATGTTCCATGGCCTTCCCATGCACATGGGTCGGAGTGGAGCAGCCAGGCCTGGAACAAGCATCAGGTGGGATGCTGGCGTCTCAGCAGCGGCTTGACCCAGTGCATCACAATGCCGGCCCCCTGCAAGACGCTTCGAATGCAACTATCTGATGTAAAATGACTAACGCCTCGTGCTCTCCACTATCCTGAGCCAGAACAGCATTTTTCCAATGAGAACACTTTGAAATACACATCTTGACAGTTTATTTTCTTTACACTAAGTATAGTACAAATTCAAAAAAACAAAAAATAGCCACAGTAACCTCCTCAGGCAAGTCTCATGTATTTTATCTTTCAGCCAAACCGCAAGCTGACTGAAACAGGGCACTGGTGCGTCAGTCACTGGGCTGGGTCCTTGCTTCCACTGTGTCCTCTGCAGTAGAAGGAAGCCAAGTATGAAGCAGCTGTGCCCCACACTCCACCCAAGACGGAGTCCTTTTACAAAATACAACCACTGGCCGGCACCGCGGCTCACTAGGCTAATCCTTCGCCTGCGGCGCCGGCACACCGGGTTCTAGTCCCAGTTGGGGCGCTGGATTCTGTCCTGGTTGCTCCTATTCCAGTCCAGCTCTCTGCTATGGCCCGGGAAGCCAGTGGCGGATGGCCCAAGTGCTTGGGCCCTGCACCCACATGGGAGACCAGGATAAGCACCTGGCTCCTGGCTTCGGATTGGTACAACGCCGGCTGTGGCGGCCATTAGGGGAGTGAACCAACGGAAGGAAGACCTTTGTCTCTCTCTCTCTCACTGTCTATAACTCTCTCTCTGCCTCTCTCTCGCTAACTCTGCCTGTCAAACCCCCCCCCCAAAAAAAAAAAAAAAAACCAGCTACTCTGAGAGACTCAGGGAACTAAAAACGCCAACAGCTTATTTTCAGTGAACCAATCACTGAGAGAGAGTTTGGTAAAAACCACTATCCTTCCTTCATCTTTCTTCAAGATCCTAGAGCTGTTAAAAGTTGGATTAAGCAGTTTGCAAATGGCATTTTCTCCATAGCGGCAGGAGGTGAAGGGAGCAGGTGGCTGGGGAGTCGCCCGCTACTTGCCAGTGTCCCTCACGTTCTCCAGAAAAAGCTGTCCCTGTACAGAGCAGGACCAAAGGACTCACTGTGCAGTGAATGTCTTCATCTTCGGTCACACGCTTTACCCTATGAACTGACTGAAATAATTCATGCACCCGCGCCCGACCCCTTTCTTTCTGGGAGCAAGGAGGCTCCCCAGCCCTGACCCGAGGAGCCGGTATGGCGATGTGGGGACATCATTTGCAAAGGGCAGGACGGCAGCTCTGCTCCGGCACTGTCAGCAGACACCAGCAGCAGCACTGAGGGACCCAACCATGGTTCAAGTGCACCACCTACACCACTTCTTCTCTTTCCACAACAACTTTAGGAGTGCTACATACCGGACACGAACTTCAATACCAGCTCCACTGCCGACCAGCTAACTTCATCCAGCCCAGCACATCACAAATGGACGCTACTGTGCAACAAACACGCCCAGGGAGGAAGTCCTTGCGCTGTACGGCAGCGCCTCCCACACTCTGCTGGGCACAGGAGCCACCTGGCCGTCTCGGCACCCATCCCAGTTTGGACTCACACAAGCAGGGCTCAGGCCTGAGATCTGTGTCTTGAGCACAACCCCAGAGGCTGCTGCTGCCCCGTCCTGTTACTCGTAAACCGTGTATGTCTTCACAGACCGCTATAGCACAGGAACCACGGAAGCCAGAGAAGCATGCTAGTGCAAACCTGCAACTGTTATTACTTCAACAACTCCCTCGAGACAGGCTGGTTAGTGCGTTTTCATTCAACAAACCAAAGGCATGCACAACACACTATGACTCTCCCGTAGGAGCCCAGGAAACGACGACGCATGAACAACCTACCCCAAACGAGCAGCAAACTGCAGGCACAGCAAGGAAGAACCTCAACTTCCCGCTCACATGAGCGCCTCCCGCTTCACTCTGGGAGCCTCCGGTCCAGGCACGAGGAGCTACACAGCCCCGAGCCGACACCTGTCGACCGTGGAAATCTGTACCCAGGACTGGCTGGGCCTAGGGTAAACTGTGCACAGATCCCAAGAAGGTTCCAGTGTGCTGATGAACTCCAGCACAGACACAGCAGAGCACGAATGCGAGCAGCTGGCGCGGGCCTGTGCGCCTGCATGGCCCACGCTGGGGGAAGGGCTCACGAGGCAAGGCTGGGGTCCCGGATCCAAGGGGAGCACCTCATCTCAAACGCAGAGCTGGCAATGAAGGCACAGGAGACATTCCTACTGGAGCTGCAAGCCAGCTGCAATGTATGCAGTTTGTGCACAGAGCACAACAGAAGCGGCAGCTGCTTCTGCCCAGGTTCACACACAACACACACCTAACACTGCTTCTTTAAACTATGTTATGAAGGGAACTCTACGTGATCTTAAAGGCATACAAGCACGCACTGCCCAACCTCCACTTCTATATCCCAAGCATCCTTTCAGCAAGCCCCAGAGGTGCTTTCTCTTGCTGCTATTACACTGTGGTATCCTCTTCTATTTCTTCCTTTAGGATTTTGTAATTCTCATCGTAGAGATCTTTAACATCCTTGGTTAAGTTAAGCTTTTGGGAGAATGGACATTATGATGATATTGATTCTTCCAATCCATGAGCATGGAAGATTTCTCCATTTTTTGGTATCCTCTTCTATTTCTTTCTGTAAGGTTTTGTAGTTTTCATCATAGAGATCTTTAACGTCCTTGGTTAAGTTTATTCCAAGGTATTTGATTGTTTTTGTAGCTATTGTGAATGGGATTGATTTTAGAAGTTCTTCCTCTGCCGTGGCATTGCCTGTGTATACAAAGGCTGTTGATTTTTGTGCATTGATTTTATATCCTGCTACTTTGCCAAACTCTTCGATGAGTTCCAATAGTCTCTTAGTAGAGTTCTTTGGATCCCCTAAATAATCATATCATCTGCAAAGAGGGATAGTTTGAGTTCTTCCTTCCCAATTTGTATCCCTTTAATTTCTTTTTCTTGCCCAATAGCTCTGGCTAAGACTTCCAGAACTATATTGAAGAGCAGTGGTGAGAGTGGGCATCCCTGTCTGGTACCAGATCTCAGCGGAAATGCTTCCAACTTTTCCCCATTCAATAGGATGTTGGCCATGGGTTTTTCATAAATTGCTTTGATTGTATTGAGGAATGTTCCTTCCATACCCAGTTTGCTTAAGAGTTTTCATCATGAAAGGGTGTTGTATTTTATCAAATGGTTTCTCTGCGTCTATTGAGAGAATCACATGGTTTTTCTTCTGCAGTCTGTTAATGTGGTGTATCACATTGATTGTTTTGCGAACACTGAACCATCCCTGCATACCAGGGATAAATCCCACTTGGTCTGGGTGGATGATCTTTCTGATGTGTTGTTGCATTCTACTGGCCAGAATTTTATTGAGGATTTTTGTATCTATGTTCATCAGGGATATTGGTCTGTAATTCTTTCAATGCTGCATCTTTTTCCGGCTTAGGAATTAAGGTGATACTGGCTTCATACAAAGAATTTGGGAGGATTCCCTCTTTTTTGATTGTTCTGAGTAGTTTGAGAAGAATTGGAGTTAGTTCTTCTTTAAATGTCTGGTAGAATTCAGCGGTGAATCCATCTGGTCCTGGGCTTTTCTTTGTTGGGAGGGCCTTTATTACTGTTTCAATTTCTGTCTCAGTTATGGGTCTGTTTAGGTTTTCTATGTCTTCCTGGTTCAATTTAGGTAGACTGTATGTGTCCAGGAATCTGTCCATTTCTGATAGATTTCCCTGTTTGCTGGCATACAAGTCCTTGTAGTAATTTCTGACTCTTTTTATTTCTGTGGTGTCTGTTATTCCGTTTCCTTTTTCATCTCTGATTTTACTGATTTGGGTCTTTTCTTTTTTGTTAGTTGGGCCAATGGGGTGTCAATTTTGTTTATTTTTTCAAAAAACCAGCTCCTCGTTTGGCTGATTTTTTGTAATTTTTTTTTTATTCAATCCTGTTGATTTCTTCTCTGATTTTAATTATTTCTCTTCTCCTACTAGATTTGGGTCTGGTTTGCTGCAGTTTTTCTAGATCCTTGAGATGCATTGAAAGCTCATTTATTTGGTGCCTTTCCAATTTCTTGATGGAGGCACCTATTGCTATAAACTTTCCTCTCAACACCGCTTTTGCCGTATCCCATAAGTTTTGATATGTTGTGTTGTTTGATTTCTCTTTTGATTTCTTCTATGACCCAGTGTTCATTCAGGAGCATGTTGTTCAATCTCCATGTGTTTGCATACTCTCTAGGGATTCCTGAGTTGCTAATTTCCACCTTCATTCCGCTGTGGTCTGAGAAGCTGCATGGTATGATTCTGATTCTTTTAAATTTTCTGAGACTTGCTTTATGGCCTAGTATGTGGTCAATTCTAGAGAAGGTTCCATGTACTGCTGAGAAGAATGTAAAATCTTTAGATGTAGGATTGAAAATTCTGTAGATATCTGTTAGATCCATTTGGGCAATAGTGTCAATTAAATCTGCTATTTCCTTGTTGATCTTCTGTCCGGTTGATCTGTTTCTGAAAGTGGAGTACTGAAGTCCCCCAGTACTACTGTATTAGAATCTAAGTCTCCCTGTAAGTCCCTTAACATACCTTATAAATAAACTGGTGCCCTGTAATTAGGTGCATATACATTTATAATAGTTACATCTCCCTGTTGAATTGAACCCTTAATCATTATATAGTGTCCCTCTTTGTCTCTCTTAACAGTTTTTGTGTTAAATTTTATTTTGTCTGATAATAATATGACTACACCTGCTTTTTTTTTCATTTCTGTTGGCATGGAATATCTTTTTCCAACCTTTCACTTTCAGTCTGCATGCATCTTTGTTGGAAAGATGTGTTTCTTGCAGGCAGCAAATAGATGGGTTTTGTTCATTAATCCATTCAGCCAGTCTGCACCACACATAACACACATGAGCTTAAATAAAACATGCATCCAAACATTATTTCTTTTGCTACTAAATCTTTAAAATCCAGTGTGGGGGCTGGCACTGTGGCGCAGCGGGTTAATGCCCTGGCCTGAAGCGCCGGCATCCCACATGGGCGCCAGTTCTAGTCCCAGCTACTCCTCTTCCGATCCAGCTCTCTGTAAGGCCTGGGATAGCAGTAGAAGATGGTCCAAGTCCTTGGGCCCCTGCACCCACATGGGAGACCCAGAAGAAGCTCCTGGCTCCTGATCAGCGCAGGTCCGGCCATTCTGCCATCTGGGGAGTGAAGCAGTGGATGGAAGACCTCTCTCTCTGTCTCTACCTCTCTCTGTAACTCTGTCTTTTTTTTTTTTTTTTGGACAGGCAGAGTGGATAGTGAGAGAGAGAGAGAGAGAGAGAGAGAGACAGAGAAAGGTCTTCGTTTTTGCCGTTGGTTCACCCTCCAATGGCCGCTGCGGTCAGCTCATCACACTGATCCGAAGTCAGGAGCCAGGTGCTTCTCCTGGTTTCCCATGCGGGTGCAGGGCCCAAGCACTTGGGCCATCCTCCACTGCACTCCCGGGCCACAGCAGAGAGCTGGCCTGGAAGAGGGGCAACTGGGATAGAATCCGGCGCCCCAACCGGGACTAGAACCTGGTGTGCCGGCACCGCAAGGCGGAGGATTAGCCTGTTAAGCCACGGCGCCGGCCTGTAACTCCGTCTTTCAAATAAATAAAAATAAATCTTTAAAAAGAAAATCCAGGCTGGCGCCGTGGCTCACTAGGCTAATCCTCCGCCTTGCGGCGCCAGCACACCGGGTTCTAGTCCCGGTTGGGGCACCAATCCTGTCCCGGTTGCCCCTCTTCCAGGCCAGCTCTCTGCTGTGGCCAGGGAGTGCAGTGGAGGATGGCCCAAGTGCTTGGGCCCTGCACCCACATGGGAGACCAGGAGAAGCACCTGGCTCCTGCCATCGGATCAGCGCGCTGCGCCGGCCGCAGTGCACCTACCGCGGTGGCCATTGGAGGGTGAACCAACGGCAAAAGGAAGACCTTTCTCTCTGTCTCTCTCTCTCACTGTCCACTCTGCCTGTCCAAAAAAAAAAAAAAAAAAAAAATCCAGTGTGGGTTTTTGCTTACAGGACATCTTAATTTGGACTTGCTACATTTTAAATCCTCAAGAGACATATCTAGCCATTGACTGCTATACTGGACAGCACCACTCTTATTTTATATATATATATTTTTGAATTTTTGAATCATAGTTGTAGTTAATATTATATATATAAACTATAATTATGATTCAAAGTCTCTCTGTTGATACTAAAATAGTCCCTCCCAATCTCCTTCCACAAGGCCAACCATTAACCAAAGGACCTATGTGGGGTGGGAGAAGTTATGGGACATGCTTTTTCCTTTCTTGCTGGGACAAGTTCCAGCTGCTCCACTTCCAATCCAGCTCCCTGCTAACGGCCTAGGAAAAGCAAAGGAAGATGGCCCAAGTGCTTGGGTCCCTGCCACCCACATGGGAGACCCGAAGGAAGTCCCTGGCTCCTGACTTCAGTCTGGCTCAAGCTCTGGCCCTTGCAGCTACTTTGGGAGTGAACCAGTGGATGGAAGACCTCTCTTTCTCTCCCTCTCTGTAAACTCTGACTTTCAAATAAATACACATCTTTTAAAAATACAAATGCACAAGAAAAACCACGTATACTCCCTTTTAAAAAAGGATTTATTTATTTGTTTGAAAGTCAGAGTTACAGAGAGAGAGGAGAGGCAGAGAAAGAGAGAGAAAGGTCTTCCCTCCGCTGGTTCACTACCCAGATGGCCGCAACGGCCAGAGCTGAGCTGATGCGAAACCAGGAGCCAGTAGCTTCTTCCAGGTCTCCCACGCGGTGCAGGGCCCAACCATCCTCTACTGCTTTCCCAGGCCATAGCAGAGAGCTAGATGGGAAGTGGAGCAGCTGGGTCTTGAACCGGCGCCCATATGGGATGCCGACACTTCAGGCCAGGGTGTTAACCCACTGTGCCACAGTGCTGGCCCCATCATGTATATTCTTAAGATACAACGACTTTAGGGTGGGAGTTGGGGGCAGGTCCAGCATTGTGGTGCAGCTTCTGCTACCTGGAATGCTGGCATCCATATGAGCACTGGTTCAAATCCCAGCTGCTCTACTTCTGATCCAGCACCCTGCTGATGTGCTTGGGAAAGTAGCAAGTGACAGCCCAGGTGCTTGGGTCCCTGCACCCACATGGAGACCGGGATGGGGATGGAATTCCAGCTTCTTAGCATCAGCCTGGCCCCATCCCAGCCACTGCAGTTCACCTGAAGGTGAACCAGCAGATGGACGCTCTCCTCTGTTCCTTGCCTTTCAAATAAATTAAATAAATAAAGCTTAAAAAACAACTTGGGCAGGTATTCTGCCATTCAATGAGATCACAAGAAAATTAAAACTTTCTTAGTCTGTAATATCTAGGAATATTTCTAGAATAATTAATGGAGAGGGTTTACTCTTGAGTCAGGAGGGACATGGACACAGGTGGATCCTTACAGGTTTAGATTTACCTAGAAAATTTACAACCAGACAGATGTCTGTGCATTTACTTCATTCTATAATTCAAAAATATAGCAAGAACAATAAAAATGCCTGGCTCGCTCACACATGCTGGGAAACAATAGTATGTGATCCATGTGAATAAGAAAAGCAGACTCCCCCTCATCCGGAGAACGGAGTGCAGGTGCCCTCCCTTAGGACCCAAACGACTGGCAGCAGCCAGACCCCAGGCCCTGGTGGGGCTTAGAGGGCAGGGCAGCCGGAACCGTGCTGCTGCAGGGCTGTTCTCAGTGGCTCGGGGACCCGCGCTGTATCCAGACACTCGGGCCACAGGGACTTCTCCCCAGGATGGGATCCACAGGTGCGGGGCACGTGATTAGCCTGAAAGATCAGATGGGGAACTGTGGGTTCAAGGGTTTGGTGGTTGCTGAAGCCACCAAGCAGGGGAGGGAAGCATCTACAAACAGGAGGACGCAGGGCCACTCTGCTGGGAGGCCACCCTCAGCGCACTCAGTGACGGTACACTGCCTGGGACAGCGAAGCTCACCCCACAGACACGTGGGACACAGAGTGCCACTCTAGCCTTCGGAAACAGTTCTCATCAAGTACTAAGGAAAGAAAACACAGAACCGCCAGAAAAGCCGCCGTGGGGCTGCCCCTCCTTCTCACTGAGGGTTCAGAGGTACCTGACTCGTGCCCCCCCGCCCCAGGAAGTCCCTGCCAGGGCGCCTTGTGGCGTCGGTGTGCAGGCTCAGAGCCAGTGTGTCTGCTCTGCAAGTGCTTCAGCAGAAGCTGGGCCAGAGGCGGTCATTTCTGCGCATTCCACAACCTTCCCGTGCCCACTGGGAACTTCTCTGGCATCTCGGTCTTTCTCTGGAAGCAGTGGGCGAGGGGGTCAAGTCCATGTGACACGTGCTGTCTCGGTCAACACCAGCATGCACTGCACCACCAGTGACAGCCTCCAACCCTTACAGAGGCCCTGAGGCCGTGCTGCGGCCAATGCAGGTGCCACTTCAGAAACTGAGATCCCATCCAGGTACCGCTCCTCCTCCGGCACCACACAGGACCCCGCCTCGGCGCTCTCCTTGGCTCCTGAGCTGTCTTCAAGACCAGCGCTGCGCATTTCCATCCCGCCTTCGGAGTCCCCAGCTACCCTCAGAACACAGACCCCTACGCCCGCCACGGGCCGACTCCAAACACAAGGCTAAGATGTGAAGAGCAAAGCAGGAGGCAGGACTTTACCGCCCACTTTACCGTTACGTTTACTGTTCTCTGCCAACCAAGAAGTCCAACCTTACTTTTGCACACCGGTTCAAATTCAACCAACAATGTGTTGTATAGTAATGGATAACAACGTGTTCCTCCACAAATTTTCAGTATGAAAACTTGAAGTGTACTTGAACTCCTGTGCCTCTTTTTCTACAATTTCAAAGGCTTCAGCTCCAGTCACACAAAGCATAGGTTATTTAGAAGACATGGGTTACCTATAGGTTATCTATACTTGTTTTTTAAGTGTGATTGAGGGCCGCTGGGGAGGAAGGCAAGCGACGAGGATGACATAATGGCAGTCAAGTTTTTTTGCCCAGAGTCTGTTAGAGATCAGAGGAACAAAGGCAAAGACATCCCAGCAGATGTGGGCACCTGTTCTGGGCGTGGAGGTGTGCGAGGGCCTGCTGCGGGGGAGGCGATGTGAGCACGGGTAAGAGAGCAATACAGAAGTCCACATCAAACCAGCGAGCCTCAACGGCCCGGCAAAAGGGCGTTCCCTCTGAAGCAGCCGAGATTCTCAAACCTCTGACCAGGGAGACCCTAAGAGCCAACACGTGAATCAGCCATCAGGAAATGACCTGCGACTTACTGGGGCACCAGAGGAAACAGGACTTACCTCTAGTATGGTCACTATCTGCAACCACGCAAGCCTCTGGCACCGGGGAAAGGGTGGTCCTGCGCGGTAAGGGGTGCTGAGGGCATTCCGCACCAGCGCGTGGGGAAGGCTGGAAACCCAGCTCAGCGAGTGCTCACTAAGTGGGAACAGTGTTATGTGGTTTGTGACTCACCCAACGTGAAAGGAGCGACAGTGGCCACCTCGCCCATCCTATGTCCCCCACAGCCACGGTGCCAAAGAGAACAGTCTCTCCTAATCGAGCAAAATCCTCGAGCACACTGAGATGTTCTTAAAGAACTGTCAAGAAGCAGCAGGCGTCAGACTAAGAACAAGCTAAGTATCAACTTTATTTTGTAATTTTAATCAGTGTTGTACTAGAAGACAGAATTGGCAAATGGTAACAAATATTTTTCAAAAAAGCTTTAGCTACAAAATCGTCAGTCTTCCCTGCCTAGCAAACCTCGGTCAGGTTACATGCAATCACTAAACACTCAGCTCCCCTACAACCACTACCGGCAGGTAAACCTTGGGGCAGGAGTGCTTTCTTCCGGGAACGGTTTAGCATGTAGCCTAAAGTGCAAAGACGAGGCATAGTCAGGGACTCAGGAGTAAAAGTCCAGTGTGGGACATGAGCGCAGAACATCCTCTGAGTCCTTAGAGCTCCTGATGAAAAGCAACCTCTAATCTCCTCCTGCTGTCCAGTAACACACCAGTAACAGCCACGTCCGGACCCTGGTGCAAGCACTCCTAACAGTGCCTTCCAACCATTACAGGCCGACCACACTGGCAGACTCGGACTTCCTGCTTGCCGACTTCACACCCCTTCAAGGTTTTGTTATCACTTCAGATGAAAAACGAAGACTGTGAGAAGTCAGATAAGCCACAAAAGGCCAGAGCTAGTAAATATGCTAGCCAGAACTGGAACTCAAACCAAGAGTGCGCACTCTTCCCATTATACCACACTGCCTCACCAGACTGTGGGAAGACCTGCTGAGCGACCTCCCCAGGCAGCAGAGCACAGCCCCGCCCCACGCCGGCCACGTGGGCACGTGGGCACGTGGCTGCAAAAGGCAGCAGCAGCAGGTCAGCTCCCGGACAAGCTCGGGCGCGGGAACCGTGGGACTCACTCACAAACAAGGAGGCTGGCAGCTCCCCTAGAAGAGCACTGGTGGGGGCCGCGGGGCCCGAGCCAGTGTCTCCACTAGTGTTGATGTACGGGCTGCCCCAGGCTTGGCCAAACGCATGGAAGGGGCCAGTGCTGTGGTGCAGCAGGTAAAGCCGCCGCATGTGGTGCCGGCATCCCATACGGGCTCCAGTTCGAGTCCCAGCTGCTCCACCTCTGATCCAGCTCTCTGCTGTGGCCTGGGAAAGCAGTGGTAGATGGCCCAGGTCCTTGGGCCCCTGCATTCATGTGGGAGACCCGGAGGAAGCTCCAGGCTCCGGATTGGCACAGCTCCGGCCGCTGTAGTCATTGGCGAGTGAACCAGCAGAAGACACCCTCCCCCTGCCTCTGCCTGTTACTCTGGCTTTCCAATAAGTAAATAAATCTTTAAAAAAATGCATAGAAAACAAAAAGCCAGGTGGGACAACTGATGTTAGACGACAGCATTCAAAAACCACTTGACATGATGAAACCACAAAAAAAATTTAACATGGATAGACATGAAAAACAAGATGGGGGAAACCAGGCGTAAGAAAACTTCATGGCGAAAAGAAACCAAAATGTCCAAACCGCTTAGCTGATCATGAGCTCAACATAAAGTAGCACTGTGACGTGGGCAATGAGCAGAGCAGCCTTAGACCAGGCACCGGGCGTCACTGCCACGACGACGCTGGGAGACGCCAGTTCCCACGGGAGCCCGCCCTGGGCAGCCCCGTCATGTCCCACGATACCACAGCCGAAGGGACTGCCAACCACATGGATCCAAAGAGGTGCCCAGGATGCCGGAAGACTCACCACTGCAGGGTAAAGTAACGAGCTTTGAACACAGGAAAGGGGGGGGGGGTCCTCCATCCACTGGTTCACTCCCCAGCTGGCCGCAACGGCCAGAGCTGCACCATTCCAGGTCTCCCATGTGGGTGCAGGGGCCCCAGGACTTGGGTCATCTCCCACTGCTTTCCCAGGCCACAGTAGAGAGCTGGATCGGAAGTGGAGCAGCTGGGTCTCGAACCGGCATCCACATGGGATGCCGGCGCCACATGCAGCGGCTTTACCTACTACGCCACAGTGCCAGCCCCAGGAGAGGTCTTTTAAGTACCATGTGTAAGAGAAGAAGTACCGGGCACAGCACCCAGAGATCAAGGGAGGACTAGTGAGTGAAAGACAGACTGTGAGCCAGCAGCAGAAGCAGGGACTTGAAGCGCAGGCCAGGCGAGCCTGGCTGACGGTCTATCAGGGCAGGCCACCCAAATGACTGCTGCGCTGGTTTAGGGATCGTCTTCCTAAGTCCATGTGATGCCAAAGTCACAGAACAGGGCTGCGACCGGGTTGAGTCACCTGTGGAGCCTCAGCAAGGAAACAGGGACCGTGCAACCTTCCAGACCGTGAGCTGACGTCCACCCAACTCTCCGCTCTTCTGGGAGCCACAGCGAAACAGGGAAGGACAAAGAAAAGGAACTGACCGCCACGGAGGACATCAGCAAATTTGTGAGAGACAAAGAAAATGGAGAAACAACTTAGGAAGGCAACACTGAGACAAGCGAGTTTTAGAAGAACGCATTACAATCCACCACCCTCCTCCTGGCCAGCCAGACAAAAAGGAAACTTCCCGGAGTTTCACAAACGCAGCTGCCGCTGTCCTCAGGGCCTGCAGAGGCCTCCCCAGGCCCAGACAGAGACGCTCAGGCACCCAGGGTTCCCAGGCAGCAGAAAAGGAAAGTATCTTAGCTGGTCTAGCGAGGGGAAACCCCACAATAAAGGGCAGACCGCAAGTCGGCAGACCCGGCACCTCCGGAAAAGACATCTGCAGACATGGAAGGTCTCAAAGATCTCACACCCTCGCAGGAAGCTGCTGAGGGAATGTGCGTCACTGAAACTCGACAGTGACATGAGACCAAGGACCCAGACACTGAGAAACAGGCCTGCAGGCCAGAGCCAGGGGACACCCAGCAGGCCAGCGTCCGGTCCATGGCAGGGGCTCTGCAGAGGGTGTCTAAGGGACTGCAGGCCAGAGTTGGGGACACCCAGCAGGCCAGCGTCCGGTCCGTGGCAGGGGCTCTGCAGAGGGTGTCTAAGGGACTGCAGGCCAGAGCTGGGGGACACCCAGCAGGCCAGCGTCCGGTCCGTGGCAGGGGCTCTGCAGAGGGTGTCTAAGGGACTGCAGGCCAGAGCTGGGGGACACCCAGCAGGCCAGCGTCCGGTCCATGGCAGGGGCTCTGCAGAGGGTGTCTAAGACAGGGAAGACCCAGACAGACTGCAGGAGGTACCTGAGCACGCTAAGAAAGGTGAACAATGAACCAAACATTCCTGTGGGTTTTTAACACTGATTGTATCCAAAAGTTGTGCTTTATATCAAAAACGGAAGAACCTATGCATGTAAGAGCTAAAACCTCCCCTTCACGTCAGAAGTCAAATGCATCTACTTTAGAGATGTGGAAATATGACAAAGGAGCTAAGGGATGAAGGCAGCGTCCTGAGTGCGTAAGGAGGAGGAGGAAGAGAGGACGGCGCTCCTGTGCTATGCACCTGCGTAGTGTCTCCACAGGTGCAGTGACTGCAGGCACAAAGCTGCTAACACACAGCCTGAGTAGAATCTTCTGTGATGGACAACTGATGTGGCGAATATGTTTAGAGCAATAAACGAGGTAACATCAGGTACAGGGGGAGAAAAAGGCTTAGACAAAATTACAAATGTAAAAATGTAGAGTGCACAAAATAGGACTGTTTTTGTAATATTCACGAGTAGACATCTGGGAGATGTCAAACACGCGTTGTGCTACTGACCAGTCCTGCCAACAGGGAACTTCATCCACACGCATGGGCCCCACCACCATCAGCTCTTGAGAGCGGTCAAGTTTTCTTATCAATCATAAAGTTCCACCGTGATATTTTGGGATTAGGGCCAAGACCGAAATGTTTCTGAATCAAAAGAATAGTACTCGAGCACCACTACTGAACAGTGGACGTCCAGTCAAGTTTCCTTTGCAGAACTCCTGGTATTTCTTAATAAATTCAACCCCAAATTGTCAGGCAACACCGTGCTCAAACTTCATACTACAGTAATGTCATTTCGACAAATAATTTCACTTGAATAATGAGGAGGTTTAAGTCCCTTCACTTCTTATGTTGTCAGAAATTAACGTGAGGGACTGGATTTCAGCGCAGTGGGCTATACGGCAGCCTGCAGCACTCCAGGCTCAAAGCCTGGTGGCTCAGCTCCTTAACGCACCTAGGAAAGCAGTGGAAAAGGCCCAAGTCTTGGGACCTTGGGACCCACGTGGGAGGCCTGGACAGAGCTCCTGGAAGACGTGAGATCCCCTTCCCACACAATGTCCAGGAGACGTACTTCTGAGCACACACCCGGGCTAAGCAGCATTCCCATGCTCAACGCAAGGCAACGGAAATTTCCCTGTGCGACTGAGGGGCGTGCGCCTCATCTTTTTTTTTTTTTTTTTTTAAAGATTCATTTATGTGAAAGTCAGAGTTATACTGAGAGAGAGACACAGAGAGAGAAGGCTTCCATCGGCTGGTTCACTCCCCAGTTGGCCACAACAGCTGGAGCTGCGCTAATCCGAAGCCAGGAGCCAAGAGCTTCTTCCGGGTCTCCTATGTGGGTGCAGGGACCCAAGGACCTGGGCCATCCTCCACTGCTTTCCCAGGCCACAGCAGAGAGCTGGATGGAAAGTGGAGCAGCTGAGATTCGAACTGGCACCCATATGGGATGCAGGCACTGCAGACGGCTGCTTTACCTGCTACACCACAGTGCCAGCCCCTCAGCTAACCTTCGACTGTAAGTGATTAATTTACAACACAACGACAAACTAAACTCAACTGAAGTCATACGCTTGGGGACTACAAACAATGTGCCAGCACCTATCTGTATAAAAGACATTTTTTCTTTTTTCTTTTCTTTTTTTTTTTTTGACAGGCAGAGTGGATAGTGAGAGAGAGAGACAGAGAGAAAGGTCTTCCTTTTTGCTGCTGGTTCACCCTCCAATGGCCACTGCGGCCGGCGCATCTCGCTGATCCGAAGCCAGGAGCCAGGTGCTTCTCCTGGTCTCCCATGTGGGTGCAGGGCCCAAGCACTTGGGCCATCCTCCACTGCACTCCCGGGCCACAGCAGAGAGCTGGCCTGGAAGAGGGGCAACCGGGATAGAATCTGGTGCCCCGACCGGGACTAGAATCCGGTGTGCCGGCGCCGCAAGGCGGAGGATTAGCCTGTTAAGCCACGGCGCCGGCCTAAAAGACATTTTCAAAGATACAAGTTATAAAATCTCATAGATCGAATGTATAACAGATTATATTGTTATTTTTAAGATTTATTTATTTAAAAGGCAGAGTTACAGAGAGAGAGAAAGAGAAATAGAGAAAGAGATCAATGTTCCATTTGCTGGTTCACTCCCCAAATGGCTGCAAGAGCCAAGGTTAGGCCAGGCTGAAGCCAGGAGCCAGGAGCTTCTTCAGGGTCTCCCACGCAGGTGGCAAGAACCCAAGCACTCGAGCCATCTTCCACTGCTTTCCCAGACACGTTATCAGAGGAGCTGAATAAAAACCAGAGCAGCTGGAATTCAGAGCAGCGCCTCTATGGGATGCCAGCATCTCAGGCGACAGCTTTAATCCACTGGGCCGTGATGCCAGGCCTCAGATCTGTCTGTCTCCCCCTCTCTCTGTAGCACTACCTTTCAAATAAATATTTAAAGCTTTAGTTTCCTACCACCAACTAGTGATGCCTATTTGTAAAAGTATTAAAGCTATAAAGCAGAAGTCAAAACTCCCATCTCACAAAATACTTAGTTAAAATAAGGGGGATCTCCTAAAAATGACTAATGAGATACACAAAGGAATGAACACAGAGGACCTGGACAATTCAAAAAGGCTTGACAAAAATGGAGGAAAAAAAGCAGAGCCCTGGCAGGTATGAAATCAAATACACAGAACAGGAACAAAACTACGAGACGAGAGCCAAGAGGTGAGCACCACTTGGAGAACGCTCCACAAAGGATTCACACAGAATAACGTGGCGATGGAGCTGAAGAACTCCAGGACCCACAGATCACGGAGAGGCGCCGGGGGCTGCCGTGTAAGGATGAGGGAATGCCTAGGGCTGGGCAGGTCACTCTGAGAAGCTGGGGGAGAGGGAGGCTATATGCAAAGCAGTGTTTCAGATGCTTAGGCCAGATCCACCTGCGGGAGAAGCAGAAACCCCTCACAGCAAAACAACTCAGCACCTCCCAGGAAATAATGCCTGGCCTGGCTTCACAGAAACTGAGATGGGAAGAGAAGGACAGCTGGAAGAATTACCACAGGCCTTGAAAAGCAGCCCACGGATCAGGATGTGAAGCAAACAGTCAGACACGACTGAAATTTCCAGACGTGGGATCAGCACCAGTTGTGTCCAACCTCTTCTCAAGATACAAGAGGAAAAGAAACCAGTGACATCTGCACGTCCCTCAAAGGACCCACTGTGTGACTTCCTACTAAGTGTTGACTGAGCTCAAAGTCAAAACTGCAGGGTCGGTCTTCAATCTGTTAAAACACTTCCAAGAGTTCCAAAGCAATAGCAATGAGGACTCCAAAGGAGACACGTGGCGGGTATAAAACAAAAACCCAACAGTCTCTCTCTCCCTCTCTCTCTCTCTCTGGCTTTCTCTGTCTCTCCCTCTCTCTCTGTCGCACACGCACACAGAGTGACACCATCAGTAAGCAGTGGCCTGGGTCACAGCCCTCGACCAGCAGGACCCAGACCTCCAGGTCTTTCCTGGATGTAACTCATGGAAGGAAACACTCACAGTCTCAATGGTCTTACCTTTCCAACCAAGGGTAAAAATTAAAAGAAACACTTTCTTCTCTGTGGCTCCTTGCCCATTACAGGTTATCCTGGAAACACTGTCTTCCAATGTAGTGCATCGGCAGATCAGCAGGAATAAAGTGAGATATGGATGTTAAACAGAAGCTCTCCTATTAAAAAAGAAAGAGGACACAGTCATACATACTCCTCCTTGGTCTGGTAACACCTACTTTTAAAAGACTCTGCTTCAGGGCTATGATTCACAGAGAATTACACATCAGAAAACCGAAAAGCTTCAGTTAATTGAAATCTTTCTATGTAAACGGAAAAAAACCAGTACTGTCATCCCTCTTATTTCAACTTTTTATAAATAATACTGTCACTTTTTATCTATTTATTCATTCCTTCATTTATTTATTTTAAAGGAAAAGTAACAGGGAGAGAAGGAGAGAAAACTCTCCCATCTGTTGGTCCACTCCTCGAAGGCTGGGCCAGGCCAGAGGGAGAAGCCCGCAGTCTGCCTGGTCTCCCAGTGAGGGGCAGGTGCTCAAGCACTTGGGCCATCATCTGCTGTCTCCCATGCGCATCAGCAGGGAACTGGACCAGAAGTGGAGCAGCCGGGACGTGCGTCGGCACTCTGACACAGAACACAGACGTCCCGCGCACAGGCTTAACCGCTCCATCCCAAGCACCACCCCTCTCCCTCAGGTTTCATCCTGCACTGAACAGCCACCCAGAAATACACACAGGTGCCGGGAAAGCACGCTCCGTAGCAAAGGAAAGAAACACACTTTGTCTTTTTCTTATGAAAACATCAATGGTATTCTTCTCAGGCGGAGGGTTAACTGCAAAGGCACCACACTTCAAAACACTGAACTTTCAACAGCGTCTTCCTGTCAAAGCCCCAGCAGCCCATATACCACCTACAACAATCACAACTCGTTCAGGACTATGAGCCAAACATCAAGGTTCCTGCAGTACCGAGCGACAGCCAAGTCCAGTCTCTCATGTCAATGGACCACATTGCGCACAATAAAGGAATATAAATGTCTTCCAAGGTACATGGCACATAGCTTATTACAGAAAAAGATTCAAACTGTGGACACTGAACTAGAAATCCTGTAAAATACAGTCTAAAAAAAAAAAAAAAACAAAGAAATGTTGTTCATCTAATGTTTTTCTTCCATAAAACACTACTACCATTGTGATCGAGTCAACATTTTCCCTCAAGTATGATAAACAGAAAAATTTTAAACATATTTTAAAAAAGAATTAAAAAAAGACGGCAAATAAATAAATCTTAAAAAAAAAAAAAAAGACAGTAACAAACTCAGGTAAAAATGTAATGAAACATAAAAATGGAACATTTACCAGGCAAGTGCTTTTTGAACATACTCTTGAAGTATTGTTGACCATCTAAAGTATTGCTTAAAATCATAAAAACCTATCAACGCTACTATGTGCTCCTGGAGTCCTTCCACTCAACAAAGCTGACCGTGTGAAACGTGGAACGCCAACCCTAGCTCAGTGCCGTTCCGACGCAGCATGCTGTTAGGGCTCTCAGATCCCCTGAAGATCTGACAGGTGGGGCCAGTGTCGCAGTGCAGCAGCCTAAGCCACTGTTGTGATGTTGCCAGTGAGTCTGGGAAGGCAGCAGATGATGGCCCAAGTGCTTGGGCCCCTGCCACCGACGTGGGAGACCTGGATGAAGCTCCAGGCTCCTGGCTTTGGCCTGGCCCATTCCTGGCTGCTGCGGAAATCTGGGAAGTGAACCTGCAGATGGAAGACTTCTCTCTCATGCTGTCTCTTCCTGTCACTCTTTCAAATAAATCTTTAAAAAAAAATTCCAACAAATATAATCTCCAAAATGCACACATGTACAAAATTTGGCATTTAATTCAAGTCGTTCCAGGATCCTCGAAGTCCATCTGCAATCATTTCTCCCACCACCCACAGGCTCCTAGCTGTCATGCCCACTAGACCTCACTTTCCCATCAGAGAACCAGGGCCGACTGCAGCGCATCTCTAACCTGCAGGGAGGGTGCGAGACACAGCCCGCTCTCTGGGAAGGGCCTGGTTTACTTCCTGAGGTCGTGAACACTTGTCTGAGAAGTATCAGGACAGGAGAAACTCACTCAAAAGATGGCGAACAATGACACCATGTGCAATTGCAGTACTGGGACTTCTGGGTAGAAAGGAGACAATGAACACACTTGGAAATGCTTCTACAACTATAATAAATAGACTGCTTCTGTCTTGTCTTTTTCCCCCCCAAAGATTTATTTATTTGGGGACTGGCGTTGTGGCATACTGAGTAAAGCTGCTGTCTGCAGTGCCACATCCCATATAGGCACTGGTTGTGTCCTGGCTGCCCCACTTCTAATCCAGCTCCCTGCTAACGGCCTGGGAAAGCAACAGACGATGGTCTAAGTACTTGGGCCCCGGTGAATATTAGAGCCCTGATTCTAACCTTTCTTGTCCCAACCCAGCCAGATGCCCTTATCGGAATCCTTTATTGCCAACTATCATTCAAGACCTTTACTCTCTAGAAGACTCAAGGACACAAAACATTTGCTGACATTGAGGAAAAAACCTAAATAGACAGTGGGGGCTCCCCAACCAAAGAGTTCAACCAGCCAACCTGCTGCCATGTTCACAGCCGGTAAGACACCCACACCGGAGCTTCTGTCACTCACTCTTACCACAGCCTTTAAACACTTTTCGTTTTCACTTCGAGAATCATTGCAAGGGCAGTGTAAGAAGCTGTCACACAGTCTTAACCCAGAATCACCAACTGACATTATCACGGCTTCCCCCCCCTCCACAAACATCCTCACCCACACAGGCACGTGACTGGGCCTGCGTTTTCCAAGGGCACGGTCTGCTCTCACAACCACAGTACGGAGCTCAACACGGGAGTTCCACAGCTGAGCGTCAAGCAGGGACTACGAGTTCACACTCATTCCAGCAACTGCTCTTTGTGTCCCTACAGTCCCTACAGCAATCCCCGTGCGATCCAGGGGCACAGTCACACCTCACGTCACATCTCCATCCCTCTCATCGGAAAACAGTCTCCACAATATTCTCCCTTCATCTCACTGACATGTACGAACACAAGTCACGCGTTCATGGCAGGAACTCTATGTCAGTAAGCTTTCTTTCCTACAGCAATCACATAAACAGACACAAAGTCAATTTGCCCCATTGCTGATGGTAATTTTGATCACTTGGTTAAGACAATATCTGCCGAATTTCTTCACTGTGGAGTGACCAATTTCCCTCAATAATTACTAAGAAAGGAATCGTGGGAAGACATTTTAGACTATTTTCGTACAGCATTCATCCCATAGTTTTAGTGCCCAATGACAATTTGGTTCTCTCCAACAATTACAAAATGATAGGGCTTTTGTCGCTCTACTATTTCTACATTTATTTTTATCATTTTCAAAATTTTTATTTATCTGAGAGCACAGAGAAAGAGTCAACCAGAAAATGAGCTTCCATCTGCTGGTTTACGCTCCTAAATGTGCACAAGCCAGGCCTAGAGGAGGGCTGAAGCCAGGAGCTGGAAACCAGGAACTCAATCCAGGCCTCCCACACGGATGGCAGGAACCCAGCTCTCTGAGCCATCACCATCACCTCGCAGGGCTGGCATGAGCAGGAAGTTGCACTGAGGAACCAGAGCCAGGTACTGAACCCAACTACTACAATGTAGGACAGGAACATCTTATCAGGTAGACTAAATGATGGCTCCCTCCTTCTGCATTTACTCACTCACACCCTTACTAAAAAAAAAAAAAAACTGCCACCTACTTGAATGCAGAGCAACAGAGAAGTGGGGAGAGACAGATCTTCCATCTGCTAGTTCAGTCCCCAAACGCTTGCAAATGGCCAGGGCTATGCCAGGCTGAAGCCAGGAGCCAGAAACTCCATCTGGGTGTCTCACGTGGTGGCATAGCCCATCTCCTTAGCCAGCATCCGCTGCCTCCCCGGATGCAGAAGCAGGAAGCTGGATCAGAAGTGGAGCAGCCGGGCTGGAAATGGGTGTGCAGCAGCAGCCTCACTGGCTGCACCCCAATGTCCACCGTACTTGTCAACACTCTAATCAGGATGGTATGTCTCCTTGTGGCCATGCATTTTTGTCTGTCCCTACTTAGTTATCAGTAGGAGCTCACACATTATAAATAATATCATTACTCATTCTGGTGCTCAAACTGTCCCAGATTGGGCCAACAGGAGCCCCTTCAAGCAGTCTCTTGTGTGCTTTTCATATTTTTTGAGCATTTTGAAATTCTCTAAAAACATATTCCAGATCCAGCTTGTACACTATTTGCCCCTGGTCTGCAGTCAGCCATCTCTCTAAGGAGTGCTGAGGCTCCTGGTCATGTTGTCTAGAGATGAAGATCTGAAGGCTAAGCATGTCCACAGATACTGGGGTCTCCTCTCCCTGCCTGTGACACTGCACAGAGCCAAGAAAGAGGTCAACTTCAGATGACCTGACTAAGTATTAAGTAACCATGACTCTTAAATATGGACAAAAACCAGATTGTCAGACACCTCCAGAAGCCTCTACCATGTAAAAGTAGCAAAAACACACAGGCACACTCAGAAAAAGCTGGAGAACGGAAGGGAAATACAAACGAGGGGAGGGACAGAGAAATGTGATCTACTCACAAAGAGAGAGCGCATCCATTAAATAAAGAAGACAGCACCCAGGGGCCGCTATGGTGCAGCAGTGAGACATCGCTGCAACGTCCCACCCAGGAAACGCACCTAGGAAAGCAGGGGAGATGGCCCAAGTACTAGGGCCCCTGCACCCACGTGGGAGACCGGATGGAAGCTTCTGCCTTTAGCCTGGCCCGGCCCTAACTGTTGCAGCCATCTGGGGAACGAACCAGCGGAAGGAGATATCTCTCTCTCTCTCTCTCTAACTCTGCCTTTCAGATAAATATATAAATCCTTAAAAAAAAAAGTTTACAGCAGAAATTAAAAACTGAATAGAAAGGCTGGAAGATAAAAAGGAAAACAAATTAAAGACCAAGAGAAAAGAAAACTAAAGGCTAAAATGGAACAAACAAAAAAAAAATGAAAGTAACAGGAATTCTTTTTTTCTTTTTCTTTTTTTGACAGGCAGAGTGGATAGTGAGAGAGAGAGAGACAGAGAGAAAGGTCTTCCTTTTTCCGTTGGTTCACCCTCCAATGGCCGCTGCGGCCGGCGCACCACACTGATCCCAAGCCAGGAGCCATGTGCTTCTTCCTGGTCTCCCATGCAGTGCAGCGCCCAAGCACCTGGGCCATCCTCCACTGCACTCCTGGGCCATAGCAGAGAGCTGGCCTGGAAGAGGAGCGACCGGGACTAGAACCCATTGTGTGGGTGCCGCAGGCGGAGGATTAGCCTAGTGAGCCGGTGCCGGCCGACAGGAATTCTTAAAATGAAAACAAAACAGAAGAGAGGCGATCAGAAAAATAATTCTCCCCAAAGTCCCTGAAAACAGGCTGACACCAAGTAACACCACAAAAATTTCACAGCCCTGGCAGCACAAGAGCCCAGATCTCCTATAAAGGATCCAAAGTCTAAACAGCTTCAGAATCCTCAGGAGCAAAACAAAGGGCAAAAAGATAACAAAGCAACCACCAGAATGGCTAACTACCCAAAGCCAGAAAATCACGGCAGGATATGGAGACTGCCCCCACGATGCACTGCTGGAGGGAATGGAAGGTGGGACATATGGTGGTTCCCCAAAAATTAAAACAGAATTGCCATGTAATCTAGCAATTCCACTTCTGGGTCTATACTCAAAAGAAATGAAAGCAGAGTTTCAAAGAGATCTGTACACCCATACAATGGTGCTCCATTAACTTCATGGACGTCTAGTGGCTACCATGCTTGATCCCATGTACAAGTACGTGGGTTCAAAATACGGCTCTGGCCCTGACTCCAGCTTTCTACCAATTCCTTTGAGTTTCAACCACTACAGTCACTTGGGAGGATGGGCCAGCACATGTGAGCTCCTTCTGAAGGAGTTAGAGAGAGAACGATCTTCCATTTGCTGGTTTACTACCCAAATGCTAACAATGGCCAGGGCTGAGCCAGGCTGAAGCCAGGAGCCAGGAGCTTCTTCTGGGTCTCTTTTGTGGGTGCAGTGCCCACATGGGATGCTGGCGCTACCGTCAGCAGATGAACTAGCTGCTCCAAGCACCGGCCCCATGGTACATATAATTTTTAGTCCAAAGTACCATGGTTGCTTTCAGGATAGGGAAAGAAGGGTGACATAGTTAATGACTGTTGTTTATCTACCCAAACTCCTAGAACTAGCTGACTCTAAGCTGTGCACAAAAAGAACTTTGACTTAAAAATTTTTAATATAAATTCTAAAGAATCTTGATGTGGGAGTTAGTATTAAATACTGAGGGGCCGGCGCCGTGACTCACTTGGTTAATCCTCCACCTGCAGCACCGGCATCCCATATGGGCGCCGGGTTCTAGTCCCGGTTGCTCCTCTTCCAGGCCAGCTCTCTGCTGTGGCCCGGGAAGGCAGTGGAGGATGGCCCAAGTGCTTGGGCCCTGCACCCCATGGGAGACCAGGAGGAAGCACCTGGCTCCTGGCTTTGGATCAGCACAACGCCGGCCGTAGCGGCCATTTGGGGGGCAAACCAACAAAAGGAAGACCTTTCTCTCTGTCTCTCTCTCACTGTCTAACTCTACCTGTCAAATAAATAAAATAAATAAAGTATTAAATACTGAGATCACAGAGTATGGTATCAGCCACTCACTAGCTATGTAGCCTAGGACAAACCATTTAACCCGAGCACCCACTTCTTTATTTACAAGATAAGGAAGTTGCAGTAAATCAGACTTTTCTTCCTGCTTCAATAATTTGTGAATCTAATATTAAAAACAAGTCATCAAAGTTTACACATTGTACAGCAGCTACAGACACTGGGCAAGCTAAATTGCAGAAAGTAATTTAATCAGGCCTTGGTGAAGAACATAGATGGAGGAGTGAAATGTAAAAACAAAAGCCCAAAACAATAGTTTTAAGCTGGGCGGGGGGGGGGGGGGGGAGGGCAAGAGGGTAAGCTGCTAGGAATGAACACACAGGGTCCCTGGTGCTGGCCTGCAAAGCATCCAACGATGATACCCAGACAGACCACGGCAGGAGACCGCTGGAAAGGCTGGGCCAGAGGAGATGTTGCCTCTCACGGGAAACACACATGATGGAGAACCTGCAACACGACAGAAGGTTCTCCCCAAAGAACATCACGACTGAGAAAGGGAAAACTCTCCTAAGTAGTTACTTTCTAGAATACCACGGTTTCTACGTCACGACTCCAGGACAAAATGGAGAAGTGTTCTGGCACAGTGGGCTAAGCCGCCTCCGCCTGGGATTGCCCTGCTCCCTGGCAGGGTGCCTGGCCCCCAGGGCCACATCCACTCTGATCCACTCTGAAGGGCAGCAGCCGGCGGCTAACGCAGACCCTGGGAGGCAGGGGTGAGGGCTCAGCGACAGCTTCCTGATAGTCACGTCAGACTCGGCTGGGGCTCCTGCGTCTGGGCTTCTGTCTGGCCCAGCCCCAGCTACTGTGGGCATTTGGGAAGAGGACCAGAAGGAAGTCCTCTCCCTCCCTCCCTCCCTCTCTCTCTCTCTCTCTCACAAAAAATAATAATCATAATAATCAAAAAATATCAAAAAAAGAAAAATGAGGTCAGATTTCGCCTTAAACAGCAAAACAGCAGATTCCCAACCAAATAACATCTAAATGCACTGTTTAATCAAAAAAGTTGATTCTAGCAGAAGTGATCAGTCAGCCTTAAAAAACCTTTTGTGCTGGGGCTGACACTGTGGTGTGGCAGGTAGGGCTGCTGCCCGTGCTAACAGCGTCCCATATGGGCATGGGTTCCCAGTCCTGGCTGCCCCACTTCTGATCCAGCTCCCTGCTAATGCACCTGGGAAGGCGGCAGAAGATGGCCCAAGTGCTTGGGCCCCTGCACCCATGTGGGAGACCCGGAAGAGGCTCCTGGCTTTGATCTGGCCCAGCTCTAGCTCTGCGGCCATTTGGGGAGTGAACTAGACAAAGGAAGATCTTTCTTTCTTTCTTTGCCTCGCCCTCTCTCTGTTTGTAACTCTGCATTTTTTTTTTCTGCATTTCTTTAAAAAAAATATTTATTTACTTGAGTGGCAGAGTTACAGAAAGAGAGGGGGGAAATAGAAAGGTTTTCCATCCATTGGTTCACACCCCAAATGGCCACAAAGGCCAGGGCTGGGCTGATCTGAAGCCAGGAGCTTCTTCCAGGTCTCCCAAGTGGGTGCAAGGGCCCAAGCACTTGACCCATCTTCCACTGCTTTCCCAGGCCATCAGTAGGGAGCTGGATAAGGAGTGGATTGCCAGGGCCTCAGGTGGCGCCCATGTGGGATGCTGGCACCACAGGCAGAGGCTTAAACTACTATACCACAGTGCCGGCCCCAAATAAATAAATCTTAAAAAAGGGAAAAAAAAAGAAAGAAAGAAAAAATTTGTGCCAGTACTACACAAAGGGCTTTTCAATCCTGTTAGTTATTATTTCTATTTTATAGTTGAGGATAATAAGGATTTGCCCCAAATCACTCTGAAATAAACACTGAAATCATTCAAAAAGAAAACAAACAAACAAAACTCCTCACTTTAGGGGGAAAATATGCTTCCTAGGCTCTCACATAAATTTTAGTACAAACACAATAGCTCACAAAGGGAAGCCTAACCCTAACCCTATTACCTAGCACCCAAGAACACTTTCCCCTTGCATCACAAAGCACACACAACTAAATGCCCACTTGATCACACACAGATAAGGCCCAAGCCTGGACACACAAAAGCAAGGAACTCTACGCCTTACCAGCAACAGAAGTCCAGGCAGGCAGCCTCCACCCAAGGGTTTTGTAAATGTGCGTCTCCAGGGTCCCATGGCTCCAACTGTCCTCATACCTTCTCTTGAACCCCAAATGTAAAGAGATCAAATATCATGAGATGAGAAGCTAATCTATCTCTGAGAGCCTGTTCACCATTTTATCTACAATCGTTTGCACACTCTCAACTTTTAAAAATCTACAAAATTTTTAACACAAGACACCATCAAAAACTGCACAAATGCCCACAGTTGGGAGACACTACTCAGATAAGTAACAATTTCCATGTCTTCAGAGACATCTTCCAACAACAAAGATTATGGATTAGTAACACAAGGCTTCTAAAGCATTCATCAAAAGCAACAGAACAAGAATGTAGACAGACCACTGTGTGCAGTACAAAGACATCCAGGTAACTCCATTCTACCATCTTCACAAGCCTATCACTTACAAACTCAGATAAAGACTTTGGCGCCTGACTGGTTCCATCGCTGTGTCACTGTCTGGCTATGCGCTGTCTGGCTATGCCCTGTCTGGCTATGTGTTGTCTGGCTATGCCCTGTGTGGCTATGCCCTGTGTGGCTATGCCCTGTCTGGCTATGCCCTGTGTGGCTATGCGCTGTCCGGCTATGCCCTGTCTGGCTATGCCCTGTGTGGCTATGCGCTGTCTGGCTATGCCCTGTCTGGCTATGCCCTGTCTGGCTAAGCCCTGTCTGGCTATGCCCTGTCTGGCTATGCCCTGTCTGGCTATGCCCTGTCTGGCTATGCGCTGCCTGGCTATGCCCTATCTGGCTATGCCCTGTCTGGCTATGCCCTGTCTGGCTAAGCCCTGTCTGGCTAAGCGCCTCTACAGACACTCAGATCACTGCAGGCCCACTTGAAGCCAGCTCATTCCAAGTTGCTGCTAAAACAAAGCCAAGACATAAATTGATAAATTAGCATAAATTAGCATCCAAAGTAAAGCCCAAAGAACTACCTCTGCCCATTAAAACAAGGGTACAAAGGACTGCACGATTCCAACTGCCAAACTGTACTTAGCTGGTTCAGTACATAATCAAGCCAGGTTTGATGTAAAAGCCAAAACTTCCAGAATTCAGAGTACAACAGCAAGGAAGACATCAAAACCTTTTATATGGCATTTTGGTCATCAACGATTAGTATCTGAGATTAAAGTAGAGAGATTACTGGGGAGAGGGAGCAATGGAGAAATGACAGACAAAGGGTTAACACCTCATTAGGACAAACCCTACAGCAATACACTGAGACATTCAGTACAGTGCAAAATCACATACTGTACATTTCAAAACTGCCAAAAACAACTTTCAAATATACGAACCACAAAAGTAAGTATTTCAGGTGATGGATACGTTAACTGGCCTGATTTAATTAGCTCATATTGTATTCATTAATAATGTCACTTTGTATCTCCCCACACATAAAGTATGTCAATTCAGTCAAAAACTAAATCGTTAAAAACATGAATGTGTTCCCTGATTGGATTTTTCTTCTTCTTCTTTTTTTTTAAAAAGAGATGGAGACATTGCCGGTGCCTCGGCTCCCTTGGCTAATCCTCTGCCTACGATGCCAGCACCCCGGGTTCTAGTCCCAGTCGGGGCGCCGGTTCTGTCCCGGTTGCCCCTCTTCCAGGCCAGCTCTCTGCTGTGGCCCAGGAGGGCAGTGGAGGATGGCCCAAGTGCTTGGGCCCTGCACCCCATGGGAGACCTGGCTCTTGGCTTTGGATCAGCGCAGCCATTTGGGAGGTGAACCAACGGAAAAGGAAGACCTTTCTCTCTGTCTGTCTCTCTGTCCAACTCTGCCTGTCAAAAATAAATAAAAAATAAGAGAGAGAGAGAGAGAGAGAGAGAGAAAGAGATGGAGACAGAGTTCCCAGCTGCTTGTTCAACTCCCCAGCTGCCCACGATAGCAGGATCTGAGCCAGGCAGAAGCAGGGAGCCGGGAACCCCTTCCAGGTCTCCCACAGGACCGGCAGAGACCCAAGGGCTTCAGCCATCATCTGCTGCTCCCCGGAGTGCTCATTAGCAGGACGCTGGAATTGGGGAGGAGCCAGGATTCGAACCCAGGCACTCGGATACATGATGCAGGCATTCCCAACAGGTGATTTCATCATTGGGCCGTTCGCCTGTCTTAAGGATGGGATTTTTAACTGGCAAAATCAGATACCTAAGACATGGAGAGAGAGAGACAGACAGACAGACAGACACGAGAATAAACCAGATACAATCTTATCACTGTCCTTAAAAAGTGGATAAACATCATCAAAGAAAAGGCCCAGGCCGCAACGAGCAGCAACACTGTCACAGCTCAAGTTAAGCTTTTCCTTCCTAGTTCTGCGCGTGAACCTTCTAATTTCTATTTAGCAACGCCAGCCAGGCTCAAATGTCTTGGCCTGCACCTTCCTAAAGTTCTCAAATACTTAAACAACAAAAGCACTCTAGACGGGAGTGGTTCAATCCAGTAGCTTACAAACCAGACACAGTTACTGAATACCTGACTTGTGGTTAGTAAGTCTAAAGAAGAAACATTTTACATTGCTTCATTTTAACCATTTAAATATAAACAGGCTGACAGCTTAAAGGACACCATTATACAAAGTTACATTAGCGTTGCTCTTGGTTTTTTGTTAAAGATGTATTTGTTTACTTGAAAGGCACAGTGATAAGAGAGGGAGAGACAGAAATCTTCCGTCTATTGGGTTACTCGCCGAATGGTCTCAACGACCAGGGCCGAGCCAGGGTGAAGACTCCACGTTGCCAGGACTCACACCAGCACGCCGATATGGGCTGCAGCATCGCAAGAGCTGCTAGACCCACGGTGCCACAATGCTGGATCCTGATACATTAAAACTAAACAACACACAACACATGTCTGCGGTCGACAATCCTGGACGAATAAGATCACACTACTAGTTCTCAACTTAACCAAAAGTGTAGGAAAAACTCAACTAGTTTATAAAGGAACTCCATAATTCTAAATAAAATGGAGTAGCATAAATTAATATTCTTCATTAGAAAAGCAGCAATGTAGTTAAAGCCAAAATCTCTTTAAAAATTATGGCAGCTCCCTTGACCTGTGGGGTCAAGGGTTTCCCATTACCCCTGTGGACCACCCAGCTTAACGGGGAAGGCACGCGGGCCCTGTCAGTCAGTATTCCGGCAGGACACGGCAACTCTCAGTCTGTCTGCTCATCTCTAAAATGAAAGGTTGAGACTAAATAATTATGGAGAATTTTCAAGTCCTAAATTCTTCATTCCTTTGGATCTATGAAGTATAAAGCAAAATGTAAGTAAAACCAGGATATTCAAAGAAATGAAGAAAAAGAACCAATAAAGACCACAAACTCTTAATAAGTTAAGTAAACTTAAACAAGATCTTCAAACAGTCCCAACACAGAGACAAGCTGTGCTCTGCTGAGAGACTGACTTCTGATGTTTGGATGAGCCTTGTTTCACATTTTTGCTTTAGTCCACACATAAACTCTGCTATCTCCAAAGAAGGCCACGCTGCAAAAAGGCCGAGAGCGCCAGGTTCATGTGCATAGCCTGAGAACAGACAGCTCACGGAGGTCTAACGGTCCCTTTCTGCCAGAGCTGACTAAGGAAGTCTTCCTCCCACATCACACTGCTGAGTATGCAGTACAACCCCAGCTGCTACATTCAAGGCTTTCAGCTCACATTAGATGCCCGCCTACTTATTGATGATTCAAACCAAATAGTAAAATGATGCTCTTTTGATAGGACCTGTGGTGATTTTCGGGTGAATGAGTAAACAGGAGTGTGAATTCACCCAGGAGGTTTTCTTGTGTATACCCAGTACATACACAGGACAGGACAGAGGGGCAGTGCTGTGCGTCGTGAGCTTCTCTGCCATGCTGGCATCCGATATTAGAGCACAAGTTCCAGTCCTGGCTGCTCCACTTCCAATCCAGCTTCCTGTTCAGGCACCTGGGAAGGCAGAGATGGTCCTAAACTTGCCAGGATGGAGCTCCTGGTTCCTGGCTTCAGTCTGGCCCAAACCTGGCTGCTGCAGCCATGTAAGAGTGAACTTACATATGGGAGCTGGTTCTCTCTTGGTAGCTCTACGTTCTCTCTTGGTAGCTCTATGTTCTCTCTTGGTAGCTCTACCTTACAAATAAATATAAATCTTAAAAAAAAAAAAAAAAAGGGCTGGCACTGTGGCATAGCAAGTAAAGCCGCTGCCTGAAGTGCCGGGATCCCGTATGGGCACCGGTTCGAGTTCTGGCTGCTTCACATCTGATACAGCTTTCTGCTGTGGCCTGGGAAAGCAGAAGATGGCCTAAGCCCTTGGGCCCCTGCACCCATGTGGGAGACCCAGAAGAAGCTCCTGGCTCTGGATTGGCCCAGTTCCAGCTGTTGCGGCCATTTGGGGAATGAACCAGCGGATGGAAGACCTCTCTCTCTCCCTCTGCCTCTCTGTAACTCTTTCAAATAAATAAAAATAAATCTTTGAAAAAGAAATGAAGAAGAAAAACAGAGTCCGCAGACAATTTTAACAGCTATCTAGAGAAGAGAATATAGACTAATGACTTAATGACATGTGTTAAAAGCTGAAAGGCTGGGGCCAATGTTGTGGTGTAACAGGTAAAGCCACCACCTGTGATGCTGGCATCCCACATAGGCACTGGTTCACATCCTGGCTGCTCCACTACTGATCCAGCTCAGCTCTGAGAAAAGCAGCAAAGGATGGCCCCAGTGCTTGGGCCCCTGCCACCCCCGTGGGAGACCAGGAGGAAGCTCCTAGCTCTACCTTGGCTGTTGCAGCCGGCTGAAGAGTGAACCAACGGAGGGAGGACCTGTTTCTGTCTCTTCCTCTCTAGCTCTTTCAAAGAAATAAATCTATCCCCCCCCCCCCAAAAAAAAGCTGAAAAGTCAAGGCAGAATGACAAGATTAACACAGCTGTTTTTCAAAGGCATATTTTTTAAAAAGATTTACTTGAGAGGTAGAGTTACAGACAGAGAGAGAGAGAGAGAGAGAGAGAGAAAGAGAGAAAGAGAGAGGTTTTCCATCTGCTGGTTCACTCCCCAAATGGCTGAAAACAGCCAGAGCTGTGCTGATCCAAAGCCAGGAGCCTCTTCTGGGTCTCCCATGTGGGTGCAGGGGCCCAAGGACTTGGCCGTCTTCTACTGCTTTCCCAGGGCACAGCAGAGAGCCAGATCAGAAGTGGAGTGGCCAGGACCTGAACTGGTGCCTATGTGGGATGCCAGCACTGCAGGTGGCAGCTTTACCTACTGTGCCGCACAAAGGCACATTTTTATACCAGACCCTGTGCTATGTTTCTCAGTCTTTAAAAAGAGGGAGAAACAACTCTCATAAGAAAATGACTTATAGTAGGATACAGCAATCAAAAATGACACTTTCTTGGAGAGTATGTTTTACTTGACATAGACTAACTTGATTCAATCAAGCCACTGTTTTTGCTGTAAAGGCAAAAAAAAAAAAAAAAAAAAAAAAAAAAAAAAGCCAGAGTTCTAGAAGTGGAAATGCTGGATCAAAGCACACTTCTAATTAGGTGCATATTGCCAAGTGGCTCTGCAAGGTCAACCTGTGAACGCTGTCCCCGCTCAGCGTTTGCTTGCGTTCCTCTGAGTGAGGCTGAGCACTGCTCATGTCTAAGGGTCGACTGACTTCACTTTTCTGCCATGTGTCTGCTTATAGCCTTTCACTATTTTTCTTTTTTTTTAATCTCTCCCCATATACTACTTTAAAAAAAAAGATTTTATTTGAAAGGCACAGTTACAGAGAAGGAGGGAGAGACAGAGAAAGGTCTTCCATCTGCTGGTTTACTCCCAAAATGGCCGCAACAGCCAGGGCTGGGCCAGGCCAAGGCCAAGAGCTTCATCAGGGTCCCCCACATGGGTGCAGGGGTCCAAGGACATGGGTCACCTCCACTGCTTTCCCAGGTGCATCAGCAGGGAGCTGGATAGAAGTGGGGCAGCTGGGAGCTGAACTGGCGCCCTTACGCGATGCTGGTGCTGCAGGCACATTAGCACACAACACTAGCCCTGTCCATTTTCTCATGGTCTGGTTTTCTCAAACATTTGCAATGGTTATTTAGAAATAAGAAAATGTCCCTTCCGTCTGGTAGCATTTCCCCTTCTCAGTCTGTACCATACAATGGCACAGCTCTTTCACACCACCAATGACCTCCAGAGGGGGCTAAAGCCAAGTGCGATCTCTGTCCTCACCCTAGCCTCTCAGCAGCGCTCAACGCTGTCCAGCCAGACTCGCGAGGACAGTCTCCCTGCTTGGCGTCTTTGATGTCACACTCCCCTTGCTTTTTCACTGGCTATTCCCTAGCCCTTAGCTGGAGGGATCCTCCTCTCCTTTCTTCCTCTACGCAACTGATACGGTACAGGTTCCCCTGAGTCCACGCTACGGACACTCCCTGTTACACTCCCAAGTTCACCCATTTGCTAAGAGTAAATTCAAGTTGGTTTTAGTCACAGTTTCCCCGGCAACTGAAATAAAGCCTGAAGAGACTCAAAACAAGCTTTCTTGAATAAAGGAAGCCACTTCTGTGGGCCTTTAAAATTAATACCTCTAGGGGCCAACCTTGAGGCACAGCGGGTAAAGCTGCCGACTGTGGCACCAGCCCCCAAATGGATGCCAGTGTGTGTCCTTGCTGCTCCACTTCCTATCCAGCTCCCTGCTAACGGCCTGGGAAAAGCAGAGGACGATGGCCCAAGTACTTGGGCCCTGCCACCCATGTGGGAGACCTGGAAGAAGTTCTTGGCTCCTGGCTTTGGCCTGGCCCAGCCCCAGAGAACCAGCAGCTAGAAGATCTCTGTCTCTCCCTCTCTCTGTAATTCTGTAAATAAATCTTGAAAAAACTAAAACATCTTTTTAAAAAAAATTTGTTTATTAATTTATTTGAAAGGCAGTTAGAGAGAGGCTGGGGGGGAGGGGGGTCGTCCATCCATTGGTTCACTCCCCAAATGGCCGGAACGGCTAGAGCTGGGCCAATCTGAAGCCAGGAGCTTCTTCTGGGTCTCCCACATCGGTGCAGGGGCCCAAGGGCTTGGGCCATTTCTGCTTTCCCAGGCCATAGCAGAGAGCTGGACTGGAAGAGGAGCAGCCGGGACTCAAATTGGTGCTCTTATGAGATGCCAGCAGCCTTACCTGCTACACCACACCTCTTTAAAATAGCTGAGAAACAGATTTTTACAGACTACTTCTGTACTCCAAAGGTACCCAACCACCAGCAGATGCTTCTCTTCCAAGGGCTCAGGAGCACACACATTTAGTAACTGCAAAAGCAGCTCCGCCCCCATCCCACACTGCCACCGACCAAACCTTTCCCTCGCCAGGTCTTCCCAGTTCAGGAAAAGACACCCCTGAGCTGAGACAGACAGACCAGGGAGTGGCCCTGGCTCCTCCTGGCTCCTCCTGGTCAAGCACACGTCTGCCAATCCCCTATCTCCTCCTCTTCCTTTCCTATACCTCCTTCCCTGCCTGGAGGAGGGAGGGACGCTGCTTCCTCATTCACTTCCCGTTTTCTCTGCCCCCTCCAACCACTGTCTACTTGGGTTCTTGGTCAGTGTCCTCTGCCACTCCATGTGAGCAGTAATAACGACGGTGACTGTGACATGTACTGTCCATGATGGTAACCTCATAAGGCTTCTGAGGCCTAGAAATGAAGCCAAGTTTGAACTGAGTGGGTTTCAAAGACTTGGCATGAAAAACGTAAGTGAAAGTAACTCACTAATTTTTCATATTGATTATATGCTGAAATAATATTTGGAATACACTGGATTAAATACACTGAAATGAATTTTACTCATTTTTTAATGTGGCTACTAGAAAATTTAAGATTATGCACATAGCTTACATTGTATTCATACCTATATTGAGACACTATCCTAAGCACTTATCTTTTTTTAAAGATTTATTTTATTTATTTGAAAGTCTGAGTTACACAGAGAGAGAAAGGTCTTCCATCTGCTGGTTCACTACCCAACTGGCCTAAATGGCCAGAGCTGTGCTGATCTGAAGCCAGGAGCCAGGAGCTGCTTCCCTGTCTCCCACGTGGGTGCAGGAGCCCAAGGACCTGGGCCATCCTCACTGCTCTCCCAGACCACAGCAGAGAGCTGGATCAGAGTGGAGCAGCCGAGTCTCGAATGGGCACCCACTAGGGATACAGGCACTATAGGCCAAGGCTTTACCTGCTAGGCCACAGCGCTGACTCCTATCCTGGGCACTTATTTCACTACAGGTGCCAGCACCACATCCATTTTTTTCGACAACATTTTACCAAAGCATTTCAACACGGGCCTGGCACAGGGCAGGCACCCAAATATTTGCTGAATAAATTACTGGCCAAAACTTGGTTCCATTTCTTACATTCATTTAAAAACAAAACACTAAAAGTTTAATTCTTACTCAAAGTTCAATGATGCTTTTCAAATATAATTAAAATTAAGAAAATGACTTAAAAATATTATTTATGGTTCGAGTACTTGAGTCCCTGCCACCTACATGGGAGAATTTCTGGCTCCTGACTCTGGCCTGACCCCAGCACTGGCTTGTTGTGGGAATCCGAGGAGTGAACCAGCAGATAAAGGGACCTCTCTCTCTCTCTCTCTCTCATTGTCATTCAAATAAATTTTTTTTAAAGATTTGTGTATTTGAAAGGCAGAATCAGAGAGAGGAGTGACAAAAATCTTCTGTCCAGTGTTTCACTCCCCAAATGACCCCAATGGCCGGGGCTGATTCAGGCCAAAGCCAGGAACCAGAAGCTTTGTTGGGGTCTCCCACATGGGATCAGGGCCCAAGTACTTGGGCCACCTGCTGCTACTACCCCGGGCTCCTTCGCAGACAGCTGGATCAGAAGTGGAGCAGCTGGGACTTGAACCGGCACCCACATGAGATGTCAGCACCCCAGGCAGTGCCTTAACCTGCTATGGCACAACACCAGATCTAAATAAATCTTAGAGAGAGAGAGAGAGAGAGTGTGTGTGTGTGTGTGTTCGTTCTGTGGTACAGCAGGTTAAGGTCCTGCCTCAGAAGCCAAATCCAGAATCGGAGCTCACGTTGACACCTACTTACTCCAGTTCCAACGCAGCTCTCTGCTAACACACCTGGGCAACAGGTAGAGAACTTGAGTACTTGAGCCCTTGCCACCCACGTGAGAGACCTGGATGTAGTTCCTGGCTCCTGGCTTCAGGCTGGCCCGATCCCAGATGTAACAGCCATTTGGGGAGTGAACCGGCAGATTATCTCTCTCTGTATCTCTGCCTTGCAAATAAATCAATCAATCTTTTTTCAAAATAATATTGAGAGGCTGGCGCTGCAGCACAGTGGGTTAAGCCACTGTCTGCAGTGCCAGCATCCCATGTGGGTGCCAATTCGAGTCCTGGCTGCTCCACTTCTGATCCACCTCCCTGCAAATGCACTTGGTAAAGCTACAGAAGGAGGCTAAAGTCCTTGGGCCCCTGCACCCATGCGGGAGACCCAGAGGAAACTCCTGCTCCTGGTTTTGACCTGGCCCAGCCCTGGCCACTGTGGCCATTTGGAGAGTGAACTAGTGGATGGAAGACCCCTCGCTCTGTCTCTTCCTCTCTAATTCTGCCTTTCAAATAAATTTAAAAATCTTTTAAAAAAATTGTTTTCAGTAATCAATATTCAAAATGCTGCTCACCACAATGCAAAGAACAGCAACAAGAGAAGGAACGCTGGCAGACAGTATCAGGAGAAAAGAGAAGGACAACACACACGGAGTCTCGAACCCATGCCAACTATGCCCTCCGGCATGGCAACCTGCCAGGGAGGGTGTGCTACATTCCGAACAAGGATCCCAGGCAGTGTGTGGTCATTCCACAGGAAACGCACCATCACAGCGCCTTGCACGCTCACAGAAAGTACATTCCAAAATGCACGTACATCGTAAGTACCTGAATGAATTCTGATGTGACTCAGGCTGGAGGCCTTTACGAACAAATTCCAATTCGGATTCACATCCCACCTCCACAGACAGACCATAGCAAAGCAGATCTAAGTTTTAAAATGAGAGTGCAACGAAGTTTATCCCTGCAACACATACCCTCAAGATCCAAGTACTAGCACGCAGACTTCAGCAGGCCACAGAACACTGTGGGAAACACCACGGCACCACCAACAAATAGATGGCAGAGGGGGAAAAGAACAAAGAATGAGGAACCTACAGATTCAAAAACCAAGAAGACCTTATTTGGACCATCATTTGCCAAAATTAGAAACTGTACCCAAAAAAGTATGCTGTAAACTGTAAACTTCAACATGACGAGGTACTGAATAATATCAAACTACTGTGTGGGACTTTTTCTTTACATATATTTTTATTGTTAAGGTTAAAACCCTAGAAAATTGCTAGAAGAGTCCTTATTTTTGAAAAATATATACTGATATATATGGAAGAAACAAAATAATTACTTGGGTTTTTTTTTTTTTTTTAATATTTATTTATTTGAGAGGTAGAGCTACAGATAGAAAGACGGAGAGGGGGCCGGTGCTGTGATGCAGTGGGTTAAAGCCCTGCTCTGAAGCACCAGCATCCCGTATGGGTACCGGTTCAAGTCCCAGCTACTCCTCTTCCGATCCAGCTCTCTGCTGTGGCCTGGGAAAGCAGTGGAGGATAGCCCAGGTCCTTGGGCCCCTGCACCTGCATGGCTTCTGGCTTTGGATCGGTGCAGCTCTGGCCTTTGTGGCCATCTGGGGAGTGAACCAGTGGATATAAGGCCTCTCTCTCTGTCTCTCTCTCTCTCTGTAACTCTTTCAAATAAATAAAATAAATATAAAAAAAAAAAAAAAAGAAAAGAAAAGAAAGAAAGAAAGAGACAGACAGAGAGGTCTTCCATCCACTGGTTCACTCCCCAAATGGCTGATCCAAAGCCAGGAACTTCTTCCGGGTCTCCCATATGGGTTCAAGGCCCAAGCACTTGGACCATCTGCCACTGCTTTTCCAGGCCATAGGCAGAGAGCTGGAACGGAAGAGGAGCTGCAGAGACATGAACCAGCACCCATATGGGATACCGGTGCTGCAAGTAGAGGCTTAGCCTACTACACCATAGCACCAGCCCCGGGGATCTTCTTCAAAACAACACTGGGCTGATCAGAAAAGAAAATTATAACAGAACTTTTCTTTTTTTTTAAGATTTATTTATTTATTTGAAAGAGTTAAAAAGAGGCAGAGGCAGAGGGAGAGAGAGAGAGAGAGAGAGGTCCTCCATCTGTTGGTTACTCTGCAATTGGCTGCAATGGCTGGAGGTGCTCCGATCCGAAGCCAGGAGCCAGGAGCTTCTTTCAGTCTCCCACATGGGTGCAGGGGCCCAAGGACTTGGGCCATCTTCCACTGCTTTCCCAGGCCATAGCAGAGAGCTGGATCGGAAGTGGAGCAGCCAGGTCTCAAAATGGTGCCCATATAGGATGCTGGCATCGCAGGCGACAGCTTTACCCACTATGCCACAGCGCCAGCCCCTAGAACTTTTCTTCTTCAAAATACAAGCTCTCAACAGAATAGGCAGATAATCACAACACACACAGACAGCAAACAAAAGATTCATAGCCAGAATGAAAGAATCCTATTAAGCATTATGTTTATTTTTTAAGATTTACTTATTCGAAAGGCATAGCTAGAGAAGGAGAGACAGAGGTAGAATCTTCCATCTGTTGGTTCACTTCCCAAATGGCTGGGCAGGTCTGGAACCAGGAGCTTCTTCTGGGCCTCCCACGTGGGCACGGGGCCCAAGGACTTGATGCCCATATGGGATACCCGTGACGCCGGCACATGCTACACCACAGCACTGACCCCTAAGCACTATGTTTTAAAATATTTTCACAAACTCTTTGACACTCTTCTCAAAACAAAAACGAAAAAGGTGCCTCCACTTCTCCTCCCTTGGTTTAATGAAAGCTGGGCCTGGAGTACCTCTTCTACCAAACAGAACACAGCAACGTTCACACTCTGACTCCTAAGGCTCCCTCATGGACGTGACAGCTTGGCATCTGGTGCTGTCTCGAGTCACGCTCCTAGGGAGCAGTCACATGTCCTCAGGCATCCCCAGCAAAGGCTTCCGTGTACAGGACCTGAGGTGTCCCAGCTGCAAGGCACGTGAATGGATCTCCCAGCACCACCCAGCCCTCAGGAGGCCAATCCCACGGGAGCCCTGCTGATCCCACCATGCCACCAGACTCACAATGTTTGGAAATAATTTAATATGTGATAATTAACAGACAGCTAATAGAGTAAGAAAAATAGATAACAATAGAGGCCGGCGCCGTGGCTCAACAGGCTAATCCTCCGCCTTGCAGCGCCGGCACACCTGGTTCTAGTCCCGGTCAGGGCACCGGATTCTGTCCCAGTTGCCCCTCTTCCAGGCCAGCTCTCTGCTATGGCCCGGGAGTGCAGTGGAGGATGGGCCAGGTCCTTGGGCCCTGCACCCCATGGGAGACCAGGAGAAGCACCAGGCTCCTGCCTTCGGATCAGTGCAGCATGCCGGCCACGGCGGCCATTGGAGGGTGAACCAACGGCAAAGGAAGACCTTTCTCCCTGTCTCTCTCTCACTGTCCATTCTGCCTGTTTAAAAAAAAAAAAAAAGGCCGGCGCCGTGGCTCAACAGGCTAATCCTCCGCCTTGCGGCGCCGGCACACCGGGTTCTAGTCCCGGTCGGGGCACCGATCCTGTCCCGGTTGCCCCTCTTCCAGGCCAGCTCTCTGCTGTGGCCAGGGAGTGCAGTGGAGGATGGCCCAAGTGCTTGGGCCCTGCACCCCATGGGAGACCAGGAGAAGCACCTGGCTCCTGCCATCGGAACAGCGCGGTGCGCCGGCCGCAGCGCGCTACCGCGGCGGCCATTGGAGGGTGAACCAACGGCAAAGGAAGACCTTTCTCTCTGTCTCTCTCTCTCTCACTGTCCACTCTGCCTGTCAAAAAAAAAAAAAAAAAAGATAACAATAGAAAATGGAACAAGATTCAAATATGTCCTTCACCAAAAAGGATTTCCAATGATCAATAAAAGTAAGAAAAAGTATCTGGGGCCGGCACTGTGGCCGCTCCTGCCTCCTGGCTTAGGATCGGCACAGCTCCAGACATTGCAGCCAATTGGGGAGTGAACCAGTGGATCAAAGACCTCTCTCTCGGCCGGCGCAGTGGCTCACTTGGCTAATCCTCCGCCTGCAGCACCAGCACCCAGGTTCTAGTCCCGGTTGGGGCGCCGGGTAGTAATGCCGGTTGCTCCTCTTCCAGTCCAGCTCTCTGGTGGCCCAGGAGTGCAGTGGAGGATGGCCCAGGTGCTTGGGTCCCTGCACCCACACGGGAGACCGGGAGGAAGTACCCGGCTCCTGGCTTCAGATCGGCGCAGCTCCGGCTGTAGCGGCCATTTGGGGGGTGAACCAACGGAAGGAAGACCTTTCTCTCTGTCTCTCACTGTCTATAACTCTCTCTCTCTCTGTCTCTCTAACTCTGCCTGGCAAAAAATAAAAAAATAAAAATAAAAATAAAAAAGACCTCTCTCTCTGTAAATCTGACTTTCAAATAAATAAATAAATCTTTAAAAAAATAAAGACAAGGCACCTGACTTCACCAGGTGCACATTAGAAGCACCAGAAGCTATTCCCACACTGCTAGCAGCAGGACTGAAGGGAAGAGAGACAGAGTTAAGAGGAGCTTTCACAGGCTGCTGGTAGAAGTGTAATTTGACACAACCCCCTTAGTAGACTCTGCAAAATCTCCAACACTGACCACACCCCTATAAAACCAGCAAGAGCAATGCACACAGAGGTTCACCAAAAGACCAAAACGTTGTATATTCAAAGCAGTACTATTTGTTAACGGTCCCACACTAGCATGTATCCAATGTTCATCAACAACAGAATAAACAATGAAGTTGCATTCAGAAACAAGTACAACTGCATGCAGTGATGTGGATAATCTCACAAACAATGCCCCCCCCCCAAAAAAAAAAAGTCAGGCTAAATAGCACATAGTGTAGAGGCCAGCACTTCTGCATAGTGGGTAAAACAACCATCTGCATTGTCAGCATCCCATATGGAGTCAGTTCAAGCCCCGGCTGCTCCACTTCTGATCCAGCTCCCTGCTAATGCACCTAGGGAAAGCAGCAGAGGATACCCCAAGTACTTGATCCCCTGCACCTGCGTGGGAGAACCAGAGAAGCTCCTGGCTTCAGATCTGTTCAGCTCTGGCTATTGCGGCCATTTAGGGAATGAACTGGCGGTAGAAAACCTTTCTCTCTCTCCTCTCTCTGCCTCTGCTTCTCTGTAACTCTGCCTTTCAAATAAACAAATAAGTCTTTTTTGTGTGGCTGGCACCGTGGCACAGTAGGTTAATCCCCTGCCTGCAGTGCCAGCATCCCATATGGGCGCTGGTTCTAGTCCCAGCTGCTCCTCTTCCGATCCAGCTCTCTGCTATAGCCTGGGAAAGCAGCAGAGCATGCGCCAAGTGCTTGGTCCCCTGCACCTGCGTGGGAGACCAAGCAGAAGCTCCTGGATCTTGGCTTTGGATAGGTGTAGTTCTGGTCATTGCAGCCATTTGGGGAGTGAACCTCTCCCTCTGACTGTAACTCTACCTTCCAAATAAATAAAATCTTTAAAAAATAAAATAAATAAGTATTTTTTTAAAAAGTACATACTGTAGATTTCCAGGAACAAAACCTGGCAAAGCCACATCCAGTGCTGCTGGATGCCCCTGTGTGGGGGAGGCTGCAGGTGGACACAGGGGAGCTCGTAACAACTGATTCCCAGGTGGGTTTTGGCTTGTGAAGATTCATTTATGATACACGTGCTTTTCTGTATTTCTATTATAATTCAATGATTTTAGAAGTAATAAAGGAGAGCAGAGGGAATCAGGAGAGAAGAGGGGCAAGAGTGGCTCAGGGATGTGGTGTTGAGCTGGGATTGGATTCCTCAGCCTGTCCTATGCTTGTGCAAGTCAAAGCCTCCCCAATAATAAGGTGTCAATTGTTTAAAATAGAAAACTGAGAACTGCTAGTACAGTAAGAAGGGTAATTTTGCTCATCATAGATATCAGAAGACTAAAACTGGACCCAATTACTACTATGAGTCTTTCCGGAAGTGTTTATAATGAGTACAAAGTCATAAAATATCAATTTCCAAAGATTTTAAGGTAGAAAAAAAAAAAGGAAAATGTTTAAATGCAGGGGATACAGAACATTGTAGGGAACACCACAAAACAATCCAGGTTGTCTACACTGGACCTAAATGTCCAATAACTAACAACAGTTTGTCTGCATTAAGGTTATTTCTATCCAAAGAAATATACTGATTTAAAGTGATACAATCAAAATTTTTCAAAGAAAACATGGAGTAAATCTTTATGGCCTTGGTTCTGCAAAGCCTTCTAAGATCTGATATAAAAAACAAAGGAAACAACAACAAAAATCAGATAAACTGGACTTCACCAAATAAAACATTTCTGTGGTCAATGACACCAAGTAGTGAAAGACAACTCACAGAACGGGAGAAATCATAAAGACTGAAGTCAGAACATAGGAAACTGTTACAACTCAATAGCAAAGATAAGCGATTCACTTTTATTTAAAAGTTTTCTTGATCACTCTGCCTTTCAGAGAAAGAGAGGAGAGAGAGAGGGAGATCTTCCATCTGCCAATTCACTCTCCAAATGCCCACACAGCTAGGGCTGGACCATACCAAAGCAAGGAAGGTCTCCCAAGTAGCAGCAGGAACCCAAGTACTCGGGCCATCATCAGCTACCTTCTAGGCCATCAGCAGGGAGCTGGACAGAAAGCAGAGACAGGACTTGACTTCGTGCTCTCACACAGGATGAAGACATTCCAAGCAGCTGCTTAACCCACTGATCCACAATGCCTGGCCCCAATCCAATTTTAAAGTGGGTAAATAGGGGTTAGGGGCTGCTACTGTGGTGTAGCAGATAAAGCAGTAGTCTGGGATGCCAGCATCCCATATGGTCGCTGGTTAGAGTCCTGGCTGCTCCAGTTTCAATCCAACTCCTTGCTAATGTGCCTGGGAAAGCAGCAGAGGATGGCCCAACTTACATGGAAGACCCCGAAGAAGCTCCTGGCTTTGACCCAGCCCCAGGCATTGCAGCCATCTGGGGAGTGACCCAGTGGATGGAAGGGGTGTCTGTCTGTCTGTCTGTCTGTCTCTGTCTCTCTCTGCCTTTTAATAAATAATTTGTTTAAACATGTGCAGACACAGGGCACGTGGCCCAGTGGCCAGGACGCCCACGTCTTACATCGGAGCACCTGGGTTCCAGTGCTGACCTGGTCCCAGATTCCTGCTAGTGTGCATCATGCGAGACTGGAGGTTACAGCTGAAGTTCCTGGGTCCCTGTCCCCCTTGTGGAAGACCTGCACTGCACGGCCCAGCCTCGGTCACTGCGGGCATCAGAGTGAACCAGCGGATGGGAGCACGCCCCTCTCTCAACTTAGAACAATAATAACAATGACAGTCAGTCAGTAATCTGAGTAGAAATCTCTTCAAAGACAGCCAAATGGCCAAAAAGCACATTGGGAAAAACGTGCTCAGTCACCAGCCATCATCAAACAGATGCAAATTAAACCACATCCACTCCAGGAACACGCTTTCAGCACAGACGAGTCTCCAAACAAGCTCGTCACAAAGACCACATACTGTATGATGCCACTGTCACGAAATGAGCGGGACAGGAAAACTATAAAAACACAGCAGACCAGGGCCCAGGCCACTTGGAGAAATAGGTCGTGGCTACTAAAGGGTACTGGGGTTTTCTTTAGAGCAGTGAAAATACTCCAGCTGCTGTGAATACTGCGAAAAACCCTGAACATGCTTAACATGCTTTAAGCAGGTTAACTGCATGGCATGTGAGTGTTTCATTAAGCCGTTAACAAGAATGATACAGCCCACATGTGTACAAGTCCCAAGATTGTTTTTTAAGGGTTTTAACATCTGTACTGTGCTTTGCCAAATGTATTCACACATTTTTATTTAAACCTCACAATAATATTTAGGGTAATTTTTATCATTTTAGAGATAGCAACTGATCCAGGTAACACAAGTAGTAGCTAGGCCAAGATTCAGAAATGTCACCCTCCTTGCACCATGCTGCCACCTCCCACACTGTTCAAAGTAGCGCTTGGTTTCACAGGCAGAGCTGTGACAACGGCAGCTATAATCGGGAGGACCTCACGTGCACCAGCAGATCTTAAACAACACTGTGTCTGGCACTTCACCGTCACTGAATCCATCTTATTTATTTCTCACAACTCCAACTACAGTTGAAGATTAACTCTAAAAAATTAACTCACCTAAGTTTATTGTAACAACCTCATCTGATACAGAATTTGTTTCGAGGTCCTTCTTAAGCACATGATTCAAGAAGCGGTGGGGAAGGATAAAACAGACAACGGAGCAGAATGATGGGTGCGGCACTTCAGAAAAACCGAAGAGCAAGCTCAAGACACCAAAGCACAATCTGTAAGCTCCTGCAATGCCAGTGGGCGCCAAAGAAACGGAAATCTCACGGGCAAATGATGTAAACAGAACACTCATTCAAGATAAAACCACAATGAAAGGCAACATCTGAAAATTTTTTTACCATTCTATTAATTTTTCTTAATCAGAAATCCATAAGGCATTCCATTGTATCAGTGAATCCGGAAACAAATCACAAATTAAAACTTATTAACATTAGAAAAGTAGTATGGAACAACAGATACACTCATGTACTGCTGAAATACTGTAAGTGGGTACCAGCTTTTAAAACAGTGTGATGAGGCCGGCGCCATGGCTCAACAGGCTAATCCTCCGCCTTGCGGCGCCGGCACACCGGGTTCTAGTCCCGGTCGGGGCACCGATCCTGTCCCGGTTGCCCCTCTTCCAGGCCAGCTCTCTGCTGTGGCCCGGGAAGGCAGTGGAGGATGGCCCAAGTGCTTGGGCCCTGCACCCCATGGGAGACCAGGAGAAGTACCTGGCTCCTGCCTTCGGATCAGCGCGGTGCACTGCCCTAGTGCGCCAGCCGCGGCGGCCATTGGAGGGTGAACCAACGGCAAAGGAAGACCTTTCTCTCTGTCTCACTGTCCACTCTGCCTGTCAAAACAAAAAACAAAAAAAAACAGTGTGATGAATGGGATTTTTTTTTAAAGATTTGTCTATTTGAAAGGCAGAGCAACAGAGAGAAACGGGTAGAGAGGGAAAAGAGAGAGAGACAGAGAGAGAGAGAGACAAAGACAGAGATCTTCTATCTGCTGCTTCACTCCCCAAATGGCCACAACAGCCGGAAGCAGGCCAGACGAACTCATCTGGGTCTCCCACATGGATGGCAGGGATCCCAGCACTTGGCTCACCATCCGCTTCTTTCCCAAGCACGTTAGTAGGAAGCCGGATTAGAAACGGAGCAGCCAGGACTCAAAGCGGCTCTTCGATACGGGATGTCTGCATCACAGCTGGTAGTTTAGCCCACTGTGCACAATGCCAGCTCCCAGGGTTAATTTTGACTATATAATCACATAACTAATAATTAAAAAGAAAAATTTTTTTTAGATTTATTTTATTTACTTCAAAGACAGAGTTACAGGGAGAGGTAGAGACAGAAGGGGGCGGTCTTCCATCCGCTGGTTCATTCCCCAGATGGCCACAAGGGCTGGAGCTGTGCCAATCTGAAGCCAGGAGCCAGGAGCTTCTTCCGGGTCTCCCATGTGAGTGCAGGGGCCCAAGCACTTGAGCCATCTTTCACTGCTATCCCTTGCCATAGCAGAGAGCTGGATTGGAAGAGGAGCAGCTGGGACCAGAACCGGCACCCATACGGGATGCTGGCACTTCAGGCCAGGGCTTTAACCTGCTGCGCCACAGCACCGGCCCCCAAAGAAATTTTTAAAGGGGATAAACTTTCAGAAAGGAAAACAGTAATGATGCCTATATATCCAAGTTCCATGTACGCCAAATGTGACTGTTGTATATATTTCACCCTCATAGTAACTTATCATTCCAACTACATTAGAGGACACGAAAGCACAGACATCACGGACTAGCATTTGGCAGTACTGGGATTCAAGCTCACGAGCAACGTGGGGGCAGAATGGACAGCACAGCAAATGCCCAGTGAGCACCAGAGCTCAAGAGCACATCAAGGCTGGAGGCAGACGTGAGTGCGCACCACGAGCACACCGGCCGGTTAGCCATGCAGACAGACGGCAGCCAAGGGCAGTGTGGGGATAGCAAGGCTGAAGAGCAAATGTGGAAATGGCCTACAAGAGCATTCTAAAAGAGAAGCCAGGAACGGCAGGAAGGACACAAGGAACATAGAGCAACAAGAATGCGGAAATTCTGCAAAAACTCTTTCCTAGATGTTTGCTGCCTGTAAGATTTAAGCAACAAAGTCCTTTGACTATCTCTGTATAGCTCATATGAACACAGCAAAAAAGACCAGAACCTTAGCGCACTGCAGGTGCACATGCAAAATGGTACAGTCTGAATGGAAAACAGTACAGCAAACCTCAGAAAAGTAAAAACAGAATTGTGGCTGGCACCGTGGCTGACTAGGTTAATCCTCCGCCTGCGGCACTGGCATCCCATATGGGCGCCGGATTCTGTCCCGGTTGCCCCTCTTCCAGGCCAGCTCTCTGCTATGGCCCAGGAGTGCAGCGGAGGATGGCCCAAGTGCTTGGGCCCTTGCACCCACATGGGAGACCAGGAAGAAGCACCTGGCTCCTGGCTTCAGATCGGCACAGCGCCGGCCATGGTGGCCATTTGGGTAGTGAACCAATGGAAAGAAGACCTTTCTCTCTGTCTCTCTCTCTCTCACTGTCTATAACTCTACCTGTAAAAAAAAAAAAAAAAAAAAAAAAAAAAAAAAAAAAACACAGAATTGTAGGATCCACAATTCCACTCCTGGATATAAACTCAAAAGAACTGAGAACAGGAACTCATAGACATACGCCTACACTCAAGCTCCTAGTAGCATTATTCATGACAGCCAAGGTCGGGGCCATGTACAGAGCACCGATGAACGGACAAACAAAACACAGTCCACCCATACAATACAACACAATTCAGACCTTAGAGGAAGGTGATTCTGACACACGCCACAAAACAGATGAACTCCAAGACACTAGTTGTGGAGTCACAAAACAACAAACACCATGTGATTCCACTTACATGACAGTCCTCAGAGAGAAAGGGAAAACAACAGCACAGTCGCTGCCAGCGGTCGAGTGGCTGGGGGCTGGGGACCGACTGTTGAATGGCTATTAGACCTTAGTGTGGGGAGACGGAAGTGTTCTGGAGACGGACGTGGTGACAGGTGCACAGTGAGTGCACAGGACAGTCCGAATGGAACTTACGTTGTCCAACCCAGCACTGGGCAGCTGGGAAGTCACCACTGCTCTCAGCAACAAGGCAAAGGCTGAACTGGAGGACATCACCAAGTCTTCTAGAGTCTGTTGGGGCAGTGCGGTCCTAGCTGCTGCCCTCCCAAACTGGGGCGACAGCAAGCAGACACCGAGGTCACAACTCAGGTGCACAGGGGCAGGACGCCCTGGGTGGCCACAGATGGACCGCCGGGGCTCGGTGTGGACCACGCTGAGCCACAGCTAAGAACTCGGCGGAATCCAGTTTCACCTCGGGAGCTCTACAAGGTCTTCGTAATAAATACTGAAGAAAAAAATCCCTTTTGCTTCTGGTAGGGAGAGGAGCAAAGGAACTTTGTAGAAATACGGTTCAAGGCACTGAAGTATGCTAGCGCGTGCTGTCCCTAACAAGCACTGCCCTCCAAAGAACTCTCACCAGACAGCCTAACCTGCTGCGCTCTTACCAGAGCCGGCTCCGTCCAGGCACTCATGGCGAGGTAAGGCTGCACCAAGCACCGGCCAGGTTCCCGGTCCAGGAAAAGCTCTCGGAAGACTGAGACTCATCACCAGGATGCGGAAGACTTGTCTTCCCCATTTGGGACACAAGTAAGGGTCCATCTGCTGCAATTCCTTTTACCTGGGTAATCAGGTCTGCCGTCCAACAAAACCCACAAGGCAGAACCAGAGCACCGCTGGGCAGGGCCGAGCAAGCATCAGAATCAGAAGCAGACAGGCCACGAGTGGTGGAGACCACAGGCCAGGAGTTCAGCTCCATTACCCACCTCATTTACGTACGTATTCATTTACTGAGAGAAGACTGACAGACAGAAGCAGAGGATGGAACCACTCCCTGGGGCCGGCGCTGTGGAGCAGCGGGTTAAAGCTCCGACCTGAAGTGCTGGCATCCCATAGGGGCGCCGGTTCAAGTTTCAGCTGCTCCACTTCCGATCCAGCTCTCTGCTGTGGTCTGGGAAAGCAGTGGAAGACGGCCCAAGTCCTTGGACCCCTGCACCCAAGTGGGAGACCCGGAAGAAGCTCCTGGCTCCTGGCTTCAGATGGGTGCAGCTCCGGCCGTTGGCGGCCAACTGGGGAGTGAGCCAGGGGATGGAAGACCTCTCTCTCTCTGTGTAACTATGACTTTCAAATAAATACATAAAATTCTTAAAAATAAAAAATCTGCTGAGCAGATATTTTAAAAAAAAGAGAGAGAGACCCAGGGAGAGACCATCTTTAGGCCCCTCCTGGGTCCCTTGTCCACACTGTCACCACTCTGAAGATTCTGAGAAAGGGACTGGAAATGAACTGACCATGTGAGGACAGGCTCTGAGGTGCCGCACACATTTCCAGATCACCTGCTCTTCCTTACCCAGCCCACCCATGAGCAGCAATTAGAGATTACTCAAGCCTCGCTGTGGAGGAGAACGATCTAATCATGAACATGCCCCATCCCTCTCGGCTGCAGGGAATGCCTGAGGGCCTTGTAAGAGCGTCCATGAGTTCGGGACAGTTGCTCTGCTTGGCCTGGGGCGGGTGAGGAGTGAAGGAACTTTGTGGAAATTTGCACAGGGCCATTAGGAAACCTTAACCTCGAAACAGATGCAATACTAACCAATTCACAATTTTGTCATCAGTAAAATTAACCAGATTTCCTCAAAAAGGCCCTTCCAACTTTGAAATGATTTGGTCAGTGTGACTGAACATGAGGTACAGTCAAGACTGACACCCCCTCCTGCTGCTCCACAGTGCCTCCAGCACACAGTAAGGTACTTTCCACTATACAGAGTGGCAGTCACACGGCTACCAGCAGAGAAAGCATGGACTGTACTGGGCCAGTGCTAGGCAGACTGCAGGCAGTCAACAAACACTTGTTGAACTGAAGAAAAGAAAAACGTTAAAAGGGGAAAAAAAAAAAAAAAAAAACAAGAAGAGATGGAAGAGGGGATACACTACTACAGATCCTATGGATATTAGAAAGACAATAAACGACTATTACGAACAACTGCTCTTTGTGCCAAAATTTGATAACCTGAGTGAACAGAACCATTCTTTAAAGGAAACAACCTGTCAAAACATACACACAAACACACAAAAATCTCAATGTCTATATTTATTTATAATCGAATCAATTAATTTTTAGAAAACTGGGTCCAGCTGGCGCCGCGGCTCAATAAGCTAATCCTCCACCTCGCGGCACCGGCACACCAGGTTCTAGTCCCAGTCGGGACGCCAGATTCTGTCCCGGGCCCCTCTTGCAGGCCAGCTCTCTGCTGTGGCCAGGATGCAGTGGAGGATGGCCCAAGTGCTTAGGCCCTGCACCCCATGGGAGACCAGGAGAAGCACCTGGCTCCGGATCAGCGCGGTGCACCGGCCGCAGCAGCCATTGGAGGGTGAACCAACGGCAAAGGAAGACCTTTCTGTCTGTCTCTCTCTCTCTCACTATCCACTCTGCCTGTCAAAAAAAAAGAAAAAAGAAAAAAAAAAAAGAAAACTGGGTTCAACAATGTATAAAAAATTATATACCACAACCAGGTACTAATTCCATCAAAAAGCAGCTTAACATTGTTCATCACGCCAAAGGCTGAAGAAAAGCAGCACTGATTCTTAACAACGATGCAGTAAAAGAGGCTGACAGAGTCCAACAGCCACAATAAAAAAAACTGGGGACACCAGGACTAGAAGGGAGCTTCCTCAACTTCATAAACATCTGTAAGAAAACACCATGGCTAGGGCCGGCCCCACAGTCTTCATAATACGCCTTTCCATGAACTTTTTAAAGACCCCTTGGACACATGTATTCAAGTTTCTTTGTGGGGCCAGCGCTGTGGCACAGTGGGTTAACGCCCTGGCCAGAAGCGCCAGGGAAGCGCCTGGGAAAGCAGCGGAGAATGGCCCAAGTGCTTGGGCCCCTGCACTCCCGTGAGAGACCCAGAAGAAGCTGCTGGCTCCTGGCTTCGAATTGGTCCAGCTCCGAACACTGCAGTGATTTGGGGAGTGATCCAGCGGATGAAGACCTCTCTCTGCCTTTCACATAAATAAATAAATCTTTTTTTGTTGTTTTTTAAAGAAAACACTACAGCTAAATCACATGTACCAGTGGGAAACTTGGACCTTTCCCAAAGATCAGGAGCACGGCCACTACTTTTCAACATCATACTGGAAGACCTCGCTGATGCAGAAGACAAGCAAAGGGGGTATACAGACTGAGAAGAAAAAAAGAAAACCAATTCTGTTCACAGACACTGTGGCTGTCTAGGTAGGAAATGTGAAACACAACAATCCTACCCTCCTTACACCACAGCTGCAGCTTAAAACATTAGCCAATCACTTTCCCATATACCAGCAATGAAAAAGTAGAAACAGAAATGTAAAACACACACTACTTACATTAGCATCCCCTATCTGAAACACCTGCAGAATAAAACTGACGAAATATGCACAAGATTTATACAAGGAAAAGCATAAAATTGATGGTACTGGAGAAGAACAAAACAGATGGAGCTGCTCCCCATGAACGGACAGGGAGACAATGCTGTCGAGTCAGTTCTACAGATTCCGTGGAGTCCTGGTCATAACCTGCTGACACAGCTCATAAGAGGTAGTAACACACAAAGAACTCTTAAAATCAGGAAGAAAATGCACAATCCAATTTTAAAAACGGGTAAAAGATCCAAACACACACCTCGCCCAAGACATACAGATGAGGAGTGGGCATCTGAAACCGTGTCCGAGTCCTGTCAGTGGGGAACTGTGCATTACGAGACACCACTACACACCTACACAATGGCCAAGCTCCAGAACACATCACCAGATGCTGACACGGATGTGCCACACAGCAACTCTCCTCAGTGCAGAGCAGTACAGCCACTCCAAACACAGGCTGGCAGTTTCTCACAAAACTAAAATGTACTCTTATTTTATGATCCAGCAACCACGCTCGAAAGAACTGAATGCTTGGGGCTGGTGCTGTGGCTCAGCAGGTTAACCTCCTGCCCTGAAGCGCAGGCATCCCATATGAGCTCCAGTTCAAGTCCCGGCTGCTCCACTTCCGATCCAGCTCCCTGCTATGGCCTGGGAAAGCAGTAAAAGACGGCCCAAGCCCTTGGGCCCCTGCACCCATGCTGGAGACCCAGAGGAAGCTCCTGGCTTCAGATCGGAGCAGCTCCGGCCATTGTGGTCAACTGGGGAGTGAACCAGTGGATGGAAGACCTCTCTTTCTCTGCCTCTCCTCTGTGTAACTCTTTCAAACAAATAAATAAATCTTTAAAAAATAAATCTTTAAAAAAAAAAAAAAAAGAACTGAGTGTTTATGTCTCACAAAAACCTAGGCACAATGTCTGCAGCTTCTCTATGCACAATCACCAACAGCCGGAAGCAACGACTATGTCCTTCAGAACCACCATGAGCACACCTCACTACATCCAGACAAGGGAACAACGCACTGAAAGTCAATGAGCTGTCAAGACATGAACCTGATGCATATTACTAAGGAAAGCAGTCAACCTGAAAAGGATTTTGTCAAGCACACTATGGGACATTTGGGAAAAGGCAAAAAAAAAAAAAAAAAAAAAAAAAGAGACAGACAGACACAGTAAAAAGCTCAATGGTTGCCAGAGGTTGAGAAGAGGGGTGGATGAGCAGGTGGAACACAAGATTCTCATACACTACAGTGGTGGACATATCACCCATTTGTCAAAACCCTCAGGATGTACAACACGACGATGCAGGAATCCTAACAAACTCTACTTTGTGTTTAGTTTCATTTTAAAATTGTTCTAGGAAATAAAGTTGATAAGCTTAAAAAGTGGTTAAAATGTAAATCTTGTTATACGTATTTTACCACAATTTCTACAAGATGTGCTATAGTACAGCTTAGAAGTAACATCATTATCTCATTGCGTGAAGAGATAAGACAGACAAGTGCTGGAAGAAGTTTTCTTCCCACTGGTTAAACATTTGTATTCTACAAAGAAAAACAAAAGCCCTCAGCTGTAACTTGGCATTTTACTTTCTTCTGCACTGAACACTGTATCTAAGAACAAGGAAGGCACTTTGTGATACCAAACTAAAGCAAGCTGAATTGTTTGTGATGACAACAAAACCTAAAGCCACCTGAACCACAGGAGGAGTAAGTTCTGGTGTTCTATTACACAAAGGGTGGTCAAAAGTAGCCGTACTGTATCCTGCAACTCACAATAGCTAAGAAAGGATTTCGAACTTTCTCACCACAAAGAAATGACGAATGTCTAGGAAGGACAACACCATACATATCCTGAGTTCTGTCTCTCTGCCTTTCAAACAAATCAATAATTTAAAAAAAAAAAAGTATGGCTAGACTGACCCCTTTTCATCTTTTAAGATGAAGATTACACATTCATCTTGAAGTCACAGCGTTTAAAACAATACCTGTAAACTTGTAAAGAACCAAGCACAGGACCAGCACTGTGGTGCAGCAGGTTAAGCTGCCGCCTGCAAGCACCAAGTTCCAGTCCCAGCTGCTCCACTTCCAATCCAGCTCCCTGCTAACGCTCCTGGGAAGCAACAGAAGACGGCCCAAGTAACTGGGCTCCAGGATCCTAGATTCAGCCTGTACCAGCCCTGGCCACTACTGCCATTTGTGGAGCAAACCAGCAGATGGGAGATATCGCTCCCCTTCATAAACAAATCTTTTTAACAATAAATCTTTAAAAAGAAAAGGAAGCAAGCACAAATTGACAACAGTACACACTTAGCAAACAAAACAGGAAGAGACACCCATGTCAGGCAGGTGAGCAAATAAAGAAGACTGCTGATGGCTTACACAGCCCAAAGTTAACAGACGCCGAGCAGTAGGAAACTGGGCGTGATGGTACGGCAACAGAGGAGTGAGCACTCTGGGCTCTCGTGTGACAGACACAAACACGCCCAGCGATGCTAACTCTTAATCCTGACCCCGTGTCCCCTGTGATCCTGTCTCATTCTGTCCTTGTACCCCCAGAAGATTCTCATTTGCTGTTTGATAAAAAGTCACATTGCCAATGCATTTGGAATTCCGTGGTGCCAATGAAAACTACTAAGCAGGATTAACGGTGGCTACTCATTCTGTGCGCGTGGATCAGCAGGGCTGCTCCTGCGGGCAGCAAACACCCTCACCCCCTTCCAGAGGGCTCCGGCAGAAGCAGGGGCAGCACGGGTTCACAGGGCCTGCTAGAAGGCCCCAGAAGCAGCTCCACCACCGCCCCCAGCCCCCACAATACTATGTTTCCAATTGTCTCTTTTTCATGTATTAGTCAAAGTAAGAAAAGGTTTAACACAGAGGAATAAAAAAAAAAAACAAAAACACAGTCCTCTCTCCTAGGCAGTCCCTGTACACAAATGCTGATCTCCTTCTCCTTTTCCTGAAGACATATCTGGCTCTTCATCTATTCTGATCCACATCCTTCTTTCAGATTGTTTTTGGTGTCCTGTGGCTTGGCTATAGTTACATTTAAAGTTCACATTAATGTTTTGTAGCAATCAAATGATTCCATTTCAAAGCAGGTACTTTTCCTCGAAATCTCCCATTTCTAGATACAAACATGAGCTCACTAATGTGAAGGAGCACAAAGTCTCTAAAAGATCCCTCCCTGACACAAAAACATGTCCCCTTAGAGGAGGGGGAAATCACACTTACTGGCCATTAACATGACCAAAATCCTCTACTGTGATTCCCAAATGTTTTCAACTACTCACACTCAAAACATTTATCTGATACTTGGTTACCCAGAAGGAGCAATCCAAACCTGCAGAGTACCAGCAACCAAAAATAAGAGACCAGACACACCTGCTGGCCACAGGAGCACCTCAAAGTCCTGGACACGATACGCAAAGCAGGGCTGACAAGAGCAAGGAGCAGCCTTCTCACAGCCCTCCATCCCCACCACCGAAGGACGCACCAGAAGCTAAGGCACGAAGATCAGTGTCGCTCTCTGGGGTCTGACGCACAGTGGAGATCAGTGAGCGCCTGCCAATTCCTGGGGCGTGAGCGCCTGCCAATTCCTGGGGCGTCTAGCAGTCCTCCTCACACTAGGTGAACTTTGTGACCACAAAGCCAAAAATAACAAGCGGAATCAAGTTTTCAGAAACAAAAAACAGAGAAGTATGCAAACACTGGTATTACCTACAGAACACACAATCAATACCATGGAAACAATACAAAAGATACACTCTGGGGCTGGCACAGAGGCATAGTGGGTAAAGCCATCACCTGCAGAGTCGGCATCCATATGGGGTGCCCAGTTTGAGTTCCAGCTACTCCACTTCCAATCCAACTACCTTGAATGAGCCTGAGAAAGCAGTGGAAGATGGTCCAAGTCTTTGGACCCCTGCACCCACATGGGAGACCCAGAAGAAGCTCTGGGCTCCTAGCTTAGGCCTGGCCCAGCCCCAGCCACTCTGGCCATTTGGGGAGTGAACCAATGGATGGAAGATCTCTCTCTTTCTCTGTAACTCTGCCTTCAAATAAATAAATAAATCTTTAAAAACAAAAAAGAAGATACATTTTAAGGATAAGAGATTACCAACAAAGAACAAGCAGATGTAAAATAACTAAACAGAATTTACCAAAATGAACAAATACTGAATAAAATTAAACTCCATCAATGGATAAAATATCAAGCAGACATGGCTGAAAAAGGAATGGTCAAACCCAAAAGTGGAGCTGACAAAACTGCCCAAAAGCCGACACAGAGATGGAGCATGGCAGACGGAGTGAGGGGTCTGAGAAAGGTCTAAGCGGAATACCAGAAAAGACATCACTGAAAAAAGTAGGCGAGACGGCATCAAAGCAATACCAGCTAGGGCCAGTCGCATATCTGACACCGAATCCCATATGGGCGCCAGTTCACGTCCCTGCTGCTCTGCTTCCAACAGAGCTCCCTGTTAATGCACCTGGGAAAAGCAGCAGATGATGGACCAAGTGTTTGCACCCTTACTACCCACGTGGGACTCCCAGATGCAGTTACCGGCTCCTGGCTTTAGCCTGGCCTAACCCAGGCCATTGGGACCATTAGGGAAGTGAACCAGCAGATGGAAGATCTATCTCTCCCTCTCTCCGTCACTCTGCTTTTCCAATAAATAAATTAAATTTTTTAAAAAAGCAATATTGGCTGAGAACTGTTTTTAGTTCATCAAACAGAGGAAGCATAAGAAATGACCACTCTTGGGCAGGGGCTTTTAACCCACAGTCAGGACACACTGGGGCGCTTGGGATTACCCCAGCTTCCTGCCAACCCAGGTCCTGAGACACAGCAAGGCAACCCAAGTAAACTGGGCTCCTGACAGCCACGTGGGAGACCAGAATTGTACTCTCAGCACCTGGACCCATCATGTTGGGAATGAACCAGCAGATGGGAGCGCTTGTCTGTGTGCTAAGTTGGGGGGAGGGGAGGCGGGAGCGCTGTGGTGCAACAGGGTTGAAGCCCTCGCCTAAAGCGCTGGCATCCCATATGGGCGCCGGTTCTAGTCCCAGCTGCTCCTCTTCCTATCCAGATCTCTGCTGTAGTCTGGGAAATCAGTGGAGGATGCCCCAAGTGCTTGGGCCCCTGCACCTGTGTGGGAGACCAGGAAGAAGCTGCTGGCTCCTGGCTTCGGATCGGCGCAGCTCTAGCCGTTGCGGCCATCCGGGGAGTGAACCAATGGATGGAAGACCTCTCTCTCTCTCTCTCTCTCTCTCTCTCTGCAACTCTGTCATTCAAATAAATAAAATAATAAATAAATCTTTTTAAAAAAAAGAAGAGAAAAAAAGAACTCTTTGAACTCTTTATATAAACAATTGTTAGTGAAAATGAATAAAGGAAAGTTTCAAAAAGGAAACAAAGTTTGGAAGTTAGAGATTTCTCACAGAGGGATAACTGACAGCCAACTTGCAGCTGACCTCAACAGTAACAACGGAAAAAGGAGGGGAACACTGTCAGAGTACTATGGGAAAACACCCATCTGTCTGTAACTGGCTAGCAGGCAACACTGCCTTTCAAGAACGACAATATAAAAGTATGAACAGTGCCTGCTCTGTAGGATTTCATGAGCAGTAAAATGAAAATCAGGCACTGACATTCCAGGGTCTTCCTAAGAGAACACAGATGAACTTCAGGCTCTATATTAAACATCAAGTGTGTAAGATGACTGACAACAGTGTGTAATCTCTGTATTTGGATATGCACAGAAAGTAGGCAGGAATAAAGGGGAAAAAACACTACAATACATGAAATTAGCATAAACAGAAAAAAAAGCCAAGTTAGAAAGCACAAAATAGGATAGTAGAAATAAACCAAATATTTGTCCTATTCATTAGTTTAGAGTCAAATTATAAATGACAATGTCACCACTAACTCCAAAATTCTGAACTTACAGGCACAAAGCAAAACTGAACTACAAGATTTGAGAAAGCAGTCACCACCATACAAGGCTTTTAATAATCCTCTCTCCCCTCTGTCACCAATGAACAAGCAGATAGAACAGGTTGAGGATATTAGCTTAAGTGTGAATGTAGTAACAAATCCATCCCTAGTCTCAAAATCCAAAATGCTCCCAAAATCTGAAACTTCACATGACACAAAAAATTTCATATTTTGGAGTTTGTATTTTTTTTTTTTGACAGGCAGAGTGGACAGTGAAACAGAGATAAAGGTCTTCCTTTTCCGTTGGTTCACCCCACAACGGCCACTGTGGCCAGCACACCGTGCTGATCCGAAGCCAGGAGCCAGGTGCTTCTCCTGGTCTCCCATGCAGGTGCAGGGCCCAAGCACCTGGGCCATCCTCCACTGCACTCCCGGGCCACAGCAGAGAGCTGGACTGAAGAGCGATCAGGACAGAATCTGGTGCCCCGACCAGGACTAGAATCTGGGGTGCCGGCGCCACAGGCAGAGGATTAACCTATTGAGCCGGGCATGGGCCGGAGTTTGTATTTTCAGACTGGGTATATTCAAAATCTATCCACATATTCCTCAATCTGAACCCTTTCTGGTCCCAAGCATTCTGGTGAGGGTTATCAGCGTGTAATGTGTTTCACCCTGACACTGGAAACACTCTCTGTAAACACACAGCCAACACTGACGAGCATCTGTCACAAACCCAACACCATCTAAACAAGCCTCAACAAGCTTCAAAGAATCAAAATCACACCGGACCACATTTTTTTTTAAAGATTTATTTATTAATATGAAAGGCAGTTAGAGAGAGGTAGAGGCAGGGTGTGTGTGTGTGTGTGTGTGTGTGTATCGTCCATCCGCTGGTTCACTACCCAGATGGCTACAATGGCTGGAGCTGCACCCATCCAAAGCCAGGAGCCAGGCGCTTCTTTCAGGTCTCCGACACGGATGCAGGGGCCCAAGGACTTGGGCCATCCTCCACTGCTTTCCCAGGCTATAGCAGAGGGCTGGATCGGAAGTGGAGCAGCCAGGACTTGAACGGCACCCATATAGTATACCGGCACCGCAGAAGGCAGCTTTACCCATTGTGCCACAGCACTGGCCAGAGACAACATTTTATTGACACAATGTTAACAATCAACAGCAAAAATTTTAGAAGATATACACACTGAGGTTATTCAATGTGTATTCTAGAAATCTAATAAAAACCTGTAAATATTCATAACTGAAAGACAAAAATCTGTACACCCAAACTTAGGGGTGCTGCTAAAATGGTACTTAAAACACAAATTACTGCTTTATTTATACATGTATATATAAAAAAGATAAAAGGCTGAGAATAGCTCTTTAAGACATTAAACATTAACATGATTAATTACAAGTATAGTAGAGATTCAAAGGATATGTTAGAATTTTCTGGTTATATATTTGAAAATGCAAACAATAAACCTTCAATATTATCAAATATCACTCAAGAAAAGACTGTAATGAACCTATAAATATTAAAACAATCAAATATATAATTTAAAAATCTGAAATAGATAACACCCAGGCCCTGATGGTTTTACAGGCAAATTCTAACTAAATCTTCAAAGAACAGATTAATTCCAATTTAATACAAACTTTCTAGGGGAACAAAAATGAGGAAATAAAACTCTATGTCTCCCCCCCCAACTCTTTCAAATAAATAAATCTTTTAAAAAAAAAACTAAATAAAAAAAAGCAAGGGGGGGGGGGCGCCCAGCATTGTGGTGCAGCTAGTAAAGCCACCGGGAAAAGCCACCACCTGACCACCTGCGCGCAACACCAGTGCCCACCGGCTGCTCCACTTCTGCCACTTCTGATGCAGCTCCCTAAGGGCCTGGGAAAGCAGTGGAGGACGTGGAAGTGCTCCTAGCTCCTGGCTTCAGCCTAGCCTAGCTTGGGCCACTGAGGCCATCTGGGGAGTGAACCAGTGGGTAGAAAATCTGTCTCTCTCCCTCTCTCTCCATAACTCTTTCAAGTAAATAAGTAAATCTTTAATAAATAAATAATTAAATAAAATTTAAAAGGTAAAAAAGAAATTGTAAAGACATTTGTAACACATAGAACAAATAAAAGATAATTAATCAGAATATACAGAATTCCTCCAAGTAAGAAAAACCCTGACAGACAATAGAAAAGAAAAAGGCAGCGGCACACACAGGCATTTCACAAATGTGGAAATCCACATGGCCAAGAAAATTCAAAAAGATGTTCAACCTCATTAGTAATCAGAGAAAAGAACATTGAAACCAGTCAAAAGCAAGTAACAACAATGGGGAAAGGGGCTCCTTTTTAAGACTTACTTATTTATCTGAAAGGCTGATTGATGGGGGAGGGGGCGGGACTCCTCCATCCACCGGTTCATTCCCCAAATGCCCACAACAGCTGAGGCTAGGCCAAGCCAAAGCCAGGAGCCCAGAGCTCTCCCATGTACATGTAGAGGGCCAAGCATAAGCTCGGGTCATCCTCTGCTGCCTTCCCAGGCACGTGGGCAGGAAGCTGAATCTCCAGTGGAGCAGTCAATATGGGATGCACACTGGCAGTGTAGCCTGCTGTGCCAGTGGGCAAACAATCTGAACAGGCTGCTCTCCAAAGGTATACAAATAATCAATAAGCTACTAAAAAAGGTAAATATGCAAATAGTCAACAGACTACACAAAAAGATGTTGACCAGCATTAGTTAACAGGGTAGAGTAAATTAAAACCATGATGAGGTCAAACTCCAAAACCCATAGATAAATAAAAACTGAAAACAAAGGGGTTAGGATCAGAGCTGCGATACAACCAGTAAAGGTGCCACCTGCGGTGCCAGAACCCTGTATGGGCACAGGTTCAAGTCCCAGCTGCTCCACTCCCATCCAGCTCCCTAATGTACCTGGGAAGCAATGGAGGATGGCCCGCATGCTCTCAGGACGAGTCATGTGGAGACCCAAAGGAAGTTCCTAGCTCCTGGCTTCAGACTGGGACATTTGGAGAGTGAACAAATGGATAGAAGCGCTCTCTAACTCTGCCTTTCAAATCAATCAATCTTAAACACACACACACACCAAAGGGCAGGTATGTGGCACAGGCAGGCAAGCCACTCTTTGGGACAGGTGCATCTCACATTGGAGTGCCAGCTCCAGTCCCAGTTCAAGCCCCAGCTACTGCGATCAAGCCTCCTGCTGCGTCCTGGAGACAACAGATCTGGCTCAAGCTCTTGGGCCCCACCACCCATGAGAGACCCGGATGAAGTTCCGGGCTCCTGGCTTCAGCCTGGCCTCGCTCTGCCAATGCAGGCATTTGGGAAGTAAACCAGCCTCCATCACTCTGCCTTTTCAAATAAATATTTTTTTTTAAAAAAAGGTAACTTTGTTTTGGTGCAAAAATGTATAATTTTTCCATAATCCACATTTTCCATGAACTATTTGAAGACTCCCCTCGTACTTTACCTGCAGATTACTTATAATCCCTAAAACAATGTAAACACGAAGTAAATAGTTAGGGAATAATGACCCAAAAAAAGTCTGTATGTGTTCAGTACATATGTAATGTGTGCACTTGTTTTCCAAATTAACCCCACCCCACACGTGGCTGCACTGTGGCTGTGGACCCTTGGATGTGGAAGGCCAATTGCCCACATCCCAGCCTGGAGCAGCACTCCCTCCTGCAGGAGCCCACCCCATCCTCCAGGACAGGACACAGAGTAGAGGAGACATATTCAGACTGACTAAGCGCACGCAGCAACCTCAGCAACCCTCCCACCTGCGACGCCACCTCCCACTCCCCTGACCTCTCTTGCAGTGTAATTCCTACCTGGGAAAACCACAAGCCCAGAGAAACCAAGTATTGTCCACTGTTTCCAGTAACAACAAGCCAACTGGGCGTTTGCAGGGTGGCACAGGCCGCCTGCCCTCGGCACCCTCGTCTTCCGTGCCTTCTCCTCTCACCCTACCAGCCAATGCCCCCATTCTCACTGACTTCTTGCATTTCACTGAGAAAAGTGAAGGGGACCTCCACCCGCTCCAGTTCCCATCTCCCCTCTCTCGCCAAGGGATCCCAACTCTCCACAGGAGCCTACGCAGCCCACAGTGAGCGCTGCCTCTCCCGCAGCAAGCTGCCCACTCCTTGCAGAATCACGTCTCACCAACACTCCAACGTGATGGTTTCCCCCATCTCAACAAAACCTTCCCTCATCTTTGTGGCAAATCCCCAGTTGTCCCTGTCTGCCATTCCCTTCTCCCTGCATGGGGACGGCTCTTGTTGAGGGGCCCATGACCTCCTGCTGCACAGCCAGAGGACAAGTGCTGGCCCTCACCTCCCAGGACCTCAGCAGGAGTCCCCACGCCCACCACCTGCCACTCAGGCTGCTCTGTCTCTTCTCCCCTCCCGGGGTCTCATCCTTTCAGTGCCTCTCTCAACCATGTCAGCACGATTCCCATTTCCACCTGCAGCCCAGACGTCCCCCAGAACTCCCAGTGTCTTAACCCTACCTATAGATCCATATAGATAGACCTATATATATATATATAACCTACCTATAGCTTCAAAACTGAACATGCCCGAATCGCAGCTCTGGATCTGCCCCCCCAGTCTCCCCTTTCTTCCTAACTGGCAACTCCCACTGCAAAATCCCCCCAAATCCCTGATGTCCTCCTTCACTCTTCCCACACACCTGCATGCAGACTGCCAGCAGATCCTGCCAGCTTGCTCTCCCTCTAAGAACGCACAACCCAGGCCAGTGCTGTGTCACAGCCAGTAGGCCCACCGCCTGCAGTGCCAGCATCCTACGTGAGCACCAGTTCTAGTCCCAGCTGCTCCACTTCCAATCCAGCTCCCTGCTATTACCTGGGAAAGCAGTAGAAGATGGCCCAAGTGCTTGGGCCCCTGCACCCACATGAGAGACCCAGAACCAGCTCCAGCTGTTGCTGCTATTTGGGGAGTGAACCAGCAGATGGAAGACTTCTCTCTCTCTTTGCCTCTCTGTAACTCTGCCTTTCAAATAAATAACTCTTTAAAAAAAAAAAAAAACAAACAAACAAAACAAAGAACGCAGAACACAGCTACTTCTCCCCACCACACTCGGTCCTCCACAGCCCAGCCGCCCTCACCTTTCTGCAGGGCCACTGCCAGCCCTGGCCTCTCCCAGCAGCACAGGGACAGCCTCTCTCAGCACAGCTTAGGTCCCACGTCTGCTCAAACCCTAACTGGGAGTGGGCACCTGGCACACTGGTTAGGACAGCACATCCCACATTCAAGTCCTGGCTCCACACCCCACTCCCCTCCCCCCCAGTTCCTGCTAATGCACACCTGGGAGGCGGCGGTGACAGTGCCAGTACTCTCTCTGCCGCCCGCGTGCGAGACCCGGCCTGAGCTGGCTCCTGCTTTGGGCCGGTCCAGCCCCAGATGTTGCCAGCATTTGAAGAGTGAACCAAGAAATGGAGTATCTTTCTGTCTCTCTCATAGCCATCCTTCCTCCCTCCTCCTCTCTGCCTTTCAAATGAAATGCAGACAAAAACTTAAAAGAACAAGACACCGGGTGACTTCCCATCTCACTCAGAGGAAGACAAAACTTTGGCAGGGGCCTAGGGGAAGCCCTGCCGCTCCACCTCTGCTGCCACTCCTCCTCAGACTCTGGCCTCTGGCTGTCCTAACAGCGACACACCCTCTTCTCACGCCTTGTTCTCCCGGTGCCCCCACCACAGCCCTGGGGCCCGCTGGCTTAGCTCCCGGACCACCACCTCAGTCTGCAAACCCCGCCCCATCTCCTACTTCTGGGTTCTTCCTGGCCCAATCACTCACTACCTGGCTGCTTTACTTCTTACTTTCTGTCTTTCCCTCACTAAGATGTGAGCTCCGGGAGGGCAATGGCTTCTGTCTGCTCTGCTCACTGCGGATGCCTAAGACACAGTCAATACTCAAACATTACAGATCTCATTTATTTATGAGTGGAGGGAGAAGTAACAATTCAACCCACACAGTTTAAAGTGCAAAAATTAAATTCATTATATAAAGATACATCCACAGGGCCAGTGCTATGGTGCAGTGGGTAAAGCTGCCGCCTGCAGCGCCAGCATCCCATATGGGCGCTGGTTCGAGCTCCAGTTGCTCCACTTTCGATCCAGCTCCCTGCTATGGCCTGGGAAAGCAGTGGAAAATGGCCCAAGTGCTTGGGCCCCTGCACCTGCGTGGGAGACCTGGAGGAAGGTCCTGGTTCCTGGCTTCAAATCAGCACAGGTCCAGCCCTTGCGGCCATCGTGGGGGAGTAAACCAGCAGATGGAAGACCTCTCTCTGCCTCGCCTCTCTCTGTGTAGCTCTGACTTTCAAATAAATAAATAAATCTTAAAAAAAAATACATTCACAACACCAGAAAGTAAAGCAAAAAAAAAAAAGATAGGTGCAGGACAGTGCTTGCTTGGGGAAGACCCACACGGAGGCAGGGACAGAGGTAACATTCTACTGCTTAAGCTGCCTAGTGGATACACAACTGTAGATTTCAATAATTAATATCTGTAAACATCTGATGTGTAGTCTTCGCATATAAGATACATCAGAGTGGGCACTGGCAAACTAGAGCCCACAGGCCAATCCAGCCCCGCCTGCATGTGTCGTGATGTCCTCTGGAAGACAGCCCCTCCCTCGTGAGGGACCACCTGTGGCTGCTGTCACACTGCAAAGGCAGAGCTGAAATATTTACCACCCGGCCCTTTACACAAAGTCTGCAGGCCCTCAACAAAGGTGTCTGGCTGTGCTGCGCAAACTGTACAGAAAGTACAGCCATCTTCAACACACACTGACCCTTCAAGACATCCCAAGTGTGGCTCTGTACCACACGGGAAAGTCTACAGCAAACGCAGTAACTCCAGGGCCTTGGTCTAGGAAGAGAAATCTCTTAAAGATGAATTCCTTAGAAAGCAAAAGGAAAACTCTATAATCCCTACTGCTGCCGAAGGGAGAGATATACACAGCACATTCTCACGTTGTCAGACAACATATAAACAAAACCCAAATCTGAAGGAAAAACAGCGCAGCTACATAAGCACCAACGCTGTCACCTTCCGCTAGCACAATGACCAGCAGCCTGTCCTTCCCCAGAGCACCCAGTTGATCTCAAAGCTTCCTTCAGCACGACCCCATAAGGCCAGCGCTGTGGCGTAGTGGGTAAAGCCGCCGCCTGCAGTGTCGGCATCCCATATGGGCACTAGTTCGAGTCCTGGCTGCGCCACTTCCAATCCAGCTCCCCACCAAATGGCCTGGGAAAGCAGCAGCAGATGGCCCAGGTGCTTGGGCCCCTGCACCTGCGTGGGAGATCCGGAAGAAGCTCCTGGCTCCTGGCTTCAGATCGGTGCAGTCCGGCCACTGCAGCCATCCAGGGAGTGAACCAGCAGCTGGAAGACCTCTCTCTCTCTCTCTCTCTCTGCCTCTCTGTAACTCTTTCAAACAAAAAAAATAAATCTTTAAAAGAAGAATTAATGACTTCTATATTCTGTTCCAGTCCAAATCCTATTTCCATGAAAGGAAGCCCCAAACAGCTGATCGAGTCCCCCCAGGGACTGAGAGCCCAGCGACTTCCACAAGCCAAGGCCTGACTGCGGAGCCGTCCCAGAGCACGCCTTCGTGGGTCTCCGAGGGCCATGCGTCTGCAGCGAAGGTTCTCTCCTGACTTAGTGTCCACCACCAGCATTCTGGTTCGGGCTGCCATCCAGGCCAGGGACAGGGAACCCAAGGCTCCCACCAGGGGTGCCCACAGCCTCCTGCAGCTCCGCTTCACCTTCAGTCACACTGTTCCGCAGCCTGGTCAGCCCTGCTCTGTAACGCTCCTAAAAACAATCATGTTTCATCCTTCCTCTGGGCCTCCAGAGTCCATGGGAGCCAGCCTCTGGAGCATCCAGACCGGTTCACGTCAGCGCGCGCTCCCACTTTAGGAAATGTACTAACTCATACTAACCTCCTCCCTTCACTGTCTCTGACAAGTAGAAGACCAGACCCTGTCCTATCAGTAAAAACATCTTTGGGAGCAGGCGTCCAGCCTAGCAGTTCAAACACGCGTGTCTCACACTGGAGAACCTGGGTTCAACGCCCAGCCCTGGCTCCTGACGTCAGCTTCCTGAAAACACAGAGCCTGGGGGACAGCCGTGATGACTCCGAGGAAGTGGGTTCCTGCCACCCACGTGGGAGTCTGGCACCGAGCCCCAGCTCCCAGCTTTGGCCCCGGCCCAGGACTGGACGCTTCAGGCATTTGGGGAGCAGGAGATGGGAGCATCCTTCCCACCCCATCTGTCTCTGGCTCTCTCTGGCTTTCAATTTAAGTAAATATGTGTTGCTTGTCATAAACATGTGATGTTCAGAACCCATGTACAATGCGGTCAGCCGTGCTGTGCGGTCTTCACTAACACTGTACCACAGGCGACAGGAGTCGGCTGTACACGTCAGGCAGTCACAGCCCGTGGAGCCCAGGAAATCGGCTCCTCGCCACCAGGGCTGCGCCACGAAGCTGTCTCACGCAGGGATGAGCAGAGCCTCCTACACACGGCCAGAGGCCCTTTCCCTCTCTCTCCACGGCCTAGCCCGGAGGCCAGACATCAGCTCAGTCCTTCACACCCTGAAGTAAACTGAAGATTGATCTGGCTAGGAACTGTCTCCCTCCCAGCAAAGAAAAATAAGGGGCAGAGAGGGGAGGACAAGGGGCTCCCACGACAGCTCAATGCAAGCCAAAGTCAAATGGCCACAGAAGCCCTCCCAGGCAGCCTCCACGCACACGCAGCAGGACGAAACCACTGCTGCGCCTTGCCGTCCGTCTCCAGGTGCTCGCGACGTCTCACACCCTGTCACGGGTCTGACTGGCGGCCATCCACCGTGTGGAGAGCAGTGACATCAAGCATCCTAGCACAGCGTCACCGTCACTGCACAGCCTCGGCAGCTCGGGGAGAGGGGCGCTGCTTTTCCAGGCACCCACACCAGCAAGGCAAGTCAAAGTCACCATCTACTACAGACGAGGGACAAAGGCACAACTGTTTTACTCTTTGGGAGACTTCTGACTATCTCAACCACCCAAACTGACACAAACCAGCCAGCAGGGACAGCTGTTAGAGCAGGCAGGGTAAGCGGCCCCTGAGATGCAGGCACCCCGTTCCCAAGTCCTGGCTCAGGGCTCCCTGCCAGTGCGCTGGGAGAGCAGCAGCAAAGGGCCCCAGCCACTCACACGGGAGACCTGGATGGAGTTCCAGGCTCCCGGCTCGGAACTAGCCCGGCCTCGGCTGTCGGCGCCCACCTGGAGGGTGGCCAGTGGATGGACGATCCCTTACTCTGTTTCTCCCTCTCTGTCACTCTACCTTTCAAATAAATAAATGAATCTTTTAAAAAAAAAATCAACCAACCAAACCTGCAAATGGAAGCTCCTTCCTCCGGGGCCTCTGGCTAACAGCCTCCTCCTCCACCCGCCTTGTACAATTCTGACACGTCCTTAAGGGCCTGTGCACCAGTGAATCCCTAATACAGCTCCTGGCAGCGTAAGGACTCAGCGTATCTGCAGCCATTCAAACGAGTGAAGGTCAGGAAGAGACAGGTCTTCAACACAGCCACAGGCGGGACTTCAGGATCATGGTGCTGGGCTGGCACTGTGGCACGGCAGGTAAAACCCATAGAGGTGACGGTCCTGAGTCCCAGCTGCTCCACTTCCAATCCAGCTCCCTGCTATGGCCTGGGAAAGCAGCACATGATGGCCCTAGTGCTTGGCCCCTGCACCCACGTGGGAGCTCTCTATGGAACTCTGCCTTTCAAATAAAAAAAGAATTGGGCCTCCATGATCTGCCTTTTCCCTGCTAATGACGTCAGTTGTTGAAGAGACACAGTTTTCACAACACTCTTCCATCTGCTGAACGAGAAAATCTAAATGCTAAGGGCGGGCAGGAAAGGATCTCCACCTGACGCCTGCACCTCACCGCTCCGAGCCGGGGCAGAACCTGGGCATGAAGAAGCCCCCTTCGCAAGCGGCAGAAGTGTTCTCTAGGAACAGCTCTTCATCGAAGAAAAGACAAAAAAGGGAAGCTGGCACCTAGAAACCAAACTGACAGCCAACAAGTCAAGGGCACAAAGGATACAAACTAAAACACCACAGTAGACTGGGGTCATTTAACACAGACACTAACCCTAAGCGCCGACAGCCCTGCTGAGGCCCAGGAGGATATGGCAATGGATTCGCATGGGCTACAGACAGGTGGGGAACCTCTGTTCTGCCGAGGGCCATTCGGATATTTGTAACAGCATTTGGAGCGACACAAAATTATCAGCTTAAAAATCGGCCTGCCGTACAGGCCGGCATTGTGGCATAGCGGGTAACATTGCTGCCTGTGACATGGGCACCTCATACGGGTGCAGACTCGTGTCTGGGCTGCTCCACTTCCGATCCAGCTCTCTGCTGTAGCCTGGGAAAGCAGTGGAGGATGCCCCAAGTGCTTGGCCCCTGCACCCGCATGGGAGACCAGGAAGAAGCTGCTGGCTCCTGGCTTCGGATTGGTTTAGCTCCAGCCACTGGGGACATCTGGGGAGTGAACCAGCAGATGGAAGACCTCTCTCTCTCTACCTCTCTAACTTTTAAATAAATAAAATCTTTTTTAAAAATATTAGCCTGTTGTTGATTTGTTGAATTTTGAGTGCCACCTGTAGCTGCCTTGCCAGGGCCAGAACGAATGAGTTCACAGGCCTTCCCCGGGCCACAGGCACATTCCCTGCCCCGGGCTGTGAGCAGGCTTCTAACGGGTTTTACAAAGTCGATTCATTCAACGTTTCCTTTAAGGCTCAAGCAGCCAGGACGCATGAGTACCATCTCTCCTCACTGCTAAAACCTGCCAGGCAGGATCCGGGCGCAAAGACAGAGCTCACGAATCACCCAAAGGACCCCCCAGCTACAACGGTCCCTGCAATCTAACGTCCTGAACAGTGGTCCCAAACTCAACCCCACACAAACCCCCAGAGCTGCGGTCCAGCACCATGGTCGTCTTTGAAAGGGTAAGACTGATTCATTTACGTCATCTGAAAGCAAGAGAGACAGAGGGGAAGAGCAGGACCGAGACAATCTATCTTCTGGTTCATTCCGCAAACGCCCACAAGAATGGGGCTGGGCCAGGCCACTGCCACGAACGCCATCCGGGCCGCCCATATGGATGGCAGAGACCATCCCAGGCACATCACCACAACCGCCGAGCAGCCAGGACCCGAACCAACTGATACGGGCTGCCGGCATGCCAAACAGCAGCTTAACCCACCATACCACGATGCTCACGCACCCACGGCCTCCACGGCCCGCAGGATTCTAACACAGGCCAGTCCACACCCACCTAGAGCAGAGTGTGTCGGCCTCGGCACCGCTGCTGCTTGGGGCCTGGGCGGGATCCTGGGCCACTACCTTCCAAACACACAGCACCCACCCCCGAGGCTGGCAAGTGTCTCCCAACGTTGCCCAGCGCTTCCTGGGGTAGAATCACCCCAAGTTGAGAATCCCTGACCTGAAATTAAAAAACAGTCGTTTGAGGTTTTCTGAAGAAAAGGGAGAAGCACGAAAGCTGCTCAAGTCCAAGAAGCCACCTGGGCTCAGACCCCGGCCTGGAGAACCAGCAGACTTGTGCTTTCTGCGAAACAAACCCACGGCCGAGCGTCAGCTGAGCGGCCACCAGGCCGCCACACCGCCACTGACTGTCACGTGGGGCCACAAGACCGCCACACCGCCACTGACTGTCACGTGGGGCCACCAGGCCGCCACACCGCCACTGGCTCTCACGTGGGGCCACAAGACCGCCACACCGCCACTGACTGTCACGTGGGGCCACAAGACCGCCACACCGCCACTGACTGTCACGAGGGGCTACAAGACCGCCACACTGCCACTGCCTCTTAGGAGCAGCCACAAGACCGCCACACCGCCACTGACTGTCACATGGGCCACAAGACCGCCACACCGCCACTGACTGTCACATGGGCTACAAGACCGCCACACCGCCACTGACTGTCACGTGGGGCTACAAGACCGCCACACCGCCACTGACTGTCACATGGGCCACAAGACCGCCACACCGCCACTGACTGTCACATGGGCTACAAGACCGCCACACCGCCACTGACTGTCACGTGGGGCCACCAGGCCGCCACACCGCCACTGACTGTCACGTGGGGCCACCAGGCCGCCACACCGCCACTGACTGTCACGTGGGGCCACAAGACCGCCACACCGCCACTGACTCTCACGTGGGGCCACAAGGCCGCCACACCGCCACTGACTGTCACGTGGGGCCACAAGACCGCCACACCGCCACTGCCTCTCACGTGGGGCCACAAGACCGCCACACCGCCACTGACTCTCACGTGGGGCCACAAGACCGCCACACCGCCACTGACTCTCACGTGGGGCCACAAGACCGCCACACCGCCACTGACTGTCACGTGGGGCCACAAGACCGCCCACACCGCCACTGACTGTCACATGGGCTACAAGACCGCCACACCGCCACTGCCTCTCACGTGGGGCCACCAGGCCGCCACACCGCCACTGTCACGTGGGGCCACCAGGCCGCCACACCGCCACTGACTCTCACGTGGGGCCACAAGACCGCCACACCGCCACTGACTCTCACGTGGGGCCACAAGGCCGCCACACCGCCACTGACTGTCACGTGGGGCCACAAGACCACCACACCGCCACTGTCACGTGGGGCCACAAGACCGCCACACCGCCACTGACTGTCACGTGGGGCCACAAGACCGCCACACCGCCACTGACTGTCACATGGGGCCACAAGACCGCCACACCGCCACTGCCTCTCACGTGGGGCCACAAGGCCGCCACACCGCCACTGACTGTCACGTGGGGCCACAAGACCGCCACACTGCCACTGCCTCTTAGGAGCAGCCACAAGACCGCCACACCGCCACTGACTGTCACATGGGCCACAAGACCGCCACACCGCCACTGAATGTCACATGGGCTACAAGACTGCCACACCGCCACTGACTGTCACGTGGGCTACAAGACCGCCACACCGCCACTGACTCTCACGTGGGGCCACAAGACCGCCACACCGCCACTGCCTCTCACGTGGGGCCACAAGGCCGCCACACCGCCACTGACTGTCACGTGGGGCCACAAGACCGCCACACCGCCACTGACTCTCACGTGGGGCCACAAGACCGCCACACCGCCCCTGACTCTCACGTGGGGCTACAAGACCGCCACACCGCCCCTGACTCTCACGTGGGCCACAAGACCGCCACACCGCCACTGCCTCTCACGTGGAGAAAACCCTGTGAAACTGTAAACGGGCACACACTCGGGCTCACATTCACAACACAAAACCCCGAGACAGAAGTTCCTGACGGGATGCCAAGCCTGACCAAGTCTGTTTCAAGAATGTTTACTTGTAATAAAGACATTATCTCTGTACCAAACATGCAAACATTTATCTCGAAGAAACCAAGCAGGCCTCACCCATCAAGTCTTCATTGACACGTGCAGCTGCGGCCTGACTCAAATTCTGTCAAAACCAGAAAGACGCTTCTGTTCGTTCGTTTGGCTTCTCGTGCTCTGCACAAAAGCTAAAGTCTCCTTCCTGCCTGTGAGGAGCCACAGCAGCCTGACGCTGGTCTCCACAGGCAGAATCACTTCCCGGGACCGCACAGGCCAGCCCGGGAGGACCCTGGGGTGCACCCACACCCCACCAGGGCGCCCTCGGAACCCCGCGCCGACACTCCCAGGAAGGACCCCAGAAGCGCGCGAGGCAGGGCCCTGGGAAGGCCCTGGGTGGCCTCCCGCGTGGAAGCCGCTCTGGGCACCCCCGAAGACAAGGCCAGCTCGGGCTCCAGCGACAGAGCCAAGCTCCATCAGCCCCTTCCAAAAACACAACCCAACTTCCAGCTCGCGTCGGACCCCAACCGACTCCACACCACAAAGCAACTTCCAAAGCCAGGGGCCGAGGCCGGGCCGAAACGCTCGTCCGGCTTCCAACGGGGCCAAGTCCACCCCGAGTGCCCGGCTGCCCCGGCCCACGCAAGGTCACGGAGGCCAGCGAGCCCCGGGCCCGCGGGAACCGCGAGTGTCTCTCCCACTCGCTGCCGCTCCGCAACGTGACCTTGAGGGCAAAAAAAAAAAAAAAAAGTAAACTTGACCGAGGCAGGCGGGAGCGGCCCCGCGCGCGTCTCCCAGCCGCCGGACACCTGCGCGCCGGCCGGGCCCGGGAAGGCCCCGGCGCCTCCGGCCGGCTTTGTGCGCCCGGCGGAGCCAAACCCACAGAACTGGTTCCCGGAGGACGGCGTCCGACGACGGCCCGCGGCCCCGGACACGCCGGACCCCGCGGCGGGGGCGGCGGGGGCGGCGGGGGCGGCCGGGGCGGCGGCGCGGGGCCGCGGGCGCGCAGCGGAGCCCCGCCGGGGCCGCGGCTGACAGGAGCGGGCGGGCAGCGGCGCCTCCCGGGCCGCCGGCGCCGATTCCGGGGGGGAGGGGAGAGGGGCCGGGACGCGCCCTCCCCGGCCGCGGCGCCCCCCGCCCGCCCGCGCGCGCCCCGCCGCCCCCGCGCCGCGGCGCGCCCCGAGGCCTCCCCCACCCCCATCACCTGGAGGCGCCCACGACCCGCCGCCAGTTGCGCTCAGGCGGGAAACGCGCTCACCGACACCATCAGCGAAGCGCCCAAAATGGCGGACGTATCAAGCAGGCCTTGAGTTCCCCCCGCCCTCCCTCCGGCCGCCTCGCAGCCAATCGCGGCGCAGCCCCCGCCCCCCGCTCCACCCTCATTGGCCTCCCTCTCCCGCCCCCTTCAACCTATTGGGTCGCCCAGCGGCTCCCGTGCCTCCCCTTCGATTGGCCCGCAGGCCTCGTCAGTCAAACGCGAGGGGGACATTCTTTTTCCCATGGACTTGACGGATCCGGAACCTCTAGGACCCTGGAGTCGCAGAAACAAATCAGGAACCGGGAGAAACTTGGCTCTGCCCCCCCCCCCAACTACGCCGTAGCAACAGCTGGGCCTCTGCTTGACGGACGCCTCGGCCCACCAATCTGAGCGGCCAATGTCTCCTGAAACTAAGTTGAGCCAAACCAATCGCGGCTGTGGAGCCTGAGCCGCGAGGGAACCAATGGGGGAGCGAGACGGGCGGGTGGGCGGGGCCGAGGGGACCGGTGATGACGTGAGTCACAATACGCGCCGGCGCCGGAAGCCGCGCGGGGCTGGGGAATTAGCTCAAGTGGTAGAGCGCTCGCTTAGCATGTGAGAGGTAGCGGGATCGATGCCCGCATTCTCCACTGCCAACTTTTACGGCGGGGATCACCTGTCGCGTGCACTTCGCCGCCGTCACGTGGCTGCCCCGGGCGCGGGGGTCAAGGCCAGGGTCGCCGAGTGCCCCCGGCCCTGTGGGTCCCTCCTGAGCGCGAGCGGCGGGAGAGGCCGCGCGGGCCTCCCCTTTTCCCGAGGGGAAGGGTCTCCCCGCGAGCTGTCCTCCCCGGGGACCGCGGCCCGCCACTCCGAGGACGGCCCTCCAGGTGCCCACCCAGGTGTGGGCCACAGAGCCCGCCTGGCCGGTGCGGAGAAGCGTCATCAAGGCCTGGCTGCCCGAGGCCCCTGCGCGGCCCTGCTGGGGGCTGGGCCCTCGCACACCCCGCGGGGCGCTGGCCCCGGAAGACCGCAGCCGCGGACCCACGCGGACCTGGGCAGGACGGAAAGCCGGGTGCAGGGGTGAGGGCGGGGACACACAGGTGACCTGGGCGGGCAGGGCCGAGTGCGCCCCCCCCGCCCCACGCCCTGGGAGGACAGGGTGGGGCCGGCACTGGGCTGGGGGGGACACACCACAGAGGCCTTGGAAGCCAGCCAGAGGCACCTACCCGGGGCCTGGGCTCAGCCCGTGGGAGCCAGGGCGGTGCAGGGCAGGTCGGAGCAGGCGCCGCCCAGGGCCGGAGGGGCAGGCCTGGACCGAGAGGGCAGCCAGGGGCCTGCCGGGGGCAGGGGCCAGCCCAGGGGAGGACTGCGGGGGGGGGGGAGCCCAGAGGGAGGATTGTGGGGGGGTGCAGGTTGTGAGGGGCCTGCCGGGGGCGGGGCCCAGCCCAGGGGAGGACTGCAGGGGGGGGGCCCAGCCCAGGGGAGGACTGTGGGGGGCAGCAGGCGAGGGGCCTGCCAGGGGCGGGGGCCAGCCCAGGGGAGGACTGCGGGGGGGGGACCCAGAGGGAGGATTGTGGGGGGGTGCAGGTTGTGAGGGGCCTGCCGGGGGGGGGGGGAGCCCAGGGGAGGACTGTGGGGGGCAGCAGGCGAGGGGCCTGCCGGGGGCGGGGGCCAGCCCAGGGGAGGACTGCCGGGGGGGGGGGGAGCCCAGGGGAGGACTGTGGGGGGGAGCAGGCTGTGAGGGGCCTTCCGGGGGCGGGGGCCAGCCCAGGGGAGGACTGCGGGTTGGCCCAGCCGCACACCTGCTCGTTTACCATCAAAGGATCGCAGGCACCTGGGGCAGGCTCCTCCAGCCGGCTCTGGTGGTGGCCGGGCCAGCTGTGCCACGGTGCAGTCCTAAGCTAACCTGAAGGGTGGAGGTCAGGGAGGGGTTCCTGGAAGAGGAGGTATTTGAGCACCCATCTCCCGAGAGCCTCAGGGACAGGCTGTGAGCCTGGGGACTGGGGACAGCACTTTTGACACCAGCACCCCGGTTCAAGCCCCGGCTGCTCCTCTTCTGACCCAGCTCCCTGCCGTTTCGCCCGGGAAACCAGCGGAGGAATGGCCCAGGTGCTTGGGCCGCTGCCCCACGTGGGAGACCTGGGGAGGGGTCAGTTTAGCCCGGAGGTTCCACACTCAGGTTCAGTGGGGGTTGGGAAGGAGGCATCTCCCTCCCCACGAGGACAGGGGACCCCCCCAACACACGGCTGAGGACCCGGCGCTGTGAGCTCCCCCACCCCACCAGGAGGAAGGGAGAGAGGAGAGGCCACGGGGCAAAGGCCAGGCAGAGGCGTGGTCCCGCCCCCGGGTGTGGCCTTGCCTGTGGCCTCGGGAGCCCTGCCCCACCCGGCCACCCAGGGCTCTCCAGGCAGACAACTTCTCCGCTCCGCCCACTGTGCCCTGGGCACTGCTCGCCAACCTTGGAGGACGGGGGCAGGGCTGGCGGGGGAGGGGACCCCGGGGGTGCGGTAGAGGCAGTGCAGGGGCCAGAGGCTCGGGTGTCCTCCGGGCCACCCCGAGGATCCAGGAACGAGGAAGCAGTGGGTGCAAAGCTGCCTCCCGGAGACTGGGTGTCCTGAGCCACACCTTGGAGACATGGCCTCCTCCAGGAAGCCGTCCCCCACTCCCCACGTGAGTCAGACCTGCTGGGCCCTCTCAGCACCAAGCTTCACGCCCGGATCACGGGATCTGGAGCCTGCGAGGGCGGGGCCCAGCTCGTGGGGGCCGGCGGTGCAGGCCCCTGCGGGCTGAGACTGGGACTTGGCACACAGCAGGTGGCCCCGGCTGGCTCCTCGCTCGCCCACTCGCCCAGGAAGGGGGCGATGCCGAGGTGGGGGGAGCCTCCCCTTCCCAGCCTCGCTGGCTCCAGGTGAGAGCAGCGTGCTCCCCGGGGAGCCCCAGGCTGTGGCCATAGCTCCCTGGGTCAGCAGAGACCTCTGCCTGCTGACTGGGGTTCCTGGCCTGGCCTGGAACGCAGTGGGGGGCCGAGCCCCTGCAGGCAGCTCTGCAGCAGGGGGAGACTTCTCCCCACCCCCTCCACGCCCGGGCGCCCCGCAGGCTGTGCCGCCCTCCTGGTGAGACCTTAGACGCGTCATCAGCTCCCTGGGCTGCGGTGGGTCCCAGCCGCCACTCACCCTGGATGCTGCCAGCCGGCGCCTGGGCGGCTCCCGACAAGGCCTCGGGGCAGCTGGACGGAGCCCAGCAGGGGCCCCCTGGGCACGGCTGTCCGCGCCAGCCCCAGCCTGTGTCTGTCACTGCCCACGCCGCCCTGTCATCGTGGGGACTCCCGGGCCGGCCTGTCCTGGGGAACCAGGCACCACCCAGCGTGGGGCTGTGGGGGCCCGTGGTGGACGCTGCCACTCGCTCTGCCTCCATGCCCAGCCCTGGGAGGGCTTCTTCTCTGACCCCTCGCTCGCAGGGGGGCTCAGGTCTCTCCCCCTCCCCACCTTCAGGGCTCCTCTCCCCTGCCCCCACCCCGCCCCGTTCCACCTGCCCACGGCCGGTGGCGTGGCAGAGCAGGGCCCAGCTGGCAGGGCCAACGGAGATGGGGGTGCAGCAGGGGCACCCCGATGTCCTGGACGGCACAACGGGCAGCAGCCCAGGCCCAGCCCACAGCCCGGTGCGAGGTGGAGATGCAGGGCCCCGTCTCAAGGAATCGCAGGACGGCAACACCAGGGCACAAAGCGTGGCCGTGACGGGGCAGGCGCGCACAGGACCCTGCAGCCATGAGGGGGCGGCGCCCGCAAACCCCAATGCACACAGGGCACAAAGGAATGGCAGTTAGGCTTAGAAAAAAAACTCAGTTTATAAATATTTTCTCCACTGTACAAAGTCCTCCCAGCCCTGCCCACCCAGTCACTGTTCACATTTCTCACGTCTTGTAAAAATCCCAATTATATTCCTTCTTCTTTTAAATCATAAAATATATTTTTTTCTTTGTTCATATTTAAAAATATTTACAGGGGCGCGGAGAGGCCGGGGGCGGCGGCCCGGCCGAGGTCAGGACGAGTCCGTGCAGGGGGATGGCGGGGGCGGGAAGAGGTGGAAGTAGCTCCGCTCGGTGGCGGGCGAGGGCGGGCAGCTGTCCTCCGCCGACAGGTACTGGCTGTGCGGCGTGGGCGGGGGCGGGTAGGGGTCCGAGTCGGAGTTCAGATCCAGGTAGTACCTGCCGGCCTTCCAGCGGCTGGCACTGTAGTCGCTGTCACACACGTCCGTGCTGCAGGGCGTGGTCGGGGGCGCCATGCCTCGGATGACGTAGGACCTGCAGAGGGTGGTGACCGGTGGGCGTGGACCGCCACGTGCCCCCTGCCCCCCCAGCACAGGGGCCCTGCAGCCGCGCGTCCTTGGCAGGCACAGGCTGGGCGCGAGGCGGGCCTGGCTTCGGCCACGTGGCCCGGGCAGGCTCGCTCGCCTTGGCTGAGCGTCCCTGAGCTCCGTGAGCCTGCCCATCTCAGAGGGTGAACGAAATTCCACGGGGAAAGGCTGAGGCGTGGTGACGGCACTAAGCACCCGACGACGCTGGCCACCGTGTGGCCACTTGCAGACGCGACCCGTCATGGCTTAAAGCAGCCCGACTCAGGACGTCGCCTGGCTTCCCGGCCTCCCCAGCGCCCAGCTCGTGTGGGCCGGGTCCAGGGCGGGGATCGTGGTGGGTTTAGGAGCCCCTGTCCTGCAGAGCAGGGACCCCAGTGGGCGGGAAGGTGGGGTGCAGTCCCCTGTCGGGGAGGTCAGACGGGAAGGGAGGAGCCGTCGGAGCTGTGGCCCAGGCTGGGAGGGCCTGGGCAAAGGTGGGGTGGGACGGGTGTGCCTGGGCAGGGGCGACAGCTCGGGACGGTGACAGGCAAGGCTGCTGTGCCTGTGACAGCAGAGGCTTAGGTACCGCAGAGCTACTGCAGGTCCCCGGGGCAGGACCCTGACCAAGCAGGGAGTGGGCTGGAAACCCAGGCCGGCCTGAGGCTGCAGTTCCCGAAACGGCCACTAGGCGGCAGGCGGCGCCAGGCTCCTGAGGGTCCCTGTGCAAAGCGACCCCACCCCGCAGCTCCCCCAGGCTTTCCGCGGGGGTTGGGAGATGGGGGTGGACCATGCTGGCTGACCTCCAGGTTAAAGGTCAGGAGGCTCCAGCCCATCCAGGCTCTCACCCACACCCTGCACGGTGACCAGCAGCGTCTGGATGCTCCCGAGGGCGCCCCCCCTACCCAGGGAGGCCGGGCCTGGGACCCCTTTGGGGGGACCCTCCCTACCTGTAGGGCGTGGCCCCCGGCGGAATGTTTGCAGAGTAGAACACGTCCATGTTGTAGAGGGAGGGGTCCGTGGCGGGGGACGGCGGCGGGTTCAGGATCTGGGGAGGGGCAGGCGTGGGTCAGCGGGGCCTCAGCCCAGTGCAGGCCTTCCTCACCGGCAGGCTCAGCCAAGCTGGCCTCACCCTGCTTAGGCCCAGTGTCCTGCTCAGTTCTGGGCTGGGCTGGCGAGAGGGGCACAGCCATCCACCAGGGGGAGCCCTTGGCCCGTGGTGCCCTCGCCACCCCCACCAAGTACCTGTGCCCGCTGACCACCGGTACTCGCTCGGCCAGGATCACGGAGGCAACCTGGACAGGGTCCCACCCCACCCCCACCCCACCCCACCCCCCGCCAGCAGTGGCAGACGCCCCCCAAACTGCCTGCACGGCCCCAAACGCAGCACGCTGTGGCCTCGTGTGTGCACACACGTGTGCAGGGCCTGGGTGGCATCGGGACACTCACGGTGTACCCCAAACCACTGAGCACGGCCTTCAGGCCACAGACCTGGGAGGATCCTGGCTGCCCACCTCCTGGCCGCAGCACGGTCCCTGCAGAGGGGCCTCGATTCCCCAGGCCTAAAACAGGGCTAAGGGGCTGGGTGTTGTGGCAGAGGGTTAAACCTTCGTACGGGAGTGCCCGGTTCAAGTCCCAGCACCCCCACTTCCGATCCAGCTCCCTGCTGTGGCCTGGGAGGCAGCGGGTGATGGCCCAAGTGCTTGGGCCCCTGCAGACCACGTCGCAGACCCAAACGGAGCTCCGGGCTCCTGGCTTCAGCCTGGCCCAGCCCTGGCCATGGCGGCCATCTGGGGAGTGAACCAGTGCATGGCAGATCTCTCTGTCTCTCCTTCTGTAACTCAAATAAATAAGTAAAATATTTAAGGGAGACAGAGAGAAAGGATCGGTCACTTCATTGTGTCAACGGCAAACCATGCCTAAACCCAACCGAAAGTCAAAAAACTGGGGTGCAAACATTTTCAACACTGCCCCAGGCAGCAGGCCAACTTGCTCCGTGTATCAACAGGCCGAGTGGGTGACAAGGCCCTGTAGACGAGCAAGAGGACCACCAGTACCCGGGCTGCACCTGCACCCCAAGTCCCACCTCCACTTCCGATCCAGCGCCTGCTCCACACACCCTGGGCGGGCGCAGGGAGCAGCCGAGTACGTGGGTGCCCGTGGGAGACCTGGATCGAGCGTGGGCTCGTGGCTTCAGGCTGACCCTGCCCAACTGTTGTGGGCATTTGGGCAGTGAACTACCAACAGAAGTTCTCTGTCGCTCTCTGCCTTTGTTCAAAGACAACGAAGATAGAGAAGTAATTCTCTTTTAAAAGAACGTACCTTTGGAGGAAACAAAACAGCTGTTTCCTGAACACACGTGACAGGTGCAGCCCCGTTTGTCAGGAAACATTAAGAATGGAGTAGATGCCACCGCTGCTGGCCCTGTGCTGGGCTGCGGGAGCTCTAGCTGGCGGCAGCGATGTGGGTGTGCCCCCTGCTGGCGGGAAGAAGGACTGCCCCGGGACGGGACACTTGGTACCAGCCGTCAAAAGGGTGGCCATTCAACCCCTGCTGGCCACGCCTCCTCGCCTGGGACGCTGTTCAGCCACAGAGACACAGAGACGGGTCAGCTCTGCCATGAAGCCGAGCAAACCAGAGCGTGCCGGAGACACAGAGGGGGGTGGTGGAAAGGCAGTGGGCCCCCAGCGCCACCCCCTGGGCAGGGACAGGTACGGCCCAGGGACCCTCCAGCCTTCCTCGCTGCAAGCCGGGAGCAGTGCCCGCTCCTCAGCGGGGGCTTTTACGTGGGCAGAAGGCCGGGCTCCAAGTCTTCCAGAGACAGAAGGAGCGGCCAGGGCTCGGGCACTGCTCAGCCCGGCCCTGATTCCAACATTTCGACGTACGCGTTCTCGGCTTTCCAGCGGCATGGGAGCCACGCACTGCGGAGTTTCCAGGGTTGGCACCACGCGGCCAGTGGACCCTCCCATGGCTGGCCGGCTCCAGGGGCAGCCCCAGGGTCCCCCACGCTGCTCCATGGCACGCTACACTGCTGAGCTGGGGCACAGTCAAGCTGTTCTCGGCCTGCGCCATGTCCAAGCTCTGTGGCAGCTCCTGCAGCGGCGTGGGGGTGGGGTGGGGGCTGCACGGGTGGAAAGCACTGGGGCACAGGGGCCCCCCTGGCATTCAGGGGCGGGGCCCCACAGCCGCACAGCCTCCTGTGCCTTCTGCGTGTCGTCCCTGAACACATCTAACACAAAGGCTCTGAACTGCCCAGGGCTGGTGGCTGTGCAGCCTGGGAAGGCACGGAGGAGAGCCGACCTGCACCTGTTCATGGGGACTAGGGGCTTAAGCAGCCCAAGGTTGAAAAATGCAGCCTGGGAGATGCCCCCTCCCGCTCCCAGCAGAGCCTGAGGGAGGAGAACGCTGCCTCCTGCGTCCCCACAGGCAGGCTGGGGGTGAAGACACAGCTCCCAGATGGAGGACGCCCAGCCTGACCCCGGGGTCCTCGCACATCTGGGGCTGAGAGCTGGAGGCGGCAGGCGTCCGGAGAACGGCACCGGGATCCTAACCTCCCGCTCGGGCTCCCCCCCGCCCGCCGCTGCCCCGGGAGCCTGCAGGGGATTCAATTCCTGGCTGCAGCCAGGAGATAACGGGCTCTCTGCCCTCCGGGCCAGCGGTCGGGCGGCCGCGATAAGGAGGAGGTGTGGCCCACAGGGCGGGAAGGGCCAGCTCTGGCCGGAGGCCTGGGGCAGCTCAGACAGCAGGGGTCTGGAAGAATCAAGAGCACATCAAACACGTAGGGCCAGCCCCGGGCGTCCACACACGGTGCCCGTCATCCATGGTTTCGATGGCCCACGTGTCAGCCATCGAAAAGCCATTCTTCTTCAAGGCTTCAGAGAGAGCCCACGCTCCGTAACCACTACAGCATGTCACGGTGGCCCCGGGACTGGCATTACCAATCTCTGCCGTGATCAGAGTCGGCGTGAGTGGAAGGACGCTACGTCCACCTGGGGCAGCCCAGGGAGGCCTGGCCGGACCCCGGAGCGGCTCAGCACTTCACTCTGCAGATCCACGCTGCACGGGCGTGGCAGGGGTGCCCCGGCTCCGGGGTGCACTTTCGCTGTGAAACTCACACTGCCGTGGTTTCTCTGAGAACTGGCAGGGCCTGGGGCAGGTGAACAGGGGCTTCTGATGGGGGTGCTGAGGGGAAGCCTGTGTGAGCAGACGCCCCCCAACCAGCAGCTGTGGCCAGGGTGGGCGGCACAGAGCAGAGACTGGACGGCCTCGGCAGCAACGCGGAGAAGTGACACGTGGGGGGTGGGGCGGGGGGAGACTGGCGGTGCTGCCCTAGCTCTGTGCACAGTCATTTTTTTCTCGGTAAATTTTTATTTAGTTGAGAGACAGAGACGCAGCGACAGGGAGACCGTCTGCTGGGTCACTCCCCAAATGCCCACCGGGGAACTCGCGTGGGGGCATCCCCGCTGCCCCCAGGGTCTGCACTGGTGGGAAGCTGGGGTCAGCAGCCGGAGCAGGGATCCAGCCCAGGCCCCAGGATGCGGGCGGTGGGCGTCCCGACCAGCGGGTGAGCCCCTCCTCCCGCCAGCTCTCAACATTCCTACGTGGTTTCCAGGTTACCCACAGAGAGCAAGTTGTACCCTCTCCTAAGTACAAAATAAATAAATAAATGGGGAGTTTTAAAACATCATTAAGGGAAAGCGCGGAGGGGCGTGGCGAGGGAGGAGGTGGGAGAGCGCGGCGCCCGAGCCACTCACCGGCGGGTACAGTGAAGCCTTCGTGCTGGATGAGCCGCTGGACGAGGCCCCGGTGACATGGTTCCGCTCGTAGAGGGGCACGGCAGCCCGGCCACCCATCAGGCTCACAGAGCTCATCATGGACTTGCCGCAGGAGATGCCTGTGCAGGGCAGGGCGCTGGCAGTCACCACCCCGCCTCGGGCCCCCTCGCTCTGCCCACGCGCCCAGCACGAGCTCTCTGGGTGGCATCTGCAAACCAGGAGACCCTTACCCCCCCCACCCCGCCACCACCAGGCCAAGAGAACGCCACAGGGGCTCAGCACAGAGCCTGTGGCCCCCTGCCTCCGCAGGGGCTGACTCTCTGTGGCCAGCACTGACCGTGACCACAGCTCCACTGTGGGCTCCCGGGAGCTCCTGGGAAAGCCCTGATGACATCACCCCAGGGGAGATCCGGTGGTCACAATAGGCCTGGGACAGTCCCTGAGGTGGCCCTGAGGCCATGGGGGTCCCCAGGGCTCAGCACCTGCCGAATCCACCCTCTCGGACGCAGCAGGGCCTGGCCGTACAGAGGGTGCACCCACAGCCCAGACCCCCTCCCTGTGGCCATGCCAGGTGGGCGTGCCGCCTGCCCTCGCCACAAGCCCAGACCATCGTGGGCTCTGAGGAGCCCAGCTGACCCCAGTGAGGCTCTCTGGGGCGGATTCCACAGGACACCAAGGTCTAGCCCAACACCCCCGCCCCAAGGGCAGGCTGCCTTTGTGGCTGTGCAGGCCCCCGAGTCGCCATGCCCGAGAGGGGCCCTGAGCCACGCCCCCACGGCCCAGCACCCACGCCTTGGCCTGCTCACCTGTGAAGCGGCCGTGCTGGGAGCTGCCTGGGGCTATGAAGTTGAGGGGCACGTGGGGGGTCCCACGGACATACTCGTGCGGGAAGGGCCCACCTGCGCCCGCGTAGCGCTGGCACACCACGCGCTGGCACACGAAGTAGACGCCGCCCATGACGAACAGGGACAGGATAATGCCGATCACGGGCCCGATGGCACTGCTATGAGCCGGGATGTCGTCCACAGGTGGCCGGGTGATCTCTGCGGGGCATAGACAGTGAGAGAGGCCAGCGCTGGCCCGGCCCAGGCCCCGCCCCCACCAGCGGGAGGGGGACCACCTGCCACAGACACACCCTGTCCCCATCCAGGCAGGCGCTCCCGGCGGTGGCCAGGAGGGGGCGCCCTCGTGTTAGCCCGTGTGTCCTGTGTGAAGGAGCAGGGCAGGAGGTGCGCGCACCTGCCCGGAAGGCCCAGGTGTGGACAGAGGTCTCTGGGGCGGGCTCCTGGGGTCTCACTCTCAAAGCCTCCCAAGCGTGTAGGGCTTTGACGAGGGTGTCTTCCTATCGGGACGGCCTGCTGACCCCACGCCCCAGGCAACGCCCCAGAGGAAGAGGAGGAAACGGTGGGCCTTGGTACAAGGCCTGGCTGGGGGCTGGGGTCACAGACACACAGGAGGCGGAACACTGCCCCTCCCGGAGGGACCCCCATCGCTGCCTGGTGGCACCAGGAGCCTGGCCCGGGCAGGCGTGACAATGGCAAGGAGCCCTGTGAGTCTGTCCCCCTCCACAGAGCTCAACCGGCCCCGCCCTCAGGGAGAGCTCAGGTGACAGCTGCTGCCCAGTGAGGTCCCCGGGGCGGGATGGGACGCCGTGCTCACAGGGACGGTGCCTCTGGACCTCGATGCCGTGAGCAGGCCATCCCCGGCCAGGAATCCTCACAGCGTCCCTTGTTGGTTGCCACCTCCCCACCAGGCCCAGTGCCCACCTCCCGACCGTCTGGGTCCCCAGCTCCTGCGGGAACACTGTCTGTCCATCTGCCCCCACCCCCGCCCCCGCCCCCGCCCAGGCCCAGTGAGGGGCGGAGCCAGCTCACCACACATGAGCTCGTCCGAGCCGTCCACGCAGTCGGGGAAGGAGTCACACTGCTGCCGGATGAGCAGGCACTGGCCGCTGGCACACCGGAACTGGTTGGGCAGGCAGATGGCTGCAAGGAGGGGCCCTGCGCTCAGAGCGGCCGGAGCCCGAGCTGTACTCCCGGCCCCGCCGCGACAGTGGGCACTCCAGACCCACGGGCCCCTTCCAAGGGCTCCCGGCAGCTGGTCTCTACTGTGCCCACTGGTCCCTTCCACGGCAGCACAGGGCCTCCTGCACCTGCTGGGGCCAGGCCCACCCTACACCAGGACTGACAGCCCTCAGGCTCCCGGGCTGCAGGGGGCAGGAGCCACCAGGGGCTCCTGGATCGGGCGGGGAGGGGACAGGGCCCCGCAGAGGCCAAGGCAGGCCCCGCAGGGCACAGGGAGAGAGAGGAAGAGTGGGGTGAGCGCCGCCCGCCCTTCCTCTACCTCCCGGGGACGAGGGGTCCCGGTTTTGTGAGGAGTGGGACGGTCTGTGGTCCCCGAGCAGCGTGGGGAAGTTTGGGCAACAAGAGCCTGGAGCGGGAGCCGGGCGAGGGCCTGACGTGGGGGCTGCGTGTGGCACAGCAGCACACAGAGGGGCCGGCCAGGGCGGGGACACTCATGCAATGGCCAAAGGCTCCAGGCCAGTGAGGACAGCGGGGCTGCGAGGGCCGGAGGGTAAATCCTCGGGCTTTCAGGGCCACACACGACGCGTAGCTGTGCGATCCGCTGTGCACTGAACACCAACCGAGCACAAGTTTTACAGATAAAGCTTTCTTTACAAAAATGCGCAGCGGGCTCAGCGCGACCCGTCCCAGATCCACGGCGTCCCCCAGCCCCACTGAGGACAGGCAAGCTGGAAGGGCTTTGCCCTGGCTTCGAGAACCGTCTGGAGAAAGGACTCCCAGGCTCTCAGCGCCCCCAGCCATCTGCTCTCGGTGAAAGAGGTGGCGCCAGGACCCTGCAGGCTTTGGGGCAGGCGGCAAGAGCGACCACGCTAGGAGCTCCCCGGCTCGCCTGCGGCCTCAGTGCTGGCAGAACGTGGCAGGCGGCCAGCTGAGCAGGTGCACAGGGGCTGGGGGCGAGGGGGCACGGGAGAGACAGCCCTCGCTGTCCAAGTCTAGAGGAAGACCCTGCAGGTCAGAGTGGGCCTGGGATGCCTGGGCAAATCTCTCTGCAAGGCTGCTTGACTGGCAGGTGTTACGGCGCAGCGGGCTAAATCCCCGCCTGCGATGCCGGCATCCCACACAGATGCAGGATCAAGTCCCGGCTGCTCTACTTCTGATCCAGCTCCCTGCAAACGCACCCAGGAAAAGCAGTAGAGGATGGCCCAAGCGCTCGGGCCCCTGCACCCGTGTGGGAGACCTAGAAGAAGCTCCTGACTCCTGGCTTTGGCCCTGGCCCAGCCCTGGCTGCTGTAGCCATTTGGGGAGTGAACCAGCAGAAGATCACTCTCTCTGTAATTCTGCCTTTCAAATAAATAAATCCATCTTTTAAAAATCATATGAAGGCTGCTGAACCAGCTGGGGTAAGCGCAGTGGAGGCCAGCCCAGCCCTCGGGACGGATCCGCCACAGGTACTCCAAGGCGAGGGTTCCCTCGTCAGCCCATAGCCCCCTTCCTCCCTCCCTGCTGGCCCGAGGAGGACGGGGGCTGCCCCTCGGCAGCAAGGGCCCAGGGTGGGGGCGGGGGCTCACCGTCACAGTCGGCCTCGTCCGAGTGGTCGTGGCAGTCGGCCTCGCCGTCGCAGCGCAGCCGCAGGTCCACGCACTGGCCCCGCGCGCAGGGGAACTGGGCAGCCGAGCACACGGGGCAGCCCTCCTCGTCGCTCTGGTCGTCGCACTCGGGGAAGCCATCACAGCGCCAGGCCCCTGGGATGCAGTCGATCTCCCCAGTGGCACAGGCGAACTGGTCAGGAGAGCAGGTGGGAGGCTCTGTGGCCGAGACAGAGAAACCGTCACACGTGGCGCCGGGGCAGGGGGCGTGGGGAGCGGGGGACACACACCACGCCCACATGAGACAGAGAAACCGTCACGCGTGGCGCCGAGGCAGAGGGTGCGGGGCAGGGGACACGCACTGCTCGCCAGCCCACTGCCCACTCCGGCGTTTGCCGCAGGGGGACACGGTCGCTCCCTGCGGTCTCCCCTCCACCGTGGAGGGAAAGGCAGCTGACAGGGAAGTGACACCAAAGGCCCTGCCCATGCAGGAAACAGCTCTGACCACTGAGAAGCCGAGACAGTCCCCTCCCTCGGGGCCTCTGGGCAACCCGAGCCCCTGCCCCCCTCAAGGCCCCAGGCCAGAGCGCAGATCCAGCTGCACCCCTGGCGTGTGCCTCTGCCTGGCCGTGCCGAGCGTCCACTGCACCGGCTGGGAGTAGGGGGGAGCGGTTGGCACTCAGTGCTGTCAGGGGCCTGGCAGCTCGGGGCACAGGCTGGGGCTCTGCGGGAACAGGGAGCCCAGGGCAGCGGGGGGCGCAGGACCCAGGGGTGACACTGTCATTGCCTGCAGAGGGGGACCAAGGACAGGCGAGGGTGCCCCGGACATCGTGGGCAGAGGAGCACAGGGAGTGGGACACCTCCTGCTGGAGACCCTGGGAGTCACCGTGCAGTGAGCTGTTTCCTGTTCTAGGCATTGGAAAGGCAGAGCGACAGAGAGAGATTCTTCCGCCCACTGCTTCACTGGAGATCCAAGTCCTTGAGCCGACACCTGCTGCTGCCCAGGGCGTGTGTCAGCAGGAAGCGCCGTGGCAGCAGGTGACCCAGGCCCGGCGACACGGAGGCAGGTGTCCCGGGCAGTGGTTACGCCAACCTGTGTGGCACCACGACACCTGACCCCACAGAGGATTCTCAGTGTCACACTGCGCCCACTCCCAATAGAAGCTTAACTTCCTCATTCGGAAGTAGGCCTTGGGCACCTCGTCACCAAACCCCCGTCGGGGATCAGACACCTGCCTTCTCCAGCTGCCTCCCGTGACCACCTCCCCGTGGGACGGCTCCAGGTGACGCACCCCACAGGGACTTCCCAGACAGGGCCCCTGACCCCCCTGTGACCCCCTGTCACCGCGCAACCTCCTGGGAGGTGTGCCTGGGGGCTTGTTGCTGTTAACTATTCATTTGAAAGGCAGGGTTAATTAGAAAGAGAGAGGAGAGAGCTTCCATCCGCTGGTTCACGCCCCAGAAAGCTGTAATGGCCAGGACTAAGCCAGACCGAAGTCAGGAGCCAGGAACTTCATCCAGGTCCCCAGCGTGGGTAGCAGGGGCCCAAGCACTTGGGCCGTCTTCTGCTGCCTTTCCCAGGCCATAGCAGAGAGCTGGATCAGAAGTGGAGCAGCCGGGACTTGAACCGGTGCCCACATGAGATGTCAACACTGCAGGCGGCAGCTTTACCCGCTACGCCACAGCACCGGCTCCAGCCTGTAGGCTTTAAAATCGCCACTTGAGAGCTCCCCGCTGGGCACCTGCTTGGATGACACTCATTGACAGCCAGGAGTCCCCGGCTCTCTGCTCTGTGTCCTGTGTGCTCCCCGACACCGCTGTGGAGTCCCCGGCTCTCTGCTCTGTGTCCTGTGTGCTCCCCGACACCGCTGTGGAGTCCCCGGCTCTCTGCTCTGTGTCCTGTGTGCTCCCCGACACCGCTGTGGTGGCCCTGCCATGACGCCTTTATTTCTGCGTGTGTCTGCCCCAACCCTAGCAGCTCGCTCCTTAAAGAACCCAAGTGAAGACAGGTGCGGGCCGCGCCGCGGGGGACAGAATCCAGGGCCGGGACGCGGTCAGGGCACAGGAGGCTCCACTGCCCAGGACGTCCTCCTTCAAGGGGGAGTCAGAAAGCGGAGGCTGGCCCCAAGGAGGGGGTCCGGGCCGTCAGCCGGGCCTCGCTTCTCAGCCGTGAAATGCCCGAGACCTGGCCCAGGGAACCGAGCCGCAGGCCCACGCCCCGTGCTGGACCACGCAGACTCCAGGATGCACGCGGGGGCTGAGCAAAGGCACAGGCTGCCGGCAACAGGAAGAAGCCGCAGTGCCCACTGGGCTCGGTCACCGACAGACGCACTGGGGCCAGCGACGGCCGTCCCTGGGCTGGGCCACCCACCAGGACCGTGCGGAGTGGTGCCCAAGCCCAAGGCCCCATGCCGAAGGCTGCGGCTTCAACTGAACCTCGCTGATGGGACGGTCCAGGGCCTCTCGAGGGGCTGCGCTCTGATGGACCGCTCGGCCTGCGCGCCGGGGCAGGGGTCAGAACTGGGGTCGAAGTCACGCTTCCGTCAGCTTCCTGTGGGTTCAGGGTGCTCACGAGGGGCTCCTAAGCCAGAGGGGCAGCACCGGGCACCAGGCTCGGGCGGCGTGGCCACCTCCGGTGCCAGGAGGCTCCTGCAAGGGCCGCTCGTCCTAAGGCCCGAGCAGCAGCTGCACGGCACACACGTCCCTCAGCTGTGGGGAGGTGCCCGGGGGACAGAAAGGGGCGCGTCCACCCTGTGCTGGGCTCTGTGTGCCACCCTCCACGGCCCCGATTCCTGGCCAGGACTGCGTGGGCACTGGAGACCCACATGGGCGTGGGCCTTGAGCTTGGAGCAGAGCCTGCAGGCAACTCAGCAGGGTGGGCAGCCATGAACGTCCCCTCGGCCCTCGGCTGAACTCCAGGGACTGGGCCGGGGCCAGGTAAGACACTGCTGCACCTGTGGAGCCACTGGGTGGCGCTACATGTGGCGGGGACGGCCTGAACCCCGGGCTTCCCAGAGCTGAGCACCACTCTCATGGGGGCGCCACCTGTGACGGCAGTGGGCACTCCCACGTGCCATGGAGGGATCCAGAGGCGAGCTGTAGCCTTGGTGTTTCCAGCAGCCTCCAGGTAGGGGGGGAAGAGGCAGCTCAGAGCGGGCAGGCGGCCAGCCCAGGGTTGCTGCCCGGCAGGGAAACAGCAGAGCTGGGATTCGAACCCTGGTCAGTCTGCCCCCAAAGCCGCTGTTCTTGACCGCGTGGCCTTAGGGGAAGCAGAGGGTCATGGGTAGAAGGGAAAGGACTAGAAGCAGAAATGGACTTGGAGACTTCGACACCCCCATCAACCACTGACAGCCTGAGCAGGGAGTCAGGAGCACTGCCAATCAGCCGTCTCAACAGGTGTTTCTAGAATGTTCCATCCACATTCTTCTCAAGCACACACGGAACCACATGCTGGGCCATGAAACACGCCTGGACACATGTAGAGAATAACAGTCATATCAAGGCAGCTCTCAGACCACGGTAGAATTAAGCCAGGTATCAGTACAGGATGGCTGGAACACCCCCAGCTATCGGAATTCAGCAACACACTTCTAAACAACGCACGAGCCACACAAGTCATCTTAGTAGGAAGTAGAAAACGTCGCCACCGCCTGAAAACAAAGCACAACTTAGAACTGGCGGGACGCAGGAACGGCAGGGCCCCGAGGGAGCCGACGCTGCGGCTCGGCGGGTTAGGCGGCCGCTCGGACGCCTGCAGCCCGTGTCCCGTGTCGGAGGCCTGAGTCCCGGCTCCTCTGCTTCCCACCGGCTTCCTGCCAGCACACCTGGAGGCGGCAGACGACGGCCCGAGCGCGCGGGTCCCTGTCACCCACGTGGGAGGCCAGGCTGCAGTGCCTGGCCCAGCCCCACTGCTGTGAGCATTTGCAGAATCAATGAGCAGATGGAAGATAGTTCTTTTTCTGTCTCTTCTCCGCCACTCTTTCCAATAAATAAGTAAGAATTTAAGGAAGGAACGCAAATGAGGAGACGATCTGGAGACTGCACGCCACAGGAGCTGTGGCTCTGGGGGCCCTGCAGGCAGAGGGGCAGCTGCTGTGTGTGGCCCCAGGCCACGCCTACCTGCACAGGTGAGCAGGTTCTGCAGCAGCACAAGGTGGACGGGGCAGGAGCACCGCGGCGTCCCATCGCCCTTGGCAATGCAGATGTGGGAGCAGCCGCCGTTGTCTCGGGCACAAGGATGGGCCGCTGTGGGGACAGAGCGGGGGGTGGGGTGTCAGGTCCTGCGTCCCATGTCAGGGCCGGGGCCGGGGCCTGGAAGGTGGAGGTGACGACGGCCAGGTGAGCCCGTGTGAGAACAGGTGCTCCTGCAGGCCAGGGACTCCTGAGACCACCAGACCAGGAAGGGACAAGGAGCAGACCCACACCCTCCCCGGCCCAAGCACTGGGGAGGACGCACACAACACCTGTGCTACCGGGAGGTGGGGTGGAGGCAGTGGGGGGGTGGGGCATGGGTGCAGGGGACAGCGACCATCCAAGCCCAGGGGAGAAGGGAGGAGGGAAAAGGCTCTGCCCCACCCCCAGGCCCCAGAGCACTCTCAGCGTCCCCTCCTCAACACAGGATTCAGCAACTTCCCAAACGAGGGGTGGGCAGGTGCTCCAGGAGCAGGGGAGGGGAGATGCGCGGGCCTGTGTGGCCCAGCCCACCTCTCTCAGCCTCTCCAGGCAGCCACAAAGGACACACGCGTGGATGGGCGTGGCACGTTCCCTAAAGCTTTATTCACAAACCCATCTCGTGGGGCAGCAGGCTGGGTGGCCCACGTCCCAGGGGAGCTCGGAGAGCCCATCTGAGTATCCCCCGCCCACCACAACCAAGCAGGGGACACTCAGGTCAGCCCCCAGCGCCTGCAACCTGAGCCCGGCTCGTCACACGTCCCCGGGCCCGCCAGCCCCTCCACCACGGGGAGCAGCTGGGGAGCACCTGGCCCCTGGCGACAGCAGAGGGCAACAGGGACTGGGCGCCGATGGCTCCGCCTTCGCCATCCGGCCCCTGCAGCCGTGCCCAGGGCCCGTGACACCGGGGAGCTGTGATTCTGCCGTCAGCAGCAGCAAGGGGCTGCCAGCCCCCAGCCACGGAACACGGAGCCCCAGAAGAGCCCCGTGAGCCCCTGAGGAGAGCCAGGGGCCAGGAAGTGAGTGCCCGGGACACCCCGCTCGGCATCACCACGAGCTTCACCCAGAACAGGCTGACGACAGGCTGGCACACCTGCAGCCCACAAGGTTAAGCGCTGGCTCCTGAGCCCAGTGGGCAGGGGGATTCGTGGGAGTCGCTCAGACAGACAGGAGGGCGAGGGAGGGGCGCAGAGGGAGGGGCGCAGAGGGAGGGGCCAGGGGCCGGGTGTGGTGTCGAGGGGCAAGGGCTCCTGGTGAGCTGGCCGGCAGCACGAGGTGCCAGGGAAGCAGGGTGGACACGGGGGCAGCTGTGGCATAAGCAGAGCGGGGGCATCTTGGACAAGGCCGCCCTGCCGGCTTCACAGCCCCGGCGCGGAGGGGACAAGAGCGCAGGCAGCGGGGCTGGGAGGGAGGCCCAAGGGATGGCGGGGCTGGGGCCAGGCAGAGCGAGGGCTCAGCCTCCTGCAGCGTGCAGGAGCGGCCGGTGGGGCTAGCCCATCGCCAGAAGGGGTCCTGTCTGCGTGGGGACAGACTGTGGGCACCAGGGAGCGCCGTGGCCCCGCTCACGACGGTCGCCTCTCCCCAGCCCCGGGTAGGCAGGACCCCGACACGCCCCCATTTTCCACTCCACGCCCCAGCTGCATGGACGGGTGGGGCTGGCAGGCTGGCCACTCTGTGAGCTCCTAAGGCAAAAGTGATGAACACTGCTAATTGGCCAACACTGAGTTCATCAGCGGGGACACGAACAGGGCATGGACGTCACCAGAGGGCCCTTTAAGAGCGAGGAGGATGCCCAGATGGGGCGGGGGCTCCAGGGCTGAGATGGGGGCTTGGGGAGGATCTGGGGGAGGTCTCTTAGGACCGGGGGTCCTGGGCAATGCACTTCTCCCCAGAGCCCCAGGAAGGAGCCCAGGCCGGCGACCCCGAGCTGAGGCCAGGGGTACCCACACAGTGCGGCGACATCTGCCCACGCAAGGGTCAGCTTCAGATGCTAGGTGGCAGATGGCCACTCTGCAGCAAAGGGGAGGCCTGCCAGGGCCTCTGGACGCTGGACACGCACCGACCTGCAGCGGGGTGTGTGTGTGTGTGTGTGTGTGTAACTGCAGCGGTGTGTGTGTGTGTGTGTGTATACCTGTGGCGGGGTACGTGTGTGTCTATGTGTATATATACCTGTGGCGGGGTATCTGTGCGTGTGTGTACATGCGGCAGGGTGTGTGTATGTGTGTACCTGCAGCAGGGTGTGTGTGTGTGTACCTGCAGCAGGGTGTGTGCATGCATGTGTGTACCTTCTAGCACATTATCTATGTGTATCTGTACCTGCAGTGGTGTGTCTGTGTGTGTGCGTGTGTGTGTACCTGCGGCAGGGTGTGTGTCTGTGTGTGTATACCTGCAATGGTGTGTGTCTGTGTGTGTGCATGTGTGTACCTGTGGTGGTGTGTGTGCACCTGCGGTGGTGTGCATGTGTGCATGTGTGTACCTGTGGTGGGATGTGTGTATCTGTGTGTGTACCTGTGGCAGTGTGTGTACATGCGTGTACCTGCAGCGGAGGGTCTGTGTGTGTGTACCTGCGGTGGGGTGTGTGTCTCTGTGTGTACCTGTGGTGCAGTGTCTGTGTGTGTCTATATGTGTGTACCTGCAGTGGTGTGTGTCTGTGAGTTTGTGTACCTGTGTCTGTGTGTGTGTACCTGCGGCAATGTGTGTGTGTCTGTACCTGTGGTGGTGTGTGTGTACCTGTGTCTGTGTGTGTACCTGCAGCAGTGTGTGTGTCTGTACCTGTGGTGGTGTGTGTGTACCTGTGTCTGTGTGTGTACCTGCAGCAGTGTGTGTGTCTGTACCTGTGGTGGTGTGTGTGTACCTGTGTCTGTGTGTGTACCTGCAGCAGTGTGTGTGTCTGTACCTGTGGTGGTGTGTGTGTACCTGTGTCTCTGTGTGTACCTGCAGCAGTGTGTGTGTCTGTACCTGTGGTGGTGTGTGTGTACCTGTGTCTGTGTCTGTACCTGTGGTGGTATGTGTGTCTCTGTGTGTGTGCACGAGTGTGTGCTCGCACTCTGGTGCCGGCCCCTGCCTGCCCGTCTCCAAGCGACCCCGCCCGCGCCGCTGCCCACCCCACGTACAGAACTCTTCCAGACTGACTTCCTCCACCGCGTGGATGCCGGTGAGGTGGGCCACGCGGCCCTGCACGCGCGTGCGCTTGTCCCCGGTGGTCTTCTCCACGCGCTCGATCATCTGCTGCTGCCGGTCGGTCCAGTAGAGGTGCCGGCCGAGCACGGCCAGGCCCACGGGCTGCACGATGTTGGTGTCCTCCAGGGTCAGGCGGTTGGCCCCTGGGGAAGGGCAAGGGCTTGGCTCAGGAGAACCCAGGTTCACAGGGAGGACCCCCAGGGCCCCGCGGGGGACCCACGCCCTGGCCAGGGCCAGGAGCCGGGACAATTCCCGGGCACCAGGCAGATGGGAGACCTCCACCGGGGCCCCTGGAAGCGCGGCACCCACCAAGAAGAAAAGCTGGGAGGGACCCCCAGGCACCGCCTCCTGCTTCTCCCCAGCCCCCAGGGTGCGATGGGAACCCCACTCCCCCCGCGCGGGAACCCTGAGCAGCCGGCTCGCCCTCTCTGGGCCTCATCACCAGCCTCGGGCACGTGGGGCCCCGCCAGAACCTGCAGGTGCACCTGCAAGGCCCGGTCACGCTCGCCTGCGACAAGGAAGACAGGAGACAGGTGCCCACCTGACAGGTCGCAGCTCTCAATGCGCTTCAGGTCCGCGTCCACCCAGAAGAGCTTGCCCAGCGCATTGTCCACCACGAGGGCCACGGGGCGGATGAGGCCGGTGGTGAAGAGGACCTCGCGCTCCGTGCCGTCCAGGGCCGCGCGCTCGATCTTGGCCGCGCGGTCCTGCATGTTGGTGAAGTACAGGTGCCTGCAGGCGGCAGCGGGTGAGGCGTGGGCAGGGGTAGGGGGCTGCCCCAGCCCTCAGCGCCTCGCCCAGCACCAGCCCAGGCCCGGCGGCTCAGTGTCCGGCCCAGAGCCTCGGAATGTGAGCTTAGTTAGGGACAGGGTCTTCGGGAGTGAGTCAAGGATCTCATGAGAGGGCGCTCGGTCAGGGCGGGCCCTCCATCAAGGACAGTAGCCACAAGGAGGCCTGAGGAGGCGCATGCGTGCCCAGAGGCAGCAAGGGGAGTGAGGTGACCACCGGACAGAGTGCCTGGAGGGGAGGGCACCGCGGGGCGGGCGGCGGGGTCCCTGCTGCATGGAACCCCCGCGTCCAGGCTGGAGCCCTTGGTTCCAGCCCCGGCTGCTCCACTTCCAATCCGCCTCCCTGCTAATGCACCTGGGACGGCAGCAGATGACGGCTCCAGTGCTTGGGGCCCTGCACCCGCGTGGGAGACCCGGATGCAGCTCCTGGCTCCAGCCTGGACCAGCCCAGCTGTTTGCAGCTGTTAGGGGAGCAGGCCAGTGGACGGAAAATCTCTGTCTCTCCCTCTCTGCCATGCTGCCGCTCCAACTTTTTTTTAAACAAGAGGAACCCCGAGGGCCACCCGAAGCCAGCAGGCAGCTCCACTACCCCAGAGGAAGGCGGCCTGGAGCTGGCCCAGAATTAACCTCTGCGGTTGGCTTGTTAGAAGCTGCTCCCCACCCCCACCAGCACAGGCTGCCCCGCTGAGCCCCCCGGCCGTGACTGTGACCACATCTGCGCGCCCGTTCTCCGCCCCGACCACAGGGCTGGGACCCTAGAGAGGGTCGTCGGCTGCCTACCCTCGCTCGGCGTTGACGACGATGGCTCTGGGCCTGTCGCGGTCCCCACGCAGCACCACCCCCACGGCCTCCCCGCTCAGCCGGTGCACGTGGATGGTGTTGGTGGCCTCGCATGTCCAGAACAGCGTGCGGCTGTACACGTCGATGCTCAGGTCGTGAGGCTGCCTGTCTGGGTCCTGGCTTTGGCTCGGAGACGTCAGAATGAAGGGCTGCGGGGACAGCAGCGAAACCACACTGGCGCCGGGGGAGAGCAGCCACGGCATCTCAGCGCGCCCGGAGGCCAGGACCCCAGCAACCTTTCCTCTCCCAACCTCGAGTGCAGAGGCAGATCCGGACACCGGCTTCCGGAAGACTCGACACCCCCCTGGGTTCCAGGCCCCGTGAGCGAGGACGCCCGAGGGACCCAGCTGAGTGACACTGGGCTGGTGGTCACGTCCCTGGCTCACCCCAAGTGTCCGACAGGTGCAGGGCCCCAGGACCTCAGGCCTGGCCAAGACATCTCCCTGCTGTGTTCCCAGGATGCATGCTTTAGGTGGAAGACTCTCAAATGTTTTTTAACTTATGTCAGCAGATGCAGAGACCGGAGGATCCCCTTTCACGGCCCCTCCCCCAACGGAAAGAGGCGGGGGAGGGGGGCAGGTTCAGGGGTGGGGAAAGAGGCCATGGTGCAGGGAGAGGCCAGGGTGCAGGGGCAGGGGCGGGGAAAGAGGCTGGGGGGCAGGGGCGGGGAAAGAGGCCAGGGTGCAGGGGCAAGGGCGAGGAAAGAGGCCAGGGTGCAGGGGCGGGGGCGGGGAAAGAGGCCGGGGTGCAGGGGCGGGGAAAGGGACCCCACCTAGCGCCTCTCGGGCCTCCACCCAGCCCGTTATCCCCGCAGCACTGCCCAACTCCGTGCGTTGGCTGCATTGGGGGATGTGTCCTGGCTTTGGGGTCCCCCGCACGATCCCTCCAACGTGGTGGGTTGAGCAGGTGTAGGAAGCGGGAAGAGCCCAGAGCCCCTCTCCACCCCAAACCCTGACGCCTGGGATGACCTGGCCCCTGAAGCTGTCCTGACAGCCCGCATGTTCCGGTTCCTGGAGACCTGGCTGATACAGAGGGGCGTGGAGCGCTGTGGCTGCAATGGCTGGGGGGAGACCCTCCGGCTTCTAGGAAGGGGGCAGCCAAGGGCGACCTTGCGCAGCAGGTCACCGGGGGCTGTCTTTGCTTGTTTCAGTGTCGACAAAACACAATGTCTCCAGGTGGGCAATGGAGGGGGCTTGCAGCCAAAAGGAAGCCCCCGCCCCAGGCCCAGCCCCCTGGATCCGGCTAGAAAGGACACCACCCACGGCAGCCCTGGGTCGGCCTCGCTGGCAGCCACCAAGAGCATCGATCCACCAGGCTCAGAGCAGCTCTCTGAGGACCTCGGCTCTGCACGGGCGACACCCGTGCCCCACAACGCTGCCGGGCCTGGGCACGTGCCCCAGCGCCACACAGAGCTCCCTGCCTGTGGATCTTGGCCTGGCACGGCCAGGACTGGCTCACTGCACGGCGCAGGCTGTGGAAGCCGGGCATAACCCTGGACTCTGCAAACCCCATCTGTCCGGGACGAGCACCCGCAACACCGCCCAGGCCCACGGCCCTCCCTGGGCGGGGCTTCCTTGCTGACCAGAGCCCAGCTTCACCACGCACAGGAGCCGTCCTGGGCAGGCACGGCACGTGGGGGTGGGGGCGGCACCAAGCCCTCATCAGTGGATGGTAACCACTGTCCCGGGGCGGCCCGAATGAAGGAGCAAAGCCAGGGTCCCCCAAAGGCGGGGCTGGCAAGAGCCGCAGGAAGGGAAAAGCTGGGTTCCCAACTGAGGAGCAGGGGGGCGCCTTCCCCCAGGCTGTTTCTTCAAAGCCTCCGCCGGCTTCCTCCCCAGAGGCCGCCAAGGGCCAAGGGCCGCTCCAGGCAACCACGCACTGGAGCCAGCAGGAGGCACCGCCTCAGCTGACACCTGGGCTCTGCAGAGCTGTGCACTGCCACCCTCGTCCAGCAGAGGGCGGGCTTCTGTCCCCACACCAGCACAGTGCAGGCTTCTGTCCCCGCACCCAGCACAGGGAGGGCTTCTGTCCCCACACCCAGCACAGGGCAGGCTTCTGTCCCCGCACCCAGCACAGGGCAGGCTTCTGTCCCCACACCAGCACAGGGCGGGCTTCTGTCCCCACACCAGCACAGGGCGGGCTTCTGTCCCCACACCAGCACAGGGCAGGCTTCTGTCCCCACACCCAGCACAGGGCGGGCTTCTGTCCCCACACCAGCACAGGGCGGGCTTCTGTCCCCGCACCCAGCACAGGGCAGGCTTCTGTCCCCGCACCAGCACAGGGAAGGCACCCAGCCGTCACCCACACCCAGCACAGGGTGGGCTTCTGTCCCCGCACCAGCACAGGGCAGGCACCCGGCCGTCACCACACCCAGCACAGGGCGGGCTTCTGTCCCCGCACCAGCACAGTGCAGGCTTCTGTCCCCACACCCAGCACAGGGAGGGCTTCTGTCCCCACACCAGCACAGGACGGGCTTCTGTCCCTACACCCAGCACAGGGCGGGCTTCTGTCCCCACACCCAGCACAGGGCGGGCTTCTGTCCCCACACCCAGCACAGGGCGGGCTTCTGTCCCCACACCCAGCACAGGGCGGGCTTCTGTCCCCACACCCAGCACAGGGCGGGCTTCTGTCCCCACACCCAGCACAGGGCGGGCTTCTGTCCCCACACCAGCACAGGGCGGGCTTCTGTCCCTACACCCAGCACAGGGCGGGCTTCTGTCCCCACACCCAGCACAGGGCAGGTGCCCGGCTGTCCCTGCACCAGCACAGGGCGGGCTTCTGTCCCCACACCCAGCACAGGGCGGGCTTCTGTCCCTACACCCAGCACAGGGCAGGCACCTGGCCGTCACCACACCCAGCACAGGGCGGGCTTCTGTCCCTGCACCCAGCACAGGGCGGGCACCTGCTTCCATAACTTCCACCCCGACTGCTCCCACGGAGATCCCAGCTGCCTGTGACCTCCACCACAGCGCCGTCCACCACCAGCCGAGGGCGCACTCCTGGCACTATGCTGCTGGGCGACGCACTTTGGCAAAGGGCCAGCCAGCTGGACAGACAGCGCCGGCCTCCAGCTTAGGGCAGGCAGCCCGCACTGCCACAGCAAACCCCCGAGGAGCCAGCCTTCCCGCGAGGGCAGGTCAATGGTCAGCTCACAGCGGGAGGTTCAGGCCAAGGCCACACAGCCCCATCCGCACGGCCTCCAGCCAGGACAGCGGCGCGCATGGAGGACAGGGGCAGAGAGGGCCAATCCCAAACTCAGGCTCCATAAGGACCCCCTCTGCAGAGCTCGAGGGGCCACACCCCACGACCTGAGGCCCGCCCTCCAGGGGCCCCTCCCGAAGGCTCGGCCGTCTGGGGCGAGCACCATCCTGGGCCCCGAACCTCTGGCACAGCAGGCCGTGGCGGACATCCCATCTGCCAGCAGACGCCGGAAACCACCCAGAAACCAGGAACGGGCAACAGAAGCAAGCTTCCCTGCGGCACGTGCCTGTGCCGGGCGCTCCACCACGGGGACCCTTTGCTTCTGGAGTTTTCAGCACTGTGCCCCAGCGCTGCTTTTCCCACGAGCCCTGCGTGCTGTTGGCACAGAGCACCAACGCTCAGGGTCACGAGAGAATGGACTACAAGAAAAGGATGAATGTGGCATGACCAACAGCACCCATGCCCACGCAGGCACAGCCGCCCTGTACAGGGGGAGACTCCCCCGGGCTTGGCCAGGCCCAGGGTCCCACACGGCTCAGGATCGGACCCGGCAGTGACATCACCGTTCACCCTGATCGGGGCCAGGCTGCACAGGGGGCGGCAGCCAGGGGTCTCCCCGCGGAAGCGGCGGTGCACTTGCCTGGGTGCCGTCGTCCTTGGCGCGCCTGATGGTCTGGCGCCCGTCCACCCAGTAGATGAACCTGTCCAGCGGGTCGTAGTCGATGGCGCGGACATTCCGCAGCCCATGCAGGGGCAGGACGAGGTCCGGGCTGCGCTGGTCATCCGGGATCATCCGGCTGATGGCGCATTTCTGGCTGAACAGCAAGAAGGCGGTGGGCGCTGGAGCAAAGCAAAGAGACCAGTGGGCGGCACGTCGGCACCCGCAGGCTGCAGGGGACGTGGCCAGGACAGGCAGATGGACGGACAGGGGAAGGACGGATGGGTGGATGGACAGACGGACAGCTGGCCTCCCTCCCGCTGGACTCTGAAAAGCACACCCGCACCTGCACGGGCCAGACGTCCGCGAAGGAAGACCACAGGGCGAAGGCCGTGCCCCCCGGTTGTGTGCAAGGGCAGGTGTCAGCTCTGAACCAGGGACGGCATTTACGGTTAGAACAACTCGGGACCGAAGGAAGGGAATGGCAGTGAAGGCCGGCCAGCTTAGGGCCTGCACGAGCCCGGGGCAGAGAGGGCCCGGGTGACGCCACGCTGTGAGGACTGTGGCCTACCGTGCGGAGCCGAGCTATGGACACTGCGGCTGTCACAGCAGTACCCACAGCAGGGACACAGGAAGTCACCCCTGGCTCCTGAATGTCACTGTTCTTACCACTGTAGGAGAGCAAGAAGCTCCCCCTCCCCCCCGAGAGGCCACAGCAGGGACACAGGAAGTCACCCCTGGCTCCTGAATGTCACTGTTCTTACCACTGTAGGAGAGCAAGAAGCTCCCCCCCGCTCCGCCCCGAGAGGCCACTAGGAGACGGCATGGCTGCCCGGGGCCAGCCCAAGCCTAGCTGTGTGGCCTTGAGCAGGTTACTGCACAGCTCTGTGCCTGGGGCTCCTTGTCTGGGAATAAGCACAGGCCGGGGGAGTCCCTCGCTGAATCCATGGAACAGTACAGAGCGCCCGAATGGGTGCTGCCCCCTAGAGGCGGGTTTTCACATCCAAAGATGCCCCACAGACCCCATAGCTCGGACCCGGCCCGAGGCCAGCAGGCAGCTCTACCGACTCTGTGCAGTGCACAGCCTGCTCCACCATCCCCGTGCACCCGGCTGAGGAGCCCCCAGGGCCAGCTGCTGCAGGGGGGCAGCACTCACGGCTGCAGTTGTGGGTGCTGGGGTCCAGGGTGTAGTGCGAGGCGCAGCCGCAGCGGCGGCCCCCTGGGATGGCGAGGCACAGCTGCCCGCACTGCCCGTTGCCAGGCACGCAGTCGTTGAGGCCGTCCTGCCGCGATGAGTGGAACACCAGGATGTCCATCACGAAGTCCAGCTGGCCCTGGATGAGGGTGCGGTTGTGGCCGCTGGTCTTGTCGGCCCGCTCGATGCTGTGCAGGTTCCAGTCGGTCCAGTAGATGTAGTCGCTGTACTGTGTGAGGCCGAAGGGGTGCGGGAGGTCGTCAGCGATCACAACCCGCCCCTGACCTGCGGGGAGACCGTCCGGCCCCGCGGCGTCAGCACGGCCCGGCCACGGCGCCGACAGCTCACCCACAGCCGAGCCTCCCCGCCAGAGGCCTGCACGCACGGCACCATCCCCAGCACCAAGTCCTGCAGAGAGCCGCAGGCCAGCAATGACCCAGACGCCGGCCCCCAGGGGCACCCAGGGGGGTCTTCACGTGACAGAAGTGGCCCAGGAACAGAGACCACAGCCCACGGGCTGGGTGGAAGCAGCAGGACACAAAACAGCACCTGCCATAGGACATACTTCTAGAAGGTTCTGCAACAGCAAAGCTCATCCACCCAGACAGCACCAGAGGCAGTGACTGGCTGAGGCGGCTGCTGGGACGCGTGGGGAGGGGCTGAGGGCTGGGAGCAGGGGCAGGGGCGCTGGAGCCGCCCCCATCTCTGTGGGAGCCACCTGTGCCGTGCTCCTGAGCGTCTCAAGCACCTCAGCGCTCTGAGCTTGGCCAGCTGCACGGCACCGGAAAATCCCGTTTTAACAAGCCAAGCTCCGGAGTCCCCCAGCCTGGGCCACCCGGCCCCCACCTCCTGAGCATGTGGCCGTGGGAAAGCCCTGTCCATCAATGCCCGCATCTGCAACACCAGCATCCCATGGGCGCCGGTTCAAGTCCCAGCTGCTCCTGTTCCGATCCAGCTCTCTGCTGTGGCCTGGGAAAGCAGTAGAAGATGGCCCAAGTGCTAGAGCCCCTGCATCCACATGGGAGACATGGAAGAAGCTCCTGGCTCCTGGCTTTGGATCAGCCCAGCTCCGGCCATTGTGGCCATTTGGGGAGCAAATCAGCGGATGGAAGACCTCCCCCTCCCTCCCTCCCTCCCTCCCTCCCTCCCATTCCCTCTCTCCCTCCCTCCCTCCCTTCCTCTCTCTCTGCTTCCGCTTCTCTGTAACTCTGCCTTTCAAATAAATAAATCTTTACAAATAAATAAATAAATCTTAAAATAAAAAAGTGCCTAAAACAGCCTATCTGATCACAATAAAAAAATTGGAGATTCAGGGCCAGCGCTGTGGTATAATGGGTAAAGCAGCCACCTGCAGTGTCCACATCCCATGTGGGTGCTGGTTCGAGTCCCGGCTGCTCCACTTCTGATCCAGCTCTCTGCTGTGGCCTCAGAAGGCAGTGGAGGATGGCCCATGTGCTTGCGTCCCTGCACCCACATGGGAGACCTGGAGGAGGCTCCTGGCTTCGGATCGGCCCAGCTCTGACCATTGAGGCCAAATGGGGAGTGAACCAGCTGATGGAAGACCTCTCTCTCTCTCTCTCGGCCTCTCCTCTGTCTGTATAACTCTGACTTTCAAACAAATAAATAAATCTTTAAAAAAAAGAAAAAGAAATTGGAGATTGCCTCCAGGCCCCCACATGGGCAGTGGAGACGGACGAACTCGAGCCGTCAGCTGCGCCTGCAGGAGCATCAGCAGGAAGCTGGCTGGGAAGCGGAGCCGGGCTCCCGCCCAGCACTCGGCTGCGGGATGCGGCTGTCCCACGTGGCGCCTTGACCGCTGCGCCAAAGCCACCCCTGTGTCCAGTCTGGAAGTGGACGATTTCATCCCCAGGGAACAGTCACTTTAAAAATGGCCTCAGGGCGGCCTCCCCGTGACACACGCGGCCAGCGCCCAAGCTGAGAGAGGCTTCCCCCGCACCAGGTCAGAGACCTCGCGCCCCAGGGTCTCTGCCAGCCAGTGACCATCATCGACTGGGGAACGGGGGCACACGCGTGACAGCAGAGCGCCAGGGCCACACCAGGCACTGCTACTCCAGCCTCCCCGTGTTAACCAGGCACTGCCACGGCCCTGCAGCCCCCCCCCCCCCATGGTTAACCAGGTGCGGCCCCGGCCCTGCAGCCTCCCCGCGTTAACCAGGCACTGCCACAGCCCTCCAGCCTCCCCATGGTTAACCAGGTACTGCCACAGCCCTCCAGCCTCCCCATGGTTAACCAGGTACTGCCACGGCCCTGCAGCCTCCCCGCGTTAACCAGGTACTGCCCCGGCCCTGCAGCACCCCCATGGTTAACCAGGTACTGCCACGGCCCTGCAGCCTCCCCGCGTTAACCAGGTACTGCCACGGCCCTGCAGCCTCCCCACGTTCACCAGGTACTGCCACAGCCCTCCAGCCTCCCCGCATTAACCAGGTACTGCCACGGCCCTGCAGCCTCCCCGCGTTAACCAGGTACTGCCACGGCCCTGCAGCCTCCCCGCGTTCACCAGGCACTGCCACGGCCCTGCAGCCTCCCCGCGTTAACCAGGTACTGCCCCGGCCCTGCAGCACCCCCATGGTTAACCAGGTACTGCCACAGCCCTCCAGCCTCCCCGCGTTAACCAGGTACTGCCACGGCCCTGCAGCCTCCCCGCGTTAACCAGGTACTGCCACGGCCCTGCAGCCTCCCCGCGTTAACCAGGTACTGCCACGGCCCTGCAGCCTCCCCACGTTCACCAGGTACTGCCACGGCCCTGCAGCCTCCCCGCGTTCACCAGGTACTGCCACGGCCCTGCAGCCTCCCCGCGTTAACCAGGTACTGCCACGGCCCTGCAGCCTCCCCATGGTTAACCAGGCACTGCCCCGGCCCTGCAGCAACCCCCATGGTTAACCAGGTACTGCCACGGCCCTGCAGCCCCCCCCATGGTTAACCAGGCACTGCCACGGCCCTGCAGCCTCCCCGCGTTAACCAGGTACTGCCCCGGCCCTGCAGCACCCCCATGGTTAACCAGGTACTGCCACGGCCCTGCAGCCTCCCCGCGTTAACCAGGTACTGCCACGGCCCTGCAGCCTCCCCGCGTTAACCAGGTACTGCCACGGCCCTGCAGCCTCCCCGCGTTAACCAGGTACTGCCACGGCCCTGCAGCCTCCCCGCGTTAACCAGGTACTGCCACGGCCCTCCAGCCTCCCCGCGTTAACCAGGTACTGCCACGGCCCTCCAGCCTCCCCGCGTTAACCAGGTACTGCCACGGCCCTCCAGCCTCCCCGCGTTAACCAGGTACTGCCACGGCCCTCCAGCCTCCCCGCGTTAACCAGGTACTGCCACGGCCCTCCAGCCTCCCCGTGTTAACCAGGCACTGTGTGGCATCTGAGGCAGACACAGGGGAAACTGCACAAGGCAGGGGCCGGCAAGGCCCTTGGCACAGGGTGGCCACACTCTGGGGTTTCAGCTTTGGCTGCCTTCCCCGGAGCCCGTCTGCACACCGGGTGATGGGCAAGCTTCGTCACCTCCGGCCATCACGGCCGTGCTGTGACTTGTCTCATCTCGGACCAAGGCCATTCGAGGCAGAGCCTGCGTGTTGGTCCCACCTTCGCACCCGGCCTTGCAAAATTCCAGCACTGGGAGCCTCAGGGTGCAGCCCACCCTCCCAAGACGCCAGCTCCTAGCTCCGGCCCTGGGACAAGGCGTTCCGCTCGCCCACACCTCAGGTTCTTCATCTGCAAAATGGGCACAACCACACCCCTGCAAACAGGAGCCACAGTGATCTGTCCCCTTGTCTGCCTGGGGGTCCAGACCTGAGCCCACAGAGCCCCAGCCCGTCAGACGTTCCACTCCCCCAACCCAGGGAAAAGGGAGATGAGAGCACCCACAGGGGATGCTGGGAGCCCGAGCGAGCTCCAAGCACAATGGCGGGCACAGGTGGTGGCCCTGGGCTCCGAGGGGCTCCCCAACCCCTGGGTCTGTACCTGGAGACCAGGCCGCACGGCCTCCCTGAGCCTGTCTCCCCATCAACGCAAACCTCCACCGCAGGTGTGGGATCAGATGAGAGTCTCGGTAGCAGGGTTTTCTAGAACCCGGGACCCAGCAGCAGCACGGGAAACAGCCGGCATCCGTCAGGCCTCTCCCCAAACCCCAGCTACAGCATGGGTGCTGGGGTGGAGGGCAGAGCCCGGCCGCCCGGCCCCTCACCCAGCATGTCGGACGACTCGATCATGTTGGTGTCCAGGTCAGTCCAGTAGAGGCGCTGGTCGGCGTAGTCGATGGTGAGGTCATTGGCGCGGCCCACCTTGTCCACCAGCGTCACGCAGTTGGTGCCGTCCATGAAGGCGCGCACGATCCTCGGCTTGCCGCCCCACTCAGTCCAGTAGATGTAGCTGAGAGGCACGGGGGACGGGCGCAGGGCTGAGTGCACTTCCGGTGCAGGGACCACGTGGCCCTCACCAGCTCCCCCGTCAGCCTTCCTGGAGACCCGGCTGGGCCCCTGCTGGGGCTGTCACCGGGCTACCTCCCTGAGCTCCTGCAGAGGCACCTTGCAGGTGAACGCCCACCGACAGGCACAAAAGCAGGCGCTACAGCATCCACATCCGGGCACTGCCGAGGGGACGGACGCGAACTAGGCTCAGGGGAGACCGCGAGCGCCAGGACCAGGCCGGGAGGCGCCGCGGCATCAGGATTCGAGCTCAGCCCCAGGCCGCCTCCACCAGCGGCTCCTCCTCCTCAACAGATCCAGAAAGGATCTCGTCCTCGTCCGGAAACTCCTAAATTTTTCTTGCCCATTTGCAAAATCCTGCCCCTCCGCTTCCTGCCCCTCCTGCTGCTGGAAGTCTGCCCTCCGTGCCCATCAGAGTGGCCCCAGGCAGCATCTGGGCTGTTCCAGTCCCGTCTCAGTCGCGCTACAGGGTGGGTACCGGGAAGAAAACCCAGGCCCCCATGCCCCAAGAGGGCACTAGGCCCCTATGCCTCTCGAGCGGGTCCAGCTGCGGCCCAGCAGCCCCAAGAGGCCCATTCTGAGCAGCCCCAAATCCAAGGACCTCAAGGCCAGCTCTCCCGGGGCAGCCGGGCCTCGCGGCAAGGAACAGAGGCCCGGGTAGAGCCCAACAGGCACCTGCTGGCTTCGCCCCGCTCCACTGCCTACTGACCCCGGGTGGGTCCCCAAGCCTCCGCTGCACATCTGGGCAATGAAGGTCATGGGCACCTGCCCCATGCAGGCTCCCGGGAGGCCCAGGCGACAGTGGCCAGCTTGTTGCCTGGCACAGCAGCTTCTGGCGCCCTGCCAACGCTCTGGCCTTGGCGTCCGGCCAGTCCAGGCCACGTGCAAGCTAGTGGCAGTCGGCACAGCTGACATCACTGAGCGCAGACGTTGCCGCATGGGCTGACGGGGGAATGGCGGGGACTCGTACCCTTACCCTTTGGTGGGATCCAGGGCCAGCGACCTGGGGTTGTCCAAGTCCCTCCACACCAGGACCTGCCGGAACCGCCCATCCAGCCGGGCCACTTCTATCCTGTTGGTGCCAGTGTCGGCCCAGTAGAGGTTCCTGCCCATCCAGTCGACAGCCATGCCCTCGGGGTAGTCGAGGCCAAACTCGATCACGTGCTCCACCGAGCTGCCATTCATGAAGGCGCGGCTGATGGTCTGGGGGCGGGAGGGGCACGAGGGGCAGGCGTCAGAGGCCCCGGAGCAGCCAGCAACTGCACTTGGGACCAGCTGGCCGGTACTGGGCATTCAAGAGTGAGCATCCAACGTGTAGCCCAACAGCACCCTTGTAGGAAAAGCAACCTGGGCGTGGACACGTGTATCATGCAAACCTCACGCAGACATCGCTCTAAGTCTTCAAAACGTGCAGCCTCACACGAACGATCTCACCGCTGAAACTATCCCAAGGAACCAATAAAACACAAGAGATGGCCGGCGCCGCGGCTCACTAGGCTAATCCTCCGCCTTGTGGCGCCGGCACACCGGGTTCTAGTCCCGGTCGGGGCACCGATCCTGTCCCCGTTGCCCCTCTTCCAGGCCAGCTCTCTGCTGTGGCCAGGGAGTGCAGTGGAGGATGGCCCAAGTCCTTGGGCCCTGCACCCCATGGGAGACCAGGAGAAGCACCTGGCTCCTGCCATCGGAACAGTGCGGTGCGCCGGCCGCAGCGCGCTACCGCGGCGGCCATTGGAGGGTGAACCAACGGCAAAAAGGAAGACCTTTCTCTCTGTCTCTCTCTCTCACTGTCCACTCTGCCTGTCAAAAAAAAAAAAAAAAAAAAAAAAAACACAAGAGGGGGCCGGCGCTGTGGTGTAGCGGGCTAAGCCACTGCCCGCAGCGCCAGCATCCCATATTGGTGTCAGTCTGAGTCCCGACTGCTCCACTTCTGATCCAGCTCCCTGCTAAGGCACCTGGAAAAGCAGCCAAGATGGCCCAAGTGCTGGTTCACTGCCCCACGTGGCTGCAACAGCCAGAGCTGGGCCAGGCAGAAGCCAGGAGCCTGGACCTCCATCTGGGTCTCCCACGTGGGCACAAGGGCACAAGCAGTGGGCCGTCCTCTGCTGCTTCCCCAGGCGCACTGGCAGGGAGCTGGATGGGAAGTGGAGCAGCCGGGACATGAACCGGTGCCCACGTGGGAGGCTGGCGCTGCAGGCAGCAGCTTAACCTGCTACATCGCAACACCATCCACGGTTTGCTTTTTCAGACTTATTTATGTATTTGAAAGGCAGACTTACAAAGAGACAGAGAAAGAGCGAGATTATCTTCTATGCCCTGGTTCACTCCCTAAATGGCCACAATGGCTGGGGCTGGGCCAGGCTGAAGCCAGGAACCTGGAGCTCCATCCAGGTCTCCCACATGGGCCATCATCTGCTGCTTTTCCCAGGCACATTAGCAGAGAATTGCATCGGAAGTGGAACAGCCGGGACTCGAACCAGTACTTGAATGGGATGCCGGCATCACGGGTAGAGGCTAAACCCGCTACGCCACGATGCGGGCCCTGAACTTGAGCTTTGAATGAAGGGATGTGCCATGGGGACAGGCACTGGAGGGGGGAGGGTCGGAGGTCACTGTCAGTTTAGGCCCCGGGCTACCCCTCAGAAGCCAGGGTGTGTGTGTCCACTGGGTCTGCTTGCCATACCCACCCCTGCTTGTTTATCAGCCCGAATCAACCTGCAACAAATCCCACCACTCTCGTAAGTAAAAGGCGCCGAGCCCTGGCCGCCCCTGCAGACGCTACCTTCAGGCTGACGTCCGTCCAGTAGATGTGGCTGCTGCACACGTCGAAGTCCAGCGCCGAGGCCTCCTTCACGCCCGTGAGCGGGATGGCCACGTCGTTGGTGTTGGTCTCCAGGGAGATCCTGTGGATGGCGGCCCGGCTGGTGAACACCAGGAAGGCCTCGGGCACGATGCAGGTCTGCAGGTCACTGAGCAGCTCCAAGCCGATGGGGCAGCCGCACTTGGTGGCGCGGGGCGTGAAGAAGCAGAGGTGGCTGCAGCCGCCGTTCCCGTCCGCGCACGGGTTGGTGCCTGGAAGCGAACGCACGGCCTGCAGGGGAGTGCGGCGAGGGCGCCGGCAGGGGCCGCTGCCTCCGCCCGCTCCGTCGGCCGAGGGGACCGGAATTGGGGAGCCCACGGGAACCAGGGCCCGCCTCCTGCCCGAGCTCGGCTCCTGGGACCCTTCGGTTCACTGCCACCCCCAGTGACCTCCAAGAGTCAGGGTCTCTGGCGCAGCCACAGGCGCCTCTCAGCTACGGGAGCAGTGACCAGTGCGGCCCTCCCTGCGGGCCAGCCTCTGACCTCAGCCTGCCGCCGCGGCACTGCTAAGGTCGGTTTCGCGTTGGTGTTAAGTATTTCAGCTAAAAAATAAAGCAATCCTTTCCCAGACCAAGGGAGAGCCAGAGCCGACGCCTCAGCTCCAAACCACAGCCCCGCCGTCTCAGTCCACTCGGAGACACAGGCTTTCACGGCTGTGTTCCGGACATCACTCGGAGCCCCAGGTCTGCAGCGGGCAGGGCTTCGACAGAGACTGCCCCCACGGCCACCCCGACTGCCTCCTGCCGGGCCCTTGCGAGGCTGCCCTTCCCCCAACCCGCTCCCCTGTCCCACGCTCAGTCACCCCGACTTCCTGGATGCAGCCAGGCGGGGCACCGGGCCCACCAGACTACAAGTAACCTGACAGCAAGACTGGGCTCTCGTTCGTCCACTCCCTGATCTGCCCGCAGAGTGCAGGCAGGAACCAGGCCCGGGCCCCATGGAGCCCGCTGTCCCTGGCCCGGCCCTGCGACCACAGTGTCCAGTGTAACTTGTGCACCTGCATCTGGATTCCTTTCCAGAGGGAAATCACTGTGTCCGACAAAGACCTCCAGGGTGAGATTTCTGCGGGGCCCAGGCCTGCACACCCTGGACAGCGACCACAGCCTCGTGAGCGGTCAGGGCAGACCCGGGGTGACTGCCCAGCTTGGCTGCTCACTCACTGAGCAGCTCCGCTCCCTCCCCCAGTGGCAACAGGGTTGCTTTGGGCACTGAGGGGCTTTGTCAGGGTCTGGCACACATAGGCACTCAACAACGCAGCCACAAATACAGCAATGGCGACCAACAACCCTGGTCCACACTGACCATGTCCCGTCAACATCCCACCCCCCAGCCACCGTCCTGCCCTCCAGAGCGGCCCCACACGGCCATGTGGGTCCACACGTGGGTCCCCAACTCCTCCCAGTCAGCACGGCACAGCCACCGCGCGGGCCCCCAACTCACCGACGACCTTGGCCACGTTCACGGCCTTGAGCCCCATCAGGTCGGGCAGCTGGTCGATGATGACGTCCCGACTGGCCTTGACCTTGTGCACCCTCTCGATGCTGCGCCGCTGCCAGTCTGTCCAGTAGATGAAGTCCCCCAGCAGCGTGAACCCGAAGATGTGCGGCAGCTTATCCTCCAGGAGCGTCCGCCGCTTCGTCCCGTCCACACTGATCACCTGGGGCGGCAGAGACACGGGCCTGGAGGGCCGGGGCCGCGCCAACCACAGCCACAGACCCAAGCTGCCCGGGAGGCGACGGCTGCGACTCCCAGGAGTCTCCGCTGCACCTGCCCCCTGCCGGGTGCTTCGGGGCTCCAGCCGGACAAACGACTTTTCCGTCATGTGACTATCGTCTGGGCCAGGGAGCAGAGACAGGCGCCAGCTCGGGGGCCCTCTCCTACAGCTACCTGGGCGGGGACGCTGTGCTAGCACGGGCAGAATGGGTGGACGGGTGTCCTGCTTATCCTTGCTGACCCACGGGTGGCATCTGCCTGCAGTACCGAGGGGTGGGTCTCAGACCAGAGCGCGCTGCACTGAAGCAGTCTGGGATCGATTAGCCATGCCTGCACAGGTGCAGCAGGGGCAGCACCAGCTCACACCCACCACACAGGACAGGAACAAGCGTCCCCCACGTTCCTGAGCTATGCCTGTCGCTCTCCCCTCTGTGTACCCTGAGATACAAAACCTCGATCTTTCCTGACAGAACGAGATCAGACGCAACCACCGCGGAAATGCAAGGGAGAAAATCCCATCACACCCCAAACCGCGACAAACAGCAGGGGCGGGGCCCCGGTGATGGGGCCCTGCAGGGGCCCTGCAACGGGAAGACCGGATTAACTCGTGACACGCCGGGGAGAGCAGCCACCTGCAGTGCCAGCATCCCATATGGACACTGGTTCAAGTCCTGGCTGCTCTGCTTCCAATCCAGCTCTTTGCTGTGGCCTGGGAAAGCAGCAGAAGATGGCCCAAGTGCTTGGGCCCCCGCACCCACGCGGGAGACCTGAAGAAGCTCCTGGCTCCTGGCTTCAAGCCGGATCAACCATGGCAGCCATTTGGGGAGTGAACCAGCAGATGGAAGACCTCTCTCTGCTTCTGCCTCCCGTCTCTCTGAAACTCTGCCTTTCAAATAAATAAATAAATCTTAAAAAAAAAAAAAAGAAAGAAAGAAAAAAGACGTGGCCGGCGCCGCGGCTCACTAGGCTAATCCTCCACCTGCGGCACCAGCACCCCAGGTTCTAGTCCCGGTCGGGGCGCCAGATTCTGTCCCAGTTGCTCCTCTTCCAGTCCAGCTCTCTGCTGTGGCCCGGGAGTGCAGTGGAGGATGGCCCAGGTCCTTGGGCCCTGCACCTGCACCGGAGACCAGGAGGAAGCGCCTGGCTCCTGGTTTCGTATGGGCGCAATGCACCAGCCGTAGCGGCCATTTGGGGGGTGAACCAACAAAAAAGGAAGATCTTTCTCTCTGTCTCTCTCTCTCTCACTGTCTAACTCTGCCTGTCAAAAAAGGATAAAAAAAGACGCGACACTTGGGCTCTCGGCCATCAGGGCAGGAGGGAGGAGGGAGGACGTGGTCTACAGCAGGTTCCAGCAGGCACCTGGAGCCAGACTACACCAGAAAAGCTAGAGACCCCCTGGTCTGCAGGTGGCAAAACACAAGACAAGCCAACTGCGTGATGAACTGAAAGGACCCTGGGCTCTGCTGTCGGACAGCACAGGACAAAAGTGCTGGTCGGCTGGAGGGGCGGGCAGCGGGGGGGCCTGTCCCAGCCTGCACCTGGGTGAGGCCTTGCAGCCCCACAGAGCCGTTCCTCCACCTGTACCAGGATCAGACCTGCCGCCACTGCTGGGTCACGCAGGGAGTGCAACATGACAGCGAGGCCTGGTCCCCAATGGCAGGCGGTAAGTGCCAGATGCCCGGTGTCGCAGCAGCTCCCACAGTGCAGAGGCCGGGTCAGACCAGACAGCACCTGCAGCTCGGGGCTCCGGGTGCACCTATTGCTCCCCCAGCTCTCCACACCACTGCTGGCTGCCCCAGTGAGCACAGCACAGCAGGAGGCAGAATGAACATGGCTCACGCTGTAGCGTTCTTGCTGGTATCCAGCCCCCACGATGGGAGGGCACCCGACAGGGACAGGGAACACGACGGCCGGCGCCGCGGCTCACTAGGCTAATCCTCCGCCTGCAGCGCCGGCACCAAGGGTTCTGTCCCGGCTGCCCCTCTTCCAGGCCAGCTCTCTGCTGTGGCCCGGGAGTGCAGTGGAGGATGGCCCAAGTGCTTGGGCCCTGCACCCCATGGGAGACCAGGAGAAGCACCTGGCTCCTGACTTCGGATCAGTGCGGTGCGCTGGCCGCAGCGGCCATTGGAGGGTGAACCAACGGCAAAGGAAGACCCTTTCTCTCTGTCTCTCTCTGTCCACTCTGTCAAAAAAAAAAAAAAAAAAAAAGAAAGAAAGGGAACACGTGAGAAGCTGCGCCCCCTCCCATAAAACCCTCACCGGGAGGGGTCTACTCTGGGTTTCCAGCCAAAGCACTGCAGGTGGGAGAAGCACAGGTGGTCCGAGAGGCGGGGCTCAAACCAGCCCAGAGCCCCTGGCCCCTTCCTCACGCACAGCAGTCAAGGCTGGGGAGGGTCCCCAGCTGCTGTACATGAACTCTATAATGAAAGTGACCCGGGGGCTGGTGCTGTGGCCTAACAGGTAAAGCCACCTCCTGCAGCCCCATGTGGGTGCTGGTTTGAGTCTCGGCTCCTCCCTTCTGATCCAGCTCCCTGCTGATGGCCTGGGAAAGCAGTGGAGGCTTGGACCCCTGTCACTCATGCGGGCTTCATCCTGGCCCAGCCCCAGCTGCTGCAGCCATCTGGGGAGCAAACCAGAGATGGGAAATGAACCAGCAAATGGAAGATCTCTTTTTCTCTCTCTCTGTAACTTGAGTTTCAAATAAATAAAAGGAGGGGGAGGAGATGACTGGCTCCTCCCAGGGCTGGAGGGGCTGTGCCCCAGGGCAGGGTGGAGGGGCTGTGCCCACAGGGCAGGGTGGAGGGGCTGTGCCCCAGGACAGGGTGGTAGGGCTGTGCCCACAGGACAGGGTGGAGGGGCTGTGCCCACAGGACAGGGTGGAGGGGCTGTGCCCCAGGACAGGGTGGAGGGGCCATGCCCACAGGGCAGGGTGGAGGGGCTGTGCCCACAGGGCAGGGTGGTAGGGCTGTGCCCCAGGACAGGGTGGAGGGGCCATGCCCCAGGACAGGATGGTAGGGCTATGCCCACAGGGCAGGGTGGAGGGGCTGTGCCCACAGGGCAGGGTGGTAGGGCTGTGCCCCAGGACAGGGTGGAGGGGCCATGCCCCAGGACAGGGTGGTAGGGCTGTGCCCACAGGGCAGGGTGGTAGGGCTGTGCCCCAGGGCAGGGTGGTAGCTCCAGGCTGCAGGGCCTCCCTGAAGACCCCACGGGTGGCAGGAGTCACGCCCCACCCCGTCCCGTGGCAGGCTGGTCACCTCGCTGGCTCGCCATCATGGGGCCCGCTGTGGGCAGGATTCAGCGCTCTCAGAGGACCCCGGGCAGGCCAACGGCTGAGCGCAGCCAGCACAGAACGGCTCTGCGGACCAGGGACAGCCAGGCGGGCGCTCTCATGCCAGGTCCCTGCGGGCCCAGCTCAGCAGGCGTCCACCTCCCCTAGGCCACAGAGCCTGAGGAGGAGAGACACGGGGAACACGGCGGTGCTGACCCCGGGAGGACGAGTCCGGACACCCACAAGGCGGGAGCCAGGAGTGGGCTTGGGAGGCGACTGCAGGCCGGGAGCCGGCAGACCTCGCGTGTACGGGACGGAAGTATTTCCAGGGTCAAGGCCACAGCGGTCTCTGCAGCACAGAAGCAGCCATGGACAGTGCTTCGTGGGCACCGCGGTGTGGCAGTGGCACTGAAACTTGAATCCATGTAACACTCCCACACTGAGAGACACCATCCTTTGACTTTTTAAAGATTTATTTATTTGAAAGGCAGAGCGAGTGAGTGGCAGAGAGAGGGAGAGATCTTCCACCTGCTGGTTCACTCCCCAGACGGCTTCAGCAGAGACTGGTGCTGGTCCAGGCCGAAGCCAAAACCCAGAGCTCCGCCCAGGTCTCCCACGTGGGTGGCGGGACCCACGGGCGTAGACCACCTGTTGCTGCTTTCCTAGGACGTTAGTGGGGAGCCGGGTCAGAAACAGGGCAGCCAGAGCTTGAACCAGCGCCCTGGTCCCGAGTGGAGGCTTCCCCCCCTGAGCCACACCACCAGCCCCTACTCTGTGACGTCGACGCAGCCACTAGCAAGTGCACAAAACACTCCTGCCTTGAGGGGTACAGCAAACTGGCAGGGCTGGGTCTGGCCGCAGCCACGGATCTTGGCGCTTGCCGCGGGAGCTCCTGCAGCCTCACTTTTTGAAACAGGAAACCCGACCCAAGGCGCAACGTCCAAAAATAACGCAACGGTCCAGCCAGACGCCAGCGGCGCCCGCGTGCCCGCTCACAGAGAAGCGAAACGAGTGCTCCGTGACCAGGCCGGAACACGAGCAGTGGACAGCTGCGGGAGCTTCCGGCCCCAGGAAGGAACTGGGCAGCTCAGCCCCGTCCATGAGGCCATGGCTGAGGGTGGAGGTGACCCAGGTTTGCAGAGGCCAGGGCCAGGGCAAGCTCTGGATGAAGGGAACTGCTCGGGGAGGTCATGGGCCGGGTGTCCGTGAGGTCGGGGGGAGCAGAGGGGGTCAGAGTCTCCTGAGGGGGACGAGGGATCCCCTACCCTGGTCAGTTTTGCAAACAGAGCTGAGTCGGGTGGGGGTGGGGCACAGCACGGGAGATGGAGGCCAGTTAGAGGAAGAGAGCTTGGGGCCAGGCCTGGGAGCCCCAGCGGGCAGGGGGCAGGGGTCGTGTGGGAGGGGGGCAGGGTGGGAGGGCCGAGCACAGGAGGACCACAGGCACCTGAGCTCCAGCGGGCAGGGGGCGGGTGGGAGGGGGGCAGGGGGGCAGGGTGGGAGGGCCGAGCACAGGAGGCCCGCAGGCACCTGCAGAGCTGGACCTTCCGACCCCAAGGGCTGCACACTGGGAAAGCAACGAATGGCTGTGCCCCGGGGACAAAGCCAACACCACACAGGGATTCCTAGGTCTAGGTCAGAAGCTGGAAGGGTGGGCGGGGGCGGCTCTGGAAGAGCAAGGAGTAGACCCCAGCCCATGCCCATGTGGGCCACACCGAGTGGGTCAGGCCTCGCCCAGGGCTCCAGCCCGCAGGTGTCAGAACTGACCTCCAGGAGGTCCCCAGCGCGGGTGGAGGGGATGCTCAGGGAGCCCACGCCCCGCCCCCCGCCACTGTCAGAGGATGGCGACAAGCTAGCCATGGAGGGGCTGCCGCCCCGTGGGCGTCCAGGGGCTGTCAGGGCCTGGCGTGGTGCCTGAGTTCCAGCACGGCTGTCCCAGACCAGGCCAGCAGGAGACTCCCGGGAAGGGCTGCCAGGTCGGCCCCGTGGTCTCTGCTCTGCCACCCACAGGAACCCACGGCCTCTCCAGACTGCTGTTCTCATCCCAGTCCACCGGGGCTCAGCCGCAGCCACCCCAGAGCCCTCCCAGGGGCGGCCAGAACACCAGGAGCCCAGCGGCCTCTTCCCGGGGACAGCCAGACTGTCAGCCTGACGGCCCCATCTCCCAGTGCCTGGCTGTGTTCACAGCCGGGCCTCGCACACACCCCACCGAACAAGACCCCTCTGCTTGAAGACTGGGGGTCAAACGAGTGTGGGCTGGCACGTGGGTCCTGGACCCTCGGACTGCGCCATTTCACTGCCTTTATTGCAACCTCTGGGGAACCCCACCACTGCTACAAGCGTGGCCTGTCTCTCTCCTGACCCGGCCCATACCTGCCCGACCATCCCTCCCACCCTCCTGGAGTCTGACCACACCTGCAGGAAGGTAAACGTGGCTCCATGCACCTCAGCTGCTCCCACAACCCATCCCACCCCCCAGCAGCCACTGCACCTGGGCGGCCAGCCTGGTGCAAAGACCCGGCAACAGGTGCCGAGGGACATCTCCCAGGAGCACCTCCGGGGCACCCCAGGCCCTGGAACTCAGCCTCGCAGGCAACATGCTCAGGCGCTACTGGTCCCCTGGGAGTGGCCAGACCCAAGGCAGGCTCCAGGACGAGAAGGCATGGGGGGTGGGGGTGGGACCTCCCGGAAGCTTGCACTCAGCAGTCTGGACCCCAGGGCAGCCTACCTGATAGGATGGCCTGAGGGTTTGTCCTGGGACCCGAGTACCTGCTCCCAGGTAGATAAACATGGAGCTGCCCGGCTGGCCGTGCCCACAGCTGTGTCGGCAGCTCAGCTGGCGAGGGCCGCAGGACAGCCGCGGTGTCCGGTGCAGCCCCACGAGGAAGCCAGCCCTGGACAGGGCCTGACAGCAGCAGGGCCCTTGTCTGGCATCCCCAAAGCCGGTGCCACCAGAGCCACAGCAGTGGGGTGTGAGAACTCCCATACGATTTACTCCCCTCTTGGAAACGCAGCAGCTACAAAGGGACATCAAGGACTGAGGTCCAGTGCAGCAGCAGTGACCCTGGGACCCGCTGCCGTGGACAGAGGACTGGCACAGAAGCCACACACTGGTCAATCCCGGCCTCACCAGCGTCCAGAACAGAAAACCCTGGGGACAGAAAGCCGGTGGGGAGGCGAGTGCTAAAGGCGCTATGGGGCTTCCCTTCAGGGTGATGAGAACGTTCTAGAAGACGACAACGGTGGTACTTGCACAACGTGCTGAAGGTAATAAAAGCCACTGAACCGCTCACTTAGAAATGGTTGGTTCTAGGTACGGTGTTGTGATACAGTAGGTTAAGCTGCTGCCTACAATGCCAGCATCCCATATGAGTGCCAATTTATGTCCCGGCTGCTCCACTTCCCACCCAGCTCCCTGCTAACGTACCCAGGAAAGCAGCAGAAGATGGCCAAGTGCTTGGGGCCCCCCCACCCACTCAGGAGACCCGATGGAGCTCCAGGCTCCTGGCTTCGGCCTGGCCCAGCCCTGTCTGCTGTGGCCATCTGGGGAGTGAACCAGCAGGTGCAAGGCCTCTCCCTCTGTCCTTCCCTCTCTCCATGTAACTTTGCCTTTTACATAAGTAAATCTTAAAAAGAAAATAAATGGTCAGTTTTATGTTGTTTGCTGCAATAAAAAAAACAAAACAAAAAACCTTGCTTTGGGATAAATGGGTAAGGCCTGTACGTTGCTGGCCACGGTCCCTAACTCACTCCCAGGGTTCATGTGCGGATAGCATGCCCGCAGCAGGCCCAGAAGGGTGAATGTCACCTTCCAGCACCTCCCGGCTCCCCCCCCCAGCAGAGGGGAGTCCAGGGGCCCCCGCAGTGTTAACTCCCAGGGAACTCCAACAAATGGCTGCAGCTGCGGCTCCCTGGGTTTTCGCGGACGGGGCGTCCACCCAGCCTGCCCCAGCCCAGAGTCCAGTCTCCTGCCACTCAGAAGCAGGGTCTGACACCTGTGGCACAGACACACCTGCTCTCAACCCCACTGCCTCCCCAAGCCGCCCAGCTCGGGCCTCCCCCGGGAGCCCCAGGAAGCACCCAGGTGACGCAGAGGGTGGGATGGGCCACGCGACCACACAGGGATCGTCCAGAAGCAATGGGAGCAGAGGGAGCCACCAGGACAGGGACCCAAGCTAACGGCCGTGCCGCTGGCACCAGAGCACCTAGCTGCAGGTGCACGAACAGCAGGTGGCCAAAGGACGGGCACGGCGCGGCCACTTACATGAAATCATAGCACGCAGCCCAGACCCAGCGCTCCCCGGGGAGGCGCGCGCAGCTAAACACCAGGACACCAGGACGACCGTCCCGACTCGGCAGCAGCCACCAGAGCGGGTGGCGGTCACCTGCGGCCTTGTCCACATCCATCTTCCCGTCTTAAACGGCGCAGTGGATGCGAGGGCGCGGCTCACGCCATCTGAACCTTGTGCTTTGGAACACGGCGCAAAAGCGGTGCACGGACGCCAGGGAGCAGGGGCCCCGACACAGCCGGGCAGCGCCACGCACCTGCTCTGATGGCTCCCTGGACTGCCGCCCGCCCCCAGGCAGCCCCCGCAGCCCCGAGAGGCCGGCTCACCTCGATCCTGTCGGTCTTGGCGTCTCCCCAGTATAGCTTGCCCTCCTGCAGGTCCAGGGCCAGGCCGTTGGGCCACCCGAGGGAGGTGTTGACCAGCACGTGCCGCTCCTGCCCGTCCAGGTTGGCACACTCGATCTTGGGGTTCTCCCCCCAGTCTGTCCAGTACATGAGGCTGCAAGGGAAGCGACACCATGGCAGCGTCCGTCCGCCCGGTCTCTGCCGCATTCCCAGGGCTGAGCACGGGGCCACCGGAGTATGCGGGACCCGTCGGAGGCGTGCCCAGACCGGGGGCAGACCCGGGTGCCGAGCCGGGCTGCTCAGGCCCTGGGGTCCTCTCCTGCCCTCAGCCCAGGGCCTGGAGCAGCCACACGTCTAGGGGCAGGAAGCACAACAGAAGCTTCTGCAAACCCTGAGGGCCCCGTGAGGAAAGCACTGGGCTGGCTCCCCGCCTGCACCCCGGCCCCCAGCCCCCAGCGCAGGCCCAACAGGTGCAAGTCCACGGCACCTGGGCCAGGTCACAGTGCCCACGGAGCCCAGGCACGCGTGTGGCACCTGCTGGGTGCTCTGCAGATGGCAGCCGTGGCCACCGCCCTCCGTCTGCCTTCCGGCCCCTCCGGCTCTGGTCACGGCCTCTTGAGGGCAGGCTGCCCACTCCCTGCCCCGCATCTCCTCCCTCGGGTTCTGCCTGGTTTGTGCTCTGGCTCCTCTGCCCCCAGGAAGGTCCCCCGAGCTACTGGGGTCTCCATTCTCACGGGACCTTAACACGCACAGCTGGAGCCGGTCTGCGCAACCCCTACCTTGGCCTCTTGGCTGTGCGACCCTGGGCAAGTCCCTCAGCCTCTCTGGGCTGCAACCGTACACCGGTGCCCACCCCGGCCAGCAGCAGGTGCCGCAGCCATGCCCACTGTCCACACGGACGGCCCAGACACAGCCCAGGTGGACGACTCCATGCTGAGGCCCGGGGGAGAACCGCCGGCTGCTGTCCCCTCGGCTTCCTACACACGGACACAGCAGCCGGTGCCAGCGCCGCTCAGAAATGCAAGTTCTCAGGCCCCCACCCCCGGCCTGGAGCAGCCTGCGTGCCCCCAGGCCCTGCACCAGCCACGCGGCCGAGACGCCCCCCACCCGACCAGCCGCCTCACCCCATCACCGGGTGCAGCACGATGGCGCGCGGCTCGTCCAGGTCCTCCGACACCAGGACCTTGCGCGAGGTGCCGTTGAGGCGGGTCACCTCGATGCGGTCGGTGCCCGTGTCGGTCCAGTAGAGGTTCCGGGCCACCCAGTCCACCGCGATGCCGTCGGGGTCGTTGATCTCGGTGTTGACCAGCGTCTGCGCCCCCGACCCGTCCAGGTAGGCCCGGCGGATGGCGCGCACCTCGTCGTCCGTCCAGTACACGTAGCCCTCCAGCGGGTCGTAGTCGATGGCGATGGCGTGCCGGATGTCGTCCACCTGCAACACGATGTCGGTGAAGTCCGGCGTGTCCAGCGAGATCCTCCGCAGGTCCGTGCGCCGCGCCAGCAGCAGCACCTCCTCCGCCCCTGTGGGGAGACGCCGGAAGTGGGGTGAGGGGCGGGGCGGCCTGAGGGCCAGGTGGGGCCTGAGGAGGTCCGGGCTGTGGGGGGCGGGGCCTGAGGTGGGAGGGGCCTGAGGTGGGCCGGGCCGGGCGGGGGCGGGGCCTGAGGACGGCCAGGCTGAGGTCTGAGGTAGACAGGGCCGGGGCCTGAGGAGGGCCGGGCGGGGGCGAGGCCTGAGGTGGGCCGGGCTGAGGTCTGAGGTGGACCGGGCCGGGCTGGGCTTGAGGGGGGCCGGGCTGGGGCGGGGCCTGAGGTGGGCCGGGCGTGGGCGGGGCCTGAGGAGGGCCAGGCTGAGGTGGGCAGGGCAAGGGGCGGGGGCAGGGCCTGAGGTGGGCCGGGCCAGGTGGGGGCGGGGCCTGAGGAGGGCCAGGCGGGGGCGGGGCCTGAGAAGGGCCGGGCTGGGTGGGGGCGGGGCCTGAGGCGGGAAGGGCTGGGCAGGGCTGGGTCTGAAGTGGACAGGGCCAGGGCCTGAGGTGGGCTGGGCAGGGCTGGGGGTGGGGCATGAGGTGGGGTGGGGCGAGGCAGAGCTGGGCGGGGGCAGGGCCTGAGGTGGGCCGGGCCAGGTGGGGGCGGGGCCTGAGGAGGGCCGGGCTGGGTGGGGGCGGGGCCTGAGGAGGGAAGGGCTGGGCAGGGCTGGGTCTGAAGTGGACAGGGCCAGGGCCTGAGGTGGGCTGGGCAGGGCTGGGGGCGGGGCCTGAGGTGGACCGGGGCCGGGCAGCTCAGCCAGGAGCCCAGAGGCTTCAGGAACCCACCAAGCTCTCCCCGCGGGCCCAGGTCACTCTCCCAAAGGAACCGAGGCCCGGGGAGTTTAAGGAACCGGTTGAGGGCCACCCAGCCAGGTTCTCTGGTCAGGCCCCTGCTAGGCCGTCCCTGAGCCGCAGCCTGAGTTGTGCCAGGCACCGGGGCCAGTTCCACTTGCACCCCACTTCCCCAAACCCCCTGCAGCTCACTCTCCCCAGGTGGCTCAAAGGCCACTTGCCCCCAGAGCTGACCCGGGCCCCCCCGCCAGGACTTAAGGAGGGGAGGTACCCATCACCAGACCCCCGGGCAGGTGAATTAACCTCTGTGTCGAGGGGCACAGATGTACATGGACAGCACCATGGAGGTGTCCCAGCTCCAAGGCCCCAAGACGGAGTGGGGGCTTGGGGACACTTTGAGCCACACTGGACACTGGAGCCTGGGTGACAGCCCAGCTAAGAAGCCAGGGACAGGAAGGGTCTCCTGGGCCACTGTGTACCCTGGCCCCAGCCCCCGCCTGGGTCCCCCGCGGCCCACCGTGGCCCCAGCCCCCGCCTGGGTCCCCTGCAGCCCACCGTGGCCTCCAGCCCCCGCCTGGGTCCCCCGCGGCCCACCGTGGCCCCAGCCCCCGCCTGGGTCCCCCGCAGCCCACCGTGGCCCCAGCCCCCGCCTGGGTCCCCCGCGGCCCACCGTGGCCCCAGCCCCCGCCTGGGTCCCCCGCGGCCCACCGTGGCCCCAGCCCCCGCCTGGGTCCCCCTCGGCCCACCGTGGCCTCCAGCCCCCGCCTGGGTCCCCTGCGGCCCACCGTGGCCCCAGCCCCGGCCTGGGTCCCCCGCGGCCCACCGTGGCCTCCAGCCCCCGTCTGGGGTCCCCGCGGCCCACCGTGGCCCCAGCCCCGGCCTGGGTCCCCCGCGGCCCACCGTGGCCTCCAGCCCCCGCCTGGGGTCCCCGCGGCCCACCGTGGCCCCAGCCCCCGCCTGGGTCCCCCGCGGCCCACCGTGGCCTCCAGCCCCCGCCTGGGTCCCCCGCGGCCCACCGTGGCCCCAGCCCCCGCCTGGGTCCCCCGCGGCCCACCGTGGCCTCCAGCCCCCGCCTGGGTCCCCCGCGGCCCACCGTGGCCCCAGCCCCCGCCTGGGTCCCCCGCGGCCCACCGTGGCCTCCAGCCCCCGCCTGGGTCCCCCGCGGCCCACCGTGGCCTCCAAAAGCGGCCCTTGAATGAGAACGGGCCAGGAAAACCTCGTGACAGCCCCAGGGCCTCAGGTCTGGCTTCTCAACAGCACCACGATGGACAAAGGGAGCCCCATGGGGGTGCAGAACCACGCCGAGGGTCTCTGCTGCAGCCGGGGCAAAGCCTGCAGCTGCTGCTCTCCAAAGCCCCCCACCACCACCAAGGGCAGGACGGGCCAGCCCTCAGGGTGCATCTGTGCCAGAGCCCCGAGAAGTCCCCTCGGCTCAGTCCCTGTCCCCGCGTGCCTCAGGAAGGGACCGAGAGCACACGGTTTCAGTACCAGGGAGCCAAGCCCAGGCGGGCAGCCAGCACCCCAGGGAGGGGCTCACTCTGGCCCTGAGGCTCCAAGACCCCCTGATGACCCACAGCCCAACCAACTCCGGCGGGGGGGGGGGCTTGATCTCTGAGCTTAGCGTGGGGGGCGGGGCCCCAGGAGTCTTTTCTGAAGCCCTGTCCCCCCCCCCCCCAGTGTTCTAGGTTCTGCCCAGTCCGCACTGTCGGGAGTCACCGGGACTTCCGGCAGAAGTGGCACGAGAAGCCGCTCGCGGACCTGGGGACCCAGGGTGCCCCAGCCCTGACACAGAGCTGGGGCACTGTCCACTCTGTTCCAGCGCTGTCTGCCAGGCCCACAGACCATTTCCAGCACTGGGGCCAAGGTCAGAGCCGGCCGGCACCTCCCTCACACCCCAGCACTCAGGTCGGTCCCCTAGGTACCCAGCCAAGCTTCAGTCTTCAGACAAGAGGTGACCCCAGGAAGCCCCTGGTGGCTTCTGGCCACCAACAGCCTGGGGATCTGAAGAGTGGTCCCAGGGACCCGGAGCCAGCAGGGACCCTCAGGACTCTGCTCCAAGCCCTTGGGCTCATAACCTGATTCCTCCACTAGAGGGCGCACACGTGCTAGCGACGACTTCCTGAGCCCAGGGCAGGGAAACTGAGGCAGGCAGGTGGGAAAGTGAGGCGGCGGGCGACTCCTGAAATCCAGATCCGAGCCCAGCTGGAGGTAGTCAGCTCTGACCAGGTGCAGTGGGGAGGCCCCATTTAAACAGAGAACCCCGCCCTTCCCCTGGGCTCCGCCCCCAAACGTCCAGCTGGTCTCTGACCTGTCTCCAAAGCCCAGGGCACCCTCCAGGGAGAATTCAGGGCTGACGCCCAGGCCCCGCCCCTGCTGTGTGACCCTGGCAGGTCCTGGGCCCTCTCTGGGCCTGCTTCCTCACCTACAGTGAAGAATCGGCCATCCAAATAGCCCCGGGTCCTCGCTCTGGCTGATCACTGAACAGCACGGAAACAGCCACCAGGAAGAGGCAGCGGCGCTCACGGGAGCCCGCAGGGAGGGCCAAGAAGCGCCCTGGCCTTGTGTGTCACTTCCCACCCGGCCTCGAGTGGGCGCAAACGCCAATCCCTGACGGAAGCTGACGCCCGGGCTCACGACGCGCCATGAGGCTATTTAACCCAGCCCCGGCCCCATGGTCGCCTAAAGCAGTCAGTGCCATCTTCCCCCGGGCCCAGGCATGGGGATGCTCTGGTGTGCAGAGAGAGGCTGAGCACCCAGCCTAGGGACACACAGCAGCGAGCGGGGCTCTCACCGGCTCTGCCATCCCATCTGGGTCTCCACAGGCGGCGGCTTCGGACTGGGGGGCGTGGCCCTAGCAGGCTGGGGATCTGTCCCCGTGACGCCCTCACGGACAGAGGAAAGGAGGGTTCGTGGGGTGCGTAAGGACACGGCCCACACTGGGCGACCCGCTCCCCCAGGAGGCTCTGGAGTTACGTGGCTGCCGCCAGGAGGCAGAGCCTGCAAGTGTCCCAGGTGGGCCCAGAGCCACGAGCGGCTGAGCGTGCCAGCCCCAGCCTGCAGGGAACCCGGTCAGCCTGGAGCCTCCCGCACAGCCCCCAGGGGACCCCAGCCTCAGAACAACGCGGAATGAGGGTCTGCGGCCGTCGAGGAGCTCCCAGCCCCAGCCCCAGGCCTGCAGGGGAAGGGAGAAGCCAGCCCCGCCCTGGGGCCCGCCCGGGAAGTAAGCGATTTACAGGACAGAGCCGGGCCACACGGTTTTCCTGGGCTTCCTCCAGCCGCCTGCCCCACAGCGCTGCCCGGAAAGTGACGCCTGGCGCCGGCTCGGGGTCTGCTCCTGGCTCTCCCGACCCTCCCTGCACACACCCACGTGCACGTGCCGGAGACAGCACAGCTTCCCCGGCGGGGCCAGACGCTGGGCACGCGCCTCAAAGTGCAAGAGCCAGCAGATCCGAGAGGTGGTCAACAGGTGGCCGACAGCAGGGCCGAGGCCAGCTCCGTCCTCCCGCCCTGCCCCCGGCCGGCCCCACAGCCCCTGGCGGCAGAGCACACAGACCCAGGTCCCACGAGGGGGGGGGGGCAGAACCTGTACACCTCTTCCGGCTTCTGCTGCTGCCCCAAATCCCTGGCGTGCTTTGGCTGGCGGCTGCACGGCGGCAGCCCCTGCCTCCGACCCCAGCCGGCCTCCACTCCTGCTACGAGGACAGCGGCCGCCTCTCCCCCGGTGATGCCTGCCCTCTTGCTGCTGGCCTTGCGACATCAACATGTCCTCCAGGGGCACCATCAGCTGACGGCCAGCAGGAGCAGCGGTTGGTGGAAAGCAGCCCTGGAGGAACCAGGCAGGTGCAGGGAGCGAGGCCCCAAGGCAAGGCGCTGGGCAGGAGAGCACTCGGGTTCCATACTGGGCTTGCACTCCCGACTCCAGCCCCCTGCTGCCGCAGACCAGGGAGGCGGCGGGTGATGGCTCGAGGAGCCGGGCCCCTGCCGCCTGATGGGAGAGCAGACTGCATTCCCAGCTACGGCTCCAGCCCCGTGGTTGTAGGCTTCTGGGGAGCGAACAGCAGACGGGAACACTTTGTCTCTCACACCCCTCTCTGTATGTCTCAAATATATATATATATATATTTTTGGACAGGCAGAGTGGACAGTGAGAGAGAGAGAGACAGAGAGAAAGGTCTTCCTTTTGCCGTTGGTTCACCCTCCAATGGCCACCGCGGTAGCGCGCTGCGGCCGGCGCACTGCGCTGATCCGATGGCAGGAGCCAGGTGCTTCTCCTGGTCTCCCATGGGGTGCAGGGCCCAAGGACCTGGGCCATCCTCCACTGCACTCCCTGGCCACAGCAGAGAGCTGGCCTGGAAGAGGGGCAACGGGGACAGGATCGGTGCCCCGACCGGAACTAGAACCTGGTGTGCCGGCGCCGCAAGGCGGAGGATTAGCCTAGTGAGCCGTGGTGCCGGCTCAAATATTTTTTTGAAGTGTTTTTTTTTTTTTTAATTATTTATTTGTAAGAGTTGCACAGGGGGAGGAGAGACAGAGAGGGAGTGTTCCATCTGCTGGTTCACCCCCCAGATGATGCAACCACTGGGACTGCACCAGGCCGACGCCCGTAGCCTGGAGCTCCTTCCGGGTCTCCCAAGTGGGTGCAGAATCCCAAGCACTCAGGCATCATCTGCTGCTTCCCCAGGCGCAACAGCAGGGAGCTGGACCAGAAGCGGAGCAGCTGGGCCTGAACCAGCGTTCATACGGGATGCCGGCGGAGCAGGTGGCAGATGGACCCACTGCGCCACACTGCCGGCACCATGAAATAATTTTTTAAATTAAAAATGAGTACTTAAAAAACGAAAAGAAAAACAGGTACCCTTGCAGTAATATACATACAGCAGTGAGCCACCCATGGGCACTAGCTGGGTGCCCTGCTGGACACGCGCGGGGCTCGCTCCTGCTTCCCGGGGGCTGCGAACCAGGGGCCCTCGAGCTCCGCTGTCTGTCCTAGAACAGAGCAAGAATAGCAGCGGGAAGGCCCACAGATCAGTGCACATGGAGTCCCCACAGCGTCGCGCTCCCAACGAAACCCAAGCCCCGGCCCAAGTAGCTCTCAACAGCCCCAGTGCTCCCAGGGTATTCTAAAAACTGAAATCAGTAAGGCCTGCAGGGGCTGCACAGGCACTGGACGCGGGAGAAGAGTTAGCGAGGCCGGAAGTGCACGGACGCAGTGGGGGGACAGGAGACCAGCCGCGCTGGCGAGGCCTGACCCAGCGGATCTGGACGCCCGAGCACAGGAGCGGGGGACCCGGGAACGCCGGCCGCCACCGCCGGGCCAGGTACGGGCAGCTCTGATGCCGCCACCTTTCATGCCGTTTTCCTGTCTGAAGTGATCACAAGTGTTAATTTTTTTTTTAAAGAAATATTTATTTATGTATTTATTTGAAAAGTGGAGTCACAGAGACAGAGGCAGAGAGACAGAGAGGTCTTCCATCCGCTGGTTCACTCCCCAGATGGCCACCATGGCTGGAGCTGGGCTGATCTGAAGCCAGGATTCTTCCCAGTCTCCCACGCAGGTGCAGGGGCTCAAGCCCTTGGGCCATCTTTTGCTGCTTTCCCAGGCCACAGCAGAGAGCTGGATCGCAAGTGGAGCAGCCGGGACTTGAAACAGCACCCATATGGGAGGCCGGCACTGCAGCTGGTGGCTTTACCAGCTAGCCACAGCACTGGCCCCAACTTTTTTTTTTTTTTCTTTAAAGATTTTACTTATTTGAAAGGTGGAATTACACACAGAGAGGGAGGCAGAGGCAAAGAGAGAAGTCTTGCATCCACTGCTTCATGCCTCAAACGGCCACAACAGCCATGTCTGGACCAGGCTGAAGCCAGGAGCTTCCTCCAGGTCTCCCACATGGGTGCAGGGGCCCAAGCACTTGGGCCGTCTTCTACTGCTTTCCCAGGCCATAGCAGGGAGCTGGATGGTAAGCTGGGCAGCTGGGACTCCAGCCGGTGCCCTTATGGGATGCCACCGATGTAGGAAGCAGCTTAATCCACCATGCCATAATGTTGGACCCAAATAAATCGATCTTAAAAATATAAAAAAAATTCTGGAGCATAGTGCATAGCAGGTGGGGCTGCCACCTGCAATGCTGGTCCCACAGGGGCACCAGTTCGAGTCCTGCTGCTCCGCTTCCACTCACTCCCTGCTAATGGCCTGCAGTGCGCGGGTCCTGCCACCCAAGTGGGAGACCTGAATGAAGCTCCTGGCTCCTGGCCATCTGGGGAAGGAACCCACAGATGGAAGATCTCGGTCTCTCTCTCTGTAACCCTGACTTTCAAATACATAATAAATCTTTAAAAAATAATAATGGAGCTGGTGCTGTGGGATAGGCTAAGCCTACACCTGGGGCGCCGGCATCCCATATGGGCACTGGTTCACGTCCCAGCTGCCCCTCTTCCAGTCCAGCTCTCTGCTGTGGCCTGGGAGGGCAGTGGAGGATGGCCCAAGTGCTTGGGCCCCTGCACCTGCATGGGAGACCCAGAGGGAGCTGCTGGCTCCTGGCTTCAGATCGGCCCAGCTCCAGCCGTTGTGGCCATTTGGGAGTGAACCAGCAGATGGAAAACCTTTCTCTGTCACTCTCTCTAACTCTACCTCTCAAATAAATAAAATTTTTAAATAACAACAGCAGGAGAATGAATGAGTGGGCTGAAGAAGCCACCTGCCCTGGTTACCGTGGCCGGCACAGGGTGACCCAGGCACCGGCAGGCAGCCCTGCTGGGGGCGCCCACCTCACAGGAACGTTCAGGCACCGTGGTTAACATCCCGCACCTCCTAGCTTCACTACAAACAAGGGAAGACCTCACCCCAGTGTGGAGCCGCCATGCCCACACAGAGGAGGCTCCTCAGCCCCCACGGTGGGCCTGGCCACCCCAGCGGACACAGTGGACACCCCGACCCTCCCACCACGAGCCAAGGGCAACTCCAGGGCCACAGCAGCCCCAGGCAGGCCCTGGGCCCCTCCTCGTCGGCTCCCACTGCGGCTTTTTCAGCACAGAGCTAGGAGGCGGAGGGGCCACCTTTCTCTGCCTCCCAGCTGGAGGATCTGTTTCTTGGCTGCCTCCTCGGGAGACAGCATGGCCACCGGCCATCTCTCAGGCCTGAAGCTGCACAGGCAGAGCCCGGGCACATCGCAGGCTGTCATCAACCCTGACCTCTATGCCCCCAGCCGGTGGGCAGCCAGATTATTTTTGTTTGTTAGCAATTGATTAAATTTCCCTGCTGCCCCTTGGGGAGAGCGGTTGGACAAATGCTGAGACCGCAGTCCGGCACCCCGGCCCGGGAAACCACACTGAATGACCACAGGGTCACAAGGCACAGAGGAAGTGGCCGGGTCGGGTGCCGGCCCTGCCGGCAACCTGAGGCCCAAGCAGCCGTCCACCCACTGGCCTTCCCCGGGGCCTCCCAGCGAGCACTGGGGAAAGCTGCAGCCCCCCGGGAGCGCCCCAGCAGCCCCCAGCCCCGTGACCTGCACCTGGGCTCTGAGTGTGCTCAGCTGTGAGATGGGGCAGTCACTCCTCCGCCCAGGGGCCTGGGGTGACCAGACAGGGCAATGTCGGAGGCAGCCGCAGGACCCACGGCAGGCCGGCCCCAAGAGCTGCTGAGCCTCCGCTGCTGGCCTCTGCCTCCTCCTACCCCACCACAGCCCTCAGGCTGACCGCCAGGGAGCCGCTCCCCACAGGCAGGACAGCCCAGTGGTCAGCACACCGGCTCCTGCGGCAAAGTCCCATTTCCTTACTGAGCGGCCTTGATCCAGCAGCTTGATCTCCACTTCCCCACCGAGGATCCCACGACAAGGCCCCCGCCCTGTGGTGTCACACAAGCACCTGGGGAGCCCTCTTAGGAGACAGAGAGGACGGGGGCCGGCGCGGGGGTGCAGCGGGTAAAGCCGCCCTCCGCAGGGCCGGCATCCCCTATGGGCGCCAATTCACGTCCCGGCTGCTCCACTTCCAATCCAGCTCCCTGGTAATGTGCCCGGGAAAGCCGTGGAAGATAACCCAAGTCAAGCTCGGGCCCCTGCACCCCCGTGGGAGACCCAGACGCAGCTCCTGGCTCCCAGCTTCAGCCTGGCCCAGGCCATTGGGCAGTAAACCAGTACATGGGAGATATTTCTCTTTCTCTCTCCACTCCAACCCTTTCATGTAAATAAATAAATCTAAAAAAAAAAAAAAAAAAAAAAAAGACAACATACTTGGCCTTCTTGGGCAAATTACAGGGAGTTGGAATTCAGAGCGGGCCTGGCGGGTGGGGGGAGGGGCCTATCAGGCACGCAGCTCCATTCTTGAAAAGTCAGCACCAGGGGTCAGAGGTTACACACTTCAACCCCGCAGGTGTCTCACATCTGAGTGCTGGATCTGCTTCCGACCCAGCTCTCTGCTGTGGCCTGGGAAAGCAGCAGCAGACGGCCCAGGTGCTTGGGCCCCTGCACCCCCGTGGGAGACCCAGAGGAAGCTCCTGGCTCCTGGCACCTGGCTTCGGATGGGCCCAGACCTGGCTGTCATAAGCATTTGGGGGGTGAACTGGAGGATGGACGATCTCTGTCTGTCTCTCCCTTTCAAATAAGTATTTTTTGTTTTAGAAAGTCAGTACTGGGCCGGCGCCGCGGCTCAGTAGGCTAATCCTCCGCCTAGCGGCGCCGGCACACCGGGTTCTAGTCCCGGTCAGGGCACCGATCCTGTCCCGGTTGCCCCTCTTCCAGGCCAGCTCTCTGCTGTGGCCAGGGAGTGCAGTGGAGGATGGCCCAAGCCCTTGGGCCCTGCACCCCATGGGAGACCAGGATAAACACCTGGCTCCTGCCATCGGATCAGCGCGGTGCGCCGGCCGCAGCGCGCTACCGCGGCGGCCATTGGAGGGTGAACCAACGGCAAAAAGGAAGACCTTTCTCTCTGTCTCTGTCTCTCACTGTCCACTCTGCCTGTCAAAAAAAAAAATTAAAAAAAAAATTAAAAAAAAAAAAATTAAAAAAAAAAAAAAAAAGTCAGTACTGGGGGCCGGCACTGTGGTGTAGTAGGTAAAGCCACCACCTGCAGTGCCGGCATCCCATATGGGCACCAGTTCCAGTCCCGGCTGCTCCACTTCCAATCCATCTCTCTGCTATGGCCTGGGAAAGCAGTAGAAGATGGTCCAAGTCCTTGGGCCCCTGCACCTGTGTGGGAGACCTGGAAGAAGCTCCTGGCTCCTGGCTTCAGATCAGCACAGCTCCAGCCATTGCGGCCAATTGGGGAGTGAATGAGAGGATGGAAGACTCTCTCTCTCTCTCCCTCCCTCCCTCCCTCCCTCCCTCTCTCCCTCTCCCTCTCTGTGTAACGCTCACTTTCAAATAAGTTTAAAAAAAGAAGCCAGCACTGGGTGCCTTTCACAGCCTTGGTACACAGTAGGTGTTCAATAAAGGCACTAATGGTTTTATATTTCTGTAAATGCACTGTTCCCTGCAGCTGAGTGGCCGTGACTGGGTGCCCGGCCACGTTCCCCTGCGCCCCGCACAACTGTGCAGGAGCCGCCCCGGGAAGGGTGCGGTGGGGGCTAGGAGGGGCGGCTCCTGGGGCTGGGACACTCAGGCCCAAGCCCCTTCTGCGCCCTTCTTCCACGGTCCTGAGCTCGCCCCTGTGTACCTCGGGGTCCCCCCGTGAAGCAGCCAGCCCTGAACACCCCTCACATAGCCGCCGTGAGTGGGACAGGACAGGGCTTGCGGCTCGGCAGCGGCGGCGGAAGCTGGGCTGGGCCGCGTGGAGGAAGAGGCTCTCTTTAGAGCCGTCGGCCGAGGCCCCTTCGGAGACGACCGTGGCCGATGCTCGCCTGTGGCCGAGGCTAGCAACCCCATACTTTAGAGCCACACAGTGCAGGCAGAGGCTCACTCCCGCAGATGACGGCCCCAGGGGCCAGGGCGGGTGTCAGGGGAAGCCCCTCTTCATCAGAGAGCCCTCGTCTGCTCCGCCAAGGACCACGGGAGCTGGACGCCCATTGCCACAGACGCTCCTGACGGCAGCTGACCCGCAAAGTAGCAAGAAGGTCCGGGCCGGCGCCGTGGTGTGGCGGGTAAAGCTGCCGCCAGCAACGCCTGCATCCCACACGGGCACCGGTTCAAGTCCCGGCTGTTCCACTTCCCATCCAGCTCCCTGCTGATACACTTGGGAAAGCAATGGAAAATGCCCCAAGTGCCTGGGCCCCTGCACCCACGTGGGAGACCGGGACGCAGGCCCTGGCTTCAGCCTGGCTTAGCCTGGCAGCTGCAGGGCAACTGGGGATGAACCAGCAGTGGAAGATCTCTTTCCCTCTGTCATTCTGACTTTCAAATAAAACAAATCTTAAAAAAGAAAAGAAAAGCAGGTGAGGAAGCCACAATCCCTCCAGCTCTGCAGTGGAGGTGGGAGCTGACCTCCCAGAGGGGCTGGGGAGGAGCCCAGCAGAAGCTCCCTGGGTCAGCAAGGCACAGGAGGGGCTCTGGCAGCAGCGGGCCCCACGCCACCAAGGGCCGGGGCTGCAGAGCAACCAGCCACGCATCCCACGGAAACAGGTGAGGGCGGTAGAAGCCACGAGGCAGCCTTCGGTCTGTCTGAAGACAAGCTGGCGGCCGGCATGTCCCAGGTGGACGTCGGGCCCAGAGACAGCAAAGCCCCACCACTGCCCCCAGGGGACAAGCGCTGGGACAGGGAGGGCAGGGGCCCAGAGAGGGGGTGTGGGCAGCCTGGGGGCCCGCAGCCTGCGAGCCCAGAACCTGACCCCGAAGACGCGAGGGAGCCGTGTGAGCCTTGCAGGCGGTAGCGGTCGGGGCGCTGGGCAGGCCCGCAGGGGGTGACCACAGCCGACTGCAGAGCCCCCAGGCCCGGAAGACAGCCCCATCCTGAATATGGGGCCCCTCTCTTCTGCCAGTGGCTTGCAACATCAGCGTTCAGGCGAGGACACAGCACGGCCCAGGCTGTGTGGCTCCGGCGCCATGCTGCTCCGGAACAGGCACAGTGCTGCCCCCCGGCGGTGGGGGGTGGCAGGCAAAGGCTCCAGGGCATTTTCTGGAGGGCATGAGCGTTTCGTGTCTGGACTGTATCACACAACAGCTCATCAACGTGCACACTTAAGCTGCGTGCATTTTATCGTCCACACCGCGGCTTGAAAACGCGGCGAGGGAGCGCCGGGGCGGAGCGCTCGATGCTCCCGCCATTGCAAACTCCCGGTCCCTGGCTGAGGACAGCAGCTGCCTTCTGCTGGCACAGTCAACGCCAACCATGGCGGCGTCTCCACAGGCTCCTCCTCCCTCCCCTTTGACCTACTTCTCCGACAAGTGACGGGGACTCCAGGAACAAACGCGCTGTTATTCGGGCCCGGGCGCCCGGGCGGCCTTGGCTAATCTACTCAGACAGACAGACGGACGTGAGGGGCTGGGGCCCAGGGCCCAGCTGCCGCCTGCCTGTCAGCCCCCACCCAGCCACGTCCCCAGCTTCTTTCTGTCCCCAGCCTCTGTTGAAAGCACGTCTCGGTGCCGTGCAGGGGGACCCCCCGTAAACCTCACGCCTGCACCCTCCCGGCCACGGTCTGGATGCGGCCCGGGGCCCAGAGACCTGCAGAGTCACCCGCCCCGGTCACTGGCTGCCCTGAGCCCCCACCCCGAGGAGGCCGTCGGTGACAAAGGCAGAGCGACACGGACCGTGGCAGAGAGGCGGCCAGGCTTTGGGGTAGCAGAGGTGACTCGCACACGAGGCCCCGCTACTGCTGTTTGTAGCCCAGTCCACATAACTGGAAAAACATGGGGGAGACCAAAGCAGCTGCCAGCCTCCGCCCGCGGGGGGTGGGGCCCCGCCTGCCCGCTCTGCCCAGGGACCAGATCCGCCTGCAGAGACCCACACCATGGCCACCCCGCTGTCCCCAGGTCCCTGGCAGAGCAGGGAAGGTGGGGCGACCTCAGGATGGGCTGGGGATGGCAGACACAGAGGCCCTGAGCCAGCGGTCACCCCTGCCACACACACACACACAGAGGGCCCTGAGCCAGCGGTCACCCCTGCCACATACACACACACACACACAGAGGCCCTAAGCCAGCGGTCACCCTGCTACATACACACACACACACACATACACACACACACAGAGGCCCTGAGCCAGCGGTCACCCTGCTACATACACACACACACACACACAGAGGCCCTGAGCCAGCGGTCACCCTGCTACACACACACACACACACACACAGAGGCCCTAAGCCAGCGGTCACCCTGCTACACACACACACACACACACACAGAGGCCCTGAGCCAGCGGTCACCCTGCTACACACACACACACACACACAGAGGCCCTGAGCCAGCGGTCACCCTGCTACATACACACACACACACACACACACACAGAGGCCCTGAGCCAGCGGTCACCCTGCTACACACACACACACACACACAGAGGCCCTAAGCCAGCGGTCACCCTGCTACACACACACACACACACAGAGGCCCTGAGCCAGCGGTCACCCTGCTACACACACACACACACACAGAGGCCCTGAGCCAGCGGTCACCCTGCTACACACACACACACACACACACAGAGGCCGTGAGCCAGCGGTCACCCTGCTACACACACACACACACACACACAGGCCCTGAGCCAGCGGTCACCCTGCTACACACACACACACACAGGCCCTGAGCCAGCGGTCACCCTGCTACACACACACACACAGGCCCTGAGCCAGCGGTCACCCTGCTACACACACACACACACAGGCCCTGAGCCAGCGGTCACCCTGCCCCCCCCCACACACACACAGGCCCTGAGCCAGCGGTCACCCTGCTACACACACACACAGAACACACACAGAGGCCCTGAGCCAGCGGTCACCCTGCTACAAACACACACACACACACAGAGGCCCTGAGCCAGCGGTCACCCTGCTACACACACACACACACAGAGGCCCTGAGCCAGCGGTCACCCTGCTACACACACACACACACACAGGCCCTGAGCCAGCGGTCACCCTGCTACACACACACACACACAGAGGCCCTGAGCCAGCGGTCACTCTGCCACACACACACACACACACACACAGGCCCTGAGCCAGCAGTCACCCTGCTACACACACACACACACACACGCCCTGAGCCAGCGGTCACCCTGCTACACACACACACACACACACACAGGCCCTGAGCCAGCGGTCACCCTGCTACATACACACACACACACACACACAGGCCCTAAGCGAGTGGTCACCCCTCTGCACGTGCGCGCGCACACACACACACACACACAGGGCTGTGGGACCCAGAGCACCTGAGCCTGAGGGCGTTGTCACGGGAGGCATCGTCTGCACGGCCCCCACCCCGGGCCTCTCATGTCACCCCGCAACCAGGCACAGGGGTCACTCCGCCACCCGCACCACCTGTGGGGAGGTTGGGGGAGGCAGCTCAGGGACCCAGTGGCACCCGCCCCTGCCCCTGCCCCTAGGAGCACCACTCCTTGGTTCACAGGGGCCCTGCAAGGCTTCCAACTCAGCCTTTTCCTTGGGGAAGACCCCCGCCTCCCTACGCGGGGCTGGACTGCATTTGTCAAAACCAGAAAAAAAAGGATTCATGACAAAAACGTCTCCGTGCCTGACTCCACAAAGCACTAACGCTCAGACAGTCGGGTAGGGGGCCAGGAATGGGCTCTTGCTGCTCCTGGGGCTGCACCCCCACGTCCCTGGGGGCCTGGGCAGTGCAGGCCCACCCCCCTTCTCCCAGGACTCTGGGGCGGGCCAAGGAGCCTGCCACTGTCCTCAGAGTCCCAGGGATTCTGACACGGCCACACCCCTGTCCCCCAGCCAGGCTTTGTCCCCAGGGGGCAGGAAGCCACACACCCAAAGCCCCCAGGCCAGACCCAGTCCTTCCCCTACCCACCAGCGCCTCTGCACAGCACCCGGCCCTGGCATCTACACCTGATTCCAAATGTTCAGGGGGAAAACTTCTCTTGGCATCAAACCAGATGCCTGCCTGGCTCCCAGTTCAAGTTCAAAGTCAAGTTCAAACTCAAGCACAGCTCCTATCCGCCCAGCAGCCCCACCTTCCTGCAGACAACCCCACTTCACAGACAAGGCTGGGTCCCTCGCCCAGGATCATGAAGCCAGCACATGGGTGGAAGGCTCGGAGGCAGGCCACGGATGGAAGCCGTCGCTCCGGCCCCACACGCCATGTTCTGCACGGAGCAAGCCACAGCCTCTGCTCTGACCACGGCCCCCAGAAGCCATGGGATGGCCCCAGCACAGCCTCTGTCTCTGTGACCTGCCAGTGCTTCCTGGGAGTCTCTTCTGCCCTCACCCTGTGGCCGTGGGCTTCACCCCCAGAACCCTGCCACTCACCACAGCCAAGAGAGCTCTTGGCCTCCTCTGCCTGCCCCTGAATTCCACCCCCACCGCCACCTGGGAAGACTGGGGCACCTGCGACCTGCCCGTCAGCCGGGCTCCCTTCCAGCCAGCTCTGACACCCCTGCTATTGGGGTGCCCCCCGCCAAGGCTGCTGCCCAGGACCTCGGTGATGGGACTTAGCCCCTCCTCCTGCCTGGCGTCACCAGCTCCCAGGTCCCGGCAGTTTTCACAGGCAACCCACTGTGTGTCATGGGCAGCAAAGTACAAATCCAGGGATGTTAAGTTGCCACCTACAATACAGCACCCACGTGGGAGTGCCAGTTCGAGTCCTGGCTGCTCCGCTTCTGATCCAACTCCCTACTACACTCCTGGGAAAGCACTGGAAGATGGCCCAAGTGCTTGGGTTCCTCCACCCATGTGAGAGACCAGAGGGCAGAGATGGACCTACACCTGCATCCAGCCAGGCCCTCTGTCTCCCAGGGCAGACATCACCAATTGATCCAACCCAGGATGCAGGCAGGCAGGCATCACCAATCGATGGTGCCAGCAGATTCCAGACCCAGGTTCCTGTAACTCCAGGACCCAGAACTCGAGCCAGTTCTCATCACCCACAACTCCAAGGCAGTGAGACACACAACCACACATGCACACACATATCCAACATGATGCTACACATTAACACACAAGAACATGCAGCCACATGTGAGAACACACAGCCATACACGCGAGTGCACGCCACATGCAGGAACACGCATCCACATGTGGGAACACGCGGGGCGTGAAGAGACCAGCTCTGGAGGCCCCGACTTCTCAAATACATGAGGTGGGCCAGGCTACACTGTGGGGGCCCCTGCAGGCCCCTCGTTTTATAACTAAGAATTCGGCAACACAGGGCAGGACACGGAACCCGGAGCCTGTGTGGCCGTACCGGCCGCCCTCGGGGAGTCGGTCCTCACCGACGGGCTGCTGCCTCAGGAGCCCCGGTACGAAGGTCCCCCAGAGCCCCGACTCCGGGACAGCGCTTCGCCCTGCCCAGGGGCCACCCCGCGTCCCCACCCGCGAAGCCCCTGCCGTGCCCTGAGTGGGGTCCCGGCCTCCACAGAACGGACACCGGCCCCGACATCTCCTACGGATCTGCTCGCTGCACGGCCCTGAGCTGGCCCAGAGGCCACAGCAGCTGCGCGGGGCCTGGAGCCTCCCCGGGCCCAGGCTGCGTCCCACGCCTGTGACTTCCGGGGCGGCAAGGACGGCGGGAGAAGGCGTCGGCGCGCAGGGAACTCAACGCCATGCAGCCGAAGGAAGCCCCGCTCAGGATGGTCAGGGGCCGAAGGAAGCCCCGCTCGGGACGGTCAGGGGCCGAAGGAAGCCCCGCTCGGGACGGTCAGGGGCCGAAGGAAGCCCCGCTCGGGACGGTCAGGGGCCGAAGGAAGCCCCGCTCGGGACGGTCAGGGGCCGAAGGAAGCCCCGCTCGGGACGGTCAGGGGCCGAAGGAAGCCCCGCTCGGGACGGTCAGGGGCCGAAGGAAGCCCCTGCTCGAGACGGTCAGGGGCCGAAGGAAGCCCCGCTCGGGACGGGTCAGGGGCTGATGTCCCCCTTGGAGGAACCAGGAAGACGTCGCGGGAGCGAGACGCGGGGACAAAGCCCGGGGATGGACTTCTACCGACATGGAAACCATCTGTGGGAAAGAGCCATGGGGACGCGGGGACGCCGAGGAGACAGCGCAGATAGCAGGACGAAGGTCGTGTCCGTGGTGCCCTCTATGCTGAAACAAAGTCCCCACGGGAACCCCCATGTCCCAGCAACGCTTGGAGAATCTGTATCTGAGAGGCGCTCAGCTAAGGACAGCGTGCGGCACACCTGGGCAGCACCGTGGCCGTCGTGGTGGTGCCCGGGACCCGTCGCGCGCCGGGCGGGCTGCGGGAGCCTCAGGGAACGCGGGGGACCCCTCGGCCGGCCGCCGCCGCGCCCCTCCCGCCAGGCCTCACCTGCCTTACACGTCCGCCCGTTGTCTTGTAGCTGCACCCCGGTTGGGCAGGCGCACGAGTAGAAGGGCTCCCTCGGGGACAGCAGGCACAGGTGGGAGCAGCCACCGTTGTCCTCCTCACACCGTGTGTGCACTGGGAAAACGAGAGAACGTTCCGGAACGGGGCCCACGACCCCTACCACGTTTCCAAAGGAGCCCGCACCCTGCCGCCTGCTCCCTCTTGACGGCCCCCAGCGTGTCCCTGAGCCACCCCCGCCCCACCCTGCCTCACCGCTGCCCCACGCGATCCCGCCCAGCCGGCCCGGCCCCCGCGTCCCTGCCTGGCGGCGGGTGGGCACTCACGGGAAGGCTGCCGCTCCTGGCTGAGCACCTGGATGTCCATGGGCGAGTAGAGGGCGCTCAGGATCTCCTTCCTCTTCTCCCCCGTCCTCTTGTTGCAGGCGTGGATGGAGCGGGTCTGCCAATCCGTCCAGTACAGGGTGTCCCCGGAGAGCGTCAGGGCAAAGGGGTGCGTCAGGCTGCCCTCCACCACCTTCTGCCTGCGGGGCCAGGGGAGAGAAGACAGCGCGCTCGGGGAGCTGCCCGCCCAGCTCGGACCTGCGTGTGTGCCCGGCTCAGCTGGGACAGCCCGAGCTAGGACCCTGCAGGATGGCAGCCCGGGCCTGGGGGGCGCCTCCCACGCCGGTTTCCCAGCCTCTGTGATGGCGACACAACGGGCACCCCCCCACACACAGGAAAACGGAGGAAGCCAGACTGCTAACAAACGGGCACCCCCGTCCCCGGCACCGGGACGCTCAGTGCCGACCTGGCCACACGCACCTGCCCCTGGGCACCGTGGCCCTGGCTTCAAAGTCACACGTGGCCTCAGCACAAAAAACTGTTTCTCAGCTGTGTGCTTCACGGGGTCACGGGGTCACGGGCACGGGCAGTAGGGTGGGAGTGAGTGTCTGCTTGGTGACCCCGTGAGAGGTGCTGGGAGAATGGGGAGGGGATGGGGTGCGCGGTCCCAGGTCCCGTCCTCCCCACGGCCCCGCAGGCGGGGACACACGGTGCTGCTCAAACAGAGCCACGAGCCCCCTCTTCCCTGACCCACGTCTCTGGTTCGCTTTGCTGAGCTGAAATCCACGAAGCACAAAACCAACCACTGGAAAGTCAGCAAGTCCGTGGTCCGTGGGACACTCACGGTCTGACACAGTGACCACGGCCTCTCTCGGCCCATCGCCCATGGGACGACCCCAGCCCCAGCCCCAGACCCCAGACAAGCCTCTGCACTCTGAGCCTTCCACGTGAACAAGTTCTATAGAACACAGGCCACGGGGGCCACGTGGCCGGCCTCTTCCGCCCAGCACGGCGTGTTCGAGGTGACCCAGGCCGTGGGGGGGAGTCGGCACTTCCCTCCTTGTCACAACTGAACGACCCACCCACGACGGACACACCATGGCCCAGTTGTCCATTCCTCCTCTGAGGGACACTCGGCCTGGGGCCACCGCTCAGTCACCATGCACGCCACGGACGCTCACGCACAAAGCCCGTATTTGGACGCCTGTTTTCAATCCCTTGGGGCCTCCACCTGGGAGGGGAACCACTAAGCCGCGGTACAGCCAGTATCTCCATGTGGAGGAATCCCAACGCCCCAGGACGCGGCCTCTCTCACTCAGAGAAGCCAGAGGCACTGCTTCCCGGGTGCTCACGCCCACCTCAGCCTCGGGGCAGCACGGGTGCCACGGGGAGTACAGGACCCGCCACGGTCGCACTCACCGAGCCTCACCCTCCCTCACAGGGCAGCCCCCTCCTGCCAGGCTCCGAGCCGGCATCAGCCACGCCCACTCTGCCTCTCGTCGGACCCAGGACACAGAGCGCCCGACCTTCACACGCGCCTGCAGCGTGGGACGCCCAACAGCCTCCAGGAGGTACAGCCACTGCCCCCAGTGCCCGTGCAGCCGGGGCCTGGCCACCATCGCTGTCACATGGGGCTCACAGGTGTGCGGCACCAGAGCTCCCCCGGATCGAGTCACGAGCCCTGAGCCGTGCGGCCAGCTGCACAGCCACACCTGGAGGCGGGGCGGGCGGAGAGGGGCTGAGACGGCCCCTGGTTCTAACCTGGTTCTAATGCTGGTTCTGTCAAACTGCGCGCTCTGGGCAAGTCCAAGTTCAAGTGCCTCTGGGCGCACCGTGTAACGGGGATCCCAGCAGATGCTTAACCGGGTTGCTGTGAGAGGAGCTGGGGCCGTGCCAGGGTCAGCAGCCACGCTGCCATCACCCTCGTCGTTCAGCCCCAAACCCACCCCTCTTCACAGCCAAACCCACTCCGCCCCGGGGACCCACGGGCGCTGAGGGGGCACATTCCCAAACCTCAGACCAGTCCCACGATTTCAACCCCACCTGAGATACACCCACAGCTCAGCCAAAGAGGCCCAGGGGCACGGAGGCCACCACCCTGCAACAGAGCTGGCACTCACACCTTCTGGCCTCGGGACACACCACAGCGGCTGAGCGGCTCCCACCCCTGGAGAAGCTACTCCACGGTGACGAAGCCAAGGCACACACAGAGCTCAGGGAACACGTGGCGAAGCTGCCCACGCCCACACACGCCCAGCCACTGTGTCCTCCAGTGCAGGGTCACTGCAGCACAGGCCAGGCACCTGCCACGTCCCCACCTGGGCCAGGAGCTCCACCCTGGTCTGGATCCCTGGCAGGGAGCACCCAGGCAGGGGCACAGTGCTCTGCCCATGGATGTGGGGGGGAGTCGGGAGCCACTGAGCGATGCCGACGACAGGGAAAATCCTCCCTAGTCATTCACTCATTCATTCATTCATTCATTCACGCAAACAGCTTCCAGATTCCGGAGCACCTCCACGCAGGAGCCCCTGGAGTGTACCGAAATCCATGGCGGTCCTGGCTGCCCGGGGGGGGGGGGGGGGGGGCAGTGGGTGCGGTGCCGAGAGCGGCTCACGGCCCCCTCGGGCCACAGCCCTCACCCACAGCTCCGAGATTCTCCTGCAAATGTAGACAGTTTCACTTGCTCCTTGGACGGCAGAACCTGCACGTGGCCCCGGCGCTGCAGAGCAGGCTCTCCTGCCCCAGCTGGAGGGTCGTGCCCCGCATCACTGCTCACGTGGGTCAGGCGTCTAGCCCAGCAGCTAAGGCTTCGTGCCTGAGCGGGGGCCCCAGCTCTGCACCTGATCCCGGCTTCCTGCTGACGCACACCCCGGGAGGCAGCCGTGACTCAAGGGGCTGGGACCCGGCCACCCCCGTGGGAGGCCTGCATGGAGCGCCCGACTTCCAGCTTAGCTTTGCCCCGGCCTGGCTACTGCAGGCATCTGGGGGAGCGAACCAGTAGATGGGAAATCTCTCTCCCTCCTTCCCTCCTTGTCTCTTTGCCTTTCAAAGAGAGAAATAAAACTTTGAAGACAAGAAAGGATTCACGCGCTGGATGGCAGACGCCACTCCGACCTTGTGGCGGGACAGGCAATGCGGAGCACGTACCCCGCTACCGCTCCAGGTTCTGCAAAGCCCGGTAAGCCAGGTAAGCGGCGGCGTGGGCCTGCGGCGGGCCGGGCACTCACCGGAAGGAGCCGTCCAGGTTGGCGCGGTGGATGAAGCTGAGCTTGGCATCCGCCCAGTAGAGCTTCTGCTCCTCCAGGTCGATGGTCAGCCCGTTGGGCCAGTAGATGTCCGAGTCCACGATGACCTTCCGCGAGCTGCCGTCCATCCCCGCCCGCTCGATGCGCGGGGTCTCGCCCCAGTCTGTCCAGTACATGTACCTGGCGGGGAGGGCAGGGGCGGGACGTGGCAGGCTGGCACCATCTCTCCTGTCAGAGAGAGCCTGCTCAGGGCTTCAGGCATCACCCCCAGACCTGACGGTGTCGATCAGAATACACTGCTGCCACCACGGTGCTGGGGGCGCCTCCCCAGCCCGGCCCTGGGCTGTCGGCGGTGGCACAGGACACGGTGCTGTCAGCGGGGCAGAGCCACGTCACGTGTCTGGGACACGGCGCTGTCAGCGGGGCAGAGCCACGTCACGTGTCCGGGACACTTCAGACTTTGCTGCAGGGGCCAGCGCTGGGGCGCAGCTGGTAAAGCCACCGCCTGTGATGCCAGCACCCCAGATGGGCACTGGTTCAAGTCCCAGCTGCTCCACTTCCCATCCAACTCCCTGCTAAGCCTGGGAAAGCAGCGGGAAGATGGCCCAGTGCCTGTGCCCCTGCACCCACGTGGGAGACCTGGATGAAGCTCCTGGCTTCCCCTGACCCAGTGCTGCCCATTGCAGCCATCTGGGGAGTCAGCCAGTGGATGGAAGACCTCTCTCTCTCTCTCCCCCCCCTCCCTTCCTCTCTCTCTATCCTTCTCTCCCTCCCTCCCTCCCTCTCTCTCCCTCTGTGTGTGTGTGTGTGTGTAATTTTTTCAAAAAAAAAATCTTAAAAAGAAAGAAAATGCTGTTTAAAAAAAAGCTCAAAAGGACAACTTGAAACCTGCAAGGAGGGCAGATGGGCCGGCTGGACCACGGCAGGAGTCACAGACGAGAGCCCACGAGAGGTGACCACGGGCTGGGAAAGGCAAACAATAGAGACACACAAGGGCCATGGGCGCCAGGGCTGGGAGGAGAGAAGGTGGAACAGGGCGGGGGCGGGGCAGCAGGCAGGGAACGTGGACTCTGCACAATGTCCCTAAAACGATAATGGCTGCCAAGTATGGACAGGCACGTGGTGGGGGGAGGGGCACGGAGGAGCTGCCGTCCCAGGGCCCCCAGGAGCACAGGGTCGCACATCCAGCAGGAGCGCCCATTCCTCAGAGGAATTCCCCAGTACAGCCAAGGAGTGAGCCAGGTGGCGAGCGTCTGGGAGGACAGGTCCCTGCCCGCCACGGGCGTCCAGGTCCGAGGTGACCGCAGGCCATGTGCCCAGAGGCCGGGAGCTGCCCCAGCCCGAGGGCCCGTCTTGTCCTGTCTGCTGAGAAGGGGCTGCACCTCGACTGCCTTCGGGGCCTCCCTACTGCTGGTCCACGCGAGATGGCTGGACTCCCTCCGCCCCTCCCTGCGACCCTGACCCGAGACAGGCAGCTGGGCCAGGCTGGGTCCATGGGGTCAGCCCTGGAACCCCAACCAGGAAGGCCTCACAGGCATCCCAGGGGCATCGTTTCCGGGCCGGAGGTGTTGAGACAAGCTCAAGGAGTGAGGGTCCAGGGGCCAACCACGCCCAGCCGTCTTCCCCAAGCCCCCGATGAAGGCCGCTGACCCCATCAGACAGATGAGAAGACCAGGCTGACCTGTCCTGGGCACCCGTGCCACAGCGTGGCTGTCTGGTCAAGCCCAGGCCTGGGAGGCTGTGACGCAGGCCTCGGCCGGCAGGACCAGCACAAGGGCACTTTCCGGGTAGCCTGAGGTTCGAAGGTGCAGGTGGTGTGGAGACAGCCCGAGCCCCCTCCCCACTGAGAAGGCATGGGGAGAAGGGGCTCAGCCTGCTGCATGCAGCCCGCCCCCAAATGCTGCCCGGTGGCCCAGGGACAGGCCGGAGGCGTGCAGGAGCATAACTCGCATTCCTGCCCGGGTTTCGTAACAGAGGCCCGCTGGTTTCCTTAAATGGGGAGTCTGTGAGCCAGGCCCTTCAGCGGCGGCCGCTGGCGGAGGCCGGCTCCTGCAGACTCCAACGCCAGTCCAGCCCTGGCCAAATTCCACGGAGGAAAAAGGGCTTCGGGAGTGCAGAGTACCGTTTGTGTGTCAGAGACGGGGCGGGCTCCCACCTGGCTGCACTTAGAGACCCAGGAGCCCAGGAGCGAGCGTCCCAAGCCTGCTGTCCTCGCCCCACCTGCCCCAGTACTCAGACCCCTCTGGCTGTGGGACGTGGAGACTGAACTCATGGGGGAACCACTCCAGAGGTCAGCAGTGAGCCAGGCACGGAGCCGGCCCAGGCTTCCTCAGGCTGGTGCAGCCTCCCTCCTGGGCCTGGCGCTCGACAGGGACCCGGGGCCGGCACCCCTGGCCGTCTGAAGTGTCAGGGACCACACCCCATGGCATCTGGGGCAGGGCAGGTGTGCGCAGAGGCCGCCTCAACAGTCCCGCCCAGGGCAGCACCAACAAAGTCCACTTTGCCCCAGGCGTGGCCGCAGGTGTGATGGGAGAGGCCGCAGAGGCCAGAGAGCACAAAGGAACCATTTACACACTGAGTGAGCAAAGCCGGAGCCATTGGCTCCCAGAGACAGGGGAGCCTGCTCCCAACTGAGGGCCTCGCACCTGCCAACCCAGCACCAGGCACCTCCTCACTGAGCGCCAAGTACCCCCACCTATGCCAGCCTCCTCCCAACCCACATGGCAGAAGGCCACAAAGACATCTTAAGGGGCCGGCACCATGGCACAGCGGGTTAAACTGCTGTCTGACACTGGCATCCCATACGGGTGCCGGTTCAAGCCCCGGCTGCTCTACGTCCCATCCAGCTCCCTGCCTATGCACCAGGGAAAAGCCACAGAGGATGGCCCAGTGCTCGGCTCCCTGTCACCCACGTGGGAGATACAGAAGAAGCTCCTGGCTCTTGGTCCCGGCTTCAGCCTGACCCAGCGCCGGCCATGACAGCCATCTGGGGAGTGAGCCAGTGGATGGAAGACCCTCCCCCCCAATAAATCTTTTTTGTAAAAAAAAAAAAAAAAAGTATTTTACAAGGCAGCCACGCACAGACTATTTGGGTTGGGGGAAGGTGTGTATAGTGTCATAGCAGCAACATTTCTGAGCCCGTGGCTGTTCTCCGTGGTCTGGCCACGACACGTGACGTGGCCACGCCCCTGCACAGGCAGCACCGCACCCTCCCTGCCCCCGTGCAGAGCTCCAGCAAATCCAGCCGCTGCTGCCTCTGGAGCAGACCCCGAACCTGGCTGCCGCCCGCCCCCACCCGCCCCCACGGTGCATCATGGCCATGTCAGGGATGAGTGCCGAGGGCTCCCTGTCCCCGGCCCTGACTCCGCCACCCAGGGGCGCTCCACAAGCACGAGCCACACCAGGCAGCACAACCTGACCTGCCCCCACCCACATCTCAAGACCCCTGCTCCCCTCCCTCTGCCACAGCCTCGCCAACAGGCCCAGCTCCCACCTGCCCCAGGGTCTTTGCACTGGCCACTCCGTCTGCCTAGAACATTCTTCCCCCAGACCGTGGCACGGCTTTCGCCCTCACGTGCTCGGGCTCCACCCGAGGCCTTCCCAGGCTGCTGGGAAAGGGTGGGAAGGCCCTCACCATGGCAGCCCTGCCCTCGGGCCCACCTTATTCCCTCCACGGCTCACCTCCCTCTTGGGCCCCACCATCTTCCCCTCCGTGACACCGGCAGGGCCAAAGGCACAGGTTCAGCTGCACCTGTGCCGTGGGGACAGGACCCACATCCAAGTGTCCAGGGACCTTGCTCAACACCCAGATGGAAGGGCAAGCAGTGGCCCGAGTCGGGGAGGGCAGACCAACAGCCACGGTGTGGCAACAGTGTCCACTGTCCACCACACCGTGCACTGACCCTGGGCCAGGCGCTCCATGCAGCTGCCCCAGGGAGATGGTCACGCCAGCATCAGAGGGGGAAGGTATCCCAGGAGTCCTGGGCTGCGCTTCGGCGAGTGGAGAGCTCTGATGCTGCTCACCAGGCAGCACGGTCTCACTGGCCAAGCTGGTGTCTGGGCAGCAATGCCCCTGGCAGGGAGGGGCCGACAGGGCCTGGAGCCGCCCTGGACAGCACCCGGGGAAGCTGGCAGAGGTGGGGAGCACCAGGCTGTTCTGGGCTGGAGTGCGGAGTCTAGACTCTCAGGTCATAAAGGCTACACCATCCCACCCCAGCACACATGCGCACACACACACACACATGCACGCATACATACATGCGTGTGTGCACACACACAACACGCAGCAAACGCAGTGTGTACACATTCCCATGTAGACACACTCAACACATGCACACTCACACACACTTGCTTACACATGCCCCATAGATTTTCACACTCATGCACCCAGGGCCACTCTCCCACCCCCACATTCACTCGGACACACACACACAGTCACACTCACACACGTTCTCTCTCCCCTCTACACTCAAGTCGCTCCTACACTCTTGCACACCCACATTTGGTCCTGAGACACACACTCCTCCCCTACATTCACACACACACACACAAACACACTTGCACTCTCACAGTGACAATCGTACTCCCATTCACCCTCCCACACTCACACTCATACTCACTCTCACTGTCACACACTCACTCTCATGTACACTCTCGTATTCCCAGTCACTCAGACGTACTCCCACACACACACTTGCACTCCCACATACACACACACCTGCATTCCACATTCAGTGACCCTCACACACTCCCACACACTCACTCCCACACACACACTTGCACTCCCACATTCAGTGACTCTGACTCCCACTCCCAGTCACTCACAACCACACACACTCCCACACATACACTCACTCCCCACACACACACTCAGACACACACATTCACATACATGCACACACACATACATACATACACACTCCCACACATACATACACACACATACACACACTCCCACTCCCACAGACACACATACACATACTCACACACTCACATAAACACACACACTCTCACACTTCATTTGACTTTTACAGAAACTGCCTGAGCCGCAGAAGGCCCTGGCTCCCTGCATGCGTGTCAGCAGTCCCGGGGTGTCCGAGGCACCGCAGGCAGGAGCAGAGGCTAACCCCACAACCCAGGCGCGCCCTATCCTGGCCCTGCCTCCCATCACCCCGGGCCGGCCCACACCGAGCCCTGCACAGCCTGGCCTCTGCTCAGGCCACTGATGCCGCAGTCGGTGTCATCCTCAGGCCAGGGAAAACAGCCAGGGGGCGGCACCAGGCTGGAGCCCGGGGTCTTCGGCCAGGGGAGGGCTCCCAGACCCGACCTCGGTGAGAAGGAGGGACCTGAGCAGCGTGGCGCGCCAGGACCAGCACACGCCCCATCCTTGGAATCTCCAACCTGGAGGCTCCACGGCGCGCTCCGGGAGCGCCCAGGTCAGCCTGGCCCGTCTCGGCGACATGCGATGAACCGCCAGGAGACTCGCCTAAAGCAAAAACCCAGAGCGTCACAGGACGGGGTTCAGGGCCGGCCGGGGATGCTGGTATCCCGTATCAAAGTGCAGGTTCACATCCTGGCTGCTCCACTGCTGACCCAGCTCCCTGCCAATGCGCGGGGAGGCAGCAGGTGACAGCCCACGTGCTTGGGTCCCTGCTGCTCATGCAGGAAGCCTGGATGGAGCTCAAGGCTTTGGCCTGGCGCAGCTCAGCTGTTGTGGGCATTTGGGAAGTGAGCCAGTGGATAGAAGATCCTTCCCTCTCTCTGTCTTTCTCTGTTACTATGGCTTTCAAATAATAAGTGAATTTTTCAAGAAAGACTTCTGGGGGCTGGCGCTGTGGCACAGTGGATAAAGCTGCCACCTGCAGCAGCAGCATCCCATCATGGGCACCGGTTCCAGTCCCGGCTGCTCTACTTCCAACCCAGCTCTCTGCTGTGGCCTGGGAAAGCAGTAGAAGATGGCCCAAGTCCCTGGGCCCCTGCACCTGCATGGGAGACCTGGAAGAAGCTCCTGACTCCTGGCTTCAGATCAGCCCAGCTTCAGCAATTGTGGCCAATTAGGGAGTGAACCAGCAGATGGAAGACCTCTCTCCCTTCTCCCTTCTCTCTGCCTCTCCTTCACTCTCTGTGTAACTCTTGACTTTCAAATTAAAAAAAGAAATCTTTTAAAAAAAAACAAAAAGACAGACTTTTTTTTTTTTTGGACAGGCAGAGTGGACAGTGAGAGAGAGAGAAACAGAGAGAAAGGTCTTCCTTTTCCATTCGTTCACCCCCCAATGGCCACTGCAGCCGGCGCATCTCGCTTATCTGGAGCCAGGAGCCAGGTGCTTCTCCTGGTCTCCCATGCGCGTGCAGGGCCCAAGGACCTGGGCCATCCTCCACTATACTCCCAGGCCACAGAAGAGAGCTGGCCTGGAAGAGGAGCAACCAGGACAGAACCAGAGCCCCAACCGAGACTAGAACCCGGGGTGCCAGCGCCGCAGGCAGAGGATTAGCCTGTTGAGCCGTGGCACTGGCCAAAAAGACAGATTTCTGACGGCCGTCTCACGGCTGAACCAGCACAGGACTGACAGACAGGGCAGGGCGAGGCGGGCTCAGTGCAGCCCAGGCAATGACGGGTGTGCTATGCTCAAGATCACCTCTGGGTTGAGAGGCAATCAAATTGCTCAGAAAAGTCTAGAACAAGCGTGGCCTGGCTGGCCACTGACTGTGGGCCACCTCCTTGCAGTCCCACTGCCACTCACACACTCCCAGCTGGAACAAGGGCCAAGGGAGCCAGACTAAGGAGCAGAAAGGGACAAAAGGTGACCCCCAGAAGAGACCAGAGAAACCCCCACGCCGTCCCCAGCAACTTCTGCTTCTGAACAGAGGGCTCTAGACAGGTGTGCAAGGTGCAAAGTCCACCTCTGATAGCGTCCATACCTTCCAAAGCCACCTGGCCGAGACGCCCAGCCCGGGCAAACTCCAGAGGGGACCTGCGCCCGCTCCCCCACCTCCCAGGGTAACGCGCAGAAGCCATGGGGTTACCCGTGAGCTGGGTCCAGGGCGATGGCCCTCGGCTGGTCCAGGTCCTGCCAGAAAAGCACCCTCCGGGATGAGCCGTTGAGGTTGGCCACCTCGATGCGGTTGGTCTCCGAGTCGGTCCAGTAGAGCTTCTTGCCCACCCAGTCACAGGCCAGGCCGTCGGGCGCCACCAGGCCCGAGATGACCACGTTCTGCACAGCAGCGCCCGACTGGTTCAGGTAGGTCTGCTTGATGGCCTCCTCGCTCACGTCCGTCCAGTACACGGCGCCCCTGGAGAACTGGAAGTCCACGGCCGCCGCGTCCTCCAGCCCGCTGACCACCACGGTGGACTCCAGCTTGACCCCTCCCGCATCCACCAGGCGCACGTCCCGGCGGTTGGCAAACAGCAGGAGCGGCGAGGCTGCGGGCGGAAGGAAGCACATCGTGAGGCCGGGGGCTGGCGTGGTACACGTTTGTGTGTGCACACACACAGATACACACACAGGCACACACACATAAGCACACCGTGAGGCCGGGGGCCCGGCATGGTACACGTATGTGTGCACACCCACCCAGAGACACACACACACGGCAGGGGCCTGGCGTGGTACACATGGGTGTGCACAGAAACACAGATATAGACAGAGAGACACACACACGGGACACCAGGCAGCTTGGCTCACCCATGTCTGAGACCCCAGCCCCTTCCCTCCGTCCCCAAGGTGCTCAGCGGCTCCTCCAGATACAGGGGCACAGTTGCTGTCATTACAGCCATGCGGCCTTGGGTCAGTCGACCCACGCGGTCTCGGATCAAGGCCGACCCATGTGGTCCCGAGTTAGGGTCGACCCACGTGGTCTCGGGCCAGGGCCGACCCACGCGGTCCCGAGTTAGGGTCGACCCACGTGGTCTCAGGTCAGGGCCGACCCACGCGGTCCCGAGTTAGGGTCGACCCACGTGGTCTCGGGTCAGGGTCCACGGGCAGCCTTCCTCAAGTGACTGCTGAGCTCGACTCCCACACATGGGAGACCCTCCCTGCCACGGCCCCACCTCGTACACGCATTTCACAGACGAGGCCACACGGTGTACCACAGGCCATGAGGGCTTCACCCACTCTGCTCGCCTCTGTGACTCGACAGGAGGACCCAGGCCTGGTCATGAGGCCACTTTGGCTGAGTGGCCCAAGCCCCTGTCAAGGCCTGGCCAGAGCAGGGCCACACAGAGCCTCCTGTTTCCCACACGGGCCTCCGCTCCCTCCCACCTCTGCGGCCTGGGGCTCCCCTGCCCCGACCCCAGATGCCCCTGCGGTGGCCAGCGGACATCCACCTTCATGTGCCACCAGCGCCACGTGGAACGGGGTTGAGCTCCCTGCCCAGCCTCCCTGCTCTGCACTCCTCCCCGACCCACCCCCACCCGCACCAGCCGGGCCTGCTGACGGCCTGGGAGAGCAGTGGAAGATGGCCCAAGCGCTTGGGCCCTGCATCCACAAGGAGACCCTGATGAGGCGCCAGATTCCCTGCTTCAGCCTGGCCCAGCCCCGGCCACTGTGGCCATTTGTGGAGTGTGAAGCAGTGGATGGAAGACCTCTGTCTCTCTCTCTGCCTTTCAAATAAATCTTTTTAAAAGGGGGGGGGGGGGGCGGCAACAAAGAGAATGTATTAATCCCATTGAACTATGCACTTAAAAATTAAGATGATGAAGTGTTGTAAAGATTTCTTTTTTTGACAGGTAGAGTTAAACAGTGAGAGAGACAGAGAGAAAGGTCTTCCTTCCGTTGGTTCACCCCCAAAATGGCCGCTATGGCATGCACTGCACCCATCTGAAGCCAGGAGCCAGGTGCTTCTCCTGGTCTCCCATGCGGGTGCAGGGCCCAAGCACTTGGGCCATCCTCCACTGCCCTCCTGGGCCACAGCAGAGAGCTGGACTGGAAGAGGAGCAACTGGGACAGAATCCAGCGCCCCCAACCAGGACTAGAACCCGGTGTGCCGGCGCCGCAGGTGGAGGATTAGCCTAATAAGCCACGGCGCCAGCCATTTATTTATTTGAAAGGCAGAGTCAGAGAGAGGCAGAGGCAGGGAGAGAAAGGGGTCTTCCATCCACTGGTTCACTCCCCAGATGGCCGCAACGGTTGCAGTTGTGTTGATTCGAAGCCAGGAGCTTCCTCTGGGTCTCCCATGTGAATGCAGGAGCCCAAGCACTTAGGCCATCTTCTACTGCTTTCCCAGGCCACAGCAGAGAGCTGGATCGGAAGAGGAGCAGCCGGGACTTGAACCGGTGCCCATCTGGGATGCCGGCACTGCAGGCAGCAGCCTTACCTGCTATGCCACGGCACCAGCCTGAAGATGAATTTTAGGCTAGCACCTGTGGCACAGATTAAGCCTCTGCCTGCGGTGCCAGCATCCCATATGGGCGCCGGTTTAAGTCCCAGCTGCTCCACTTCCGATCCAGCTCTCTGCTGTGGCCTGGGAAAGCAGTGGAAGATGGCCCAATTCTTGGGTCCCTGCACACACATGGGAGACCTGGAAGAGTCTCCCTTCTCCTGGCCTCAGATGGGCCCAGCTCTGGCCATTGCAGCCATTTGGGGAGTGAACCAGTGAATGGAATCTCTCTCTCTCTCTCTCTCTCTCTAACTCAGCCTTTCAAAAAAATTTTTTTAAAAGATGGTGAATTTCATGCTATATGTATATCACAATAAAAAAATCTTTTTAGAAGAAAATAAAACAGGACGTTGCAACTGCAGCTGGGCTGGGCACTCTGACCTCTCACAAGCAGGCGGCCCCAGCAAAGACACCTGTACCCAGCATCACCCCTGCCTGCCCCAGTCAGGGACCATCAGCCAGTAAGAAAACTCGCAGTCAGAGGAGGGCGGCAGCTCTTTGTGGCCTACAGCTGCTGGGGCGGCAGGTGACGAGGGCGAGGCTGAGAGAGGAACCTGTAGGGTCTGGAGACACCAGAGCCCTGGGTGTTCTAGAACATTCCATCGTGCACTGGTGTGTTCTAGAACATTCCATCGTGCACTGGTGTGTTCTAGTCTGCAGTCGTGTCACTCCTCTGCATGTTGGAGCTTCCGTAGAGTTTGAAGGTCAACAGCTGAGCGCCCCACTTTTCCTTGGTCAAACCCAACCAATCCCGCCCCATCTCAGAAGAACCTGTCCTAGGGGGGACAGGAGGAGGGGGAGCGTCGCCCAGGACAGCGAGAAGAGTCCTGAGCACTGCCGGCAGGAGGGGCCGGCCGGGAGCACGTGACCACCCAGGGCCCAGAGGAGCAATGCCCTGTGCTGTGGGTGAGGCTGTGGGGGCTCCCTGAAGTCCACACTGTGGCTCTTATCCTGTGGGGCAGAGCCCCCCCAGAAGCCAAACCTCTCTCCAGACATACACCCACACATATATATATACACACAGACACTTGTCACCAGGCGCACAAAGCCCTCTCCCAGGACAGGAACCCCTTGCTAAAGCGAGCAGGGAGGCCCCTGGGTTCCCACAGGTCGGGGGCCTGCTGGGGTGAGGACTTTGTCAGGCCCAAGTGACTGAGCCTAGGGGATGCTGTGGAGGGGAGGTCTCACCACTGTGCTGTCCAGGCAGCAAGCACTGTGCAAGTGGGTGCCTCCTTGTGTAGACAGATGTCCCCTGCAGTAGGTGAGAGTCCCCTGCTGTAGGTGGGAGCCCCCTGCTGTAGGTGGGTGTCCCCTGGTGTAGGTGGGAGCCCCCTGCTGTAGGTGGGTGTCCCCTGCTGTAGGTGGGTGACCCCTGCTGTAGGTGGGAGCCCCCTCCCTGGTGTAGGTGGGAGCCCCCTCCTGGTGTAGGTGGGAGCCCCTGGTGTAGGTGGGAGCCCCCTCCCTGGTGTAGGTGGGAGCCCCCTCCCTGGTGTAGGTGAGAGCCCCCTCCTGGTGTAGGTGGGAGCCCCCTCCCTGGTGTAGATGGGAGCCCCCTCCCTGGTGTAGGTGAGAGCCCCCTCCCTGGTGTAGGTGGAAGCCCCTGGTGTAGGTGGGAGCCCCCTCCCTGGTGTAGGTGGAAGCCCCCTCCCTGGTGTAGGTGGGAGCCCCTGGTGTAGGTGGGAGCCCCCTCCCTGGTGTAGGTGGGAGCCCCCTCCCTGGTGTAGGTGGGAGCCCCTGGTGTAGGTGGGAGCCCCCTCCCTGGTGTAGGTGGGAGCCCCCTGGTGTAGGTGGAAGCCCCCTCCCTGGTGTAGGTGGGAGCCCCTGGTGTAGGTGGGAGCCCCTGGTGTAGGTGGGAGCCCCCTCCCTGGTGTAGGTGGGAGCCCCTGGTGTAGGTGGGTGCCCCCTCCCTGGTGCAGGTGGATGCCCACCCCTGGCAGCGAGCTGCCCAGGGTGCCAGTGGACGGCCAGCCCGCCGGGAAAGCCCTCCTGGGAGAGGTCCTGGGCCCAGCAGAGGCAGCTCCAGGAAGCTACCCCAGGCACCAGAGCCCCTGGCCGGCTCTGCTCCCTTCCCAGACTGGAAAGACCGCATTCCCCACAGAACCCACTCAGCTCAGCTCAGCACAAGCCCAGGCTTCAAAGGCACCAGATTTTTTTTTTTTTTTTTTAATTTCCTGTGCTTTTCCCAACCTTCAACCAGGGGAGAGCAGCGGGGGGGGGGGGGGGGGGGGGCAGGCCCCGGCAGGCTCTCTCTGGGAGCCCCTCCTGCCTCTCCAGCCTTGAGCTACACCTGACACCTGAGTTTTCAGAGAAGCGCACAGCACTCTCCGGACCCGAGGAACCAGCTTCTCACGGGAAGACCCTGGCAGCGGCCCCAGGCCCACGGCAAGTAGGGGCCTCTGCGCTGGGGGCTCGCTGCCCTCACCCAGCTGGCACCGGAGGCCTGGGGAACCCTGGCTGGTGTGGGCGCTGGGGCCATGCACACCCCCTCCCCAAAGGCGGGAGCCAGAGGCGGGCAGAGAGAGGAGGAGGAAGAGCCCGAGGGTGGGGCAGGACCCCTGGGTGTTCCTGCGGGGAAGACAACCCGACAAATGAGGAAATGCCAGCGAGGAGCAAATGGCAGAGCAGGCCTACAGTGGGGCACCAGGGAACTACAGGGCGGGCCGTGCTGAGGGCGGGGCACAGGGGACTAAAGGGAGACCGTGCTGAGGGCGGGGCACCAGGGGACCACCCCCACCCAGCCCCCCCAAGACTCAGCGAGTCCTGGCTGAGTCCTGGCTGCCTACCCCGCAGTTCTCAAGCGGGGAGCCCTGCCCTGCCCCGGGGTCACCACCCAGCATGCTCTGGGCTCAGGCAGTGAGGAGGCGGCCTTGGAGGGCTGCCAGGACGAGTCAGGCGGCCGCGCAGCTGTCACCAGGGCAGACAGACAAGCGGACACAGGGACAAAGCTTTGGGACAGCGCGGCAGATGTCGCAGTAAGGACGGGGACCGCGCTGCAAACACTGTTCCTGGACGGCCCTGGCTGGAAGTCACCCCAGGACACCCGGAGGCAGGGACAGGCCCCGGCACCACATCCACCCGCAGGGGAAGGGCAACAAGGAACAAGCAAGAGCGGAAAAGCCATCTCCTTAGAAAAATAAAACAGCAACGCTAGGGGCTGCTGGAGAGGTCAGGGAGGAACCAAGACCACAGCCACAAGAGACGCGCAGACCCTGGGGCAGGAAACCCAGGGGGCCAGACGGACGGCAGGGACAGACTGACGGCGGAGACACAGACAGGCGGCAGGGACACAGACAGCAGGGACAGACTGACGGCAAGGACAGACTGATGGCAGGGACACAGCTGGCAGGGACAGACTGACGGCAGGGACACAGATGGCGGGGACAGACTGACGGGGGGACAGACAGCAGGGGCACAGACAGACGGCGGGGACAGACTGACAGCGGGGATACAGACTGATGATGGGGACACAGACAGATGGCAGGGACGGTAGAGACAGACTGATGGCAGACACAGACTGACGGTGGAGACAGAACTGCGTTGGGTCCTGGCAAGTACACACATTCTTTTTTTTAAAAACATTTATTTAGGGGCCAGTGCTGTGGCGCAGCGGGTAAAGCCACCGCTTGCAGTGCCAGCAGCCCACACAGGCGCCAGTTCAAGTTCCGGCCACTCCACTTGCGATCCAGGTCTCTGCTATGGCCTGGGAAAGCAGAGGAACATGGCCCAGGTGCTTAGGCCCCTGCACCCATGTGGGAGACCCGGAGGAAGCTCCGGGGCTGGTCCAGCTCTGGCTATTACAGCCATTCGGGGAGTGAACAAGCAGATGGAAGGCCTCGCTCTCGCACGCTCGCTCGCCCTCTGCCTCACTGTAACTCTGCCTTTCGAAATAAATAAATAAATAAATAAATAAATAAATAAATAAATAAAAGATTGATTTATTCATTTGACTGTCAGAGTTATACAGGGAGAGCGAGAGACAGACAGAGACAGAGACAGAGAGACAGAGAGAGAGAGAGAGAGAGAGAGAGAGAGAGAGAAAGTCTTCTATCCGCTGATTCACTCCCGAGATGGCTGCAACAGCCAGGGCTGGGCCAAGCCAAAGCCAGGAGCCAGAAGCTTCCTCCAGGACTCCCATGCAGGTACAGGGGCCCAAGCACTTGGGCCATCTTCCACTGCTTTCCCAGGTGCATTAGCAGGGAGCTGGATGGGAATTGGAGCAGCCGGGACACAAATGGGCCCCCACACGGGATGCCAGCACCGCAGGCAGCAGCTCTGCCCACTGTGGCACAGTGCTGGCCCCAGTACACAGGTTCTGAGTTGCACCCATGTAGCCAGGGAGCTCTCTGGGCGAGGGTTTCCCACAGGACCGCGGATCAAGGGCCAAAAGACGGCCCAGCCCTGCACAGCAGACGCCCAGAGGCAGCCCGTGGTCGGCAGCTGAGCTCGGACCTGGCTCGGATGTGGCCCAGCAGCCTCTCTGCCCACCACGCCCTCTCCATGAAGGGGGAATGACCGCAGCACACATCTGAGGCCGCGAGCATCCACAGGACACTGTCTGCAGAGGCCGGGTCCAGCAGCAGGCAGCAGCACATGACAGGGGTCACACAGCCAGGCCTGGCGGTCGTCGCCTCTACCCCACCTCCACTACAGGGGAAAGCCCAGGGGCTGGCGTTCAAATCCCAGCCTGGGGGCCGGCATCCCATAAGGGTACCAGTTCTGGTCCCGGATGCTCCACTTCTGATCCAGCTCCCTGCTAATGACCTGGGAGAGCAGTGGAGGATGGCCCAAGTGCTTGGTCCCCTGCACCCATGTGGGAGACCGGGAAGAAGCTCCTGGCTTCAACCTGGCCCAGGCTGTTGCAGCCATCTGGGGAGTGAACCAACAGATGGAAGACAGATCTCTGTCTCTCTCTCTCTCTGCAACTCTGCCTCTCACATAAGTAAAACAAATCTTTAAAAAAGTTAAGAAAGTGACACACACAATGTGGCAAGACCCAGCAAGTGCACGCCCGTGTGTGTGCCGGAGAGGCCCGAGAGCAGGGGCTCCAGCACACGCAGGTACACGCAGCGTCACAGCAGGCAGCAAGCACAACGGCCAGACGTCCACCAACCGCCGGGAGGTACCAGCAGGGGCCATGGCAAACCCCCAGCCACTCCTCTCAGGGCAGAGGCTGGCACCACCGGACATGTGGGCCATCCTGGGCACCGGAAGCGTCCAGGACACAGCAGGCCACAGACCCAGAGGGCAGAGAGCAGGGTCCGGGGGCTGGGGCAGAGGGAATGGAGCTAACCGCTTCACAGGTGGTAGCGACAGGAATGTTCCAGAACTGGACAGAGGATGTGCCTACCCACACTGGGCCTGTTCCTTTTAAAAGGGCTAATTTTGTATTACAGGATGAGTACCCCCAATCGGAAAATCCAAAACCGAAGTCTCTGTGAACATCTCATCGGTGCTCAAAAGGCTTTGGATTTCAGAACATTCTGGATCTCGGGTTTCTGGAACCGGGCTGCTCCCCCAGTAAAAGGTCCCCCAGTTCAAACGACTCGGAAAGCCCGAAGCACCTCTGGTGCCAGCCGTCGCCTGCACAACTCGGACAAAGCATACGTTGGCTTAAAGGGCGCAGACCCTGGGCGCATACCACCCCCCCAGGCACCCTTCACCCGCACTCCCCTGGGGTGTTGGGACCGCACGGAGCCCAGGACCCCCGCTCCTGCCCCTCCCGCCGCGGTAGAATCCAGAGTGGAAACCCAGAGCCAACAATCCCATTTGAACCCGTGTAAGCATATCCAGTATTTATATCCAGAATTCCTAACAGACGTCCCAGCTACCACTCCAATAGCCTATATTTTACACTGTTGACATGGTTACACCAAACAAGACCCAACTCCAGGTCATCCGATCCTTGGCCACTATACCAAAATAAGCAACATGCTCAGTGCACGCCTTATTTATATTCACCAAGCGTTGCGCCCGCTTCCAACGGCTCCCTGCAGCAGGCCACAGCCCGCACACACCACGGCCTCCATGAGCCCAGCACCGGCCCTGGGGAGAGGCCACGAAACAGAGGAGACAGGAGGGGTCCACGGTGGAGGAGCCCCCAGCTCAGGGGGGCAGGACACGTGCAGGCACACACACGGGCCCACACGCACTCACACACGCTTCCACACTACCAGAGCACCTGCACACACTCACAGGTACAGGCGCACTCACGCACACTGTCAAACAATCCACAGGCGTGCACAGGTCCACCCGCGCCCACAGCACGCTGTTACACCACCCCTGGGCAAGGAGAAAGGGGTTTGAAGGCCACAGACGGGGCGGGGCCTTGGGCCTGGGGTGGGCGGGCAGGCCAGCTTCCTGGAGAAGGAAGGGCTGGCTAGCGGCGACCCGAGCAGCCTTCCTGGGAAAGGAAGAACTGGCTGCAGGCCAACTGGCTCACTTCCTGAGGACGGGGCCAGGGGGAAGGCAGAACGGGACCGGGCGGACGCTGGGCAGCTCCAGGCAGCCACCAAGTTAACCACTTACACGGGGGCACGACTTCCCCGACACCTGACACACGCCGGCACCTCTGGCTCTATCTGTCCAGCTGGGTGTCCAGGCGGCCACCTGCGCCCCTCCTCACAGCCCCCAGCCTGGGGGGGAGGAGCTCCGGGCTCCCGCACCTGTTCTCGGCCTGCAGGACCTCCCACCTCACCTCCGTCCCCCTCCACGTCCTCGCCTCTGCTGCCCCAGCGTCGCAACACTCAGCGCGGGGCCCCTGGAGGTGATGAGAAACCAAGGACGTCGCAACGTGGCCCACGGGGCCGGCGCGCACAGTGGTGCTGTTTCTGGCGCGCCAGCCTTTCTTCCATCATAGGGCAGGGGGACACATGGGGGCCACGTGAGCGCTGTCCACGCCACTCCACGGCACACCCACAAACAGACCAGCTGCATCTTGCATCACGCCCGCTCTGCCGCCACTCTGGGCCAGGCGCACAGCCTAGAGGCTGACAGGCCAGTTAGGACGCCCATAGCCCATGTCAGAGTCCCTGGGTTCGAGTCCCAGCTCCGGGTCCTGATTCCAGCTTCCTGCTAACACAGACGCCGGGAGGCAGCAGCGATGGCTCTAGTAGGTGGGTCTCGGCCGAGACTGAGTTCCTGGCTCCTGGATCAGGCCTGGCCCAGTCCCGGCTGTGGTGGGCACTTGGGGAGTGAACCAGTGGATAGAAGCTCTCTCTGTCTCTCTCTGTCTCTCAAATAAATGTTTATTTTGGTGCAAAAAAAGTTTTGAAATTCACACACAGTGTTTCATAACATGTATTTTCCATGAATTTTGAAGACCCCTTGAGTTATTGATAATTCAGAGTTCACGGGGACTACAACCACGAGTGACAAGAACCGGCTGTGCCTGCACCTTTTCACGCACGGATACACCGCGGCCAGTTCCGGGCAGGCGCACGTGGTGAGAAGCCACAGCAGTACTCAGGCCGCAGGCGCACGTGGTGAGAAGCCACAGCAGTACTCAGGCCGCGGGGGGGCACCCACATCCCACATCAGAGAGCCTGCTGCAGGTCCCGGCTGCTCCACTTTCCACTCGGCTGCCCGCTAGGGCGCAGGGGAGGGCAGCAGGTGGTGGCTCGAGCACGTGGGTCCCTGCCAGCCACGTGAGACCCAGACGGACCCCCGCTCCTAGCTTTGGCCTGGGCATTCAGAGAGTGAACCAGCAGACGAGATACCCTCTCTCAAGGCTGGGGGTGCCCTGCAGGCTTCCCCGCGGGGCGTCTCTAACGGGAGAGGCCCAGCTTCTGCTGCCGTCCAGACGTCTACTCTGCTCAGTAATTTACTGACGCACCCAGCATCCTCCACTTTCCACCTGTTCCAGCGGCGTCTGCAGCTGCCACGCCCACCCTGCGCTGCACCTTGCTGCAGGTGCACCGGGGCACGGCCACACGGCAGCTCTGGGCGGCACGCACTCACCCCCCCCTTCCCAGATCGTCAGACCCCAGCACCTCCACGCAGGGAGGGGAGGGAGGGCAGAGTGCCGTGGGCACCGCAGGGAATCTGTGATCAGGCGAGAGAAGCTGACGGTCCCAGGACACCGCCTCACTATCCACCAACTTTTATTTGTCTTAATAAATCTTTAAATTTTCTTTTTTGCATGTAAGTCTTGTAATTTCCCAGATATATCCCAATACACTTTATATGCAATTCAAACCATATTAAAGAAAAAAAAAAAAAAGGTACACGACTGTCAGGAAACAGAGAGATCTACAAAATTCCCAGGAATGTAAACCAGGAAAGTTCAAAGGCACCTGGAGCAGGGTGGGGCAACAGTCAAGGCTCCGGAAGTCTCCGGAAGTCTCCGGAAGTCTCCGGAAGTCTCCGCAGGTCCAAGCCGGAAGGTTCCGTCTCCCTGCCCAGAGAAGCGGCTGAGAAGCACGGATCCTGCTGGAAGGATGTGGACCAGGGAAAAGCTGTGCCGGCCCCCGGGCGCAGGTGCACCTCGGTTCTGTGCATGGTGAAGTTCAGTGGGGGTCTCCAAGTTCAAGGTCAGGAACCCCCCGGTGATCACTAGGAACAAAACTCAACCTGGGCTGTGAACCACACTCGGCAAAACCAGCCCTGGCTTTCCCCGGGACTCTCTCAAACCAGAAAAAATCCTCAACACCAAGCTCCCTTGGATCCGGACAGTTCTGAGAAGCCAGGGGCTGTCCCAGCCCACGCCCGCGTCCCCTGCACCCAGGGCCTGCAGGTCTCTCCCGTTGGGGCCGCCCTGGCCACCGGGGTGACCGCAACTCCATCAAGAGCTTCCTGCTCAGCTCGCTGGCACGGTTCTGCATCCATCTAAACATTCTGAACGTCTACTCGACGCCTACGGCAACCATGCTGAGCCCTGGGGTTTCCCCTGATGGACCCAAAGCCGGGCGGGATCCCAAACAGCAGCCCCGAATTCCCCCCACTCCCCCCTCGGCTCAGCCACGCCAGGCTCGCTCCCGCCTCCTCCCCAGGGACCCCTCGGCCAGGGGTCTCCCGGAACCCAAGGCTGAGTCTCTGGGAGGCAGCACCCTGCCCACCGCACGCCCTCAACCTCTGCCCCTGGCTGAGCCGCCCCCGAGCCGGACCCCTGCACCCTCTCCAGGTAGGGCACACACCCTCAGGACGTCCCGGCAGCTGCCACCCAGCACTGGCCCCAGGGCGCCCTTCCCTCCCACGACTGAGGGTCGAGAAGAGACGCACACTGCACGGAGTCCGCTCCTGCACTCACGCCGGGAGGGCGGCTCCCTCTCCCCACCACGCTGCTCCACGCTGGAAAGCTTTCCTCACCCCCACGAGAGCGCTGGCCGCGGGAGCCACACGGGAGCAGGCTCCCTGCCGGCACACAGCCCGATCCCCTCCTGCCCGGGGCTCCTTGCAGCACGGGCACCCCTGCCTGCTACACCCAGGCCCCCAGCCCGTTCTCTCTCGTGTGCACACACACGCCTGGCCACAGAGGAAGCCATAATTAACCTTGAGGCCCAGCCCAGCTGCCCGAGCAGGGACCACATCTTGAGGAAATGGACAGGGCACAGCTCTGGGCGCCGGAGCAGGAAACTTCAGGATCCCCTGCGGAAGATCAAAAGTGAGTGAGGCCGCCTGTTTCGGGCACCGTCGCGCCCAGGGAGGCAGGGCAGGGTCTTGTAAGCAGGGGGACGGGCTGGGGCAGGCGGAGGCCGTGCCAGTCGGTTCAGAGCAGCTGCCCTTGGCCCAACCCTGGGCACAGCCTGGGCTCGGCGCCACCAAGAAGCTGGCCCAGGGCTCTGTCCAGCCTGCCTGCAAAGTCTGGGAGACAAGCAAAGGCCCCGGACTGGAAACAGCCCTCAGCCAGCCTGCCCGCTGCGCTCCTAGGGCCAGTCGGAGCTGCCACCACCACCTGGGCTTCCCACGGCGGGGTCCTGATCCCGGGCCCCACCCAGCAGTGACTGAGTATCCCCAAGTCCCACAATACGGGGTCACCCCTGCCCCAGCACGCCTCCAGAGCTGACCCTCAGATGGTCAGCAAGGCCCCTGACCCCCCAGGTCCCAGGCCCTGTTCCCAAAGGAAGTTGTTCCCCAGCACCCAGCCCTTGACCTCGTGCCCTCCCGGACACTTGGGGGGATGGGCAAAGGGAGTGACTGGCACCTGCCGTGGGCCTCCTGGGCACCGGCACCCTGCACCTTAACCCGACTCAGGCTCAGCTGCCAGTGAGCGATTGGCCGTGCTGCCTCCTTCCCTCCCTTCCGAGGCCGACCCTGGCTCACAAAACCCACAAGCACCGCGGAGCCGGAAGCGTGGACAATCTCAGTCCACGGCAGTGGTGGTCAGGAGCTCACCTCGACCTCAGACACACAGCACACCACCAGATCAGACACCGCTGGCGAAGCCACACCACAGCCACCCCACGGGTAAGCACTGGGCCTGGCGGTTAAGGAGCTCACATCCCATGCTGGACCCCCTGGGTACAGCTGTCAGCTCCAGAGCCCACCTTCCCACCCCGCAGCCCCTGGGAGGCGGCAGTAACCACAGGGAGGCCTGACCCACCTCCCACTCCTGGCATCTGGGGAGCAAACCAGCCCCGGGATCTCCAGCACTCTGCCTCCAGGCCAGTGAGAGGGCCCGGGAGGCGACAGCGAGACAGGCAGAGGCACCACGGACTCCCCAGCTCGGCACACCTGCCCCTCCTCGCCTGGACAAGAAGGTGAACGCCGGCCCCAGTCTCTTCATAATACGCCTTTCCATGAACTCTTTGGAGGCCCCTTGGATACATGTATTTAGAAGTTTCTTTGTGGGGCCAGAGCTGTGGCGTAGTGGGTAAAGTCACTGCCTGCAGTGCCAGCATCCAACACGGGTGTGGGTTCAAGTTCTGACTGCGCCACTTCTGATCCGGCACTCTGCTTATGCTCTGGGAAAGCAGTGGAAGATGGCCCAGATGCTTGGGTCCCTGCACCTGCGTGGGAGACCCGGAAGAGGCTCCTGGCTCCTGGCTTCGGTCTGGCCCAGCCCTGGCCGTTATGGCCAATGGGGAGTAAACCCGCAGATGGAAGATCTCTCTCCCTCTCCCTCTAACTCTTTCAAATAAAAAGTTGTCTTGTATCCCAAATAAATGTTTTAAATTCCACTTTCCACAGTCGTTAGAGGAACGCTTCACAAATGACCCCAGGGTCTCCATGCCACTGTTCAGGCAGCCAGCCCCGCTGGCCAGTGCAGGGTCAGCACGACCCCAGCCGACAGGGGGCCCTGGGCCGCACTCACCTCCCAGCCCAGGACACGCACACCCCCTGCTGCCCACCGAGTGCTATCTGCCCCAGCCGACTGTCCAGGGAGCAGGGAACGCCTAGACACAGGGCGCAGCGGGCAGCGAGGGCCGGGGGCCGGCTGTGGGACCCCACACCGCTGGCTGCCCGGGGAGGAAGCGCATCCCTGGAAAGCTCAATGCATTCTCCCCGGGGAACACCTGCCGCTCAGGGCAGTGCCCACTCGCGAGCTGCCGGGGCCGGGGGCCAGACAGGGAGGGACAGCTGCCCTCTCTCTCCACCTGCAAAGGATGGCTGGGCAGACGGAGACACGGCCGGACGGCCTCGGTGCTTCGAAGGCTCTGAGACGGCCTGTGCAGCCAGGACACCTGGTCTACCTCCTACCCCCAGGCTTTCCCAGGTCACAGAGCAGCTTCAGCCTTGTCCCAGGCAGCAGAGCTGGTGAACCACCGGCCTCACGCATGCACCTGCACACACACGCACACACAGTCCCCGATCCATGACAGGCTGGGCAGGCTGTCAGGGCACAGGACGCCTGCCTTCCGTCTGCGCATGTGCCTCGTCACTAATTAGAAGGTTCCGGGCAGAGCAGGGCAAAATATGTATTTCTGAGTCCCGGTTTGACTTGCCAGAAACCAGTCCGTTACTAACATTCTTATTTTCGACAAAATATAGCATTCTGATTACATATCATCTCGGGACCACGGCTCCCGGGCTGCCCGGCTCCCGGAAGTGGCCCGAGACCACGGCAGAGTGAAAGACACGGGCCTGGGGCCGGACTGCGGGCGGGTCACCAGGTCCTCCGGCCCCCCAAACCCAGGTGGACGCTCGGAGCCGTACAGGAGGCACAGGTCGTCCAAGAGCACAATCCTGTTATCACCGCCCCGCCCCAGCCTCAGCTCCCTTCTGCCTGCCCTGGGCTGGGCCACCGTCAACCCAGTGTGGCACTCATCAAACACACCAGGGCCCCCTTGGCCAATTTCCTTTATGGAGAAAGAAAACACTTTTATCATACAAACAGCAATTAAGAGGGAGGCACGGTGCCAGTCTGCCAACTTCCAGTCCCTGCGTGAACCGAGCGAGCTGCTCCCCCTACCCCAGCCCCAGCGCCCTCACCTGCTACATGGGGGTGGCGTGGCCCCAGCCCACGGGGCAGCGGGAGGATTAAAGCTACCGGGGTCTAGAACTCAGTATCTTGGTAGTTCTGAACCAGAATGGATTTTTTTTTTTTTAATTTATGCAAAAGGCAGAGTTACAGAGAGACAGGTCTTCCATCCGCTGGTTCACTCCCCAAATGGCTGCAATGGCCGGAGCTGGGCCAGGCCAAAGCCGGGAGCCTGAAGCTCCATCCAGGTCTCCCATGTGAATGCAGGGGCCCAAGGACTTGGACCATCACTTGCTGCTTTCCCAGGCCATAGCAGAGAGCTGGATTGGAAGTGGAGCAGCCAGGACTTGAAACAGCACTCATATGGGACGCCAGCTTCCCGGGCGGCAGCTAAACCCACGGCACCACAACGCCACCACAATACCAGTGCCATGAGCATTTTATTTTTTAATAAGGATTTTCACTGAACATGAGCCCACAGAGACTGCTCCCGGTTCAGATCACGCCACGCACGAGCCTTATCTGGGCATTGCAGCTTCCTTGGAATCCCCCAAGGAGACCCCCGGGGCAGCCTGGTCTGTGTGTGTGCGCACACGTGTGAGCGGTGTATGTGTATGGCTCACAGCTCTGCCGAGGAGCCCACCTCCCACGCTCGCCCAAAGCAGAAGAGGTGGGCACCCGGGGAGAGTTGCTGCCAGCCTCAAGAGACGCCAGCGGCACCGGTGGGGCTCCAGCCGCTTCTGCCCCGGTGCTGTGCGGCCTGGAGCCTCAGATGGGGACCGGTAACCGGTACCAGACAGACAGCAGAGGGAAAGGGGCCATCTGACTCCAGGCCGCTCAGACCACACTGTCCACAGGTGCAGTGCAGATGGCAGAAGCCAGCTGTGGGCCACCCGGCGAGCTCAAGGACCCAGGAACGGGGGCGCGGCTCGTGGCGACCCTGCAAACCACCAGCAGGGCCCCGGAGTCAGCCGGGCTCTCCGAGGCGGGAGAAGGCGGGGCCGCGGCCCTGGGGTCCCCTCGCTCCCCACCCTCCGTGGCCACAAGGCCCTCATTGTTCTGAGAGGAAACTGGAGACGTGTGCTGGGGAAGCTTTCGGAACCGGCGGAGGGAACGCATGGCGCAGGAAACAGCTCGGAGACAAAAACAGCCTTGAGCCGGTCTTCATTCAAGGGGGGGGGGGGGGGGATCACACGGGCCAGACGTGCCAGCATGCTGCAGTCTCTCACCGAGAGCTCTGCTTTCAATGACTCGTGCTGGAACACGCAGCGCCACACAACGCCAGCCCGGCTCCCGGGACGCGGCCGTCGCACACCCGGCACGCCCGACACACGGAAGCAAAGGAAACGCCGACCGTGTCCAGGATGGCGCACGGCTTCCTCTGAGCTCCTGGTCCCTGCCTCGGACATCGGGCACTTCTCGGTTCTGGGCTCTGGGGGCTGCCCACCGGGCCCAGAGCCGAGGGCCAGCTCCAGCAGTCTGAGAACCAAGCTAAACGGTGGGTCCCCGGGTCCATTAGAACGCAGAGCAGCCTGGGAGTGCAGGAGGCCAGGTGGCACAGGGGCCAGGCCCTGGCAGCAGGGGCAGGGAGGGCGCCTCTCCCCTCCGCCGCCCTCACCTGGCTGTAACCACAGCTGCCGGAGGGCCACAGCCTGCTGACTCCCAGTGTCTGGGCGGAGCCGCGGTCTGCCTGCATCCACTGCGTTCCCAGCTTGCCAGGTCTGTGCCAGGCAGAGCAGCGTCGGCACGCTGCTTCACTAGGGCTGGGTCAGGCCAAAGCCAAAAGCCAGGAACTCCAGCTGGGTGCCAGGAACTCAGGCACCGGGGCCATCGCCGGCTGCTTCCCAGGAGCACTGGCAGGAAGCCGGATTCCGACCCGGGACGCAGAGCGCGGGCACCACGATGCCCGCCCCCGACCGTCCACCTTCTAGCCAGACAGGCAGGCCAGGCCGGCGAGCTTGGACAGCTGCAGCCGAGCCCTTGAGCTGAACCCAGGCCCCAGGGCCGGAATCCCCAGGACCCTCTCCCGGCAGTAACAGTAATCTTGCACTCGCGGCGCTGGGCCCTGGACGGCCATTCCCAACACCACCTCCTGCACCCTCGGGACAAGCCTGTACGCGGCACCGTGATTATCACCTCCACCCCCGCCCCCGCACGAGAGGTGAGGGAACGGTGGCCCAGAGCACACAGCTCACGTGTCCCCGGCTGCAGAGCTGATGAGAGGGGCTGCGTGTGGCCAGCCGGACCCCAGCCCAACCTAGCGAGGCTGGGCGGGCGGCCCCCTCAGCTGCCCACAGCAAATGCAGGGGAGCAGTGGGGAGGGAGGTGGGGTGCAGCACATCTGCATTCCAGGGCTTCCCGAGGGGGCAGGAGTGGGCAGTAGCCACTGGACAGAGCCTTCTGGAGCATCCACAGGGGGCCACGCCGGCCTCAGGCACCCTGGGCAAGAAGGAATGGAGCGGGACCACCTGCCCGTCACCCCCACCTGCTCAAGGGCCTCCCAGGACACAGATCAGAGCCCACTCCTCCTTCAACCTCCCATCCACTGTCCCACACAGGGGAGCTCACACGACCCCAGCTGTGTCCCCACGAGAGACAACAACCCCACGATCCAGCCACCGAGGTCAGATCCCGGATTAAACGCCCGAGAGCCAGGCTTGGGCAGGATCCGAGGACGGCCCCTGAGGCTCGTGGGTGCCGCCTATAGGAGTGGTGGAGGCCCCTGCTGCGGCCACATCCCAGCATCGAAGGCGTCACTGCCTCCGGAGGAAGCCACGGACAGGCCAGTGGGAGACGCCCAAGCAGGGGTCCCCAGACAGAGAGACGAGCAGAGCAGGGAGTGGGGAGGCCACGGGAGCCCCGCGCCCCTCAGCAGCCGGCCTGCCGGGACCCTGGGGCAGACCCCACGATGGCTCCGATTCAGTGATTCCCACCCCGAGGTCCACTGCCCAGGGACCGCGAGAGTCAGGTGTCCTGGGTCTGTGAGCAGCCACACCGGAGCCCCACTGCGGGGAGCCGACAGAGCACCCTCCCCCACCCGCCCCTGGCTCTGGCTGCCGGCTCTGTGTGGCTCCCAAAGGCTAAGTTATGGCTCCATAGACACAGCTTCCCCGAGGGGACGGAGTCCCAAAGAGACGGAAGAGTTTTCAAAAACTACAACGAAGAGCCCAAAGGCTGGGCCCTGCCCTTGGTTCCGGCCTCACTTTTGGAGCAAGCCCAGCCGCCTCCCATGGTTCCCCCAGCAGGTACCTCCTGGAAGTACCCTGGTCCTCGGCCAGCTGTCCTGCCACATCTCTCCACGGCGCCCGCAGCACACGGGCCGGGCAGCCCAGGGGGACACCTGGGCGGAGCCCACCAGGGCAGCAGACAGGGCCGCTCCAATGCCAGCCCCCGCACAGGGTGACGTGTCACCACAGACCATCAGCAGAGACGACAGCCTGCAGCTGGCCACGGCCGGGAGGCCGTTGGCCCAGAGCTGCACAGCCAGGTCCCCGGCACGGGGGCAGCTCCATGGCCTCGTGGAAAGGAAACCGTCCACTCGAGCAGCGCCAGCACCAACCCCAGTGCCCCCCCACTGCGGGGCCCGGGCCCAGCCACCAGCTCTGCAAGCCACAGAGAGCGCGAGGCCTGGGCCGCAGGCCTCAGGGAGTGGGGCCACGGCAGCAACGGGGCAGCCCACCATGTCTGGGAGCCAACTGACCCTGCGGCCAACACGCATGGAGCCCGGGCAGTGAGGACGTGACAGAACGGACGCCAGCGTCTGCACGCTGACGTTGCTGCAAACGTCCCGGCACCACCCACTCACTCCCCAGCTCCAGCTCCAAGGCACCAGAGCTTCGGAGCACACAGCGGCGGCTTGCGCGATGAGCGATCCTCCTGTCCAGTTCCTTAAACAACAATGACAACGCCGCGTGGGGGAAACAGATGCCGACCTAGCGCCCCACCCGCACCTCGGGGTCCAGGCTGCGCACGGGGTGGGGGATCTCATGCACGGGGGACCTCATGGCCAAGTCCATTTGGGATACAAACGGGTTTCTGCAAAGCCAAACAGCTTCACCTGTGCAGCCCTGCCAGCGTCCACGCCTCGGAAACAGGCGCTGACTATGGGGGGCGGGTGGCAGCCCTCTCGCTTGGTCCCAGAAGTCTCTGTTCACAGCACGTCAGGTGTTCCACAATCTGGGGCACAGCTGGCCTGGATTTCGGGGGGGCAGAGGGAGCCCCCCATGGTAGAACTCGGGGCAGGGGGCCAGATAAGGGTGGGCGAGGCCGCTCCCTGGACAGCTCTGCTGGACACTGGGCAGAGGCAGGAGGACGAGAGCCCCGTCCTCAAGGCCCCCCGGGGCTGCATGGATGCTGACCACGAGGAGAGGGATCTGGCCACAGAAGCCGTCACGGCGGGGAGCGCGGCCCGCCACGCCGACACGTTCCAGCTCTGAGCCCCGGAGACCGGCACAGCTGCCGGTTTTAGGAAAGTTCATCGGGGCGCGCTGTACAAAACATGGGCACGGGGAACGTTCCAGGGAGACAGAGCAACCGGATGCCAGTGCTGTCTTCCACTCCAAATCCAGTCTTCCACGGGATGAGCACGACGCAGGCCTGGAGCAGGGAGGGCAGGGACCCCGCCAGGGCGGAGGCCAACCGCGAGGCCGCACCCCGATTCTCCCCCAGCCGCTACCCTCTGCAAACCACGTTCCCGCTGCACACCTGGAGCCACGGCCTGCGCCCCCAGAAGCCAGCCCCAGAACCCCGCTCGCTCTAAAGCCACCATGCCATAGCGAGCACGTGGCGCTTCCCGCCCAGTGACCACCCGCCAGGGTGGGCCACGCAAGGTGGCACTGAGTGGGGAGGGCACCCAGGCTGACGGACGGACGTGTCCCAGCCGGGGCCACGCGCTCGGCCGGCTCTGAACGCCCTGTTGAGCAACTTCCTGAGGGCGCTGCCAGGCAGGTGCCGCCTCCCCATCTGGGCTAATGGAGGGTGCGGCCCTCCATTAAATTAAAGGAGCTTCCAAGTTGTTCCGGGATGAACCAGGCGGGGAGCCATGATTTACTCAGTGATTACACCTGCCCCGGGGCTTCCGCTGAAATTAGTTTGCATTACAGGGCTTGTTCCCAAGCAGGCACGGGGTGAGCCGTGCAGAAGTGGCACCGGCCGTCCGGCCCCACGGCACCTCTACAGCGCACAGACAAGAGCTGCTACAGAGCACAAAACGGACAGCAACTCAGCAGAGGTGGGCAGAGGCCAAGAGCAGGCGCCTTGCAGAACCAGCAGTGAGGGAGGCGCGAACCCGAACGTGGTGTAATTCTTAACCAACTCGAGACCCAAATGTGAGAACCCCAGAACCCGAGTGGGGAGGACGCGGCAGAGCGGGTACCCCCACGGACAACGGCGGGGGTCACTCTACCAGGTAGAGCAGGGTGTATATCTGCACAGCCTTCTGGGGTGGCCGCTGTCAGCATCTTTAAAATTACAAATGGAGGGGCTGGCACTGAGGCGCAGCAGGTAAAGCCATCGCCTACAGCGCCAGCATCCCATGTGGACGCCAGGTCGAATCCCGGCTGCTCCCACTTCCAATCCAGCTCTCTGCTGTGGCCTGGGAAAGCAGTGGAAGATGGCCCAAGTCCTTGGGCCCCTGCACCCGCGTGGGAGACCCAGAAGAAGCTCCTGGCTTCAGATCAGCGCTGGGGAGTGACCCAGCAGATGGAAGATCTCGATCTCAATCTCTCTCTCCCTTTCCTCTCTGCTTCTGCCTCTCTGTAACTCTGCCTTCCAAATAAATAAATAAATCTTAAAAAAAAAATAGAAACGCACAGCCATCTGCAGTGTGACATCACCTATGGGCGCTGGTTCAAGTCCCGGCTGCTCCACTTCTGATCCAGCTCCCTGCTAACGTGCCTGGGAAAGCAGCAGAGACGGCCAAGTGCCTGGGCCCCTGCCACCCACATGGGAGACTCGGATGGAGCTCCAGGTTCCTGGTGTCGGCCTGGCCCAGCCTCAGCCATTGTGGCCATTTGGGGAGTGAACCAGCAGGTGGAAGATCTCTCAGTCCCTCTCTGCAACTCTTTCAAATAAACAAACCCTAAAAAACGAATATAAACGGGCGTGTTCTCCCTGGGGCGTGTTCTCCCTGGGAAGGTTTCTCACAGGTGCACACAGAGAGCGAGGGTCACCGTGGCGTGCCGTGTCATGGCGAGAAAGCCTGGAGAAGGGCAAACGCCGGGAAGGCACGCTGCACCTGCGCCCCGCCAAATACCGCTTGGCTCCTGAGAAGCAAGGGCGCTGGGGCAGGCACTCGGCACGGCGGCACCCATCGTCAGAGGGCCTGGGTGCCGGCCACTCTCGATTCCAGCTTCCTGCTCGAGTGCACCCTGGCAGGCAGCGGTGATGGGTCACGTAGCTGGGGCACCCTGCCACCCACGTGGGAGGCCCACACTGGGTTCCTTGTTCCCAGCTTCGGGCTGGTTCAGCCATGGCTACTACGGGCCTATGGGAAGCAGCCAGCAGATAATAGACTTTACGTCTGTCTGTCTGTCTCTGACTTTCAAATAAAATAAAATTGTAAGGGGGGGGGCATGGTGGCAGAGCAGGTGGAGCAGCCACTGCCGATGCCGCATCCCGTCTCAGAGCACCGGCTCACACGGCAGCCACTGTTCAGGATCCAGCTCCCTCCTCGTGGGGCTGGGAAAGCGGTGGAAGAGCGGCCTAAGTACCGGGGCTCTCGCCACCCACGTGGGAGACCAGGATGGACCTGAGGCTCCTGCGTTCAGCCCGGCCCAGCCCCAGCCACTGTGGCCATTTGGGGAACAAACCAGCAGATGGGCGATCTCGATCTCTCCCCCCCCCCCACCTGCCTATCAAATAAATAAAAAATAAGACAAAGTAAAACAACAATGTTGACGAGTGGAGAAGCTGGAATCCTCGCGCTTTGCTGGTGGGCCCGCGAGGCGGCGTCACGGCCATGGAGCCAGCGCGGTCTGACTCCAAAACTTACCCACAGAATCACCACAGGACCCGGCGATTCCACTCCCGACGCCAACATTCACGGCAGCACTGCCCACAACCACCCGAGACCCCGTGCATGGACGCACAGGCACGCCACACGCAGTCCAGGCACAACACACACAGTCCAGGCACGCCACACACGGTCCAGGCACGCCACACACGGTCCAGGCACGCCACACACGGTCCAGGCACACCACACACGGTCAGGTACGCTACACGTGGTCCAGGCACACCACACGCGGTCTAGGCACGCCACACATGGTCCAGGCATGCCACACGCGGTCCAGGCACGCCACACATGGTCCAGGCATGCCACACGCGGTCCAGGCATGTCACACGTGGTCCAGGCACACCACACATGGTCCAGGCACGCCACACACGCTGTCAGGCACGCCACACAAGGTCCCGGCACGCCACACACGGTCCAGGAACGCCACACGCGGTCCAGGCACGCCACACGCGGTCCAGGCACGCCACACATGGTCCAGGCATGCCACACACGCGGTCCAGGCACGCCACACGCGGTCCAGGCACGCCACACATGGTCCAGGCACGCCACACACGCTGTCAGGCACACCACACAAGGTCCCGGCACGCCACACACAGTCCAGGAACACCACACACGGTCCAGGAACACCACACGCAGTCCAGGCACGCCACACATGGTCCAGGCACGCCACACGCAGTCTAGGCACACCACACGCGGTCCAGGCACGCCACACGCGGTCCAGGCACGCCACACGCGGTCCAGGCACGCCACACATGCTGTCAGGCACGCCACACGCGGTCCAGGCACGCCACACGCGGTCCAGGCATGCCACACACGCTGTCAGGCACGCCACACGCGGTCCAGGCACGCCACACGCGGTCCAGGCACGCCACGGGGCAGGGTCGGGCCTTTGAGAGGGAGGAAGGCTGACACACACTCCCCTGACACGGCTCAGAAACATTACGCTCACATTTGGCCAAGAGGCCGAACACAGGACAAGCGCTGATTGCACAAATACGAGGCACCTGCCAGAGGCAAAGCCGGAGACGGGGCTGCCTGGCCGGGGTGCGGGCTCCTGTCTGGACGACGATGCACACAGACGGTGGCGGCGGTCCCACCACACCGCGGGGCTTCTCACGCTACCAAGCCGTACCCAGAAACGGTCAAAGGGGAAAGTTAACGTCACATGCGTTCCACTGCGGTTCAAGCAGGCCGGGAGGGGGCACCAAGAACCACCGAGCAGCGCCCCCCGGGAACCACTCCTGCCGGGCCAGCGTCCCAGTGTGGCAGGATGAGCCGTCGCCTGTGACTCCCACGCCCTGTACCGGAGACGGGCTCCCGCCCCAGCTGTGCGGCTTCCTCCCAATCCAGCTCCTTGCCAATGTGCCCGGGGAGGCAGGGAGGACGGCCCAAGTCCTCGGGCCCCTGCCACCCGCATGGAGGCCCAAATGCAGTTCCCGGCTCTGGGCTCGGGTCTGGCCCAGTCCTTGCTCTTGCAGCCGCTTGGGGAGTGAACCAGCAGGTGGAAGATGTCTCTGGCTCGCTCGCTCGCTCTCGCTCTCTCCTCCTCCGTTGCGTTGCCTTTCTAAATGAATGAATGCATTAAAAAAAAAAAAAAAAAATTTCACAGGGCCCGCACCACAGAGTGGCCTGCGGTGCCAGCATCCCATATGGGCACCAGTTCTAGTCCCGGCTGCCCCTCTTCCAATCCAGCTCTCTGTTGTGGCCCGGGAGTGCAGTGGAGGATGGCCCAAGTCCTTGGGCCCCTGCACCCACGTGGGAGACCTGGAAGAAGCTCCTGGCTCCTGGCTTCAGATTGGTGCAGCTCCAGCCATTTCAGCCATCTGGGGAGTGAACCAATGGACAGAAGACCTGTCTGTCGCTGTCTCTCCTCTCTCTAACTCTGTTTTCAAATAAAATAAATAAGTCTTTGAAAAAAAAAAATCTCCTTTGCCAAGGCACCAAGGACAAGAACTGTGCCACACACGACCCAGGGTGGGCTGTGCCGGGCCAGCTGTGAGGCCTCGAAGCCAGGGCCAATCCTGTGTGATGGCACCAGGCAGACCCCTCCCTGCCAAACACCGGGACGACAAGTGCCAGCCTGGCTGACAGTCGGTCTGCCCCAGGCCCCGGCACAGCCCTGCCGCCCTGTGGTGCAGGCAGTGACCGAACACAAGGTCAGCGTGCAAGCTCTCGGCCACAGCTCAGACTGGACGCTTAATCCTCACCCAGCCGCGCACGGGGAGTGCCACTGGCATCGGGTTTCACAGAGGCTGGGGTGACCTGCGGCGGCCGCACGAGCAGCCAGAGGCAGGGCCCGCGGCAGGCAGGCTGGCTGACCGCAGAGCCTCTCAGCCCCGCCGTCCCCCCTCGGAGGGGGTCTTTTCCAAGGACTTTCAGAGCATCTGTGTCTGCTGGGCCCTCAGCAACGCACAGCATCGCACAGAGAGGGGGCTTGGGTCTGTGGACCTGGGTGGAGTTCTGGCTTGTTCCCATGCTGGGGAGCCCGGATGGACACGGCCCAGGCCAGGGACACCATCAGGACTCAGGTCTGTGGACTCTGGGCTCATTCCACGCTGGGGAGCCCGGATGGACACGGCCCAGGCCAGGGACACCATCAGGACTCGGGTCTGTGGACTCTGGGCTCATTCCACGCTGGGGAGCCCGGATGGACACGGCCCAGGCCAGGGACACCATCAGGACTTGGGTCGGTGGACTCTGGGCTCATTCCATGCTGGGGAGCCCGGATGGACACGGCCCAGGCCAGGGACACCATCAGGACTCAGGTCTGTGGACCTGGGTGGAGTTCTGGTTTGTTCCCACGCTGGGGAGCCCGGATGGACACGGCCCAGGCCAGGGACACCATCGGGACTTGGGTCTGTGGACTCTGGGCTCATTCCACGCTGGGGAGCCCGGATGGACACGGCCCAGGCCAGGGACACCATCAGGACTCGGGTCGGTGGACTCTGGGCTCATTCCACGCTGGGGAGCCCGGGTGGACACGGCCCAGGCCAGGGACACCATCTCGCCCCCACTGCCACCCTGCACCCTGACATCCCCCGGAGGCTGCATCTCTTGGTGTTCCTGGTCCCAAAGGGACATGACAGGTTCTGCAAAGACAGAGTCCAGGCTCACAGCGGCCTGGGACAGGGGTGGGGCCGAGGACTTTGAGAGCGGAGGACCCCGAGAGGGTTAAGGTGGAGCCAGGTGCTCCCTGAGGAACCCCCACGCACTGCAGGGACCAGGCAGGCGGCAGAAGAGGCGTCTGGGGGGTGGGGAGCAGCCCCCCAGCCCCTGGGGGCCCAGAGGTCTCAGGCTCCTGAGGGAAGAGAAACGTGTTGGGCAGGGCCTTAGAGACCGGCACCAGCTGGTTTTATCTGACAAACAGGGAAACTGAGGCACACACCGGCACCTGCTCCTCAGGCCCCACAAGGAGGGAAGGGCGAGGGCTCCATGCCCCACAGAGATTGAGGGGCCCTCGCTGGGCTCTTGAGACCCCCCCACCAGGGGCTACCATCCCGGCCTCAGTTCAACCACAAGATCATTGGCGTCCATGCACACTGGAAAACATCCACCAAATTAGCGACCATCCAGTAAGGCAACCAAGAAAACACCCAGCGAGCGCCCCCCTCTGACTGCATCGCAACAGCCACCCTGGCCGGTCACAGCGAGGGGACACGGGATCGGTCCAGCACCACGGGGCTGCTGCCACCAGGGGCCCTGGAGCACCTGTAGCCGGGCCCAAGGACGGTCACTGCGCCCACGAGCCAGCCAGGACACCAGGCCGAGTCAGAGACCAAAGGCTGGGCGGAGGCTCAGGGCCGGGCAAGGCCCGTGGGGCCGAGCGGCTCAGGGCTGGGGGAGGGGTGGGGATGGGGGTCGGGGCTCTGCATGGCTTAGGGGGCGCCTGAGCCCCTTGCGCCTGCCCCAGGCGGACAACTGCACAGCCAGCACCAGCTGTGCTCCTGGCTCGGGGTTCCAGTACCTCTCAGGGAAGAACCAGCACCAAGCATCGGCCCCAAACAGCCTCACCAGCTCGCAGGCCCCAAGTGGGCGCCCAGAGCCTCGGCCAAGCCCTTGGGGTGCCTGTAAAAGGCAGGGGCTCTCCACATCTTTCCCACGACGGCACCACCCCCGACGCCGGCTCACTGAACCCCGCCCAGCACGGGCAGGGTGGACACCGCGTCCCAAGTCCCCCAGTGCTCAGCACCGCCAGCAGCTTCCCAGAGCTGCAGGAAAGCCGAGCGCCGGCTCCCCAGCCAGCCCGACCCGGGGCGGCTCCCGGACGGCCCCACAGCTGCCTCCAGCCGTCACTCGGACCTGCCCCGCCCCTGCACAGCCCTGCAGGGCAGCTGGCACAGGGCCCACTGCGGCTCGCTGCTTTCTGGACAAACGTGCGAACAGGGCCTGAAACCCAAGGAGCGGACGTGGCCCCTGCTCCCGCCACAGCCCCAGCCATACTCCCCATTTTGAAGGCATTAAGGGTTTGTCCCCAAGGCCACAACATCCGGCCCCCTCACGGTTAGTACAGCAAGGACACGGGGCTCACCCGCCCAGGGCCCAGGCCCCGCGCTGTCCTCCCGGGAGGCTGTCCCCACTGCCTGTTGCACTTCTGAACCTCCACCGGGCTCTGAGGCCAAACCCTCCACCGCCCCCACCCCACGGACACCCCGGCCCCCAGCTCAGGCTGCTGAAGGAGGCAGCGGGATCGATTCCAGCAACAGATGAACCTACGGAAAGCCGTCTACCGGTCAGGCACATCAGTGTTGGGCCGGGGAGGCCGACCTGCGCTCCAAGGACGCGCCCCACACACGGCGCCAAGTGGGGAAGTCGCTGACAACAGCCACGGCCCACACGACCCCAGGGCCACGGCAAGCCCAGGGGATGGAGAGTGGACAGGCAGCTGCCAGGGCCCGCAGGGAGGGCCGGGGGGCGGGGGCCTGGATTAAGGGGTTTCTGGGGGGCCACAGGCAGGCTCTGTGATGTGACACAGTGTGGCTGCAAACACTGGGAGTGTCCCAGCGTCACTTTAAACAGTTACCCTCACATTATCTAAGTCTCAACTTGGTTTTAAAAAGAAACCAAGGCTGGCGCCGCAGCTCACTAGGCTAATCCTCCGCCTTGCGGCGCCGGCACACCGGGTTCTAGTCCCGGTCGGGGCACCGATCCTGTCCCGGTTGCCCCTCTTCCAGGCCAGCTCTCTGCTGTGGCCAGGGAGTGCAGTGGAGGATGGCCCAAGTGTTTGGGCCCTGCACCCCATGCGAGACCAGGAGAAGCACCTGGCTCCTGCCATCGGATCAGTGTGGTGTGCCGGTCGCAGTGCGCCGGCCGCGGCGGCCATTGGAGGGTGAACCAATGGCAAAGGAAGACCTTTCTCTCTGTCTCTCTCTCTCACTGTCCACTCTGCCTGTCAAAAAAAAAAAAAAAAAAAAAGAAACCAAAATAGGGCCCTTGCTGTGGCGTAGCAGGTAAAGCCCCAGCCTGCAGCACCGGCATCCCATATGGGCACCGGTTCGAGTCCCAGCTGCTCCACTTCCAGTCCAGCTCTCTGCTGCGGCCTGGGAAAGCAGAGGAGGATGGCCCAAGTGCTTGGGCCCCTGCACCCGCGTGGGAGACCCAGAGGCGGCTCCTGGCTCCTGGCTCCTGGCTTCGGATCGGCTCGGCCATTTGGGGAGTGAGCCAGCAGACGGAAGACCTCTCTCTCTGTCTCTCTCTGCCTCTGCCTCTAACTCTGCCTTTCAAATAAATAAATAAATCTTAGAAATAAAAGTCTTTAAAAATCACCCAGTGCGTCTTCACCTGGGACAGACCTGAGTTCTGCCTGCGCGTCCCCTCACTCCTGCCTACAGCCTTCCAGAAGCTTCTACTGCCCTCGGGCTCACACCCAGACTGCACACCGTGCTCCGGCCTCCCTCAGCAGAGACCTCACAGGACACCGAGGGTGAGGAGCCTCTCCCACAGCTGCACGTCCTGCCGCAGCCCTGCCCTGCCCCCAGCACACTCCGAGCGTGCCACGGTCTCATCCATGGGAGGAGGAGGGATTATTGCTCCCATCGAACGGAGAGAAAACCGAGGCACACGGGGGCAGCTGCCCAAGCCCCCCGGCACCGTCCACGCTGCTCACCGCTCCACCACGCCCCGCCCGGCCTGCAGCGCTGAATGGACAGCCAAAGTCCCACGCAGCAGAAAAACCCGGACTGCGACACAGTAACCCCAGACCCCCCGCCCCCACCCAGGCCAGAACGGGCAAGGACCCCTCACGCAAGTGCAGTCATGGCAGCTCTCGCCTGGGCCAGGGCGGGCTCCGCGCCTCCAGCAAAGCATTCAACGCCCCCGACTGCTCGGGGGGAGGGGGCCGGGGAGTGGACGCAAGGAGGCCGAGTGGTCACCTGCAGTCAGCTCCCCGGCCGGCACCCCACACGGCCTCTCCGGGGAGCCCCGGCAACCCCGCACTTGCAAGGCAGAGGCGGATGCCAAGGCCTCACCTGCCGGCACGCCCGCGCCCAGCGCCGGGGAATTCTGAATGCCTGAGCAGTGCACAGTGCTGGCTCTCCCCCAGCACAAGTGCCGACCCTCACAGAGGGGCTGCTCTGTGGACAAGGGGACGGCGGAAGGGGCCTGGGTCCTACTGGGGGTGGGGGGACCCAGGGAGGGTCTGGTTAAGCCCACACATGCCTGGAGGTTGGTGGGGGCAGGAGAGGGCATTTGTAGGGACACCACCAGGGCTGGACAGGCCCAGAGCCGGGAGGCCTGGGGCTGGGCCAGGCCAGGACCCTGAGGACAAAGGCTCACAGCGTCAGACCACACCAGGGGGCGATCCGGGAAAATGACAGGGGCCGAGGCACAAACACACATGCAGGACACAGAGGGTCTGAGACGGCACAGGAACCGGCTGTGCAGACGGCGCTGCTGTCCTTCCGTCCCAGGGCCCGGTCGCCACTTCCACGGGCGCTCCCCGGCCCGGCTTCCGACGGCAAAACCATGAACTCTGCCGCTGCCTCGTCCACAACCAAACCCGGCCTCTCCTTTAGGGCCCCAACCCCACCACCGCCGGCAGGTGCTGGATGCCAGCGACGCCACTCCCGAAACACACAGGAAGTGCAGAACGGCAACCAGGGGAAAAACAAGGCCAGGGAACTCGTCAGAAACCCCACCTTTCCAACAAACACCCCCCCCCAAAAAAAAAAAAAACCTTTGCCCCTTTGCCTCGGGGGTTACCCAGGACCTCTGCAGACGCTGTCCCGGTTCTGTCTCCCACCAGTTGGGTTAGCCCAAAAATGTCAACCGTGGGGTGAACGTGCCCCAGACAGGGAGCCCTGGCCTTGGGGTCAGGGCAAGAGCCAGCAGGAGCCCCCCCCCCCCAGCCTCCCCCAGCAGGGGCTGCCGCAGCCTTGGGACTCAGAGCCAGGCCACCTCCCCGCAGTGCCCAGACTGGAAACACCCCGGGGGACAGCTGTGCCCACTAAAGAGGCCCAGACAAAGGGAGCGAAGGCTGCCCCGCGCCTGCAGGGTCCCCACGCTCCGGCACACCCCGAAGGGAACGCGCTAGGTAGCCGGAAACCACATGGCGCTCTCGGCATTAAAGAACATGTGTAGCGTTTCACTCCCGACCTCAGCTCCACCCCTCGGGTCTCGCCAGCAGCCCGAGAGAAAGTGCCCCAGGCCCCCCGGGGCGCTCCACCGCGCCGCGGCCTCCTCTGCCTTCGCCCCCGCGGCTGGGCCCCGGGCACCGGGCAGGTGTCAGCCCCTGGGAAACCCGCAGCCACCCAGGCCACAGGGGCAGCGCCACGGGCCTGGCCGCCCCGCGCTCCCAACTTTCTCGCCCAAACTTCGCAGGCCGACGCTCGCCCCGGACAGACAGGCCGGGCCGGTCTCCGGGGCCCAAGCGTCCGCTCCGCGCCCGGCCCGGGGGCCGTTCGGGCCGAGCGCGGCCTCCCCGCAGCCCCCGGCCGCCGCGGGCGCCCTGCCCAGCGCGCAGGTGAGGACCCGCCCGCGCCGCACCTGGCGGGGCCGGCGCCGCCCGCGCGCCCCGGGAAGGGCCGGCACGGGGGAGACAAAGGCCCCGCGCGCGGTCCCGGGACGGGCGGCCACCGCGGGGGCCCACGACGCGCGCGCCCCAACTCCCCCGAACTTGGGAAGTGGCCTCCCGGGCGGCGGCGCGCGTCCGAGCCCTTGGCCGCGGGGCCGCCCGGCCATTGTCCGCCCGCCCGGCCCAGCCCGGCGCCCACCTACCCGCGGCGGGGGCCAGGCCGCAGCCCAGCGCCAGCAGCAGCCACAGCGGCGGCGGCCGGGCCCGGGGCGGCGCCGCCTCCATGTTGTCCGGCGGCCGGACGGGCCCGCGCGCGCTCACTCGGGCTCCATGGCGCGGCGGCGGCGCCTCCCGCCTCCCCCTCGGGCGCCGCGGGCCAGGACGGCGGGGGAGGAGGGAGCGGAAGCCGCGCCGCGTCTCCGCCCCCCGCGCCGCCGCCGCCCGCGCCCCCCGCGCCGGCCGCGCCCTCCGCGGGCGCCCCCCGGGGCCGGCGTGTCCACGCCGCGGGGGACCGGCGGCCGCGCGAGCCCCGGAAGCAGGTGCGTCACCTGTGGGGCCCGCGGCCGGCACCCAGCCTTCACGCGTGGGGGAAACTGAGGCCCGGGGCGAGCGTGGGTGCCCGAGGGCGCACCGCAGGGCGGCTTCCGGCCGGAGCCGGCTCGGTGCGCCTTCCCTGGGGCCCCGCGACACCTGTTCTCACTGGGGGACGGCGCAGGGGGGCCTGGCGAGGAATGGCTCCCCGGTGTGTTCTCACCATCTCTTAGCCTGGCCCTAGTGCGGCCGTGACGCCAGGGCCTGGCCCCCAGCTGCCAGCGGAGGGCTCGGTGGGAGTGGGGGGTGCTGAGGGGCCACGGCGGAGCTCGCCAAGGGGGCAGGACCCCAATGTAGGCAAATTGCCACGCTTGCCTTACAGGGCTGAGTTCGCCGGGTTGGTCCCCAGCGCCCCCAGCTGTGTCTGCGATGGGTTGAACCACAGGCCCCCCCTGTCCACCTGGGTCCCTGTTACCAGTCCAGACCAACAGCTGCACCACAAGTCCCCTCCCTGAGCTGCCCCTCTCCCAACCCCAGGCCTGGGTACCCACTCCTCTGCCACCCCACCCCACCCCACCAATGAGAAACAGGGGCAGGGATGAAAGGTGCCGCTGTCTGCCCGAGAGACCCCCCCCCCTGCTTCCCCCCAGCTGGCCACCGCTGCCCAGGCTGCGCTCAGTAAATGCCTTGCCCTCCGCTTCCTCCATGCTTCTGAGTCCATCCTTTGGTGGGGGCTCTCCTGGGAGCTCTGTGCCCACGAGGAGGGGGGAGACGTCTCCCACCCAAGATGGGGCGGCCAGATTCTCTGCCCGGGTTCTGTATCTCTCCAGGAATACGTGGACAAGCCCAAAGCAAAAGTGATGAGTGGGGAGGGGGGGAACCAAGCCATAGCCACAGGGCCCAAGGGAAGAAAAACTGTGCTTTGTAAGTGCTGCCTCCGGGGAGGGTTTTTGGGGTTAAAGGGATCCACAGGGTGGGGGTGATGTGCCTAGCAGGAAGTGGAGGCATTCCAGGGAGGAGCCCTGAGAGCGCTCTGCAGGCTCCCCCCACACAGAGGCCTTTGTGGAGGATGGAGGGGGCCTGGGGGACGCCCCTCGGGCCAGAGACGATGGCGGACACGGCCTCTCCTTGTGGGCGGGCACAGCATCCAGTCCTGAAGGCTTCCGTTTTCGGGCCTGAAGTGCAGCCTGGGTGTTCAGGCGCCAGCCCTGTCTGAGCAGGACGGAGCCGGGTCTTCCAGGAGGAGGTGATTCTCTCCGCTGGCTCCCACGCCAAGTTTCCTCTCAGGGAGGAGGAGACAGGCAGGGACCCATCCTGGGACCCCTTATGGTGTCCTGAGCCCCAAGGCGACGTCGGGGAGCCGGAGCCGCAGGACGGGGGAGGCTGCACCACAGCCCTCCTGACTTACACCCAAAGTCACAGAACTAAAACAATGCAAAAGGACTTAGACATCTTCTGTGTCCCCACCTGGGGGAGTGCCGATGGGGCAGGGGGACACTGGCAGGGTCAGCGCCCTCCTGACAAGTGCAAGTCAGGAACTTCAAGAGAGACGCGCGGCCACTTCTCGAAGCCCCTCGCGGTCTGGCCCGCCGAGCAGACCGGTTCCTGGGGCCCAGCTGCTGTCCCTGGGTTGAAGTGACGTCCACACAAGAGAGGAAAGGGGGCCGGCCAGGAGGGTGGCTGTGGCCATTTGGGAAGAGAGCACCCTGCTGTGTTGGGGGCTCCCCGACCAAGCACTGGTTCCCAGACGGAGATCCCCAACGCGACAGTAACTCCCCACGAGAGAATGACACTGCCAGACCTCAGGGAACTGGTGACCGAGGGCACAAGGGATCAACCCAGGATCCCCAAATATCAAGGGCGTTTGGGCTAAGCCAGAGAAGAGCCTCCCTCCACGTCCTTACAAAGACTTAAAGACCAAATGAGGAAGTATTCCAGGCTGCCCCCAAGGACAGCTGGGACAATGGCTGCTTAACAGCCTTGGGGGTGTTAACAGTTGGGGATGGGGTGGGGAGGGCGGTGTTGTGGCCTATATTTGAGACCCAGCTGCTCCACTTCCAATCCATCTCCCTGCTAATGCACCTGGGAAAGCAGCGGAAGATGGCCCAAGGGCTTGGGGCCCCGCGTCCACGTGGGAGACCTGGAAGAAGCGCCTGGTCCAGCCCTGGCTGTGTGGCCATTTGGGGAGTGCACCAGTGGATGGAAGACCTCTCTCCCACCACTGTCTCCATAGCTGTGCCTTTCAAATAAAATACATCTTTTTAATTTTTTTTTAGAAGAAAAATGTACCTTAAACCAAAAAGCTGAAAGCTGGTCGACAGATTCCAGAATCCTGAAACACGAGGCCGTCCCCTTTGGATCGGACGGTCTAGCTCGTACAAAACCTGCTGAGTTTGTGTGGAAGGGAGAAACTGACCAGACAGCACCTGAGCACGGCTGGTTGGCCATTATAGCGCAACAAAGCAAACTTAGACCAGACCCGAGAGAGGCCCCTCCCGGAGGGAATGAGACCATCTGTGGGTGGTTCCTCCCGAGTGACAGTGGGAAAAAGACGCAGAGGGTGTGCAGTCCTTGGTGGTGCAGCTGCTCAGTGTGCAGAGGTGATGGCCTGCACACACCTGTGAGCTTGGACGCCAGGGCCGCTGGTGTGGTGCACACTTTCGCAAAAACCTGGATAGAAAGAGGCCTTACTAATGGCAAGGAGGAAAGATCGGATTCAGGAAGAATGAATCCCACCGGTCCTGGAGAGCCTCTGACTTCGTGCTGAAATAGCTGAGGTCCGTGGACGCTGTCACGGAAAGGGGGGCTGCCTCGGAAGCTGCTGGAAGCAGACGAGCTGCTCAGGCTGAGAACAGGCACCGATAAATAGAGATTGGAACAGGACGCCGAATCAAAGCCTCGCCCCATAACGGTGAAGCCGCAGTTCCCTGTGGAAGAGAAGAGGGAGTTGGTTCCGGTAGGGGAACAACCCCCCCCCCCCCGTGGGAGAGAAATGGTGAGCAATTCAGGGTACAGAGAAGTGACGGCCACACGACACCCGGGAGCCCCGACCCCCCGTTTGTCTGCCGCCTAGAACTCTGGGAACAGTCGTGTGCAGAGGCGGATCCGAGCTCAGCACCCTTCTGGCCAGCAGGGTCCTCACACCACAAGGCCGGTGACACTCAGGCCCTCCCGTGGCAGGCCAGCAGCAGGCAAAGTGCTGAGCGTGCCCCGAATCGCTGGACACAGCTCATGGCCCGGCCCAACTCCCAGCCTCGCATCCGGAGGTGGTAACCCCATTCATTCCCCAGATGCAAGTTCCAGCCAAGACGACCCACAGGGGACAAGGGATGGGACAAGGGCTCAGCTCCAAGTGGGGCCCAGCACTGGGGGCCATCACCTTGCCCAGGGACACCTGTGAGAAGCACTTCGTGGCTCCCTCCCCGATGGACCTGGAAGGCACTGGCCACTGGGAAGGTCCCCCACATCCTAGTCCCTGGGTGCCACAGAGGTGAACTTGTTTGGGGCCAGGTCTTGAGATGAGGGGATCATCCCAGGTTGTCCAGGGAAGGCCCTAACTCCAGTAGCAAATATGATTCTAAGAGAAAGGCCGAGGGGAGGGGCCGGCGTCGTGGCTCACTTGGCTAATCCTCTGCCTGCAGCGCGGCACCCCGTATGAGCACCGGGTTCTAGTCCCGGTTGCTCCTCTTCCAGTCCAGCTCTCTGCTGTGGCCCGGGAGGGCAGTGGAGGATGGCCCAGGTCCTTGGGCCCTGCACCCACATGGCAGACCAGGAGGAAGCGCCTGGCTCCTGGCTTCAGATCAGCACAGTGCTGGCCGTGGCGGTCATTTGGAGAGTGAACCAAAGGAGGGAGGACCTTTCTCTCTCTGTCTCTCACTATCTATAACTCTACCTGTCAAATAAATAAAAAGAAAGGCTGGCCGGCGCCGTGGCTTAACAGGCTAATCCTCCGCCTTGCGGCGCCGGCACACCGGGTTCTAGTCCCGGTCGAGGCGCCGGATTCTGTCCCGGTTGCCCCTCTTCCAGTCCAGCTCTCTGCTATGGCCCGGGAAGGCAGTGGAGGATGGCCCAAGTCTTTGGGCCCTGTACCCGCATGGAAGACAAGGAGAAGCACCTGGCTCCTGGCTTTGGATCAGCGCGATGCGCCAGCCACAGCAGCCATTGGAGGGTGAACCAACAGCAAAAAGGAAGACCTTTCTCTCTCTCTCTCTCTCTCTCACTATCCACTCTGCCTGTCAAAAAAAAATGCTAAAAAGAAAGGCTGAGGGGCCTGGCTTTGTGGCATCGTGGGTAAAGCTACCGCCCATGATATTGGCATTCTATACGGGCACAGGTGCGAGTCCAGCTGCTCCACTTCCACTCCAGCTCTCTGCTGTGGCCTGGGAAAGCAGAGGAAGACGGCCCACATGCTTGGGCCCCTGTACCCGTGTGAGAAACCCAAAAGAAACTCCTGGCTCCTGGCTTGGGCCTGACTCAACCTCTCTCTCTCTCTCTCTGCCTTTCAAATGTAAATAAGCCAATCTTAAAAAAGAAAAGCAGAGGGAGTTCTGGGATAGATGGAAGGGGGGGGCAGCCACGTGATGACGAGGCAGGAAGTGGAGAGCTGTGGCCTAAGCTGAGGATCGCCTGCAGCCACGGAAGCTGCTAGAGGCAGGCGGGACCCCCCCCAGGGGCCTCGGGTCACCTCCTGACTTTTCCCTCCCTGATGGTGAGGTTGCATAGCCACAGTGGACACTGAGCATCACAGCTACCTGGCCACGCGCGAGGGCAGCTTACCCTGGTAAGGCCACACGTCCAGCTTCCAGGTCATAACCTTGACCTTTAGTTGACACGGGTGTCACCTCCCAGCCTCCACCGGTTCCAGGGGACCCCTGTGCACACCGGCGAGCCACTCTGTGTCATCACCCACCCCTCTTTGCTGCTGTCGAGGTGGCTGGGGGCAAATGAGGGGCCCGTGGCTTCCAGCTTCCTGGAACAGAGAGGTTCTGGGGACTCGTATGGGAGAGTCCTCAGCAAACCCAGGGGGGCACCCTGGGGTTGGGCGAGGTGCCCCTCCCCTCTGCAGGCAGGGAACCCAGAGCAGGAGGACAAAACGGGCCCCAAGCCAGGCCTCGGTCACCAATGCCAAGTGCAAAAAAAAACAAGAAATAAATGGGGAGAGTCCTCAAGACAAAAAGATGTGAGGGCTAGAGGGCTATCTGGACAGATCATATCCTGCTTAGAAAACAGTTCTGGGGCCGGCGCTGTGGTGGAGCGGGTAAGGCTGCCGCCTGCAGTGCCGGCATCCCATATGGGCACCAGTTGGGGTCCCAGCCATTCCCAGCTCCCTGCTGATGGCCTGGGAAAGCGGTAAAAGATGGCCCAAGTCCTTGGGCCCCTGCACCCACATGGGAGACCCAAAATAAGCTCCTGGCTCCTGGCTCCTGGCTCCTGGCTTCAGCCTGGCCCAGCCCCAGCCATTGTGGCCATTTAGGGAATCAACCAGCGAATAGAAGATCTCTCTGTGTCTCTGTCTCTCTCTGTCACTCTTCAAGAAAGTATATAAACAAACCATTGAAAAACCAAGCAGTCTCTTCTGAACCCTGTCTCAGAGAGCACCCCCGTGCCCGCAAACATGGGGGGCTTCAGAGGTGGATCGTTAACTTACGGCGCCCACTGGGAAATCAGGATGGGGGAGGGGCAGCAGTCGGCCACAAGCCACGGAACAAGGACCTCAGCGTCCTCCCGATTGGACAGTGAACCCGTGACACCCGCCAGGCCACTCCACCCAGAACTTCTGGAATCCACAAGGTCTGCTTGTGGAGGGCAGGGGTTTCTGGGAGAGACACCGCCTGGCCCTTGCTGCTGGTGCAGGGGACTCAGGGTCCAAATACCTGGCAAAAACTGGAAAGAGGAGGTGGGCTCTGAGGTGGGCGGACGGGGGCCCTCAGGGCCCCACAGGAGACACCTGGTTTTATTTTTGTTTTTTGTTGGCTTGTTTGTTTTTGAGGAGTCTTGCAAAGATTTATTTATTTGGGCCGGCACCGCAGCTCACTAGGCTAATCCTCTGCCTGCAGCGCCAGCACCCCAGGTTCTAGTCCCAGTCGGGGCACCAGATTCTGTCCCGGTTACTCCTCTTCCAGGCCAGCTCTCTGCTGTGGCCCGGGAGTGCAGTGGAGGATGGCCCAAGTGCTTGGGCCCTGCACCCGCATGCGAGACCAGGGAGAAGCACCTGGCCCTGGCTTCAGATTGGCACAGCGCGCCGGCCTCAGTGGCCTTTTGGGAGGTGAACCAACGGCAAAGGAAGACCTTTCTCTCTGTCTCTCTCTCTCACTCACTGTCCACTCTGCCTGTCAAAAAAAAAAAAAAAAAGATTTATTTATTTGGGCCGGCACCGCGGCTCACTAGGCTAATCCTCCGCTTGCGGCGCTGGCACCCCAGGTTCTAGTCCCGGTTGGGGCACCAGATTCTGTCCCTGTTGCCCCTCTTCCAGGCCAGCTCTCTGCTGTGGCCCTGAAAGGCAGTGGAGGATGGCCCAAGTGCTTGGGCCCGGCACCCACATGGGAGACAGGAGAAGCACCTGGCTCCTGGCTTCGAATCGGCGCAGTGCACCAGCCGTAGCGGCCATTTGGGGGGTGAAGCAATGGAAAAAGGAAGACCTTTCTCTCTTTCTCTCTCTCTCTCTCTTACTGCCTAACTCGGCCTGCCAAAAAATTTTTTAAAAAAAGATTTATTTATTTGAAAGAGTTACAGAGAGGCAGAGGCAGAGAGAAAAAGAGATCTTCCATTTGCTGGTTCACTTCCTAGGTGGCCCGGCCAGAGCTGCGCTGATCCGAAGCCAGGAGCCAGGAGCTTATCTCGGTCTCCCAAGCAGGTGCAGGGGCCCAATGACTTGGGCCATCTTCTACTGCTTTCCCAGGCCATAGCAGAGAGCTGGATCGGAAGTGGAGCAGCCGGGACTCAAACCAGCGCCCATATGGGATGCTGGCACTGCAGGTGGCAGCTTTACCTGGTACACCACAGCGTTGACCCTAAGGGCACCTGGTTTTTGTCCAGACCTTCCCTCCTCCAAGCAAAACCAGGGCAGAGGGTCCCCCTCCACCCTTCCAACTCTCCCAGATCTCCGCCCCAGAGGGAGAGCCACGTGCAGAACAGCCCTGCCCACCGTCCTGCAGCCCAGAGGCAGCCAGGCTGGGACTAAGATTTATCCATTTACTTGAAAGGGAGATCAACAGGGAGAGAGAGAGAGAGAGAGAGAGAGGGAGGGAGAGAGAGAGAGAGGCTGACTTCCATCCACTGGTCCACTCCCCAGATGGCCCCAGCAGCCAGGTCTAGACCAGGCCAAAGCCAGGAGCCTAGAACTCCATCCCACGCACTTGTTCCATCTTCTGCTGCTTTCCCAGGCACATTAGCGGGGAGCTGGGTTGGAAGTGGAGCAGCCGGGACTTGAACTGGTGCTCCGACATGGGATGCCAGTGTCGAAGACAGTGGCTTAACCCACTGCATCACAGTGCCAGCCCTGGGTTGGTTTGTTTATTTAACAAACAAGGTGATCATTGTGAAAATTAAAAGACAAGAACAGATGGAGGAAGGGCGGGAAGTACCATTGTGCTTTTAAAACTGTGTATATGAGGGGCCGGTGCAGCGATGCAGTGGGTTAATCCTCTGCCTGCGGTGCCAGCATCCCATATGGGCGCTGGCTCTGGTCCTGGCTGCTCCTCTTCCGATCCAGCTCTCTGCTGTGGCCTGGGAAAGCAGTGGAAGATGGCCCAAGTGCTTCGGCTCCTGCACCCACGTGGGAGACCTGGAAGAGTCTCCCTTCTCCTGGCTTCGGATTGGCCCAGCTCTGGCCATTGCGGCCATTTGGGGAGTGAACCAGTGGACGGAAGACCTTTCTCTGTCTCTCCCTCTCACTGTCTGTAACTCTACCTCTCAAATAAAATAAAATAAATAAAAATCTTTTTTAAAAAACTGTGTATATGAAATAGATGGCATTTGTCCCCTTTAGATAAATAAAAAAGAGAGCAGAACAAATAAATAAATCAGAGTTTAAATTTTTTTTTTAATTTTATTTACTTGACAGGCAAAAAGGGAGAGGGAGAAGAGGAGAAATAGAGGGAGAGAGATTGTTTTCCATCCTCTGGTTCCGTTCCCAGATGCCTGCCATAAAGGCCAGAGCTGCACCAGCTGAAGCCAGGAGCCTGGAATTCAACCTGGGTCTCCCACGTGGGTGGCAGGGACCCGAGCACTTGGGCTGTCGCCTGCTACCTCCCAGGTGTGCCTTGGCAGGGAGCTGGAGTTGACCGGAGCCCAGCACTGAGACAGGGAGTGCGCTGTGCCCCGCGCCTGCCCTGGGCCACACACTGGGCCCGTGGGAATCCCCGCTTAGCTCCTTCCCCAGCCCCCCCCCCCCCCCCGCTGCGGGGCCCCTCCAGGGCCAAGCCCCCTCTGCCAGCTCCACGCCTCTTCTCCCTTCCAAAGAGCACCAACTACACTGGCCCCTCCCGTCTGACGGCCAGCTGGCTCTGTGCGGCCTCCTGATCCCACGGCCTGCCGCGTGCACCTGGCTTTGGGCTCAGTACTCACCCCCAGCACGCCCCGCCTCCCTCCCTGGTCCCCCTGGGGCCTCCCCGGCCACCCTGCGCCCGCCTTGTCTGTCCCCAGCTCTCAGCACGGCCCTCGCCCGTGTGTCTTCTCCATCTCCTGCTGTGGTCTGGTCTTCATGGCCCTCAATGGCCACTCGCAGGCAGTGGGCAGCGAGCTGCACCCTCCCCAGGGAGGCAGGGGGTGTGCAGGGCCCGGCGACTCCCAGGGTTGGGGCCAGGAGCAGCTGGGTGGGTGGGTGTGGGTGGGGATGGCACCTGGGGGTGGCAAGGCTGTGAGGACAGGACCTGGATGAGGAATTCCCAAGCGAGGGCTCGGAGCCAGTGGAACACGGCGCGTGCGGGGGACAGCCCTGGAGCTCAGACACCCGTCCTGCCTGACCAGAGAACCCACCCCCCAGCGGCAGTGACCAGAAGCCGGTGACGAGACCGGCGTGGGCTGGGAGAGGAACCTGCAGGCCCCAGCCCTTCTCTCTGCAGCGGCCCCCGGCCCTGGCGACGCTGGGAGCGGCTTCTCTGGCTTCCGGGACAACAGGACAGCCGGGCCTGGCCACGTGCCGCTGGCCAGGGTCTTCCGCCAGCAAGGACACAGAACCCCCACGAGGGGGCCTGGCAGATCGTGGCAGCTTGCAGCGCTGGGCCTCGGATGTGGGGCCCGGCTGCTGCCTGTCCCTCGTGCCCGCGCCGCGGGGGCGGCCTCGCAGGGCCCAGTCACAGCGGTCACCGGGCAGCGGGCAGCGGGCAGCGGGCTGCGTGCTCTGCAGGCTTCGCGCCTCCCCGAGGACATGGGGCCCCGGGGGTGTGGGAATTTCTGGGTCCCCCAGGCGCGCCCCTGGACCCAAACCTGCTCCTTAACCCCGCCCAACAGGGCAAACCCAAAGCGGGGGCGCGGGGCCGAGGCCCCCCGAGCGAGCGGGAGGCGGCGCTGGAGCCCGCGTCCCTTCTGCGCCCACGCGGGACCGAGGCCCCCGAGCGAGCGGGAGGCGGCGCTGGAGCCCCCGTCCCTTCTGCGCCCACGCGGGACCGAGGCCCCCGAGCGAGCGGGAGGCGGCGCTGGAGCCCGCGTCCCTTCTGCGCCCACGCGGGACCGAGGGCCCCGAGCGAGCGGGAGGCGGCGCTGGAGCCCGCGTCCCTTCTGCGCCCACGCCGCCCTCTGCGGGGCCTCGGCCTGCAGGGCGCCGCGCGGCCACACGGGGGCAGCCGCCGCCCGCCGTGTGCGGGAGTCCACGGTCTCCGCGGTCCCGGGCGGGGTGGCCGAGGGAGGCCGGTGCCGTCTGGGTGGGAGGGGAGGCCGCGGGGCAGGTTCGGACCCCTCCTGGCTTCCCCCGGGCAGGTGTTGAGCCCGGGGAGACCCCAGGCTGTGCGGTGGCTGAGCTGGGAGCAGCAGGCACAGAGAGGCCCGGTCTGGCTCAGCCCCTGTGGCTGGGGTGCCAAGTCCTGGCAGGCGCCCCCCCACCCCCGCCATGCCGGGTGGACAGGTCAAGTCCCAGCCCTGGGCTGGAGTCTCCATGGCGGCCACCCCGTGTCCGACGTCATATCCCTGCCCCGACTCCCGATTCCAGCTGGCCCTTGCCATGGGAGCTGTCGCTGCCTCTCTCTCTCCCTCTCTCCTCTCTTTGTCTCTCTTTTCTCTCTCTCTCTCTCTCTCTCTCTCTCTCTCTCTCTCTCTCTTCTCTCTCTCTTCTCTCTCTCTCTCTCTCTCTCTCTCTCCTCTCTCTCTCTCTCTTATGTCTCTCTCTCTTCTCTCTCTCTCTTTCTCTCTCTCTCTCTCTCTCTCTCCTTCTCAAATTAAAAAAGAAAGGGGGCCGGCGCTGTGGTGCAGTGGGTTCAGCCGGCACCTGTGACACCGGCACCCCATATGAGCACCGGTTCAAGTCCCAGCCGCTTCACTTGGGATCCAGCTCCCTGCTAATGGTCCTGGGAAAGCAGCCGAGGACAGCCCGAGTGCTTGGCCCCTGCGCCCACGGGGGAGACCCGGATGCAGTGGAGTGCGAGGCTCCTGGGGAGTGAACCAGCAGACGGAAGATAACTCCTGCTCCGTCTGTAACTCTGCCTTTCAAATAAATAAAATGAGAATTCGAGCAAGGACAGGGAACAAACTCGCTGTGCTCCGCGGCTGAGGTCCAGCTCCGGCTGGTGGTGTCGCCAACGCTGACACACAACTGAGGGCTGGGACCTCTGTCTCTGGCCCTCTGGGACGCCGACAGGCGGAAGCCCTGGGAGGGGGTGGCGTGACTGCAGGGACATCTCCAGGGCAGTTAGCAAGAAGATGTCCACGCTCCTGAGCGTACGGTGTTCGCGGGGCAGCGGCAGGCTGAGCCCCAGCTTTGGAGGACTGAGCTCTGGCGTACCAGGCAGTACTCGGTGAGCCAGGCACTGCGGCTCTGTGGGCACTCCAGAAAGTGTGAGGAAAGGGGATGAGGGACCGGTTTATTTTGGTGCAGGAAAAAAAATCGAAATCCATGCTTATGAGAACTTTCAAGTTCATGGAAAATGCACATTATCAAAGCACTGTGTATAAGTTTCCAATTTTTTTTTTTTGACAGGCAGAGTGGATAGTGAGAGAGAGAGACAGAGAGAAAGGTCTTCCTTTTGCTGTTGGTTCACCCTCCAATGGCCGTTGCGGCTGGCGCATCGTGCTGATCCGATGGCAGGAGCCAGGTGCTTCTCCTGGTCTCCCATGCAGGTGACCAGGCCCAAGCACTTGGGCCATCCTCCACTGCCTTCCCGGGCCACAGCAGAAAGCTGGCCTGGAAGAGGGGCAACCGGGACAGAATCCGGCGCCCCAACCGGGACTAGAACCCGGTGTGCCGGCGCCGCAAGGCGGAGGATTAGCCTGTTAAGCCACAGCGCCGGCCCAAATATTTTTCACATCAGAGTAAGCTTAACTTTTTTTTTAAAGATTTATTTATTTTCCGGCGCCGCAGCTCAACAGGCTAATCCTCCGCCTAGCGGCGCCGGCACACCAGGTTCTAGTCCCAGTTGGGGTGCCGGATTCTGTCCCGGTTGCCCCTCTTCCAGTCCAGCTCTCTGCTGTGGCCTGGGAGGGCAGTGGAGGATGGCCCAAGTGCTTGGGCCCTGCACCCGCATGGGAGACCAGGAGAAGCACCTGGCTCCTGGCTTGGATCAGCGCGGTGCGCCGGCCGTAACGGCCATTTGGGGGGTGAACCAACGGAAAAGGAAGACCTTTCTCTCTGTCTCTCTTTCACTGTCTAACTCTGCCTGTCAAAAAAAAAAAAAAAAAGATTTATTGTGTTTATTGGAATGGCAGCCACCATCAACGCGTGGTTCTTATCCCACAATGCTCCGTGCATCCTCCTCTCCGCAGGAGTAGATGGGAGGCCACCAGGCAGCCACGTTCTGTCCTGATTCGGTGCCTTCTTTTTGCTGCCTGATCTTACGAAAGCATTAGGGACGCACAACAGTGTAAAAACGGGGGCTGGTGTTACAGCAGCTTAGCGGGTGAACCACCACCTGTGACACCAGCATCCCATACGAGCTCCGGTCCCAGCCCGGCTGCTCCACTTCCCACCCAGCTCCCTGCGGATGGCCTGGGAAAGCAGTGGAAGACGGTCCAGGTGTGTGGGGTCCTGCACCCCATGGGAGACCAGTAGAAGCACCTGGCTCCTGGCTTCGGATCAGCGCAGCGCGCCTTCCGCAGCGGCCATGGAGGGGGGGGGGGTGAACCAATGGCAAAGGAAGACCTTTCTCTCTGTCCCTCTCTCTCACTGTCCACTCTGCTTGTCAAAAAAAAAAAAAAAGACGGGATCGACAGGACATCATTTCTAAAAGCCTCAGGTCTTGGACTGGAGGGAGAACACGTGGACAACAGCTGCCGTTTCACTGTGACCGTTTCGTTCCGCCGTCTCCGTGGATGCTGGCGTCCTCTCAAGTTGCTTCTCCAAGGCTTCTCGATGCAGCAACAGTTTTACAGCGTCCCGCCCGGCTGTCCAGCAATTTCTTATAAAACTTATTCCCAAGTATTCTGCGTGTTTTCTGGGTGTTTGCTAATGAATACTTTTTCATTTTTCAGATTCCTAAGTGGTTGCAATTTGCATATAGAACATCTTCTGAAATTTTTATCACTTTGAAAATAGCCTTTCTTTTGTGTGTGTGTTTTTTTAAGTTTCTATTTTGAGACAATTTTGACTTACAGAAGATTTTCAAAAATAGCTCCGAGAGTTCCTGTTTCCCTGCTCTGTTAGCCTCTTACGTAACCGCAGCACAATTGTCAAAACCAAGGAACCAACCTTGGCACCGGCTGCTGACTGAGCTAGCCAGCCCAGGGTTGCAGTGACCCCCCCTCCCGTGTCCGAGGCCACCCTGCCCCTTCAGCCCGCGGCAGTTCTCCGCCTTTCCTTGTTTGCCACTTTTCCACCCACTCTTTAAAAGGTTTATTTATTTATTTGAGAGGCAGAGTTACAGAGAGGAAGAGGCAGAGACAGAGAGAGGTCTTCCATCCGCTGGTTCACTCCCCAATTGGCCGCAACAGCCAGGAGCCAGGAGCTTCCTTTGAGTCTCCCACGCGGGTGCAGGGGCTCAAGCACTTGGGCCATCTTCTACTGCTTTCCCAGGCCATAGCAGAGAGCTGGATCATTAGAGGAGCGGTCAGAACTTAACCCAACACCCATAAGGGGTGCTGGTGCGGCAGGTTGGGGCTTTACCCGCTATGCCACAGCGCCAGCCCCACCCCCCAAACTTTTAACTCTAGGATAACCCCACAGTCTGCAGCTGGCAGCCCCTTGCCCACCGAGGATCCTGGCGGGGCCCCACCCAGCAGGATATGGGAGTTCTGTTTCACCAAATCCTGGGTCAGACTTTGTAATTTTTTTTTTTTTTTTTTTTTTTTTTTTGGACAGGCAGAGTGGACAGTGAGAGAGAGAGAGACAGAGAGAAAGGTCTTCCTTTTTTCCATTGGTTCACCCCCCAATGGCCGCTACGGCCAGCGCACCATGCTGATCCGAAGCCAGGAGCCAGGTGCTTCTCCTGGTCTCCCATATGGGTGCAGGGCCCAAGCACTTGGGCCATCCTCCACTGCACTCCCGGGCCACAGCAGAGAGCTGGCCTGGAAGAGAGGCAACCAGGACAGAATCTGGCGCCCCGACTGGGACTAGAACCTGGTGTGCCGGCGCCGCAGGCGGAGGATTAGCCTATTAAGCCATGGCTCCAACCCAGACTTTGTATTTTTAAAGATCTATTTATTTGGGGGCCGGCGCTGTGGCGGAGCGGGTAAAGCCGCCACCTGCAATGCCTGCATCCCATTTGGGCGCCGGTTCGAGTTCCAGCTGCTCCACTTCTGATCCAGCTCTCTGCTACTTTTTTTAAAGATTTATTTATTTGAAAGGCAGAGGGACAGAGAGAGAAGAAAAAGCAGAGAAAGAGAGAGAGAGATGAGAGAGAGAGCGAGAGAGAGGGAGAGAGAGAGAGATGAGAGAGAGAGCGAGAGAGAGGGAGAGAGAGAGAGATGAGAGAGAGAGCGAGAGAGATGGAGCTTCCCTTCTACTCCCCACATGACCACAATGGCCAGGGCAGGGCCAGACTGAAGGCCGGGGGCCCAAGACTCCACGTGGGTCCCCCACATGGGTGCCAGGGACTCCAGCACTTGAGCCATTGCCTGCTGCTTCCCAGGAGGCTCAGCAGGGAGTGGAGTCGGAAGCAGAGCAGCCGGGACTTGAACCACGTCCTAGGGTCCGGGATCCAGGCCTCCCAACGGCAGCTTAACCTGCTGTGCCCAGTGCCACGGCCCCCACGAGGTCTTCGGAAAGCTCACAGAGACGCGAGTCGTGAAAACACAGCACAGATTTCAGTTGTTTTGCACTGAAATAAACGCACCTTTTAATTTCATTTTCCACGAATGCATTGAAGAACCCAAATCTGCTTGCAATGACCGTGGGCGATTCCTGGACGATGAATGGGTGTCTTTCTGGCAGCTAGGAGATGGCTGATGGTCGGTGCCCCCTAGATAGCTTCGGGCAGGGGGTCCGGTGACCCGGATCACTGAGGCGTGACGAGAAGTGGGGCCCTTCCCGCCTTCCCCTCCCCCACCTGCACGGAAGGCGAAGGAGGGGGGATGGAGCTGATCACCAGCAGTGGATGATTTAATCCATTGTGTCTGGAAACCTAACAATATGGTATTCTGGAGAGAGCTCCCAGGCTGGGGACCATGTCCCCGGGGCCGGAGCCGGCACACGCCAACCCCACGGGCGGAAGCTCGGTCACTCGGGACCCCTCCTGGCCTTTGCCTGGGTCCCGCTTCATCCGCTGTTCCTCTGTGTCCTTTGTCACAAGCTGGGGAAGCCGGGCCCCGTGTCTGCCTCAGCTCCCAGCAGCCTTCCAGCTTGTGAGGGGCAGCGGTGGCAAGGGTGGGGACCTGGGGGCCTTGCCTCGGACGAGGGGGGCGCCCTTGCGGTCCGCCCGGGCTGTAGGCAGTGAATGGAACTGCAGGCCACTTGGGTGGTGCTGGGTGGAAAACCCACAGCTTCGGTGGCAGAGTCGTGAGCAGAGGTACAAGTTCCTTTACCAGTTGTTGGCAATTTTTTCAAAAAGATTTATTTATCTATTTGAAAGAGTCAGAGAGAGGTCTTCCATCCGCTGGTCCACTTCCCAAATGGCCACAACGACCAAGGCTGGTCCAGGGCCCCCCAGGTGGGTGCAGGGGCCCCAGCACCTGGGTCATCCTTGCTGCTTTCCCAGGCCACAGCAGAGAGCTGGATTGGAAGTGGAGCAGCCGGGACTCGAACCGGCACCATATGGGATGCCGGCGCTGCAGATGGCAGCTTAACCCACTAAGCCAAGCACTGGCCCCGAGTTTTTGGCAGTTATAAATAAAGATGCTATCGACGTTTGCATGCATTCCCTGTGGACTTCGGTTTCCATCTCTCCTGGGTAAATGGCTGGGCGTGGCACTGCGGGTGGGGTCAGCTACCCTCATCAGCCAAACGGCCCAAGTGGCCGCCTCGCCTGGCGTTCCCATGGCAGTGTGCGGGAACCAAGGAGCTCTGGCCTCCACGGACACCTGCTGCTTTCCTCTGGGGCCTGGGAGGGGGACTCAGGGGCCCCCGGCGTGGTCCTAGCTGAGCACCGATTACACAGGGAATCCGGTTCCTGAAGGCACCCGGCCGTGGGCCTCAATGTGCACTCTTCCCTGTGTATCTGTATCCTCAACAAACCCACGTCCGCCACCTGCACACCTCCACTACACTGTGAGTTCGCTGAAATAAGACACATCGACCTGGCCCCTCGGACGCCGGGGACGATGCCCTCCTCCGCGTCCCAGGGCCTGGGTTTGAGTCTCAGCTCTGGGTGCCTGTCCCGGCTTCCTGCTAACGCTGATTCTGGGAGGCAGAGGGAATGCCTCCAGTAACAGCTCCTGCCACCGGCATGGGGCATCCGGGTTAAGTTCCAGGCTCCCGGCTCTACCCAGGCCCCGCTCCAGCCACTGGAGCCATCTGGGGTGAAAACAGTGCATGGGGGCCGGCGCTGTGGCGTAGCCGGTGAAGCCGCCACGGGCAGTGCCAGCATCCCATATGGGCACCATTCTAGTCTCAGCTGCTCCACTTCTGATCCAGCTCCCTGCTCTGGCCTGGCAAAGCAGTAGAAGATGGCCCAAGTCCTTGGGCCCCTGCACCCACATGGGAGACCCAGAAGAAGCTCCTGGCTCCTGGCTTCAGATCAGCACAGCTCCAGCCATTGCAGCCATCTGGGGAGTGAACCAGCAGATGGAAGATCTCTCTGTCTCTGTCTCTGCCTCTCTTTAACTCTGCCTTTCAAATAAATAAAATAGACCTCAGGCCGGCGCCGCGGCTCAATAGGCTAATCCTCCGCCTAGCGGCGCCGGCACACTGGGTTCTAGTCCCGGTCGGGGCACCGATCCTGTCCCGGTTGCCCCTCTTCCAGGCCAGCTCTCTGCTGTGGCCAGGGAGTGCAGTGGAGGATGGCCCAAGCCCTTGGGCCCTGCACCCCATGGGAGACCAGGATAAACACCTGGCTCCTGCCATCGGATCAGTGCGGTGCGCCGGCCGCAGCGCGCTACCGCGGCGGCCATTGGAGGGTGAACCAACGGCAAAAGGAAGATCTTTCTCTCTGTCTCTCTCTCTGTCCACTCTGCCTATCAAAAAAAAAAAAAAAAAAAAAAAGACCTCAAAAAAAAAAAAAAAAAAGAAAAGAAAAGAAAAAGGAATTCGTAAGGCTGAGATTATTTAAAAAAAAAAAGTGTATGGGCCTGCGCTGCGGCTCACTAGGCTAATCCTCCGCCTTGCGGCGCCGGCACACCGTGTTCTAGTCCCGGTCGGGGCACCGATCCTGTCCCGGTTGCCCCTCTTCCAGGCCAGCTCTCTGCTGTGGCCAGGGAGTGCAGTGGAGGATGGCCCAAGTGCTTGGGCCCTGCACCCCATGGGAGACCAGGAGAAGCACCTGGCTCCTGCCATCGGATCAGCGCGGTGCACCGGCCGCAGCGCGCCTACCACGGCGGCCATTGGAGGGTGAACACAATGGCAAAAAGGAAGACCTTTCTCTCTGTCTCTCTCTCACTGTCTACTCTGCCTGTCAAAAAAAAAAAAAAAAAGTGTATGAAAGCTCTGTCTCTCTCTCCATTTCAAATAAAAACATGCATTTTTAAGAATTGAAATTAAAAAATAAACTCCGTGTGAGTGCCTAGCAGCCTGGGTTCATAATCCTGAATATTGTTTGTCAAGGGCCTGTGTTGTGCCTCTTAGGTAGGAAGTCAGATGAGCTTATGTGTGTGTGACAAAGGCCTGAGGAGTTGACATCCAGGTCCAGCGTGTGCATCTCAAAGTCACCCCAACAACCTGCCAGGTGGGGGTCCCGCCCCTTCTGCCTGACAACCAGGGGCAGCCCAGTACCTGCACGTCAAACGCCCGCCCCTTCTACCCGATAACCACCCTTCCTCTAGGGCCGGGCGAGGCCAGCCAGGCTTCGCCCATCTGATAACTTCAGGGGAAAAACTCAGATGGGAATTTTTCGTATTTACATCCAAAAAGCCCTTTGTTCCAGGAGGAGCAGAGGTGGGGAGGCAAGACCCATCTCCTTAAAAACCCCCGGCCTGAACCGAACTGCGCGCTCAGCCCTCTGCCTCTCTGCTGACTGCCCGCCTGGCCTGCCCAGGTGTACTCTCCCCACTCACCCATGTAACCTCGCTCTCCCCCAGTCTGAGCGACTGGGCGCTCTCTCAGGTCTGTCTGGAGAGGCGCCCATCCGTTCTTACAGATGTCCCTGCCCTAATAAACTTGCTATTTGCTTTCCACTTACTGTCTCATGCCTGAATTCTTTCTTGCATGAAGACAAGAACCCTTGCATTCTCTGGTAACATGCCCAGTGGGTTAAGCCTGCTACATCCCATGTCAGAGCTCCCAGTTTGAGTCCCAGCTGCTCCACTTCTGATCCAGCTCCCTGCTAATGCGCCTGGGAAAGCAGTGGAGGATGGCCCAAGTGTTTGGGCCCCTGCACCCACTGAGGGACCTGGATGGAGCTCCAGGCTCCTGACTTCAGCTCTGCCCAGTCCCGTCATGGGCACTTGGGGAGTGAACCAGCAGATAGAGGATCTTTCTCACACTATAACTCTGCCTAACAAATAAGTTATTAAAAAGAAATAAATTAATAAAATAATTTACAGCTGTCTGCAGGAAAAACCCAAGGACCGATTTGGTATTCCGAACACCCTGAGCAGGTTAGGAGACCGGTCCAGTGTTGCACACGTAATTCTCCGCCTATCCACATCACAGTGGTCACTTTCTCTCCAGCTTCCCGTAATGTTAATCTTCCATTTTGCGTTCATGGCGTACAAATACCTCCCATACGGACACCAAGACAATAACGAGTAGGCACGAAGGGGCTCTGGGCTCCTCCTGAAAGCCAGCGCCCGGAACCAGAGGGGAAGCAGCCTCCTCCAGGGCAGAGGCGGTGCTGGGCTGAGGGCTCACAGGGCTCCGGCCCTCGGGGACTCTGAGTCATGCGCACCTGCAGAGTCACTGTCCCCAGAGCAGAGTCCTCATGGCTCCTGAGCAAGGCCTGCACGTGCTGCTGCCCCACAATAAGCCCTCCGCACGTCTGTCCTCGCGTATCTTAGTTCTCGTCGCCCTCTGAGCAGGCAGGAACGGTCGCTTCTCCACATCAGCGGCTGACCCTCAGCGTTCAGGATTCTGCAATGCAATCTCACTGATTCGCCAAGGTCACCTGTGGCCCTCGCGTCCGCACTTGTGGGGCTCCTGAGGTCACTCCAGGTGCCCAGGGCAGGGGCAGGTGCACAGGGTGGTGGCGGGGGGGTGCATCCCCTGGTGCACCTGTCCCAGCTGGGGCTCAGCCAAGTGACACTGCCCACCGTCCCGTTTTAGCTCTTTCCACCGTGTGCTTGTGCCACGTTTCTCGCGTTTGTGCTATTGTTGGGTAGGGAGCTGGAAATTAGCTGGTGTGTGTGAGAGAGGCTCGGAAAAGCTGGGAAAGGAATGCAGCAGCCTCCAGAGTGCCCTGGGAACAGCTTCACGGGGGCCCCTGCCTCCCCCACCCCCAGGAAGGCACCCTAGGGGAATCCCCTCTGCCCTGTGCCAAGTGGGCTACAAGTCTGACACACCGAGAGGAATGCTACCTATTTCACACCCAGCAAACCCTCTGCCAGGAGAAGGGGGGGCACAGTGGGGAAGCCCTGGACCTGCCCCCTTCCAAGCCCCCGTCTGCATGTCTGCACGCACACCGCGCACTCCACCCTTCCTGACATGCCCGCCTGGTCTATCCGGGTATTTCAGCTCCCTCGGCTCTTCGCCGAGATGCCCGCCTGACCCGGCAGGTGTACCCCCTCTGAAGCTGTGTAACCTCGCTCACCCCAGCCTGAAGGGCCAGCGCTCCCAGATTCCGTGTGGAGAGGGGCCGTCCGTTCTGCTGGACGCCCCGCCCCACTGAGCCTCGCTGCTTTGCTTGCCTCTCCCCTGCCTCTCCAAACTCCTCCTCGCGTGAGCACCTCTACAGCTCCCATCTCCGCTAGCGCCGTCTTTGGGGATGCGTGGGGAGCCTGTGCCTTCTGGAGAACACACTCCCATCAGCCGAGCGTCACGTGGCCACAGAGCACTGGCCACACCCAGCAGCACTGGGTGGCAATGAGGCAGCCGAAGCATCAGGATACAAGGCTCTGTGCTGATCGGCTGATCGGAGTGGCCAGGGCTCAGAGCCGAACCCCACGTTTCCCTTGGGGGGAGCGGTGAGTGTGAGGCCTTGTCGGCTGTCACTTGGCTACACGGGGAGGAAGTGGGGTGCAGACCAGGCAGTGTTGCCCCAGAGCCTCACTCCGGAACTGGCGCCCGGGGCGGCTGCCCTACACACGGTACCGTGACTCACGCCGTGAGCGGGTTTATTTCTGCACCCGAGACAACAGCCCAGGCCGGAAGTCTGCCCGCCCCCCCAGACGCGGCTGCCCGGTGCTGCTCTTCCCAACACCGCACACATGCAGCTCTGCAGCTCCGGGGCTGAGCCATCAACCCAGAGGTGCTGCCTGGCCACGGGGGACAGTGGGCTCCCGTGTGCGGGCCCAGCCTGCCCAGGTACTTCCGTCGTGGGCAGCACCTTTTCTGGCTGGCACTCAAGACCAGGGTCAGTCGGCTGCAGCGCCTCCACGCCGTGGCCTCACTGCCCCAGCAAAGCCTCCTCTGCCTCAGCGGGCGCTCAGAGGGCCAGCTGCCCCTGCCCTCGGTGGGGGGGGGGCGCTCACCTTCCAGGTTCAGCCCCAGCAGGAAGAAGCTGGGCCCCCCAACCCGTTTGACCAAATGAAACCAGAGACTTGGACTGTGACCAGGGCAAGCTTAGGACTACAGTCAGGGGTGGCCGCCTACTCTGTGAGTAAACGCACATTTGGGGAAATCAAGGCACGCGTGGAGCATCGGGGTCTTCACACACCCTCCCCCGGCCGCCGGGAACGTCCCCCACACCGGGTGCAGGAGCCCGGCCTGACAGGCAGCAGGCCAATCACGGCCACCAGGGTGGGGGAAGGAAGGAGACCTCCCCAGCCCGGGCTCAGTCCCCAGGCTCCCGGAGTGGTCACGCGACCGCAGCGCGGCTGGGGCTGAGCCGGGCCGGCTTGGCCACGCGCCGGCCTCCCTCTGGGGGGGCAACGGCAGGGGCCAGGCTGCTTGCTTGGCGGGGCCCAAGCCTAGACTGCGCACGACTCGTCGGATCGAGGCCCACGAGTTCCCGCACAGCTAACACGGGCCCTCACCCTTACCGCTCACTTAACCTAGCCAGTCAATCTTAAAATGTTTTTAAAGATTTAGGCAGAGTTACAGAGAGAGGTCTTCCATCTCCTGGTTCACTCCTCAGATGGCCACAACGGCCAGGACTGGGGCCAGGCCGATGCCAGGGGCTTCATCCGGGTCTCCTACGGGGGTACAGGGGCCACAGCACTTGGGCCATCTTCTACTGCTTTCCCAGGCCACAGCAGGGAGCTGGACCCCCAGTGGGGCAGCCGGGACTCGAACCTGCGCCGCAGGCAGTGGTGTGACCCCCTGCAGCACAGCGCAGCCCCTGGAGTTCGTCCCTACCATGGATCTGCAGGCTGGGGGAGGCGGACAGGGGCGTCCAGGGTGGGGGCTGGGCTGAGGCCCCACAGCACTGCGCCTGCCACTCGGCCCACGCACCGCCTCTGCCCGCGCCCCTGCAGCGGGTGGGCGGGGTCCCGGCGCTGGGAAGCCGCAGGGGCGCGGCCCTGGCTCCAGGCCCTACACCTCCCCTCCGCTCCCCTCCAAGTCCCAGGGGTGGCCCCAAAGCGACAGAGCACCCAGTGACCGTTCCGCCGTCTCTAGGGCTCCGCACGCAGACTGGGAGCGTCTGGGGCTCACGCTGCCCACTTCCCCAGGCTTCCGGGACCCCCAAACTGCAGGGCACACCAGGGCAGCCCCCCTCGAACCACGCACTTCCGCAAGAAACCAGCCAGAAATAGCCCCTTCCGGCCAAGTCGGCGCCCCGGCCCTCCCCTGTGGGCGGGGCCCGGGCACAGCCACGCCCCTCGCTTCCGCCTCGCGTCCCCGCGCCAGGCACCGCCGCGGCCCGCCCTCCCATGACGTCACTTCCGGGGCGGCCCCCCGGGCGGGGCCCGCGCGGGCGCCGCTGTCCCGAGCTGTCTTGGCCCGGCTGGCGGCCACGTCCTCGCGCCGGGCAGCGGGCGCTCCCCGCCGTCCGAGGGCGCCGGGCCGCCGCGGGGCTGCCGCGCCTGGGTAAGGGGCTCGCGCTGCCGCCCAGGGGGCTGCCTGGACCGGCCCGGGGCTGGGCGACGGAGTGGGGGCCGGGGAAGCCTGCGGGGGCGGGGGGAGGATGAATGGGGGTCGCGGGGGCGGGGCGGAGTGGGCCGAGGCCCCCCGAGCGTGGGGTCCGGCGAGCGTGGCCCTCAGAGGAGCGGCCCCCTGGGCGAGCCGGGCCTCCTGCGGACCCTGCCCGGCACCTCTGCCTGCACCTGCCGGCCTCCGCGGGCGCCCACACGGCTCAGGTAGACACCGCCGCCTTTAGGACGCGTGCGTGTGCCCCTGACCGGCCGGTGGACAGAGCAGAGTCACAGCACCCCGGTGGCCGCGGGCGCTGCAGGTCGCGCTCTGCCACATGGACACATCCTTTGGACCGCGGGGCAGTGTCTGTGTACATAGAACTATGTTCCTTGGGCTTCTGCCACCAAGGTCCAGCCAGGTGGCGTGTCAGGGTGGGGTCCCTGTCCCTGGGGAGGCGATCGCGGCTGCTGATAGGCACTGATGGCCTGTGGCCGGGGCTCCGAGCACTGCCACGCCCGGGCACTACTTGGGATGGATTGGGAGAACTCAGCCACGCCAGGATACAGGCATGCGTGCCGGTGGCGCCGTGTGACAGGTTCACACCCGGCCGGAACTCAGGCCGGGACTCGGGGGCCTGGGGCTCTGGGAGGCACTCGAGGCCATGGCCCGGGAGAGGTAGGGAGGTGGACACCCGGGGTCCAGTCTGGGAGGTGCCTCCCCCGGGGTCTCCGGCTGCGTCCCCCGGCAGATCCACCTCCCTGACACCCCTGTCTCCTACTCAGCGTGAGCGTGACTCCCCTGGTTGTCCTGCCTGGCCTCCCTCCCCCGGAAGTCAGGGGGACTCTGTGTAAGGCTCACGGAAGCCCTTGCGGGGTAACTACTGTTGTGAGTCTCGTCGGGTTTAATTATGAGTCAGGGGCGGGCCCAGGGCAGAGCGGTGGTCAGTGTCCAGCGAGGGCCTGCCCCTGGCTCTGCCTGGGGCCGGTTTCTGTTCCCGCACAGTGACCGCCGGAGGTGAGCAGGCGCGGCGTCCAGCCCGGTCCCCTGAGAAGCTGGTGGAGCTCCCGAGACGGCCCCGTGAAAATCTGTGTGTGTGCGCGATTCCCCACGGACACGTGTGTGACTGCCGTGTGGGCCTGTGTGGTGTGGGGCGTGTGCGTGCCTGCAGCCGCGTGGTGCACACGTGTGTGACTGCCGTGTGGGCCTGTGTGGTGTGGGGCGTGTGCGTGCCTGCAGCCGCGTGGTACACACGTGTGTGACTGCCGTGTGGGCCTGTGTGGTGTGGGGCGTGTGCGTGCCTGCAGCCGCGTGGTGCACATGTGTGTGACTGCCGTGTGGGCCTGTGTGGTGTGGGCCTGTGTGGTGTGGGGCGTGTGCGTGCCTGCAGCCGCGTGGTGCACACGTGTGTGACTGCCGTGTGGGCCTGTGTGGTGTGGGGCGTGTGCGTGCCTGCAGCCGCGTGGTGCACACGTGTGTGACTGCCGTGTGGGCCTGTGTGGTGTGGGGCGTGTGTGTGCCTGCAGCCGCGTGGTGCACACGTGTGTGACTGCCGTGTGGGCCTGTGTGGTGTGGGGCGTGTGCGTGCCTGCAGCCACGTGGTGCACACGTGTGTGACTGCCGTGTGGGCCTGTGTGGTGTGGGGCGTGTGCGTGCCTGCAGCCGCGTGGTGCACACGTGTGTGACTGGGCAGCTGCAGGTGTGTGTGTGGCCGTGTGCACGCATGGGCGTTTGTGTCGGGAAGCGGGTCTCTGGGGTCCTGGTGCCTCTCCACCTGCTGACGTCCCCTGTCCTGTGTGGGCGGTGAGGAGCCGTGTCCGTAACCTCCCGAGTGTCCATCAGGTGCCCGTCCGCTGGCGGCCGTCTGTTTCTTTGTGCTGCTCCTGGACTCCTCCAGGGTTTCTGTTGGTTCCTGGGAAATGTGCCTGCTGATACGTCAGTCCTCCTAGTCCGGTCCAGTGTGCAGCAGTGTCCAGTGGGGTCACCGTGCCTTCCGCCCACAGCACAGGGACAAAGTCCCAGCTGTTTTCTCTCAACGTGGGCTTCTTCACAAATGTTTGCTGCAAGTGGAGCCTGCCTCTTTAAAAGACAGCAAGAGCTGTCGTTGTACCTTTCTCACGCAGGTCTGTCCAGGCCACAGGTCTGCTTAAGCAGAAGCGGGATCCTGGCCCGTTTGCTGTGTGCCACCTGCCGTCCCATCGATCCCTGGAGCTCTGTGGGTTCTCAACAGCTGCTGTAGTATTTTGTAGTGAATGAGCCCATGCCTTACAAAACTACCCCGGTTCCTTGGCACGTCCGCGTCGTTGGCGTTTTCCCTCTTGGCACGTCTGTCCGGTTGCTTCCCTAAGGAAATCCCCGCTGTGGAGAAGGCTCCGCCAGCACCATGACCTTGGAAGACGATGTGTGTGGTCATTCCCCGGGACGACGGCCGGCTGACCACCGCTCGGTCCTGCTCCCTCTCCTTGCCATGTCGCTGTTCCTAAGAAGTGTTGCTTCTTCTTCAAACCCCAGATGCACCTGTTTCCAGAGTGGAGCGTCTGCCTTCGTCCTACCTGTGCACGAAGCATGCCATGGCCCGGGGGCGCACCTCCTGCAGAGCCGGACCTCACCTGGCCCGCCCCCAGTGCCCAGCCCGCAGCTCCCCGACGAGGAAGATGGCCCAGCCCAGGAGTGCGCCCTGAGCGGCCGCCTCTGGTGAGTGCCCGGCCCTGCAGCTGGGCCTGCCTGTTTGGGGACGGGCAGAGAGCCTGGAGAGAGTCCGCAGGGGGCTTTGCATGGTGGACAGGTTGAAGGAGGAAGCAAGACACAGCCCAGGCCTTCCGGGGGCCAAGGGGGACCCGGGCCAGGCACTTCCTTCGCGGGGGTCTTTGCCTGTCTATTTGAAAGGCAGAGTGACAGAGCAAGAGTGAGAGAGAGAGATTGCCCAGGCACTGGTGCATTCCCCAGATGCATCAGCAACCAGGCTGGGCCAGGCCAGGCCACAGCCTGGAGCCAGGAGCTCCGGCCGTGTCTCCCGGATGGGTGGCAGGTTCTCAAGTACTCACAACACCATCTGCTGCCTTCCTAGGCGCCATCGGCAGGGAGCTGGATTAGAAACGGCGTAGCTGGGCTTGACCCACGCACCCCGGTATGGGCGTGAGCATCCCATGTGGCTTAATCCACCGAGCCACAGTGCCCGCTCCGCGTCCAGCCTTCTGAGTGGACCCAGTGGGCGGGCCACAGCAGGGCGGGCAGGAGGGCTCTGGGGCCACACGGTCCCTCCGTGCCCTCTTGTGCTTTCCTGACGCCACGCATGTTACTGCAAGAGGTCGTCCAGGCCTGTGTCAAGGGGAGTCCCCTATGCAGGGGGACGCTGCGTCTCCTGCCGTGGGGGATGGAGGAGGAGGCTGCCACCCCGGCTCCCACGGCCAGGAAGGAGATGAACCGGACCCACTCAGTCCCTTGATGGCTTCCTTGCTGCCTTAGCTGGAGCAGCCACCCTGGGCTCGGCTGACAGCTGGAGCGGGGCTGGCCAGCCCTGGTCTGTGGGCCAGAGCCCGCCTGCTGCTGGTCTGTGTGAATCAGGTTTCACTGGGATGCAGCCACGCCCACCCTTACACATCCACCACAGCCTCACCTGTGGCAGAAGGCAGTGGCCACGGCCGTGTACACCACGCCCTCCGGACAGATGTCCGCTGACCCCTGCCCCACGCACGGTGGCGGAGGCTGCATGGGCTGGGTGCACTCGGGAGGCCGGGACCCTGCTTGCCTGTCAGAGGCCTCTTTTTTTTTTCTTTTTTAAGATTTTATTTATTTATTTGAAAGGCAGAGGCAGAGAGAGAGAGAGGTCTTCCATCCACTGGCTCACTCCCCAAATGGCCGCCATGGCCAGAGCTGGGCCGATCCAAAGCCAGGAGCCAGGAGCTTCTTCCAGGTCTCCCACGCAGGTGCAGGGACCCGAGGACTTGGGCCATCTTCTACTGCTTTCCCAGGCCACAGCAGAGAGCTGGATCAGAAGTGGAGCAGCCAGGACTTACACCGGTGCACATATGGGATGCCGGCACTGCAGACGCACCCCCCCTTTCCTGTACTGCACCTCGTTCCTAGGGCGACGGCCCCTGACCTCCGAGTGAGGGATGGGCAGCTGACCTGCACCTCAGCCCCAGTGGCTGCAGAGTGTGGGTGTCCCTGGAACCCTGCAGTGTTCTGGCTGTGGAGTGCGGGTGTCCCCGGGACCCTGCAGTGTTCTGGCTGTGGAGTGCGGGTGTCCCCGGGACCCTGCAGTGTCCTGGCTGTGGAGTGCGGGTGTCCCCGGGACCCTGCAGTGTTCTGGCTGTGGAGTGCGGGTGTCCCCGGGACCCTGCAGTGTTGTCCTGGCTGTGGAGTGCGGGTGTCCCCGGGACCCTGCAGTGTTCTGGCTGTGGAGTGCGGGTGTCCCCGGGACCCTGCAGTGTTCTGGCTGTGCAGTGCGGGTGTCCCCGGGACCTGCAGTGTTCTGGCTGTGGAGTGCGGGTGTCCCCGGGACCCTGCAGTGCTGTCCCGGCTGTGGAGTGCGGGTGTCCCCGGGACCCTGCAGTGTCCTGGCTGTGGAGTGCGGGTGTCCCCGGGACCCTGCAGTGTCCTGGCTGTGGAGTGCGGGTGTCCCCGGGACCTGCAGTGTTCTGGCTGTGGAGTGCGGGTGTCCCCGGGACCCTGCAGTGTCCTGGCTGTGGAGTGCGGGTGTCCCCGGGACCTGCAGTGTTCTGGCTGTGGAGTGCGGGTGTCCCCGGGACCCTGCAGTGTCCTGGCTGTGGAGTGCGGGTGTCCCCGGGACCCTGCAGTGTTCCGGCTGTGGAGTGTGGGTGTCCCCGGGACCTGCAGTGCTGTCCCGGCTGTGGAGTGCGGGTGTCCCCGGGACCCTGCAGTGTTCTGGCTGTGGAGTGCGTGTGTCCCCGGGACCCTGCAGTGTTCTGGCTGTGGAGTGCGGGTGTCCCCGGGACCCTGCAGTGTTCTGGCTGTGGAGTGTGGGTGTCCCCGGGACCCTGCAGTGTCCCGGCTGTGGAGTGCGGGTGTCCCCGGGACCCTGCAGTGTTCTGGCTGTGGAGTGCGGGTGTCCCCGGGACCTGCAGTGCTGTCCCGGCTGTGGAGTGCGGGTGTCCCCGGGACCCTGCAGTGTTCTGGCTGTGGAGTGCGGGTGTCCCCGGGACCCTGCAGTGTTCTGGCTGTGGAGTGTGGGTGTCCCCGGGACCCTGCAGTGTTCTGGCTGTGGAGTGCGGGTGTCCCCGGACCCTGCAGTGTTCTGGCTGTGGAGTGTGGGTGTCCCCGGGACCCTGCAGTGTCCCGGCTGTGGAGTGCGGGTGTCCCCGGGACCCTGCAGTGTCCCGGCTGTGGAGTGCGGGTGTCCCCCGGGACCCTGCAGTGTTGTCCCGGCTGTGGAGTGTGGGTGTCCCCGGGACCCTGCAGTGTTCTGGCTGTGGAGTGCGGGTGTCCCCGGGACCCTGCAGTGTTCTGGCTGTGGAGTGCGGGTGTCCCCGGGACCTGCAGTGCTGTCCCGGCTGTGGAGTGCGGGTGTCCCCGGGACCCTGCAGTGTTCTGGCTGTGGAGTGCGGGTGTCCCCGGGACCTGCAGTGTTCTGGCTGTGGAGTGCGGGTGTCCCCGGGACCTGCAGTGTTCTGGCTGTGGAGTGCGGGTGTCCCCGGGACCCTGCAGTGTTCTGGCTGTGGAGTGCGGGTGTCCCCGGGACCCTGCAGTGTCCTGGCTGTGGAGTGTGGGTGTCCCCGGGACCCTGCAGTGCTGTCCCGGCTGTGGAGTGCGGGTGTCCCCGGGACCCTGCAGTGTTCTGGCTGTGGAGTGTGGGTGTCCCGGGGACCCTGCAGTGTTCTGGCTGTGGAGTGCGGGTGTCCCCGGGACCTGCAGTGTTCTGGCTGTGGAGTGCGGGTGTCCCCGGGACCCTGCAGTGTTCTGGCTGTGGAGTGCGGGTGTCCCCGGGACCCTGCAGTGTTCTGGCTGTGGAGTGTGGGTGTCCCCGGGACCCTGCAGTGTTCTGGCTGTGGAGTGCGGGTGTCCCGGGGACCCTGCAGTGTTCTGGCTGTGGAGTGCGTGTGTCCCCGGGACCCTGCAGTGTCCCGGCTGTGGAGTGCGGGTGTCCCCGGGACCCTGCAGTGTCCTGGCTGTGGAGTGCGTGTGTCCCCGGGACCCTGCAGTGTCCCGGCTGTGGAGTGCGGGTGTCCCCGGGACCCTGCAGTGTCCTGGCTGTGGAGTACGGGTGTCCCCGGGACCCTGCAGTGTTCCGGCTGTGGAGTGCGGGTGTCCCCGGGACCTGCAGTGTTCTGGCTGTGGAGTGCGGGTGTCCCCGGGACCCTGCAGTGTTGTCCCGGCTGTGGAGTGCGGGTGTCCCCGGGACCCTGCAGTGTTCTGGCTGTGGAGTGCGGGTGTCCCCGGGACCCTGCAGTGTTCTGGCTGTGGAGTGCGGGTGTCCCCGGGACCCTGCAGTGTTCCGGCTGTGGAGTGCGGGTGTCCCCGGGACCCTGCAGTGCTGTCCCGGCTGTGGAGTGCGGGTGTCCCCGGGACCCTGCAGTGTTCTGGCTGTGGAGTGCGGGTGTCCCCGGGACCCTGCAGTGCTGTCCCGGCTGTGGAGTGCGGGTGTCCCCGGGACCCTGCAGTGTCCTGGCTGTGGAGTGCGGGTGTCCCCGGGACCTGCAGTGTTCTGGCTGTGGAGTGCGGGTGTCCCCGGGACCCTGCAGTGCTGTCCCGGCTGTGCAGTGCGGGTGTCCCCGGGACCCTGCAGTGTCCTGGCTGTGGAGTGCGGGTGTCCCCGGGACCCTGCAGTGTTCTGGCTGTGGAGTGCGGGTGTCCCCGGGACCCTGCAGTGTTCTGGCTGTGGAGTGTGGGTGTCCCCGGGACCCTGCAGTGTCCCGGCTGTGGAGTGCGGGTGTCCCCGGGACCCTGCAGTGTTCTGGCTGTGGAGTGCGGGTGTCCCCGGGACCCTGCAGTGTTCTGGCTGTGCAGTGCGGGTGTCCCCGGGACCTGCAGTGTCCTGGCTGTGGAGTGCGGGTGTCCCCGGGACCCTGCAGTGTCCTGGCTGTGGAGTGCGGTGTCCCCGGGACCCTGCAGTGTTCTGGCTGTGGAGTGCGGGTGTCCCCGGGACCCTGCAGTGTCCCGGCTGTGGAGTGCGGGTGTCCCCGGGACCCTGCAGTGTCCTGGCTGTGGAGTGCGGGTGTCCCCGGGACCTGCAGTGTTCTGGCTGTGGAGTGCGGGTGTCCCCAGGGACCCTGCAGTGTCCTGGCTGTGGAGTGCGGGTGTCCCCGGGACCTGCAGTGTTCTGGCTGTGGAGTGCGGGTGTCCCCGGGACCCTGCAGTGTCCTGGCTGTGGAGTGCGGGTGTCCCCGGGACCTGCAGTGTTCTGGCTGTGGAGTGCGGGTGTCCCCGGGACCCTGCAGTGTCCTGGCTGTGGAGTGCGGGTGTCCCCGGGACCTGCAGTGTTCTGGCTGTGGAGTGCGGGTGTCCCCGGGACCCTGCAGTGTTCTGGCTGTGGAGTGCGGGTGTCCCCGGGACCTGCAGTGTTCTGGCTGTGGAGTGTGGGTGTCCCCGGGACCTGTAGTGTTCTGGCTGTGCAGTGCGGGTGTCCCCGGGACCCTGCAGTGTCCCGGCTGTGGAGTGTGGGTGTCCCCGGGACCTGTAGTGTTCTGGCTGTGCAGTGCGGGTGTCCCCGGGACCCTGCAGTGTCCCGGCTGTGGAGTGCGGGTGTCCCCGGGACCCTGCAGTGTTCTGGCTGTGGAGTGCGGGTGTCCCCGGGACCCTGCAGTGTTCTGGCTGTGGAGTGCGGGTGTCCCCGGGACCCTGCAGTGTTCTGGCTGTGGAGTGCGGGTGTCCCCGGGACCCTGCAGTGTTCTGGCTGTGGAGTGCGGGTGTCCCCGGGACCCTGCAGTGTCCTGGCTGTGGAGTGCGGGTGTCCCCGGGACCTGCAGTGTCCTGGCTGTGGAGTGCGGGTGTCCCCGGGACCCTGCAGTGTTCTGGCTGTGGAGTGCGGGTGTCCCCGGGACCCTGCAGTGTTCTGGCTGTGGAGTGTGGGTGTCCCCGGGACCTGCAGTGTTCTGGCTGTGGAGTGCGGGTGTCCCCGGGACCTGCAGTGTTCTGGCTGTGCAGTGCGGGTGTCCCCGGGACCCTGCAGTGTTCTGGCTGTGGAGTGCGGGTGTCCCCGGGACCCTGCAGTGTTCTGGCTGTGGAGTGCGGGTGTCCCCGGGACCTGCAGTGTTCTGGCTGTGGAGTGCGGGTGTCCCCGGGACCCTGCAGTGTTCTGGCTGTGGAGTGTGGGTGTCCCCGGGACCCTGCAGTGTCCCGGCTGTGGAGTGCGGGTGTCCCCGGGACCCTGCAGTGTTCTGGCTGTGGAGTGTGGGTGTCCCCGGGACCCTGCAGTGTCCCGGCTGTGGAGTGCGGGTGTCCCCGGGACCCTGCAATGTCCTGGCTGTGGAGTGTGGGTGTCCTCGGGACCCTGTAGTGTTCTGGCTGTGGAGTGCGGGTGTCTCCGGTACCTGCAGTGTTCTGGCTGTGGAGTGCGGGTGTCCCCGGGACCCTGCAGTGTTCTGGCTGTGGAGTGCGGGTGTCCCCGGGACCCTGCAGTGTTCTGGCTGTGGAGTGCGGGTGTCTCCGGTACCTGCAGTGTTCTGGCTGTGGAGTGCGGGTGTCCCCGGGACCCTGCAGTGTTCTGGCTGTGGAGTGCGGGTGTCCCCGGGACCTGCAGTGTTCTGGCTGTGGAGTGCGGGTGTCCCCGGGACCCTGCAGTGTTCTGGCTGTGGAGTGCGGGTGTCCCCGGGACCCTGCAGCGCTGTCCCGGCTGTGGAGTGCGGGTGTCCCCGGGACCCTGCAGTGTTCTGGCTGTGGAGTGCGGGTGTCCCCGGGACCCTGCAGTGTTCTGGCTGTGGAGTGCGGGTGTCCCCTGATCCTCTCCTTTTCATTGTCCTCAGCAGTTTGCTCCAAAACCAAACCAAAGGAGCTGATTGTTCCAAAGACCTGTAGGCCTTCCCGGCGTCCATGTCACCCCTTTGTGTTAGAATGGGGGACCTGGCTCTGCTTCCGGGGCAAATGGGAAAGGGGCCATGGGGACCCTTGCCCTCTCTGGGGCGAAGTCATTCGTTCCCTCAGCCACTCTTCCATTCATTGATTCAGCAGCGCCCTCAGGGGCAGGTGCTATGGTCCCCAGGCGATAGAGACCAGAGACAGAGGGTGCCAGCCCCCTTCCTTGGAGTGGTTAGGGTGGGTGGCAGGTGGTGGGGCTGGGGTGACAGAGCGAGCGGAAACATCTGGACAGGAGAAGACCCTGGGGGCCCTTTGAAGATGAGCAGGGGCACCTAGGCAGCCTGGTGGAGTGTGGGTGGTGAGGGTAGTGGGAGCTGCACAGGGGGCCGGTGTTTGAAGGGCGTGAGTGTTGAGGACCCTCGGGGTGGGAAGGGGTTTCAGCCAATGGAGGCAGCTTAGGGGACACGGGGGTCGTGGCAGCCGTGGCGGGGCGGGTGGATCACAGCCAGGTGTCTCGACTGTGAGTCATTGATGACTTTGGGGACGGACTGATGGGGACCTCAGGGCACTTTCAAGCAGAGACCTGAGGTCAGGTGGCATCCAAAGCCACGCCTTGCTGTGCTGTAGAACGCGGGCGCTTCACGGGAAGGCCTGGCAGAGACCAGTGTCTTGGGGCAAGACTGGGTTGGAAGGCTGTCCGAGGCTGACACACCGTGCACCTGCACAGGGCCGGGCTGTGGCCCCGGGAGGGCTGGGCCTCTTGGGCTGCCCTGTGGGACTCGTGTTGAACATGCTGAGCCAGGCCTGGGGCAGCCCCCAGGACCAGGCGCCAGCTCCCTGTTGCACCCCGTGGTGAGCGACTCCAGCCTGATGCCTACAGAAGGACCTGGCGTGAGTGTGGGGAAGCCTCGTGTCCCGGGCGGCCGGGTCAGGCCCAGTCTGCACCGTCTCCCTGCTGGACACCCAGGCAGCTGCAGCAGGTCCTTCCCGCCTGCCTTCGTGGTCCCTCGCAGCACACCCCTCACTGAGCCCGCCTGGCTCACTGCCCCGGCCAGTCCTGTCTACCCCAGCCACACCCTGCCGAGGTGTCCCGGGGGCTCCAGCCAGAGGACCGACATGCCTCAGCCCCCAAGGCCGGCCCAGTGCCATTCCCCCACCCCACCTCCCAGCAAGGAAGGCACAGCTCCGCCCGGCGCTTGCGCCAGCCTGCGGTGGCCCTCTGTGTCCCCCGCTGGACTGCAGGGCTGCAGGACGAGGGGCTGCTGGTCATCTTCCACCCTCCGTTTACTGCCTGGCGTTCTGAGCACACACCAGTGGACGCTGGGCGGCTGAGAACGGCTGGTGGGCCCAGAGGCCTTTGGCCCAACAGTTAAGCTGCTGCGCGTCTCACGTCAGAGTGCCTGGGTTCCAGTCCCGATTCCAGCTTCCAGCTGTCAGGCGCCCTGGGAGGCGGCAGGTGATGGCTCAAGAGGTTGGGTCCCTGCCACCCCTGTGGAGTCAGCCTGGCCCAGCCCTGGCCACTGTGGGCATTTGGTGAGTGAACCGGCCAGTCTCCACCGTCTCTCCCTGTCTGTCCGTCTCAGCCACTTCTTTTTAAGGGAGCGTGAGGGAAGGGTGACTCGGCAGAGGGGTGGCAGGTGCGCGGCGGCCGGCCACGTGGCACTCCCTGTGTGAAAGGTGACGGCGGCTGTCTGGGGCCTCCCGCAGCCCGTGGAGGAGCCACGGAGGAACTCGGCAGCTCTCGTCCTGGTGCTGAGAGGGTTCTCGCCCCACGGATGCCGCCTCGGCCTGGCGCTCTCTGCGGCTCCCGCTCTGATCTCCGGGCCCCGGGGCTGGGCGTCCGCACGGTTGTCGAGAAGTGCTTCAGACCCATCAAAGGCGAGGCGTGCGACAGGGCGGCTTCCCACGCCTGGCATGTGCTGGCCTGTCTGGGCGCCGGCCATGGGCTGGCCATCCGTGGGCGCCCTGGACCCAGCCGGGGCCCCTGTGCAGCAGGTGCAGTGCTGAGCCTGGGCCTCAGGTGAGCCTCGGTGTGGCTGCCCGGAAGTCTGAGCGCTGTGCTTTCCCGGCCGCAGGTTCCCTGGCTGGGCAGGAGGGAGCCGTCACCAGTCTGAGCAGCCGGCCGGCCCGGCCCGGCCGCAAGATGTGGGCAGCCCTTGTGTTCCTGTGCGTTTCCTCCTTGTCCTTGTCTGAAAGCCGGGTGGCGTCCCCCGAGGCACGTAAGTGAAAAAGCGGGGTGGCTGGGGAACCCCGGCTCCCTGGGTGCTGGGCTGGGCGGGGGCTTCACAGGCCCTGGAGGGGGCGCCCCCGGGGGCCCAGGCCGCCCTGGAGCTGAGCCGCAAAGCCATTCATCCATGCATCCAATACTGAGTTCACCCGAGCCTCGTCCAGTCGCGCACCAGATACTTCAGCGGGCGCTGTCCAGCCCGAGCCCTCCTGCTGCGAACCCCTTCCCAGCGCGGAGCTCTTTACAGCGTGGGCGGAGCTCTTTACAGCGTGGGGGGGGGGGCCGATGTCCTGGGACCCTGGTGTTTCTGGAATTCGCTGCATCCACACCGTGCAGCTCTGGGCTTTCCACAGCTGGGGGGGAGGGGGCAGAGGAGCCCCAGAACCAGGAACGGGGGCTGCCCTGAGGGGCCGTGCGGGCCCACACCTCGCCCTCCTGGGCTCTGGCCGGCCCGTGACTCACACGACTGCATCGTCTCCCGTCTCTGGCTTTAGGGCCCTTCATCCCTCACGGGACGTGGAACAAACTGGTCCAGCGAGATGCATCAGTGGGAACGGCTCCGGGGACCGAGAGTAAAACGCCGGCGCCGGCGCAAACCAGCGCGCTGACGGCGGGGGACTGTGGTGACCGGCCACACCTCCACGGCCATCACGGCAGGGACGACAAACAGCACAACACACACGGCCCCGGCCACTGTGCAGGGGACGACGGGCGGGGGCGGCCTCCCGAGCACCCTCATCGCCCACCTCGGCCGTCCCCCACGACCACCACTGGGCTTCTGCCCCCCAGCACGCCTCGTGCCAGGTGCCAGGCAGCAGCTCTGTGCCAAGAACAGCCACATCGGCAGCACCAGCCACAAGTGCCCACACCACTGCCGTGACCACTGCGGACACAAGCAGTCCCACGGGCACCCCCGGGAACGCCACGGCCAGCCCCGCACCTACCACGAGCCCCCAAGCACAAGGCCCCACTGTGCAGGTGCCAACACACCCACCTGCGGCTAGCACGGTACATGGGCCCACGCCCACCCCCTCGCCCACAACCCCAGAGCCCAACGCCTCTACCCCCTTCCCCTCCCCCTCCCCCCGGGCCCTCCCCCACTGCGGCCTCCACGTCGTCCCCAGCAGTGACCACCACCAAGCCACCAGCTGAGGAAGCCGACCACCAGCTCGGGGCCAGCGCCTTCCACCCACCTGAGCTCCCAGGTGCACACCACATCCCCCACGACACAGCCAGGCCCCGCCTCGCCCACTGGAGCGGCCGGCAGCCTGGGTACTGCCCAGACGCCGGAGCAGGTGGGGACCAGGGCCATGACCGGTTCTGCCTCCACTGGGCTGACGCCCGGTAGCTCAGGGGACTCGCCGACACCAGCCACAGACTCGTGCCCGCCCAGCACCCAGGACCGGTACCTGGTGGTCACCACCAAGGCCCTGAGCCCTTCTCCAGTGAACAGAACCTTCCTGGTGGCGGTGCTCGTGCTGGGGGGGTGACGCTGTTCCTCACAGTCCTGGTTCTGTTCGCCCTGCAAGCCTACGAGAGCTACAGGAAGAAGGACTATACGCAGGTGGACTACCTGATCAACGGCATGTACGCCGACTCGGAGATGTGAGGCCTGGCCCCCGGCCACGCCCGGTGCTTCCAGACCTGGGGTGGAGTCTAGGGATGACGTCAGATATGAGGCCCGGTCCCCCCCCCACGTCCAGTGCTCCCAAACCTGGGGTGGGGTCTAGGGATGACGTCAGATATGAGGCCCGGTCCCCCCGCCACGTCCACTGCTCGCAGACCTGGGGAGTGGTCTAGGAATGATGTCTGATACAAGGCCCCGCCCCCAGCCACGTCCAGTGCTTCCAAACCAGGTGGACTCTAGGAATAACACCAGATACAAGGCCCGGCCCCCGGTCACTCCCAGTGCTCCCAGACCCGGGGGTGGGGTCTAGGGATGATGTCAGATAGGAGTCTGGCCACGCCCAGTGCTTCCAGACCTGGGGTGCGGTCTAGGGGTGACATCATAGCCCGTCCCCCGGCCACGCCCAGTGCTTCCAGACCTGGGGTGCGGTCTAGGGGTGACATCATAGCCCGGCCACGCCCAGTGCTCCCAAACCTGGGGTGGGGTCTAGGGATGACGTCAGATATGAGGCCCGGTCCCCAGCCACATCCAGTGCTTCCAGACCTGGGGTGCGGTCTAGGAATAACGCCAGATGCATAAACACATTTACTTGCTATCAGATTAACTCCCTGATCACAGAAGAGCTGCAGCTTTTTTCATATTTATTTTTGTAAACAGTCGTGGCGCCCGGCACCGTGGGCAGGGCCCTGCCCTTGGCTGTGGTGTGTGGGATCCTGATTAAAGCAGTGGCTGCTCTGTGTCTGCCTGTGTTCGTGTGTCCTGCCCACGGCCACTTACAGTGGGGCCTTTTTCTTTTTAAGGTTTATCTATTTACTTGAAGGGGAAAGGCAGTTGTACAGAGAGAGGGAGAGACAGATCTTCCACCTGCTGGTTCACTTCCCAAATGGCCACAATGGCCAGGGCTGGCCCAGGCTGAAGCCAGGAGTCTAGAACTCCATCCAGCCCTCTCATGTGGGTGCAGGGGCCCAAACACTTGGGCCATCTTCCACTGCCTTCCCAGGCCATAGCAGAGAGCTGGATCAGAAGTGGAGCAGCCGGGACTCGAACCAGCGCCCATATGGGATGGCAGCAGCTTAACCTGCAGTGCCACAATGCCAGCCCCTAGAGTCAGGATTAGAATTTTGTTTTAAAGATTTATTTATTTGAAAGGCAGAGTTACAGAGAGGAAAAGAGAGAGAGAGAAGTCTTTTTTTTTTTTTTTTTTTTTTTGACAGAGTGGACAGTGAGAGAGAGACAGAGAGAAAGGTCTTCCTTTTGCCGTTGGTTCACCCTGCAATGGCTGCTGCGGCCAGTGCACTGCACTGATCCGAAGCGAGGAGCCAGGGGCTTCTCCAGGTCTCCCAAGCAGGTGCAGGGGCCCAAGGACTTGGGCCATTCTACTGCTTTTCCAGGCCACAGCAGAGAGCTGGATTGGAAGAGGAGCAGCCGGGATTGGAACCAGCGCCCATATGGGATGCCGGCGCTTCAGGCCATGGCGTTAACCCACTGCGCCACAGCGCCAGCCCCAGGGTTAGATCTTTATCCTGGAGTCCTGGCTCTTTCTGACTGCTTCATTCATTCATTTCTTTCTTTCCTTTTTTCTCCCCTCCCTTCCCTTCCCCTTTAAGGCGGAGAGACAGCCAGGTCTTCCATACGCTGTCTCACTTCCCAATTGCCTGCAATGGCTGCAGCTGGGCTGATCAGGAGCTTCCGCCAGGTCTCCCACATGGGTGCAGGGGCCCAAGCACTTGGGCCATCCTCCACTGCTTTCCCAGGCCACTGCAGAGAGCTGGATGGGAAGTGGAGCAGCCAGGACTCGAACCAGCGCCCATATGGGATGCCGACCCTGCAGGCAGTGGCTTTGCCCCCTACACCACAGCACTGGCCCCATGGCTGCTTTCTTTTGCCTTACCTGGGCCAAGTTGGACCTTCTGGCTTCCTCTGCCCTCCTGCCCACCGTAGTAAGGACTTAGGGGCCACCATGAGCAGAGTGTGCTCCAGGTGTTTCCCCAGGTGGGTCTGCAGCTGCTGTGACTCGGGCAAGTGAAGGAATGTTCTGGAGCTCAGCTGCTCCATCTGGGAAGCCGGGAGACACGGCGACTGCGCCAGCGTGGCAGGCAGGGCCCAGGCGGAACAGGGCCGGGAGTTTGCGGCTGGAAACTGCTGAGTGCCGAGGCTGAGCCGGCAGCTCCAGTTCCCCTCCCAGAGTTCCCTGCGTGGGGGCTGGTGCCCAGGCTCCCACTGCACTCTGCCTTCTCCAAGAAGATTTCCAGTGGTCCATAAGCAAAGGCGGAGAGAGTGGACTCCCAGGTGTCCCATGACGGACACCTGCACCGTCTCCCTCCCGTCCCCCAGCCCCCGCTCCTGAGTCTTTGGTATTGTTTCTTGCTAGCAGACTCATCATTGACCTCGGCCACAGGTGCATTTTAAAAATAAAGATTTACTGATTTATTTGAAAGGCTGAGAGAGAGAGGAGAGAGAGATGTCATCTGCTGGTTCACTCCCCAGATGGCCACAATGGCCAGGGCTGACCCAGGCAGAAGCCAGGAGCCAGCGCTTCCTCCGGGTCTCCCACATGGGCGCAGGGCCCAGCACTCGGGCCGTCCTCTGCTGTCCCCAGGTCTATCAGCAGGGAGCTGGCCTGGAAGTGGAGCCGCAGAGAAACGAACCAGTGCCCGTAAGGGGTGCCGGCGTCAGAGGCCGTGGCTTTGCCCGCTACCCCACAGCACCGGGCCCCTGCAAGTGTATGTTTCATGTCAGGTACAGGCTCTGGTGATGGCCTAGCTGGGAGGTCACCCACAGCTCCTCCCAACAGGGGGAAGAGAAACAAGGGGCCTGTGTTAGTCAGCTCTTAGTTATCAGAAGGAAATCCCTGAGATGGGCTACTGAGAAAGCCAAGGGGTTCATTTAGCTCCGGGTCTGGGAGGCTCAAGTCCGAGGTGGACTGGCCCCATCGGTCTGGCTTCTAGAGAGGCCAGTGGGAGGAGGCACAGCAGGGCACGAGTGCCCGTGGGAGCCGACGGTGCCGTCCACCGCTGGAGCGGAGAGAGACGGCCGGGTCAAAGTCAGAATTCATCGCAGCCTGTCCCTGGGTCCCACCTCCTACAGCTTCCAGCACCTCCCAACAGCAATCCCTCCCCCCAACCAAGCCTCGAACACGGGGCCCTGGGGGCCTCCACATGCAAAGCGCAGCAGGGCAAGAGACAAGGGCACAACCACAGCCTGCCAGGCTCCCTGCCCTGGCTGGCTGAGTGGCACCAGGGCCCTGGTGTCCTCCTTCCTGGGAGGTAGGACGAGGGGCAGCTGCAGCCTGGGGCCAGCGTCCACGTCCCCTGCTTGCCCGGAGTCACCCCCAGCACGCGGCAGGGCAGGATTCGCAGCCGCAAAGCCACAGCCCCCATCCCCATCGCGCAGGGAGCAGGTCCCCTAGAAACCTCGGGTCCCCGGCACAGGAGGTCCGCGGGCGCCCCCTGGCGGCCAAGCTCCCTCCCTCCGTGCCGCTGTGCCCGCCCACCGGGACCTGGGCCGGGGGCGTCCCTGCAGGCCACGGCGCTGCCCCCGGAGCCTTCCAGGCGCCCCCACTCTGCCAGCCCTCGCCTTTGTCCCTACTCTGGGGCCAGGGGTCCTCGTCTCCCACCGTGGGACAGCGTTCTTCCCGTTTGTGCCTGTAACCGTCTCCCTGCCGAAGGAAGCCGTGGTCCAGGCAGGAGGCAGTGCGCTCCCGGGCAGACCCCGGCCTCTGCCCCCGACCCTCCAGCTGGGCCACCTGGGGCACAGCGTGCGCGTCGTCAGCCGCGCGTTTGCGTCTACAACTCTGTTTTACCACTGAGGCGCGGGCTGGGCTTGGGCGGCACAAGGACTGCGGGCAGACCCCGGCCCCGCCCCGGCCCCGCCCCGCGGTTCTACGCCCCGCCCCTCCCTGGCCCCGCCCCGCCCCCGCCCCCGCGGTTCTACGCCCCGCCCCTCCATGGCCCCGCCCAGCGGCGCCCCGCCCCAGCCCCGCCCCAGCCCCACCCGCCCACTCCTGGCCCCGCCCCCGTGCAGCGCGCTACGCCCCGCCCCGGCCCGCGCAGGCCCCGCCCAGCCGCCGCGGCATTTTGGACGCGAGGCTGAGTTGCGGTGGCCGCTTGTGGGATCCCACGGCGGCGAGGGAGGAAGTCCGCACGCTGGAACCCGGAGCGCAGGCGGCACAGGGAGGCACCCGTGCAAGGCAGGGACGGCGGCAAATGCGCACCCCCGACCCGGGCGGGTTCAGGGGCACGGGGAGGGAGGCGGGGCCACAGGACAAGGTCAGGGAGCCGCGGGTGCATGAGAACGTGAGTGTGAGAATGGGAAAATGTGAGTGTGTGTGTGTGTGTGAGAATGTGTGTGTGAATGAGTGTGTGTGTGAGAATGTGTCAGTGTGAGAATGTGTCAGTGTGAGAATGTGTGTGTGAATGAGTGTGTGTGTGAGAATGTGTCAGTGTGAGAATGTGTCAGTGTGAGAATGTGTGTGTGAATGAGTGTGTGTGAGAATGTGTCAGTGAGAATGTGTGTGAATGAGTGTGTGTGTGAGAATGTGTGTGTGTGAGAATGTGTCAGTGAGAATGTGTGAATGAGTGTGTGTGAGAATGTGTGTGTGTGTGAGAATGTGTCTGTGAGAATATGTGTGTGTGTGAGGTGTTCGTGGATGAGTGTGAGAATATGTGGGAACTGTGTGAGAATGTGTGTGATGTGAGTGTGATAATGTGTGAGTGTCAGAATGTGATTGTGAGAATGTATGTGTGTGTGAGAACGTGTGTATGTGAATGAGTGTGTGTGTGTGGTGGTCATGGATGAGTGTGAGAATGTGTGAGAATATATGTGTGAGAATGTGTGTGTACGTGTAGAATGTGAGTGTGAGAATGTGTGTGAGTGTGTATGTGTGAATGAGTGTGTGAGGTGCTCGTGGATGAGTATGAGAATGTGTGAGTGAGACTGTATGTGTGAGAATTGTGTGTACGTGTAGGATGTGTGTGAGACTGGTTGTGCACGTGTCAGTGCGTGTGGCAGCAGTGGCGTGGGGATGTGTGTGCCACCCCTACCGTCCGTGGTACTTACCCTGCCGCTTCGAGTGCGCCCCATGCCTGCGTCTGGGGGGGTCCTGGGGGCAGGGGCCTGGGCGGGAGCTCCTGCAGGGTCTGTCTGGGGACACCTTCGTTTGCCCTTGGTTCTTCCAGGCTGGTTGTGCAGAATCTGGTTGACAGGCTGTTCCCCAGGTCGCCGCCCTGCTGCCTTCTGGCGTCTGCGGTCTGGGAGAGTTCAGCACCTCTGTGTGACGAGTCACTTCTCTCACTGCCTTAGAGCCCCTTGTCTCGGTCTCACCAGGTCAGTGATGATGCACCTGCCGTGGGCCGGGCTCATCCTGCTGGTGGTGATGGTGCGCCTCACCGTGCGCCTCTGGGCTCACCCTGCTGGTCGGTGACGGTGCACCTCACCGTGCGCCCCCGGGCTCACCCCGCTGGTCGGTGATGGTGCGCCTCGCCATGCACCCCCGGGCTCACCCCGCTGGTCAGTGACGGTGCACCTCACCGTGCGCCCCCGGGCTCATCCTGCTGGTAGGTGACAGTGCACCTCACCGTGCGCCCCCGGGCTCATCCTGCTGGTCAGTGACGGTGCACCTCACCATGCACCCCTAGGCTCACCCTGCTGGTCGGTGACGGTGCACCTCACCGTGCACCCCTAGGCTCATCCTGCTGGTCGGTGACGGTGCACCTCACCGTGCACCCCTAGGCTCATCCTGCTGGTCGGTGACGGTGCACCTCACCGTGCACCCCTAGGCTCACCCTGCTGGTCGGTGACGGTGCACCTCACCGTGCGCCTCTGGGCTCATCCTGCTGGTCGGTGACGGTGCACCTCACCGTGCACCCCCGGGCTCACCCTGCTGGTTGGTGACAGTGTGCCTCGCTGTGCGTCTCCGGGCTCATCCTGCTGGTCTGTGATGGTGCGCCTCACCGTGCGCCTCCGGGCTCATCCTGCTGGTCTGTGACGGTGCGCCTCACGGTGCACCCCCTGCTGGTCGGTGATGGTGCGCCTCGCCGTGCACCCCCGGGCTCACCCTGCTGGTCGGTGACGGTGCGCCTCACCTGCGTCTCCGGGCTCACCCTGCTGGTTGGTGACAGTGTGCCTCGCTGTGCGTCTCCGGGCTCATCCTGCTGGTGGTGATGGTGTGCCTTGCCATGCATCTCCAGGCTCTTCCTGCTGGTCCTGACGGTGCGCCTCCGGGCTCATCCTGCTGGTCCTGACGGTGCGCCTCCGGGCTCATCCTGCTGGTCCTGACGGTGCGCCTCCGGGCTCATCCTGCCTGTGGCTTGTTGAGCTCTGTGGATGTGTGCGCTGCATTTGGATCAGATTTGAGGTGCTTTGGCCACTGTTTTTTCAAATGCTTGTTTCCACGCTTTCTGTCTCGTCTCCTCCTGAGACCTCTGCCACGCCAGTGTGGCCACGTCCCACGGGTCCACACGTCCCACAGGCCTTTTTTCTTTAACCTTTTCCTTTCGGCCCCCCACACTGGATAATTCCAGTGGAGCCCCCTCCAGCTTTGCTGCCCCATTATCCGCGTGCACAGACCTGCCGCAGCTGTCTAGCGCAGTTTTCATTTCGGTCATTGTAGTTTCCAGCTGTGGTGCCTTTGCTTCCCTGTTGCGCGTCTGTTCCGTTGTCTCTGCAAAGCTTGCCTTCCCGATTCCTTCAGTTGCCCGCGATGGCCTGCAGTTCACCGAGCACATTTCAAACACTTCACTTGGGGCTGGCGCATAGCACCGCGGATGGAGCCAGCATCTGCCACACTGGAATCCCCCGGGAGTGCTGTTTCGGGTCCTGACTGTTCTGTTCCCAATTCTGCTCCCTGCTGAGCCTGCGGAAGCGGTGGAAGACGGTCCAAGTGTTTGGGCCCCTGCACCCACGCGGGGGACCTGGATGGAGCTCCTGGCTCCTGGTGTGGCCTGGCCCAGCCCGAGACAAAACAGCCAACTGGGAAGTGAACCAGCGGATGGAAGATCTCACTCTTTTTTTTTTTTTCTTGACAGACAGAGTGGACAGTGAGAGAGAGACAGAGAGAAAGGTCTTCCTTTTGCCGTTGGTTCACCCTCCAATGGCCGCCACGGTAGGCGCGCTGCGGCCGGTGCACCACGCTGATCCGATGGCAGGAGCCAGGTGCTTCTCCTGGTCTCCCATGGGGTGCAGGACCCAAGGACTTGGGCCATCCTCCACTGCACTCCTGGCCACAGCAGAGAGCTGGCCTGGAAGAGAGGCAACCGGGACAGGATCGGTGCCCCGACCAGGACTAGAACCCGGTGTGCCGGCACCGCAAGGTGGAGGATTAGCCTAGTGAGCCGCGGCACAGCCAAGGAAGATCTCACTCTTGAAACTCCCTCTCTCTGTAACTCTGCCTTTCAAACAAATAAATAAATCTTTAAAATACCTTATCTCACTTCCCTGATTAGTAATTCCCGTGTCTGGGCTTCCTCAGGAATGTTTCCTGTTTCTCTCTCCGTGAAGGAACCATCCAATCCCACGCAGGTGTGGGTTGTGCTGTGTTTGTTGAGAATCCGATTCCCGCACTCCTCAGGGGCTGCTGGGCGCTGTCTGCGGAGAGCTGGGCTGGGCCTTTTGTCACTTTCCCGAAATACTCTGAGAAGATGTGCGTTCCCTGGGCCTGGTCCCTGACGTCTTGTTCCCCCAGGTTGGTTGGTTTGTTTGTTTTTAAGATTTATTTACTTATTTGAAAGTCAGAGTTACACAGAGAGGGGAGAGGCAGAGAGAGACAGAGAGAGAGAGAGAGGTCTTCCATCCGCTGGTTCACTCCCCAGTTGGCTGCAATGGCCGGAATGCGCCGATCCAAAGCCAGGAGCCAGGAGCCAGGAGCTTCTTCCGGTCTCCCATGTGGTGCAGGGACCCGAGGACTTGGGCCATCTTCTACTGCTTTCCCAGGCCACAGCAGAGAGCTGGGTCGGAAGAGGAGCAGCCAGGTCTCGAACCAGTTCCCATATGGGATGCCGGCACTTCAGGCCGGGGCGTTAACCCAGCACCGGCCCCTCCTCCAAGTTTCTAGTTAGTATCCTATTTGTCCTCACTGAAGAATTTCCTTTAAAATTTCCTATCACACAGGTCTGATAGCCAGAGTCTCCCAATTTTCAGGGTTTAGGCTAAAAGCCTTTATTTCATCTTCATTTTATGAAAGATAATTTCCCTGTCCAAGAACCCTGCTGTGGCAGATTTTTTTAAATATTTTATTTATTTATTTAAGAGGTAGAGTTACAGACAGTGAGAGGGAGAGACAGAGAGGTCTTCCATCCACTGGTTCACTCTCCAAATGACTACAACAGCTGGAGCTGAGCTGATCTGAAGCCAGGAGCTTCCTCTGAGTCTCCCATGTGGGTGCAGGCGCCCAAGCACTTGGGCCATCTTCCACTGCTCTCCCACCACAGCAGAGAGCTGGAAAGGAAGTGGAGCAGTTGGGACATGAACCGGTGCATATATGGGATGCCGGCACTGCAGGCCAGGGCTTTAACCCGCTGCGCCATAGCACATGCGCACACACACACACACACCATGTTTTTTGTTTTTTAAGATGTATTTATTTATTTGAAAGGCAAAGTTAGAGAGAGAGAGAGAGAGAGATCATCCATCCTCTGGTTCACTCCCCAAATGGCTACAACAGCTGGAGCTGAGCCGATCCAGACAGAAGCCAGGAGCTTCTTCTGGGTCTCCCAAACGGGTGCAGGGGCCCAAGCACCTGGGCCATCCTCTACTGTTTTCCCAGGCCACAGCAGAGAGCTGGATAGGAAGTGGAGCAACTGGGACTAGAACCGGTGCCCACATGGGATGCAGGCACTGCAGGTGGAGACTTTACCCCGCTACGCCACAGCGCCGGCCCCCAGACCTGTCCTGCATTCCTGGAATAACTCAGTTTGTCATCACATGTTATCTATTTCATTTATCATGGAGTTGGATTTCCTAAAACGTGCTCAGAATGCGTAATCCTGGAGGAGACTGCGTTTTTGCCCCTGTGTCAGCCTTCTCTTATGGCCTCAATAATGGCGTGGGTAATAGTCTGCTCTGGAATTTTCCAAAAGATTTTGTGCAGAAATACTGCTTTTTTTTTTTTTTTTTTTTTTTTTGACAGAGTGGACAGTGAGACAGACAGAGAGAAAGGCCTTCCTTTGCCGTTGGTTCACCCTCCAATGGTTGCTGCGGCCGGCATGCTGTGGCCGGCGCACCGCGCTGATCCGATGGCAGGAGCCAGGTGCTTCTCCTGGTCTCCCATGGGGTGCAGGGCCCAAGGACTTGGGCCATCCTCCACTGTACTCCCAGGCCACAGCAGAGAGCTGGCCTGGAAGAGGGGCAACCGGGACAGGATCCGGCGCCCCAACCGAGACTAGGACCCGGTGTGCCGGCGCCGCAGACGGAGGATTAGCCTAGTGAGCCACGGTGCTGGCCAAAAAACTGTTTTATTCCTTAATATTTCCTGGAATTCGTGAGCGAAGCCTTGGGAGCCTCGTTTTCTTTGTGGGAAGGCCAAGTGCAAACGCGATCTCCCCGACGGCACGTGGCTGACGTGGGCTCCTTCCTGCGTGAGCTTCGGTGGTTTGCTGCCAGCAGCGTCTGTCCACCTCGTCCGAGTGTTGAATTTGTCAGCCAGTGGTTGGTCACTGCCGCTCAGCGCTCGCGAGAGCTGCAGACTCCGGGTGAGGCTTCTCTTTCCTGCCTGAAATCGGCGAGTTCTGTCTCCTGATCAGGACAGCGAGAGAGCCGGAGGATTCCTTGACCACAAAGCCTCACTTTTGGATCCGCTGCTGCTTCTCTACTGTTTCTGTTTTCCGTGTCGTTGATTTCCAGTCTGCATTGTTTCCTTTCTATCCTTCTCTGTTTTCAGGGGGCCCTCACTATGTCCTTCTAGTCCAGTAGGGAAACCAAAGCTGAGCGGCCACAGCACCCACTCTGTTTTCCTGGCCAAGGAGTGGAGCAGGAGGCTGGCTCCCGACCCCCGACCCCCCCCCCCCCCCCCGCTGGGGCTGAGACAAGGCCTGGGGTGGGGGACATTCAGGGCTGCTCTGGGAAGGGGCCCGTCATTCTGATGTGACAGCTGCCTCTCTTTGTCCTCCTGTGGTCTGTTCCCAGGGTTGTCATGGTGATTGGCATCTGTCACGACCTTGATAGGAGGCCACTTAGCACGGCAATTGGATGGCAGTGAAGGCTGAGGGCGGCCGAGGCAGCCGTACTGCACCCGGCTGGTCCTGGCTGCTGAGCCTGGCAGACAGCTGCCGACGGCCAGGCTGCCTGTTCTCAAGGGAGACAGTGCTGGGGTGGGGTAGAGCTTTAACCAGGCCAGGCGGGTGCTGCCCCAGGTAGCATTATGCTTATCTCTCCTACTTTTTAAAGAAGTAGGGATGGGCACCGGTGCTGTGGCATAGCAGGTAAAGCTGCCGCCTGCAGTGCCGGCGTCCCATATGGGCGCCAGTGCGAGTCCCAGCTGCTCCTCTTCCAATCCAGCTCTCCGCCTGGCCTGGGATAGCAGTGAAAAATGGCCCAAGTGCTTGGGCCCCTGCACCTGCTTGTGAGACACAGAAGAAGCTCCAGGCTCCTGGCTTCAGATCAGTATAGCTCTGGCCGTTGTGGCTACCTGGGGAGTGAACCAGCGGATGGAAGACCTCTCTCTCTCTCTCTCTCTCTCTCTCTCTCCGCCTCTGCCTCCCTGTGAATCTGCCTTTCAAATAAATAAATAAATCTTTAAAAAACAAGATTAAAACATTTTAAAAGTTTATTTCGAAGGCAGAGTGGTAGAAAGAGATGGAGACACACACACACACACACACACAGGTATCTTCCGTCTGCTGGTTCGCTCCCCAAATGCTCGCAACATCTGGGGCTGGGCCAGGACAAAGCCAGAGCCAAGACTCCATCGAGGTCTCCCACGTGGGTGAACTCAAGGACTTGGCCTTCACCTGCTGCCTCCAGGTGTGTGCATGGGCGGGAAGCAGAGGTGGGACTCAAACCCGGGCATCGCAGCAGCACGGCACCTGCCCCCCCCGCCCCCCCCCCCAGGTCTCTTTTGTCTAGTGTTAGCATGGTGTATATTTTGTTTTATTCTATTTGTGTTCTTATATGTTTTTTAAGATTTATTTATTTATTTGAAAGTCAAAGTTACACAGAGGAGCGGCAGAGAGAGAGAGAGAAAGACAGAGAGAGAGGTCTTCCATCCACTGGTTCATTTTCTAAGTGGCCACAACGGCCGGAGCTGCGCCGATCTGATGCCAGGAGCCAGGAGCTTCTTCCAGATCTCCCACATGGGTGCAGGGGCCCAAGCACTTGGGCCACCTTCTACTGCTTTTCCAGGCCACAGCAGAGAGCTGGATCGGGGTTGGAGCAGCCAGGACTCCAAGGGCACCTGGTACGGGAGGCAGGCACCACAGCGGCGCCTTCCCAGCGGTGCCACGGCGCCCACCACAGGTGTGGTACTTTGAACACCTTGAAGTTCCGTTTGAGTGTTTTGGAAGTGTCTGTGTCTGTTTAGCGTCGTCAGTGTGCCCGTCCCTCAGGTGACAGCTGCGGTGTTTGTCCCCGGCTGTGCCCCGTCGTCACTTCGGGTTCATCGTTTGTGCCGGCTGTAAAATACTGTTCCTTGGTTGTGTGCTAGTTCAGTGTCCACATAAATTCTCGCCCTTGGTTCTGGGACACGGTTAAAGTTCGACTCTTTTTGGTCTTGCTGTGGGCGGAGGGACAGAGCAGTGTTTAGTCTCGCAGGCACTTGCCTCACTTCTTCTGCAAGCCAAGGAAATCCAGTCCGGGCCCTGGGCCGGCTGCTGAGGTGGCACCCCCTCCTCCCTTCAGCGCTTCCTGCCCCGGCCTCGCTGTCTCCCACAGGTGCACGCCCGAGTGCCCCCGGAGGCGTCAGAACTCAGGACTTGTGGGCAGCCAGCAATCAGTCTCTCCTCTCTCCTCTCTCCTCTCTCCTCCTCTCTCCTCTCTCCTCTCCCCTCTCCCCTCTCCTCTCTCCCCTCTCCCTTCTCCCTTCTCCCCGCTCCCCTCCCCTCTCCCCTCTCCCCTCTCCCCTCTCTCCTCTCTCCTCTCTCCTCTCCACCCTGTCGACTCCCGGCTCCCAGCTCCACCTCTGCCCAGCAGAGCCGCCGGCTGCATCTCCTTCCCTCCGCCCTCTGCCGTGCTCCACGGACTGGAAACTTCAGACAAGAAGACAGTGCTGTCAGGAGTCCTCGCCCGACTGGTTTCCCCTCCCTCGGGGATCATTGCAGGACTGTGTATCACAGGACTGTGTATCACAGCTCCTAAAAGGTTTGAGCACTTAGCTTTCAGCCCAACAAGGTACGTGTGGGATCTGAAATTACAAAATGCTGATGAAAAGATCAAATGAGACCAGGGAACACAGAGGTCCTGTGTTTGAGGGTCTGGAAGGCTTGGTATCTATGTGCACACACACACACATCTTAAAGATTTATTGATTGGAAAGAGGGGGGAGAGGAAGAGGAGGGGCAGGAGAGATTGATCGCTGGATACCTACAAGCCTTGAGCCCTATGCTGGTTTGCTCCCTAAATGCCCATAACAGCCAGGGCTGGACCAGGCTGAAGCCAGGGGCCAGGAACTCCCTCCAGGTCTCCCACATGCTGGAGGAACCCGAGTCCTGGGGCCATCGTCAGCCGCCTCCCAGGTGCATTCGCAGGGAGCTGGATTGGAAGCGGAGCAGCCAGTGCCGTGGCAGTGAACACATCGCGTTCCAGAACCCAGGATGTTGCCTCCCGCAGGGACAGAACTGCTAGGGGAGCCTGGTGTTGTGCACAGCTAGGAGCCAAGTTCATTTGGCCGCCAGGGAGTAGATGCACATTCACGCAGGAGTGTGCACCGACCCCCACAGAGAAACCCCCAGCGAGTGGGCCAGAGCATCGCTGTGAAGAGAAGGGAAAGACCGGAAATGGCAGCCGAGCCCCGCCCTGGGTGGGCAGAGCTCTCTCCGGCCCCCCACCGCCCTCTGTAAGGAATGGGTCGGTACCCCAATTGGGCATGCAAATGGGGTGCGGTCCTCGCATGCCTGATCCCAGATGCCACAGGTGCATCCTGGGAACGTGGGCGTATCCGGTCGGCAGTTGAAGACAGCCTCGCTATGCAGGCACACGGGATCCCAGCTGACCTGCACTTTACCGATTACACCATACCTCCAGGACTTGAATCTGCACTCTGATGTGGGATGCGGGTGCCCCAGGCTGTGGCTGCCACCCCACCCCCGCCCAACATGTACAGGTCTTTTTAAGATGCAAATTCTCTCCAAACTGATTCATAGAATTTATTCAATTCTAAAATACTCAAAGAATGTTTCAATTTTATGTGGAAAGACCCAGGAGCTAGAATGTGCAGAGCAAGTCTGACAGACCCAGGGACAGCCGTGATGGCTCGGTAACCAGGTTCCTCCACCAGTGTGCGAGGCCAGAGGGAGTCCCAGCTCCTGACTCCAGCCTATCCCAGTCTGGTCATGGCAGGCATTTGGGAGATGAACCAGAGATGGGATCTCTCTCTCTCTCTCTCTCTCTCTCTCCCTCCGTATCTCAAATAAATAACTTTCTTAAAGATTTATTTATTTATTTGGAGGGTAGATATAGATATAGATATAGAGAGGTTTTCCATCGGCTGCTTCACTCCCCAAATGGCTGCAACAGCCAGGGTGGGCCAAGCCAAAGCCAGGAGCTTCTTCCAGGTCTCCCACACAGGTAAAGTAGCCCAGGTACTTGGGCCATCTTCCACTGCTTTCCCAGGCCATAGCAGAGAGCTGGATCGGAAGCTGGAGTAGAAGTGGAGCAGCCGGGTCTCAAACCGGCCTCCATATGGGATGCCGGTGCTTCAGGCCAGGGCGTTAACCTGTTGTGCCACAGCACTGGCCCCAAACCTGCCTTTAAAATAAATAAAATAAATCTCTTAAAAGAAGAAAGATTATTCTTTCTTAGTTGATTTGTCTTTTTATCTTTGTTAAAAATCCAGGTAGTGTCTGTTAGGAGAGACATTAAATCCTAGGGTATCTGAGAACAGCTGTATTCAGGGAACATCAGGAAGGTGACCACACACAGCCGGGAAGGCAGTGGGCTCAGAAAGATCCAAGACCGCAGGCTGACGCCCGAGACAGCAGAACAGTAACCAAACCAGCACACAGTGCAGAACAAGGAGGATCTGATTTCTGGAGTTACCAGGTTATTAGACTCAACCAACGACAACAAAATCACAAAGCATACAAAGAAACAGGGAAACAGGCCCATTCAAAGGGAAAACAACAGACCAACAGAAACTGCCTGGAAGAGAGACCTGGTGGCAGAGCCACTGAAAGAGAGCTCTAAAGCAGCCATCTCGGGGGCCAGTGTGGTGGTGCAGCGGATGAAGCGGCTGCTTGCGGTGTGGATTCCCATACTGGAGCGCGGGTTCCAGTCCTGCCCTGCTCCCTGCTGATGGGCCTGGGAAAGCAGCTTGGGACCCTGCCACCCATGGGTGGTGTTCTGGGCTCCTTGCTTTGGCCTGGCCCAGACCCAGCTATTGTGCCCATTTGGGGAGTGAACTAGCAGGTGGAAGATCTCTCACTCCTGTCACTCTGCTTTGCAAAAAAATGAATAAATAAATCTTGGGGCCTGTGCCATGGCATAGCGGGTAAAGCTGCCGCCTGAGGCGCCAGCATCCCATGTGGGCGCCAGTTCAAGTCCCAGCTGCTCCACTTCCCATCCAGCTCCCTATGCATGTGCTTGGGAAAGCAGTGGGCCCCTGCACCCACCTGGGAGACAAGGAAGAAGCTCCTGGCTCCTGGCTTTAGATCAGCCCAGTTCTGGCCATTGTGGCCATTTGGGGAGTAAACTAGCAAATGGAAGATCTCTCCTTGTCTCCCCCCCCCCCCGCCCCCGTAACTCTGCCTTTCAAATAAATAAGTAAATCTTTAAAAATAAAAAAAAAGCTGTCTTAAAAACGTTCCAAGAGGGGCAGGCGTTGTGGTGCAGTGGCCAAGCTGACACTGAGGACGCCGCATCCCATCCCAGAGTGCTGGTTGGAGTCCTGGCTACTCTGCTTCTGACACAGGGCGCACATGCTTGAATTCCTGCCACTCTCATTGGCGGCCTGGACACCGTTCCTGGCTCCTGGCTTTAGCCTGGCCCAGTCCCAGCTGTTGTGGCCTTTTGAGTAGTGAACCAATGAATGGATGCATGGAACATCTCTCTCTCTCCCTCTGTCCATCAAATAAAGAAATATATATAAAATATATAATGTACATATATAAAAGATGCTCAAAGACTGGAGAAAGTTGAGATATAATGCACTAACAAAGTGGAAATATCAATAGAGGCTGAAAATCTCAAAGACACTCGGGAGCTGAAAACGTAATAACTGAGCTGAAGAATTCACTGGAAGGACTCACTGCTTTCAGCAGACAAATGGAACAAGCAATGAACTTGAAATTAGGACAACGGGAACTATCTAGTCCAAAGAATAGAAAGGATACTGAATAAGAGCGGAACAGAGCCCAGGGGACCAATGAGGAAGTACCCAGAGGAAGCCACGTGGGCACTGTGGGAATTCCAGAGGGAGAAGAGACAGACAACGGGATGGAGAGAATGTCTGAAGCTATTAATTTCATTAATAATAGAAAAATCTCCAAAACGCCCAAACTCTAAGAGACCTAAGCATGTTATAATAAAACTTTGAAATACAGGGAGTAAGTCATAAAAGTTACAAAAAGAGAAACAATTCATCCAGTTGGGGCACCGATCCTGTCCCGGTTGCCCCTCTTCCAGGCCAGCTCTCTGCTGTGGCCTGGGAGTGCAGTGGAGGATGGCCCAAGTCCTTGGGCCCTGCACCCCATGGGAGACCAGGAGAAGCACCTGGCTCCTGCCATCGGATCAGCGCGGTGCACCTGCCGCAGCGCGCCTACCGCGGCGGCCATTGGAGGGTGAACCAACGGCAAAGGAAGACCTTTCTCTCTGTCTCTCTATCTCACTGTCCACTCTGCCTGTCAAAAATTAAAAAAAAAAAAAAAAGAGAGAGAGAGAGAAGCAATTCATCATAAACAAGGGATTCTCAATAAAATTATCAGAATACGAGGCTGGGGCTGCCGCCTTGGTGTAGCGGGAAAAGCCACAGCCTGCGATGCCGGCATCCCGTGTGGGCAACTGGTTCAAGACCCAGCTGCTCCACTTCTGATCCAGCTCTCTGCTATGGCCTGGGAAAACAGCGGAAGATGGCCCAAGTGCTTGGGCCCCTGCACCTGCATGGGAGACCCAGAAGAAGTTCCTGGCTCCTGGCTTTGGATCGGCTCAGCTCCAGCCATTGCAGCCATCTGGGGAGTGAACCATCAGATGCAAGACTTCTCTCTCTGTCTCTCTCTCTCTCTGCCTCTGCCTCTCTGTAACTCTGCCTTTCAAATAAATAAACCTTTTTAAAAAGTATCAGAATACTTCTCATCAGAAATTTTAGAGATCAAAGGCAATGGTCTGATGTAGTCAAAATACTGAAAAAGAAAAACCAACCAAGAATCCTACAGCCAGCAAAACTCTCCTTCAAAAGTTACAAAGAAATTAAAACATTTCTAGATACACGGAACTTGAGGAAATCCGCTCCTGATATACTCATGCTGAGCGATGTACTTAATAGGAGGCCTCTAGACAGTATGTGAAGTCACAAGAAGAAATACAAACCTAGGGCTGGTGTGGCAGTGAGCTTAGCCGTCGCCTGCCACGTGACAGCACCTGTTAGAGTCCTGGCTGTGCCATTTCCAAGCCAGCTCCCTACTAAAGTGCCAGAGAAAGCAGCCGAGGACAGCCCAAATGCCTGGACCCCTGCACCCCTGTGGGAGACCAGGGTGGAGCTCCTGGCTCCTGGCTTCAGCCTGGACCGCCCTGGCCATTATGGCCATTTGAGAAGTCAATCAGTGGATGGAAGACCTCTCTCTCTCTGTAACTCTGTCTTTCAAATAAATAAATCTTTTTTTTTTTTTTTCTAAAATAAAAAAAAAAAAGGAAATAAAGACCTCCGGTAAGTGTTGTGGTAGAACGAATCCAGGCTGCTTGGGCACCTGTGTCCGTATCAGAGCCTGGCCCGAGTCCTGGATGCTCCACCTCTGGCACGGCTTCCTGCCCGTGCATGCCAACAGCAGATGGCTCAAGTGCACGGCCCGACACCCACGTGGACTGAGTTCTGGGCCCTGGCTTTCTCTCTCTCTCTCTCTCTCTCTCTCTCTCTCTCTCTCTCCGCCCAACAAGTAGATGAAAATAAATATAAAACCATTTTTTTTCCAAAGAAAAATCTAAAAACAAAGGTAACTACATGGGAAATTATAAAAGCTACTATTATTATAAGATGTGCTTGTAACCCCATTTTTGTTTTTTTCACATGAATTAAGAGACCAATGTTCTAAAATCTAGTAATATTGTAGCTTTGGTTTATAACTATATTTTCTACAGGTTTTAAGAGACTAATGTGGGGCCAGCACGGTGGCTCACTTGGTTAATCCTCACCTGCGGCGCCAGCACCCCGGGTTCTAGTCCCGGTTGGGGCGCCAGTTCTGTCCGGGTTGCTCCTCTTCCAGTCCAGCTCTCTGCTGTGGCCCGGGAGTGCAGTGGAGGATGGCCAAGTGCTTGGGCCCTACACCCTCATGGGAGACCAGGAGAAGCACCTGGCTCCTGGCTGCGGATTGGCACAACGCCGGCCACAGTGGCCCTTTGGGGGTGAACCAACGGAAAAGGAAGACCTTTCTCTCTCTCTCTCTCTCTCTCTCTCTGTCTATGACTCCACCTGTTAAATAAAAAAAATAAATAAAGAGAGAGAGACTAATGTATTTAAAAGAATTACTAGTTTACATTTGGGAGCATACAATGTATAAATTACAATTTTTAAAATGTATTTATTTATTTGAAAGGCAGAGAAAGAGGGGGAGGGTGGACCTTTCAGCCTGTGGTTCACTCCCTTAACCGCCACAACAGCCAGGGCTGAGCCACCCTGAAGCCAGGAGCCTGGAACTCCATCCAGGGCGCCCACGGAGGTGCAGGGGCCAAGCACTTGGGCCTGCAGCTTCCACTGCCTTCCTGGGTGCATTTGCAGAAGTGGGATTGGAAGCAGACCAGCTGGGACTGCTCTGGCTCTCTGACATGGATGCAAGTGGCAGCTTATCCAGCCGCACCACAGCCCTGGCTGCTAAAGATAATTTTGTGACGTCAACAACCATGAGAGGGAGACCGAACGGTAAAGGGGCAGATTTTGTATGATGGGGAAGGCAGGCTGGTATGAATTAAAACTAGAGTGTTATTACTTTAGCATGCAGACAGAAGCTGTGGAGTATACACACAGGGAACAGGAAAGAAATTCAAACATTTTACTACCAAAAAAACTAATCCAAACACAGAAGAACATAGTAACACAGGGAATAGGGAGAAAAAAAAAAAACCTGTCAGGCAAATAAAACACAATAGCAAAATGGCAGGTGTTAGTCTATCCTTATCAGTGATTATTCTAAATGTAAGTGGGTTAAACTCTCTGATCTAAATATAGATATTGGCAGAATTCATTAGAATACATGCTGTCGACAGCAGACTCACTTTCGATCCAAAGACACAAATGGATGGAAAAAGATATTCCACAAAAATCGTACTCAAAGAGTAGTATGCTAATATCAGACAAATGGACTTTAAATATTTAAAACACTACAAAAGACAAAGAGCAGATTATATGCTAATGAAGGGTCAACACAGCAAGAAGATACAGCAAGAACTGGAGACATCGGGCTGAGTGAAAGAAGCCACTGAAAGACAAGTACTGCAACGTTCTTCCTTATGTGTGGTAGCTAAGGTAGAGGAGAGGGAGAGAGAGGGAGAGGGGGAGGGGGGAGGGAGAGGAGAGGGAGGGGGAGAGGGAGGGAGGGAGAGAGAGAGAGGGAGGGAGAGAGGGATGGAGAGGAGAGGGAGGGGGAGAGGGAGGGAGGGGGAGAGGGAGAGGGGGAGGGAGACAGAGAGAGGAGAGGGAGAGAGAGGGAGGGAGGGAGGAGAGAGAGAGAGGGAGGGAGAGAGGGAGGGAGGGAGGGGGAGGGAGAGGAGAGGGAGGGGGAGAGGGAGGGAGGGGGAGAGGGAGAGGGGGAGGGAGACAGAGAGAGGAGGAGGGAGAGAGAGGGAGGGAGGGAGAGAGAGAGAGGGAGGGGAAGGGGTGAGAGGGAGGGGGAGAGGGAGGGAGGGAGGGGGGGAGGGGGAGGAGAGGAGGGGGAGGGAGAGGAGAGGGAGGGGGAGGGAGGGAGGGAGGGAGAGAGAGAGAGAGGAGAGGGAGAAGGAGAGGGAGAGAGAGAGGGAGAGAGAGAGAGGGAGGGAGGGAGAGAGAGGAGAGGGAGAGAGGGAGGGAGAGGAGAGGGAGAGAGAGGAGAGGGAGGGAGAGGAGACGGAGGGAGAGAGAGAGGGAGGGAGGGAGATGAGAGAGAGGGATGGGGAGGGAGAGAGAGGAGAGGGAGAGAGGGAGGGGGAGAGGAAGGGAGAGGGGGAGGGAGAGAGAGAGAGGGAGAGAGAGGAGAGGGGGGAGGGAGAGAGGAGAGGGAGGGAGAGAGAGAGAGTGGGAGAGAGGGAGAGGGGGAGGGAGGGAGAGAGGGAGAGGGGGGAGGGGGGAGAGAGGGAGGGGAGAAGGATGAGAGAGGGAGGGAGAGGAGAGGGAGAGAGGGAGAGGGAGAGAGGGGGGGGAGGGAGAGAGAAGGAGAGGGAGGGAGAGAGAGAGAGAGAGGGAGGCGGGAGAGAGGGAGGAGGGAGAGAGAGAGGGAGGGGGAGAGAGGGAGGGACGGAGGGAGAGAGAGAGAGGGAGGGAGAGAGAGGGAGAAGGAGAGAGGAGGGAGAGGGAGAGAGGGAGAGAGTGCTGACCCACCCCGGGGGGCGGGTGCAGACTGGACCACAGATGAGCAGGTGCAGTAAACAGGTGCCGGTCGTCCACGCTCAGCAGGTTCATTCAGCAGGTGCAGAGTCAGGTGCGGTGCCACGTGGGCGTGAGCTAAAGAGGAAAACTCCCAGCTCTCATTGACTCCCTTTCTACGTGGTAATAACCCATGAATCAGGTTACACATAAATGAGCCGCACCAAGCGGAAGGGGACATCTGCCGTGTGGTCTGGGGCACACAGCAGGTGACGGCAACAGACAACCTAAGCTGCGGTAGGTCTGGTCCACGAAGTCTTGGCTTTTCCTCCTCTCCCAACAGCTTTGAACTTCACGTGAGTGAAGCTGAGTGCCTCTCCCAGGGTTACTGCTGAGAGCCCTTGCCTGTGTTCCTGCCCCACAATAGTCCTTTTACTTTTTGTGTTTTGAATTCTTTATTTAATAGAGCCATTGATCCTTTGACCATAAGTAAAATTAAAAGTGCTGTCCTCAGAAAAAAGGAAGGGGTCAGTGCTCTTGGCGCAGGTTAAACCTCCACCTGCAGCACCGGCATTTCTATAATGGGCGCCATTCGTGTCCTGGCTGCTCCACTTCCGATCCGGCTCTCTGCTGTGGCCTGGGAAAGCAGTGGAGGATGGCCTGAGTGCTTGGGCCCCTGCACCCACGTGGGAGACCTGGAGGAAGCTCCTGGCTCCTGGCTTTGGATCAGCCCAGCTCTGGCTGTCGTGGCCACTTGGAAAATGAACCAGTGGATGAAGACCTCTCTCTCTGTCTCTCCCTTTCTGTAACTGTCCCTCTCAGATGAATGAATTAGGTTGAAAAATCTATTCTGAAACAAAATGTTAACAAAAGAAAAAAGGACAAAGAGAACTGTGAGAATTCTCCTTATCTCATTTGCTATTAAATATTGTATGAAAGTCTTTATTGGGGCTGGGTGCTGTGGCTTACTCGGTAAAGCCACCCGCCTGCAGTGCTGGCATCCCATATGGGCGCCGGTTCAAGTCCCAGCTGCTCCACTTCCAATCTAGCTCTCTGCTGTGGCTAGGAAAGCAGTAGAAGATGGCCCAAGTCCTTGGGCCCCTGCACCCTCATGGGAGACCCTGGAAGAAGCTCCTGGCTGATGGCTTCAGATTGGTGCAGCTCCAGCTGTTCTGGACGTTTGGGGAGTGAACCAGTGGATGGAGGACCTCTCTCTGTCTCTGCCTCTGCCTCTCTGTAACTCTGCCTTTTAAATAAACAAATAAATCTTTTTTTAAAAAGAATCTCAGTTATGCATTAGAAATGCCTATGTTTATTTCCATTTTATTTGAAAGACAGAGAGACAGAGACAGAGAGATATGTTTTCATCTCCCAAAACCTGCAATAGGCAGAGTCAGTCCAGGCTTACGCTAGCGTCCAGCTCTCCCTCCGGGTCTCCCATGGCGGGGGGGGCAGGGACCCGAGCACTCGGGCCATCACTGCTGCCCACCAGGGTGCACACTGTCAGGCAGCTGGGATCGGAAGCAAGGCCAGGACTCAAACCCAGGACTCCTGCATGGGATGCTGGGGCCTCAGGAGTGCCTTAGCCTCTGTGCCGAAGTGATTCCTGGGGTTGCCGCAGAGGAGTTTTTGGGTTTCCTGACCCTGCCCTTCTGGCTGGAGTTGGGCAACTTCCGGGGACTGTGAGCTCCAGCTCCAGGGACCTCTCCCGCCCTCTGGCTCAGCCACACACGCCCAAGTTCACAGCCCGGCCCATTCTGCCACCAGGAAGTGCTCAACTTCAGAAACGTCACAACTCACACAGCCAGCCACCCAACTCAGCCAGCGGCTCTCCCCGCCATGGTGACGTTGCCCTCTGACCCAGGGGTCATGTGGCCAGGTCTGGGGCACTTTCGGTTGTCCTGGTTAACTGGGGCTGGGCGGGGCAGGGCTGTGCTCTGGCGTCTAGTAAACACCCACAGTACACGGCGCAGACCCACGATGAAGCGTCTCAGAGCTGCCGTTGGCCACGATGGCATTTGGCAGACATAGCGGGTTCCAGTCCCAGCTCTCGGCTTCCAACCCAGCTTTGTACTCCTGTGCTTGGGAAAGCAGTGGAAGACGGCTCCTGCCACCCATGTGGGAGACCCGGATGGAGTCCCTGGCCCTGGCTTCAGCCTGGCCCGGCCCCCAACCATCGTGGTCCCTTGGGGAGTGAACCAGTGGACGGATGCAGGATGTCTCTCCCGCTCATCTTGTTCTGCCTTTCAAATAAAGAACTCTTTTAGAGAGAGACAGGTGTCAAGACCGGGAAAAAGCCTGCTCCCCTTCCACCTCTTCCCCCTGAGGCCTGGCCAGCCTCATCCAAACCGTGCCCCTCCATCCAGGGCCCCCTTTCTGTCCAGCTCGCAGGTCTGTCACCTCGACCACTGCTGGGTGAATGTTCTCATCTCAATCGAGAAGAAAGGTAGAAGAGGCATGGGAGAGGGTGAGCGTCGTTGGATAATCAGAGACCCAAATGGGGAGCAAGCTTGGCCGAGTGCTGCCAGCCCACCCCCGCCCAGAGCGGGAGGGGAGGGCTGCGGCTCCCGGGGTCTGAAACAGGACCTAGGGACGCTGCACAGGGCTGTTCTCCCGCTCTCTGGCTAGGGCCCCCCGCGCTTGACCTGCTGTCTTTCCCGCAGAGCGCTCTGCTCCCTCTGCTCCCTCCGTGGCCCGTTTGCGCCAGACCCGCACGGCTGCCGACTGAGGGCTCTGGCTTACACAGCCCTGATTCAAGCGACCTCAGGGCACCAGCGGCGTTTCTCCCTGCAAACTCAAACCTTCTGTTCAGTTTTTGAATTAACAGACTGTTTTTTAGAACACTTTACAAGATTTATTAATTTATCTGAAAGGCAGAGTTACAGAGAGGCAGAGAGAGAGAGAGAGAGAGAGAGAGAGAGGTCTTCCACTCGCTGGTTCACTCCCCAGTTGGCCGTAATGGCCAGAGTTGCGCCAATCCGAAGCCAGGAGCCAGGAGCTTCTTCTGAGTCGCCCACAGGGTGCAGGGCCCAGGTCCCTTGGGCCATCATCTGCTTGCTCCCCACCCCCCCGGTTCCTTAGCAGGGAGGAGGAAGCTGGATGGGAACAGGCACTCGAAACAGAACGTCGCCTCGCGCAGCGGCCTGGCCTGCCCTGCCACCATGCCTGCCCCAGGTATGAGACCAACGTGCCTTCGTAGAGGAACCCAATCTCGCCACCCCATAGTTGCATCCTGAGATCCTGCCAGGGCTCAGTTGCTGATGTCCCAGCGTCTGCTCTGTCATTTGTTCCCTGCAGTGTGTTCTCAGGCTGGCAGAGTGGGGGGAGGGTGTCCCCTCCTCTCTGTTTGCCAAGGCAGTTAGTGAGAGACAGAGAAGGGTCTTCCTTTGCCGTTGGTTCACCCTCCAATGGCCGCTGTGGCCAGCGCACTGCGCTGATCCGAAGCCAGGAGCCAGGTGCTTCTCTGGTCTCCCATGCGGGTGCAGGGCCCAAAGACCTGGGCCATCCTCCACTGCACTCCCAGGCCACAGCAGAGAGCTGGCCTGGAAGAGGGGCAACCGGGACAGAACCCGGCGCCCCCGACCGGGACTAGAACCCTACTGAGCCGCGGTGCCGGCCCCAAGGGATTCTGTACTGGAACTCAGATGGCTGCCTCCTTAACCACACACTCGAATTCACCCGCCGCGTCTGCTGGGCCCGGGGTGCGCACGCACGGGAGTGTCTGTGTGTGTGTCTGTGACGGGTTTCGTCATGAACTCACCTACTTTCGTAGATGTTAGGCTATTCGGATTTTTATTTGTGCTTTGATCAGTTGTGTGGTTTTTTGTCTTTCAGGGGATAGGCCCCGTTTTATCTCACATTGCGTTTATTAGAATTATAAATTATGTAACAGCATAATATTTTCTATTGTAAGACTTGTAGTCCAAGTATATAGAGAATGCCTAGAACGCATTAACAAGGCGAACATGTCGACCTAGAAACCGGCACGGGCAGGCGCTTCACGTGCGTGGACGCCCACATCCCACACCTGCCGCTGGAATCCTGGGCGCGAATCCCCGGCTCCACTTCCACTTCCTGCTTCCAGCTGCTGTGCACCTGGGAGCAAAAACATTGTCGCACAACGTCCGGGACAGGAGGAACGAGCCGTGCAGGAACCTCTGGACTGGAGGTGGCGGGAATCTGCTGAGTCCTGGACTTCGGGGGGGGGGGGCGGTTACAAGGGATGCGCGTTTGTCAAAACTGAACTGCACGCCTGAGCTTTGTGAATTTCTTTTTCTTTCTTTCTTTCTTTCTTCTTTTTTTTTTTTTGACAAGCAGAGTCAGACAGTGAGAGAGAGAGAGAGACAGAGAAAGATCTTCCTTCCATTGGTTCACCCTCCAATGGCCACTGCAGCTGGCGCACCGCGCTGATCCGAAGCCAGGAGCCAGGTGCTTCTCCTGGTCTCCCATGCGGGTGCAGGGCCCCAAGCACCTGGGCCATCCTCCACTGCCCTCCCAGGCCACAGCAGAGAGCTGGCCTGGAAGAGGAGCAACCGGGACAGAATCCGGCGCCCCAACCGGGACTAGAACCTGGGGTGCCGGCGCCGCAGGCAGAGGATTAGCCCAGTGAGCCGGGGCGCCTGCGAGCTTTGTGAATTTCAAGACTCGTAACTTTTACCCCGAAGAATAGCTAAGATCAGATTCTGAACTCCTGTGAGGAGTTCGCTTTCGACAGCGAATGCGTTGCTTTGGCGCTGCCTCTGTGTGTTCTAGGCTGAGCCAACGCGCACACCCTATTGCGGGTAACGGCAGTCAGGGGCCTGCTGTGGGGGAGGGGAGAGACAGGAATGGAGAGGAGGAGGCATCCGCGGGAACGCATGGTTTTTGACAGTTATGCCTGAGTGTAAAGAAACAATACGTAGAGGTGTGTGTGGCATCCCGTGCGTGCATGTGTGTGTCATGTATGTCACATGTACTTCTTGCGTGTCTGCTGAGGTAGTGTAGCAGTAGAGTTGGCCCGCACCTAGCACCACGGTCTTCCTCTAAACCCATCCTCCAGAGGAAGGGAGGCTTCGTAGAGGCGTGAAGGAGTCCAGGGCTGGGGCAGGGAAACAGATTATTTATTTAAGATTGATTGATTTGAAAGGGAGAGAGAGAGAGAGAGATCTTCCATCTCCTGGTTAACTCCTTAGATGGCCACAATGAGTGGAGTTGGGCCAATCTGAAGCCAGGAGCTTCTTCCGGGTCTCCCACATGGATGCAGGGGCCCAGGTCCTCGGGCCGTCTTCTACTGCTCTCCCCCGTGCATCAGCAGGGAGCTGGATTGGAAGTGGAAGAGCGGGACGCAGCCATGCCCATATGGGATGCCGGTGCCACAGGCAGCGGCTTTACTTGCTACACCACGGTGCCAGCTCCAAAACTAAGATTTCTTGTGGCTTCAGAAAGTAAGAAACTGTTCAGCGTGTTACTGGAACATGTCCAGAGGTAAGGGCACTGCCCACTGGGGAAGTCTGAGCGAAGTAAGGAAGAGTAAGAGTGACTTAGAACCCATGGAATAAATGAAGAACCCTGGGCTCCATACCGATACAGAGAGGGAGGGGGGAGAGGGAGGGAGGGAGGGGGAGAGGGAGAGGGAGAGGGAGGGAGGGAGGGGGAGAGGGAGGGGGAGAGGGAGGGAGGGAGGGGGAGAGGGAGAGGGAGAGGGAGGGAGGGGGAGGGGGAGAGGGAGAGGGAGGGAGGGGATAGATAGCTGGGTAGACAGATGCTAGGGAGATCTGACAGATACGATAGTTGCTACAGATAATATAGATTGTGACAGATGACACATATAGATAGATGACAGACAATAAATGATACCTATAGATAGATGACAGACAATAAATGCATGGGAACAGAACTTGGACTCAAAATAGCCATTGTGGTGTTATGGATTGCGATCCATTGAATCAAATTAGAATGAGTCCAGTGAATTCAGAAAGGATGATGAAGTTAGGAAATCAGCCGCGGATGCTAAACTAAGGGTAAAAGGCTGGTGAGCAGTTATGCGTACCTTGTCTCAAAGTACTTCCCAAGGGTGTCTCCCAAAAGTGCACGTGCTGGGAGGGCAACTCCGGGATGCATGGTCAGTTGTACTTGGAGGTAGGGTCTGGGGAAAGCGACTGAGGTGACTGGGTCCTGATGCCAACAGCAGTTTTTCAGGAGAGGAAGAGAGCCCCAAGCTCGCTCCGTCTCTCCGTGTTGTGCCCTGCCAAGCCCTCACCAGACCCCGAGCAGATGGCTGCACCAGGCTCGTGGATGCCTTTAGAACGATGAGCCCCACCTGGCTTTGTGATAGCAAAACAGCACAGACTAAGACACCCGTAAGTGACTCCTCAGTTACACAGGGAAAACCATCCCTGTGTGGAGACAAACTTCAGACACCACCGTAACCAAGTCACAAACACTGACCCCCACCGGCACTGGGACAAAGGGCATCGCGGGCCCCTTGAGACCTCGCACAGGGGAGGGCACCGCATACCTTTAATCACGGGGGACGTCAGGTAACCCAAACCCAAGGCCATTCCGCAAAGCAAGGTCACCAAAGACCCAGAAAGGCTGGGAGCTAGAAGACGCGCGACTGAATCCTGGCCGTGGTCCTGGAGCGTCCGCTGGGCTGGGACAGCGTGGTCGGACAACGGCGTGGTGTCCCGCACGCGTCCTGACCTTCAGAGGGTGTCACAGTGGTCGTTGCCGCAGAGAGAGCGTCTTTGACACAGCGCCAGGCTGTCCCCAACGTGCTCTCCAGGGACTCAAACCAGACAGGTAGGGAGACAGACAGGAGGCTGTGGAAATGGGTGTTTCCAAAACAAAAACCACACATGGGTGTCAAAATGTATCTTTTATCAAGATAAATTGGCCTTTCAATTCCATTCCACAAACTTTTTGAGGTACACACAGACACACACACACTTGATCCTCATTTTTTTCCTGGATTCTGTATTGAGCATTTACCTCTAGCTAAAATCTTATTGAATTGATTAGAGAGAGAGCGAGCGAGCGAGAGCTCTCATCCACTGGCTTACTCCCCAGACACCTGCACAGGCTGGGACTGAGAGGGGAGGCAGGGAACTCAGCCCAGGGCTCGCACCTGCGCAGCAGGAACATGGCCTCCCAGGGGCTGCAACCGGCCGGAAGCTGGAGCCAGCAGGAGGGCAGGACTTGACACCAGGCCCTCCAGGGTGGAAGGCAGCTGCTCTAAGCAGGGGTCAACCGCTAGGCCCAGATGCTTGCCCCAGGATAAAACGTTACTTGTAACTTCACAATCAAGACCTGTGGTCCACTGCAGGCATTTGAGACCGTTCACGGGCAATGGTGAGAACACTGTCACCAGGGACGCAGGGACGCAGGACACTCGACCCTCAGTGTCAGCTCTCCTCCCCTCACAGCCTAGTGAGCACCATGTGGTTCAGTTTTGTGCTTTTGTCCGTTGAAATGGCCCCACGTGCGGTCTTGTAGTGCTGTGTGACATTCGTACAGTCAGGAAGGCTGGTGCCAGCGTGTCACAGCAGCTGACACCATCATCCCTTATCAAAGCTCCAGGTCAAGGGTTCCAGTCCCGGCTGCCTCCACTTCCGATCCAGCTCCCTGCTAATGCACCTGGAAGGCAGCAGAAGATGGCCCAAGTGCTTGGGCCCCTGCCATGCACATAGGGAGACCCAGATGGAGCTCCTGACCCCTGGCATTGGCCTGGTCTGGCTCTGGCTGTTGTGGCCATTTGGGGAATGAACCAGGAAATGGAAGATCTGTCTCCCTCTCTTTGTCTTTCTTCTTCTTCTTTCACTCTGCCTTTCAAATAATAAATAACTAAATGAGTCTTTAAAATAAAATGTGGGCCACCGTATAAAAAAGTTCAGCTGGGATACTTCCTACAAAGCTGATTTTAGATTCAGTATCTGGGTGGAGGCGGGCAAAGGGCTGTGCCTTGTGGAGAGAATGTGTGACACCTGAGCTTCCCCAGGCGTGAGTCACAGTCTGTGGCTGGCGTGCGTGTTAATGAGCCAACAACACGTATGATACAAGGTGCTTTAACAGAAGCGCACACAAAACAAGGTCGCGTGCTGATCGCTGACGGAGACCTGACCCGGCGTCTGCCCGGGAGCGCTAGCAGGCTTGTGCATCAGCAGCAGAGCTGCCAGACTCAAGCTGGCACTTAGATACGGTGCTGGCGTTGTCAGCAGCAGCTTACCCTGCTGCGGCACAACGCCGGCCCCGCTTGTCCACTTCCTGACACGGGCTGCCCCACCGCAGGGCACCCTGCCTGCAGGAGTGGCTCCCGGATAGATGGCAGAGGGGCGTGAAGGCTCGGCGCCCCCTCCCCACCTTCCGAGTGGCCCAGGCGCTTGCCACCCAGACGAGCTTCTCCCTCGGTTCCTCCTGCTTCTGTCCTCTGCCCGTCTCCTCCCCAGGACCTCGGCATGTTCTTTGCTTGAGTCCACTCCCTGCGAGCCTAGCCGGAAACAGGCACCCTCCAGGGAGACGGTGCAGCCCCTGGGGGGAAGCCACGTGTGCAGGCACCTGGGATGAGCAATTGTGGTGAGGCATGTGGTGAGGTGCGGGGGCATTTCTCTGCTTGGGAGCTAACACGGCCAGCGCCCACTCCCAGCCCCCAGCCCCTGCTGTCCTCTGCCCACTGCAAGCCCAGGGGCTCCCCCACCCTGCTGCAGCCAGCGTTCCTGGCAGGCTGAGCGGTTAGCAACCCCAGGTGTATCAACACGCGGCTCTCTTCCCTCTCCGTGGGAACGATGCTGAAGCAGAGCCCACACTGTCGCCCAGAAGTTCCCCCCAGGATCGAGCTACCGGTTGCCTGCAGCGGCGGCCGCCGTATCATCAGTGCGCCCTGTTCCCTGTGGCACCTGCTCCTCCGTTTGAGCCACCATTGCTGCCTTCCAGAGCACACACCAGCAAGATGGCTCGCAGGTGGGGAGGGGGTGCGGGGTGTGGGGGCAGGGGGCGGCACAGGGGGCAGCAGGCGAAGCCGCCAGTTGCAATGCCAGCATCCTTAGAGTGCGGGTTCAGGTCCTGGCTGCTCCGCTTCCAATCTGGCTCCCGGCTGCCCTGCCTGGGAAGGCAGCAGAGGACGGGCTAAGCCCGTGGGCCCCTGCCACCCATATCAAAGGCTGGGATGGAATTTCAGGCTTTAGCTTGGCCCAGCCCTGGGCACTGCAGCCATTTGGAGAGTGTCGCCAAATGCGGTCCCCACTCCCTCCTGAGGGGGCAGGTCAGTGCCACCGCACCCACCCACGCTGTGACGCCGCTGTCACCACCACTCACCCACAGTGTTCGTCCGTCTGGCAAAGCCGGAGCCCTGGCCCCGTTAACCGGCCTCTGCCCCTCCACGCAGGTGCGTGTTGTCGGGGAGCCTCCGGCCTTGGGTTTCCAGCCTTCCTCGCCCTGCGCCGTCTCGCCACAGGCTGAACGTCTGTGCCGAGGGCTCTCCGCACTCTCACCTGGGCCCTCAGGAGACTGAATGCGGCCGCCCCCATGGTCACGGCAGGGCTCCTCACCCAGTCCACTTCTCTTCCAGAAACACCCGCACAGACAACTCAACACCGTTTTGGGGCAGGTGTTTGGGCCAATGGTTAAAGTCGCCCCAGGGCCCCGTTCAAGCCCTGACTTCTCTGTTTCTAATCCAGCTTCGTGCTGATCCACACTCGGGGAGGCGGCAGGGCAGGACTCAACGCTCGGGTCCCCGCCACCCACATGGGACACCCAGATGGAGTTCCAGCCCAGCCATTGCGGCCGCGTGAGTGAACCAGCGGGTGGAAGATCTTTCTGTTTCTCCCTCTCTGTTACTCTGCCTTTCAAACAAAAAAGGTCTTTGGGGAGTGGGGGAAGGATCGTCTCAACTTTGGGACCCAGGAAACACCACGCTTGGCCCTTTGCCAGCGGACGGGCCAAATAGCCCAAGGATATCTCTGAGCTATGACTCAAGGAAGGAGCGATTATGAAACAGAATGAAAACGCTGACTCCACAGGATGCACATATATCCTGGCCAGAGAAGACCAAGGTCAACGCGGAACTGGCTGGAGGCGTCCGTCTGGTGCCGGCCAGGAGGCGGCCGCGGGGGCCCGCGGCAGGGAGGCCCGCCCGGTGACGGAAGGCCCCAGCAGGTCTACGAGAAGCAGGAGCGACTTTTTCTCCTTTCAATAGCACGGAAAGTGCCTGACTGAGGGAGCAGACCCTCCCGTCTCCACCCCTGCACCTGGAACCCGGCTCAGTGCCAGGAGCAACGCCTGGGAAACACCCGAGGAAAAACCAGTGTGCAAAGCTCACTCGCACGTGAGACAGGTCACGGAAAACGGAAGGCCTGTCGAGCAGTAGCCGAGGCAAATCCAGGTTCTGTCCGTATTTTCCCCTTCTTATTTTTATTTACTTATTTATTTATTTAGACAGGCAGAGTGGACAGTGAGAGAGAGAGACAGAGAGAAAGTTCTTCCTTTGCCATTGGGTCACCCTCCAATGGCCACCGCGGCTGGTGCACCGCGCTGATCCGAAGCCAGGAGCCAGGTGCTTCTCCTGGTCTCCCATGGGGTACAGGGCCCAAGCACTTGGGCCATCCTCCACTGCCCTTCCCGGGCCATAGCAGAGAGCTGGCCTGGAAGAGGGGCAACCGGGACAGAACTGGCGCCCCAATCAGGACTAGAACCTGGGGTGCTGGCGCCGCAAGGCGGAGGATTGCCTAGTGAGCCACAGCGCCGGCCTCCCTTTCTTATTTGTGCACGTGTAATTTGCATGTAGTAATTCTCACAGAACTCAGATGCACAGGTTCAGAGTTTTCATTTGGCCAGAGCTGTGGTGCAGCCGGTAAAGGCTCCACCTGCAGTGCTGGCATCCCATATGGGTGATGGTTCAAGTCCCGGCTGCTCCACTTCCCATCCAGCTCGCTCCCTGCCTGGGAAAGCAGCGGAAGATGGCTCAAGTGCTTGGGCCCCTGCCACCCACATGGGAGACCTGGAAGAAGCTCCTAGCTCCTGGCTTCGGCCTGGCCCAGCCCTGGCTATTACGGCCATCTGGGGAGTGAACCTGCGGATGGAGGATCTCTCTGTCTCTCTCTCTCTCTTTCAAAATAAGTAAATATTTTTTCTTTTTATTTTTTTAATTTTTTAATTTTTTTTAATTTTTGACAGGCAGAGTGGACAGTGAGAGAGAGAGAGAAACAGAGAGAAAGGTCTTCCTTTTGCTGGTGGTTCACCCTCCAATGGCCGCCGCGGTAGCGCGCTGCGGCCGGCGCACCGCGCTGTTCCGATGGCAGGAGCCAGGTGCTTCTCCTGGTCTCCCATGGGGTGCAGAGCCCAAACACTTGGGCCATCCTCCACTGCACTCCCTGGCCACAGCAGAGAGCTGGCCTGGAAGAGGGGCAACCGGGACAGGATCGGTGCCCCGACCGGGACTAGAACCCGGTGTGCCGGCGCCGCAAGGCGGAGGATTAGCCTGTTGAGCCACGGCGCCGGCCTATTTTTTCTTTTTTAAAGATTTATTTATTTGAGAGGTAGAGCCACAGACAGTCAGAGGGAGAGACAGAGAGAAATGTCTTCCCTCCGTTGGTTCACTCCCCAAATGGCTGCAACGGCCGGAGCTGCGCCAATCTGAAACCAGGAGCCAGGAGCTTCCTCTGGGTCTCCCGTGCAGGTGCAGGGCCCAAGCACTTGGGCCATCTTCCGCTGCTTTCCCAGGCCATAGCAGAGAGCTAGATGGGAAGTGGAACAGCCAGGACTCAAACCAGCACCCATATGGGATGCCAGCACTGCAGGCCACGGCACCTGCTATGCCACAGTGCTGACCCCCAAAATAAGTAAATCTTAAAAAAAAAAGTTCTCACAACATACACAGTCAGGTCATTGGCCCCCAAAACAAGACGGTCCCACCTCACGAGAAAGGTGCCGGCGGCTCTGTTCGGGCAAGGAGTACATGTAGCTGGAATCCCGCAATTTGCGTGGCCTGGTTTCTGGCCTTTTTCCCTTTAACGTAAGGCTTACAAAAACATTTAACAAGTGACTTACTCTCATTTATCAGAACGGCAGAGTGACTGAGACGGACACAGCGAGAGATCTTCCGTCTGCTGGTTCAGCTCTCAAACGCCTGCAAGTCACAGCCAGGCCAGGCTCCTGCCGGCCCCAGCGGCCCTTTGAGTGCGTCCCCCCAAAATTCATGTGTCAGAAGCCTGAGCTCCAGATCGTCCCGTTGCTGATATTGCGAGGGGGCCTTCGGGGGTTACGGGGCGAGCGTGGCTCCGCAGGAGCGGGAGGAAGCAGCCGGCCGGCTCATGCGCTGCGTGGCCCGCGTGGCCATCGGACGACGCAGCAGGACGGCCCTCCCCAGCCTGCAGACCCGTGATCCAAGCCGACTTCCAGTCCCCAGAGTCTCCGGGCCTCAGGCACCTCACCAGGCCTCCCCTCCCTGCCTGTAATAGAGGTGACGGAACAGGGCGGGACGTGGAAGAGGAAGTACCCGGCACCCAGAACCAGGTCTGACTGCCGGGGTGTGTGTGTGGGGGGGGACACACCTCCCCACACCTCCCCCACACCAGGCCTGACTGCCCCAGAGTGGGGGGGACGCCTCCCACACAAACCCCACAGCAGGCCTCACTGCCCCAGAGTGGGGGGGGGCGCCTCCCACACAAACTCCACAGCAGGCCTGACTGCCCTGGGGGGGGCACACCTCCCCACACAAACCCCACAGCAGGCCTGACTGCCCCAGAGTGGGGGGGACGCCTCCCACACAAACCCCACACCAGGCCTGACTGCCCCAGAGTGGGGGGGGACGCCTCCCACACAAACCCCACAGCAGGCCTCACTGCCCCAGAGTGGGGGGGGCGCCTCCCACACAAACCCCACAGCAGGCCTGACTGCCCTGGGGGGGGCACACCTCCCCACACAAACCCCACAGCAGGCCTGACTGCCCCGGGGGGGCACACCTCCCCCACAGCAGGCCTGACTGCCCCAGAGTGGGGGGGGCACCTCCCACACAAACCCCACAGCAGGCCTGACTGCCCGGGGGGGGGGGGAGGGGACACATCTCCCCACACAAACCCCACAGAGGCCTGAGTGCCCGGGAGGGGGGGGGGGACACACACCTCCCCCACACCAGGCCTGACTGCGGGGGCGGGGGGGACCTCCCCACACCAGGCCTGACTGCCGGGGCGGGGGCAGGGGGACACCTCCCCACACCTCCACACACAAACCCCACAGCTTGCGGGGCTGGGCGGTTAAGAAGCCTCACTGGCAGAGTGGGGAGGGGTCTCCCGCCCTGCAGCAGCCCTGGGAGGCCGGCCTGGCCCTCCCTCCGGGACTAACCAGGGCCCACGGCTGTTCCGGGTGCTGCAGGCGCCGCCGTGAGCCAGACTCAGCGCCCTGCCCGGGAGAAGCTCACAGCCTGGAACCCAAAGATGCCCCAGCCCGGCCCCGCACCCGAGGGGAAGCCGCAGGAGTCCACACGGTCCATCAGCCACCTCTGGCTGTTACAACGGAACGCCAGGGGCAGCCGACTCCCCAGGAGGCTGACGGAGCTCTCAGTTAAGTTCAAGTCGGGTGACGGAAGCGAGCGGTCCTGGAGGGCATGGCGTGTCCAGGGGAGGGTCACTGGGCGAGCTGGCAAGCAGAGAGATGGCGACCCCACTGGGGCTTTGCAAGGACCCTCTCCAGGGTCCTCCTCCTGAGGGTACACCCCAACCTCCCTCCAGGCCTTAGCAAGCCGTCACCAGGAACGGGGGACTTGGCGTGGGGGCTGAGTGGCAGAGGAGGGCCCCTGAGACGCGAGGGGACAGCGGCTGTTCGTGGCGTGTTGTACTCCAAACGCCCGGCGCACACCGGAGCGCTGTTGCCTGAAGTCCAGCGAGGATCTGGCTGGGGACAGGAACCTGGGCTCTGAAGGAGACCCCTGGGGCAGGTCCCGGCCGGCACTGCGGGAACGGCGCGGGGACAGACGCCTGGGTCACAGGGATTCAAACCCGGGTCAGACCCCCGGCAGTGGCCGCGGCTGACCCTTGACCCTTCGTAGGCGTTCCCTCACCTGGCCCAGGAGGGCGGTGGGGGTGGGGGGCAGGGATGGCACAGGGCCAGTGCTGCCCGGGCATGTGGCCCGGGACGGCCCCTTGTGCCCAGCTCCAGACACCTGCTCCCATCAGGGCAGTCCTGTCTTCGGGCCGGGCTGGGGCAGGGCAGGGGCGGGGGGTGCCTGTACAGAGTCCGGGAGCTGCTGTATCTGCTCGCAGTGAGAAGTGACCTGTCCCCAGGCTGGGCGCAGGATCCCAGCAAGCAGGCCGGGCCGGAGGAGCTTTGGGAGCGAGGCAGGTGGTGGTGCCCCCTACTGGGGACACGGAATGGACTCTGGCCCAGCCAGAGGGCTCGCTCCTGGGCAGGCGTGGGGTGGCTGGTGCTGCTGCCCCTCCCCCCAACTCCAGCCTTCTTTGGAGCCGTTAATCCCTGGGCCAGGCCTGGTGGGGGCCCCTGGCCTCAGCCACGCAGAGGCTTCCCAGTGTAAATGCCTGTGGCTCCTGTCACGTGGGCCTGGGCAGGTGCCGGGCCACCTACTTCCTGCCCCCCTCCCCCTCCCTCGCCAGCTGGCCTCGCTCACCGTCTGGAAGTCAAAGTCCCAGGCTTCCCCGGGAGGCCCACTTCCCGGCTGTGCCCTCTGCCCAGCTCGGCGTCCCTGGGTCAGGAGCCCACCAGGCATCTGTGAAGAGGAGCACAGCCAGCTGTGTGGGGGCTGGGGAGGGCTGGACCCCAAGCCAGGGGTCTGAGCGCGGGCTCACCCGTCTCCCCAGCCAGGTGTGGGCCCGGCCTGCTCCCTCACACAGCACCGCCTAGAACCCTGAGCCCGGCACTGGGCAGAAAGAAACCACCAGGCCAGTGTCTCGGGCCTGGTGTCAGTCTGAGGGGTCCCCCTGGGGGTCCCTTGAAGCCCTGCGCAGGTGTGGCTGGACACAGGCCTGGGCACCGCGCCCAGAGGTGGGCCCGGGGTCACGGGTGCCCGAGGCAGGGGGCGTCTCCCAGGCGTACTCACCTCCCACAGGCAGTGGCCTGCGGTGGGCCCGGGGCCACGGGTGCCCGAGGCAGGGGCGTCTCCCAGGCGTGCTCACCTCCCACGGGCAGTGGCCCGAGGTGGGCCAGAGGCCACGGGTGCCCGAGGCAGGGGGCGTCTCCCAGGCGTGCTCACCTCCCACGGGCAGTGGCCCGAGGTGGGCCAGAGGCCACGGGTGCCCGAGGCAGGGGGCGTCTCCCAGGCGTGCTCACCTCCCACGGGCAGTGGCCCGAGGTGGGCCAGAGGCCACGGGTGCCCGAGGCAGGGGGCGTCTCCCAGGCGTGCTCACCTCCCACAGGCAGTGGCCTGCGGTGGGCGTCTCCCAGGCGTGCTCACCTCCCACGGGCAGTGGCCCGAGGTGGGCCAGAGGCCACGGGTGCCCGAGGCAGGGGGCGTCTCCCAGGTGTGCTCACCTCCCACGGGCATTGGCCCATGGTGGGCCGGGGGCCTTGACCCATGGGAGGGGCACAGGCGGCCTCAGGTCTCTGGGGTGAGATCTGGCTGATAATGGGCGATAAACCAGCAGCCGGGGAGACAAAGCAGGCGTCTGTGGGGCTACCTGCCCGGGGAGAGGGGATCTGCGGGTCTTCCGGGGCAGGAAAGACCCCGGGCTCTGCCCGATCCCCATAGGAGGCGCGGACCCCACAGGTGAGGGCGGTGGGAGGAGCCACGGCTTTGCAAACCCAGCGCTGCCCCCACCTGCCCCACCGCGCCTCAGTTTCCCCTGCGGAGCAGGCAGCCAGCCTGATGTCCCCTGGCCAAGGTCAAGGGCGCCCTCCCTGTCCTTTGCTCCAGAGGGTCCCGCGTCCATTTCCTAACGACCCCCCCTTCCCTAACAGGCTCCATGCACCTGCACCCCCGCGGCCACCCAACGCCTCCTCGCAGGTCCCAGGCACCGCCTTTATGGGAACCTCTCGTGCCTCAGTTTCCCTGGGCGGACACCGGTCCCCGCGGCTGTTCCCGGGGACACGCGCTGCTCCCCGTGTTCTTGCTTTGTGCCCCTCACTCGCAGATGGCAAGGGTGGGGCGACGCCCGGGCCCCCCGACAAGGGGCCGCGTCCCCGCCGCACGCACGGCGGGCCACCCCAGCCCCACAACAAAGCAGCTCCCGTTCCGCGGCCGCCTCCCCGGCGCGGGCGGGAGGCGCGGTCCCGGGTGGGCGCAGGTGCGCCGGGCCCGCGGGCTCCGCGCGCCTCAGCCCCTCGCGCCTAGGGGGCGCCCGCGGGCGCTCGGCGGCGCCGCCTCCAGCCGCGATTTAAAGGGCAGCGAGGGGCGGAGGGATCCCTGCCGTCGCCGGCCCGGCCGCGATCCCTCCGCCGCGCGCTGAAGCGACGGCAACGACGCGGCCCGTGCTCGCCAAACCCGCTTTTTATGCGCCCGCCACCGGGCGCGCCCGGCGCGGGACTCGCTCCTCTCCGGCGCTGCGGCCCCGCGCCCAGAGTCCCGTCGAGGCCCCCGCCGGTGGCGCGCGGCGTGGTGTCCCTCCGCCGTCGGGGCCGCGCACTCCTTTTCGTGTCCTTCCACCGAGCCCGGGCGGCGGCCGCGCGGCTCACCGGGGGCGGCGACGCGGCTGCGGTGCGGCCGGCGAGGCTCCGGGGCGCTGAGGGAGGACGCCGGGGCGCGGCGGCGGCGGCGGCGCGCGGCGCGAGGGCCCGGGCCGCGCAGCCCCGCAGCGGCGGGCACCGTGCGGACGCCGCGGCCGCGCGCCAGGCTGAGGTAAAGGCCTGGGGGCGGGGGTGGCCGGCGCGGCGGCCGGGCGGGGCGGCGGCGGCGGCGGCGGCGGCGGCGGCCGGGTGGGGGCGGGGCGGCGGCGGCGGGGACTTCTTTTTCCCGGCAGCGGATGCAGCCGGCGGTCCTGCGGCCCGCGCCGCCATCTTGGATTTACTCTCCATTTTTCTGTGGAATTATTTTTTGGTGATTAATTTTCTTCGGTGGGGGGGGCGAGGAGACGGGCGGGCGCGGGGCCCGGCGGCGCGGGCCTGCCCCCCACGCCCACGTCGCGGCGGCCGGGCTGGACGCGGCCGAGGCGGAGCGGCGCCGCGCGGGGTGAGTCGGGCCGGGCCGGGCCTGCAGTGGTGGCCGCGGCCGGAAGGGAGCGGTAGCGGCCTGCGGGCCGCGGCGGCCGGGCCCCGCGCTCGCGATTGGGGGACTGCGCCTTCCGTCTGCTCCAATGGGCGGCCGGGCGCCCGCTCGCCCAATCTGCGGCGCCGCCGCGCTCCGCTCCGCCGCTGCGGTGTGGGCGAGCGCCCCGCTCCCGGGCGGCCCCGGCCGCCCCCTCCCCATGGCGCCGCGGGGCGCTGAGTCCCCCGGGGTCGCCCCGGCCCCGCCGGCCGCGCCGCGGTGCAGGCAGGGGGCGCGCCGTGTCCCCGCTCGGGTCCGCGGGCTGCCGTGCCGGGGCCGGGGGAGCAGGTGCGCCGGTGCGGGCTCGGGGAGCGCCGTGGGCCGTGGTGAGGGGCCGCGGGGCCTGGAGCGCTCGCCCAGGGGCGGGGTCCTTGTAGCCCGGGGTGGCCCGGGGTGACCGGTGCGGGTGGCGATGCCGCCGGACAGCCTGCGCGCTGCTCGCGGGCTCGGCCCTCCGGCCCCGGGTTCCCAGGCCGGGGCCTCCGGGAGCGGCCGCGGCCCCTGACCTGGGAGCGGGTGCGTCTCGGTGGCCGCTGCGCCCAGCGCCGGGGAGGCGGCGCTCAGATCTGGGTTCCGGACTGCCCGGCTCGGAGTTCGGGTCCGGTCGTCGGACTGTGTCCATCCCGGTGTGGCTTCAAGCGTGGCTGTGGAAACTCGGTGTGAGAGTGAGAGAAGTGTTCGCTGAGCCTGGGAGAGAGGTGGGCTTGTCTGAAGCCAGACTTCAACTCCACGTGCCCGCCGCTGCAGGGAGGGCGTCCTGGGGTCGGCTGTCCGAGCAGGGGGTCCCGGCGTGTCCTCCCCCCCCCCCCGGGTGCCTGTGGGCAGGGTGTCCGGCTGTCCGAGCAGGGGGTCCCGGCGTGTCCTTCCTCCCCGGGTGCCTGCGGGCAGGGCATCCTGGGGTCGGCTGTCCGGAGCAGGGGGTCCCGGCGTGTCCTCCCCCCCCCCGGGTGCCTGTGGGCAGGGGTCCTGGGGTCGGCTGTCCGAGCAGGGGGTCCCGGCGTGTCCTCCCCCCCCCCCCGGGTGCCTGTGGGCAGGGGTCCTGGGGTCGGCTGTCCGAGCAGGGGGTCCCGGCTTGTCCTTCCCCCCCGGGTGCCTGCGGGCAGGGCATCCTGGGGTCGGCTGTCCGGAGCAGGGGGTCCCGGCGTGTCCTCCCCCCCCCGCCCCGGGTGCCTGTGGGCAGGGGTCCTGGGGTCGGCTGTCCGAGCAGGGGGTCCCGGCGTGTCCTTCCCCCCCGGGTGCCTGTGGGCAGGGTGTCCGGCTGTCCGAGCAGGGGGTCCCGGCGTGTCCTTCCTCCCCGGGTGCCTGTGGGCAGGGCGTCCTGGGGTCGGCTGTCCGAGCAGGGGGTCCCGGCGTGTCCTCCCCCCCCCCCCCGGGTGCCTGTGGGCAGGGGTCCTGGGGTCGGCTGTCCGAGCAGGGGGTCCCGGCTTGTCCTTCCCCTCCGGGTGCCTGCGGGCAGGGCGTCCTGGGGTCGGCTGTCCGAGCAGGGGGTCCTTCCCCCTGGGTCGCACAGGTCTGCGGCTAAGGATGGTTTTCCCTTACGGGGCTGCGTGGCCGAACTGTGACAGATATGGGGCCATCGGAGCAGCCTCCTGACCCACAGAGCAAAACCTTTCTATAAATCGTGGGCGGCCTTGCGAGCCGCTGGCCCACGTAGGAGCTGGCTGTGCTTCGGTTCTCCAGACGCGGGCGGCTCCTGTGAGCCCAGTTCGGGGTGGGAGGCCTCCTTCCCGGCGGGTCCACCTGCCTGTGGCCGCTCGGAAGCGGAGCGCAGGCCACTCCCACGCAGACAGGAGAGACTCGTTTCGTGGTTAAGATGGAACTTAAGATGTAACTTTTTCACCCTGATTTTTTTTAGTTATATTTTGGGAAAAAAAATGTGGTCTTAAGGACTTAGCTTGGTGTAAAAAGTGGCTTTACTTGCTGTAAGAACCCAAGACAAAGTTACTGGAAGGTAACTAAGAGTAGCCGGTGGGTTTTAGGAGGCAGGCATTGGGGAGCTGTGAGCCTTTTCCCTTGGGGAGCTCAGCTCTGCCTGTGGAGACGCAGGCTCTCCGTTCAGAGCCCTTCCTTCCCAGTGTGAGTTAACCCCGCGGCTGGAGGGAAGCACCCCGGCCTTTGTCCCTGACGGACTTTGAGTTGGGGGAGTCAACAGTTCTCTAGTTCTGTTCCAACTCCACTACGGATGTGTGTGTACCTCGGCTCTCGCCGCAGGGCCTTTGGCTCTGGAGCTTCGTGCTCCTGGGAGATCGAGAGGCCTCAGCTGAGGGAAAGGTGGGCCTGACCGGCTCTGACCTCCTTCCTTACCTGTTGGCGGCTCCGAGTTCCACGTGGTCTCAGAGGAAGCACACACGTGTTCCGGATTTTATTCCTGCACATCTTATTTTACACGCATTACAGGATTTGGCTATTTTAAAGCCATGCAGGAGAGGATCCATCTGTAAAGACGGCCCCTGCTTTATTTTTGTGAGTCGCGTCAGCTTCGCGCTGCTTGGCCCGGCGAGCTGCAGAGGGGCCCTGGCAGTCCCTCAGCTGCGTGGTCTCACAGAAGGGACCGCTGATCTCCAGGTGCTTGGTCCTGCGCTGCGTTTCGCTGTTTTCCTTCCGGGCGCCACCCCGAGCGTTTGGTCACAGTGTCGCGTGTGGGCGCAGAACACCGGGCGTCCTCTGGGCGCACGGAGAACGCTCCGACCGTGTTGAGTGTCACTGGAGGCGGTGAAGGACCCGCTGTGTCCCTGCTGTGGCCTTGGCGGGGCCGGGCTCATTCTGCTCTGCAGGATGACCACACGTGGATCTCGGAGGTCACTTCCAACCCCGAGTTCGCCGTTCCACCACACTGCTCTCTGGTTTCTCAGAACCGTTTCCATCCCGTTGACATCCCCGATTGGCTTCTCTCACTCATCTGTGTGTGGCGCGGGGCTTTGCCTCCCCTGGTTTTTGAAACGCCATCAAATTAATGGAAGGCAGCGCACATTGGGTTTTAGAACTGAAAGACTAGGGTGTCCCAGCGGACTCAGAAACTGAGCTGTTAAGACCTGTGGGCTCCTGTTCTCCCGCTGGGTCTCCGCAGACTCGGGAGGTTTGCGTCGGAAGCCTGCCTCGGGGTGGAGCTGCGTGTGGCCTGGGCTTGGCATAAACTACAGTGTGCAGTTTCAACACAGGGTTTGCTTTTCAGATGTATTTATTTGAAAGTCAGAGAGAGGTCTTCCATCTGCTGGTTCACCCTCTGAATGCCTGCAACAGCTGGGGTTGGGCCGGGCAGGGGCCAGGAGCTTCTTCCGGGTCTCCCACGTGAGTGCAGGGGCCCAAGGACTTGGGCCATCTTCTGCCCTGTCCCAGGCAGATCAGCAGGGAGCTGGAAGTGGAGTAGCCCAGACACGAACCAGCACCCGTACGGGATGCTGGCATTGCCTAACCTGCTGTGCCAGCCCCTTCAGCACAAGGGTTTTAGACTAAGTCTGACCACTTAAAGGCACAGCAGGCACTTCGGAGCTTTGGCCTTCTGGTTGGCAGTGATAACCCTGCCTCCCCTGCCGCCCCGGGTGGTCGGCTGGTGTGAGTCCTTGGTCATGTGTGTCGGGGTGAGGGGTGCCTAGTGCAGGTGTCAGGGCGCCTACGTTCCAACTGTGCCACCTTTATAGGAAGGCCTGGTCAGAACTCTGATACTGGCTTGGTGGGCCTTACGCAGAAGGGTCCTGCCCTGGTCTGCACCCCGTTTTCTCACAGGCTTCCCTTTGATTGTGGTCCCCTACTCACCTTGCAGCCTCTGTGTTCCTGAAAGTGGGTGCTCTCGGGCGCCCTCTAGTGTTCCCTGAGCACAGCCAGTTTCCAGCACCACGAACAGTGCCCGTGGCTGCCGGATGCAGTGCAGTGCAAGGTGTGCGAGCTGGATCCCTTTGTCCGATGCATACAATGCGGCTGGAGTGGCTGATCACTTCAGTGGTTCTGAGGAGTGTTTTTGTTTCCAAGGAAATGCTTACTGTGTGTCACAGGGAGAAATCCGTATTTTTATCAGGAAGACCACCCTCTCTCAGGGACATGGAGCTCCTGGCACTGAGAAATGGGGAGGGCTTGCTTTGGCCAGCGAGCCCGTGGAGTCCGAGACTAAGGAAGCTGTTGGAAACCTCCTTGTCTCTCTCCCTTAAACAGAAACAAAGTCCTCACGCGGGGTCTTGGTGAGCTTAGACAAAGCCACTTGCCCCTAAAGAGATCTGGTGGATGCTGATAGATACCAGGAATGGGGTTTAGACGGAAAATACTTAGACTTTTGGTTTAGTTTTCCCCAGTTATCCAGCCTGCAGTCTCTTACTGTGGCACAGTCTTTGCTGACATCGTACACCTCTGACCAGAATAGTTAGTTCCAGAATACTCCGTTGTCTCTCCCCGCCCCACATTACACTCTGAGCACTGTGAAATCTGAAATCATATGTTTTGTTCTGTTTTTCTTCAAGTGTAGGACAAAAAATGCTTTAAAATCTGTTTGGGTCAAGATTGTGTTGTTTCTGTGATGTTCAGAGTACAGTCTCCGGACCTGGTCTTGTCTGTCTTTTGTTGTAATTCTCTTAGCTGTCCTTGTCTGTAAGATCGGGGTGGTGATGGCACAGCGTGTCGGGGGAGAGCTGTGCAGTGGGGAAATGACACCGTGCCCATGGCGAGACCGCACCGTTCTGGTACCCTAAAGCGGTGCGACTGGGCCGTGCCAGGCCGGACGCCCACCCTGCCGCGTGTTTCCAGCAGGCACTTCTTTTGCTGTGTGTTGGACGCGGCGCTGGGTGCGGTACGCTTCCCCAGACACCGAGTGGGGTTGCCCAGCTCCTCTAATTTGTTAGATGGCTTTGCAGTTCTTGTGTCCGTGACACCAGACCCTCTCTCTGCCCTTGCCCTTCAGTATCCTAGCTGCTGCCCCGCCTCCAGTGTCACGGTCCCCACCTGGATCGCAGTTGAGCTGGTCTTCCCCTGTGGAAGCTGAGTAAAAGGGACTTCTCCACGTGGCTGTTCAGCTCTGCAGGGAATGGCTCTGTCCCTCTTTGCTTTTGCCTTAGTTACTTGGAAAAAGGGGGCCTTTATTAGTGATTTTTGCTCATTGAGAATTAGACCCTCTTTTCATTTTATAAATAAGATGTGAGGGAGGCTGAGTGGTGAGTGCATGGACAGGCTGCTGGGGAGTTGGGGGGCAGCTGGGGTGGTCCCAGGTGCTTGGGCTCCAGGGCCACCTCCTTAGCCACTTCCAGATATGGGCCTTAGATGCTGACCAAGGATCCCCTCCGGAGGCTCCCCTCACACTCTGCCCACTGAGAAGGCACTGCTCTTTGGTTGGCTTGAGCTCTGTGTGCTGTGCTGGCCACAGCCAGATGTTGGACACCGGGTGGAGTCTGTTCTAGAACAGTGAAGCACTGGATCTAGGAGATGGACATCAATAAGAATCTCTGGTTTTATTTGTAGACTCTCGTAGGGGAGAAGATGGATCAGATATGTAAAGATAGGGAAGCAGGTGGTTTTATTGTTTTTTTGGGGGGTTGTTTGGATTTTTGTGGAATTTCCTTCAACTACGTCAGCTAAAACTTTCATTTTTAGAAATACCTGCAGAGTGTGGCCAGGGAGTGCAGTGGAGGATGGCCCAAGTGCTTGGGCCCTGCACCCCATGGGAGACCAGGAGAAGAACCTGGCTCCTGGCTTCGGATCAGCGCGGTGCGGTGGCTGCAGCGCGCTAACCACGGTGGCCATTGGAGGGTGAACCAACGGCAAAAGGAAGACCTTTCTCTCTGTCTCTCTCTCTCACTGTCCACTCTGCCTGTCAAAAAAAAAAAAAAAAGAAAAAAGAAAAAGAAAAAGAAACACCTGCAGAGACTGCTGGAGATATGGATGCTTTTCACATAGACTCCTCCATCTTAATGGGAGAGAACACAGACATAATAAACTAGGAAGCAGGACTTTCTGAATGAGACAGTTTATTCTGAGTCCAGCTGTGGATCTGTAGGCAAATAAGAAAAAGTATTGGGAATGTCTGACCATGAGTTTATCACTGTATTTTGTTTTAAATGTTGTGCTAAGTGAAAAACTCAAATAGTTTTCATTGTAAGTTTTGCTGTAAACAGAAACACGCTGGCTATGTCTAGGAGGATTTTTGGTTCCTGGCAGCGCAGCGCATGCGTGTTAGACACGTGATTGACAGCCTGGTGTGCACCATACGTGTGCTTCACGCCTGCACTCGCCGTGGAGGATGACTTAGACTGTTCTGAATCCCTTGTTTTTAAAGATGTTTAACGTCTCCTCCGGTACGTGTTTGAATTCTGAGTATTTATGGGGCGTGACGGCCCTAAGCCTCTCTGCTTCAGCTTTCCTGGCGCCTGTGTTGGGCTCCTGTGGCTGCCTCGGGGCTTGGAGGCACATAGACGTGTACTCTCACAGTTCTGGGGCCGGAAGCTCCACATCGCTTTCCTCTGGGTCTCCGGCGAGGTGTTGGTGCTGTGCGCTGGGGGAGGGAATCCATCCTCTGCCTCCTGGCTGTGGCCGCCACGTTCCCTGACCTGTGACCACATCACCGTCTGTGCCTGTCCTTCCCTCTGTGGCATCAGGTCTCCCTCTGCCTCTCCGGCATTTAGGGCGGCATTGAGGGCCCACTAGGTAACCCAGGGGGTCTCATCTCAGTTCTTAACTTATCAATATCTTCAGAGCCCGCTTCCCCATAAGGAACATTCGCACTTCTGCAGGTCGGGGCCAGTTTCCAGCCTGCTAGCCTCCTTTAGCGCAGTTATCTCGACTAAGTAGTGGTCAGTGTTCTCCAGGTCTTACTGAGGTCATCTCTGGCCATCATTTTGCCCTGGAAAGGTGATGGGTTAAGAAGCACTTGGGCATTCTCAGCTGCAGGCCTGTGCCTCGGGGGTCAGCCGGGGGCATGGCCACGGGAGGGTGTTGAGTGCACTGAAGCTGAATGCATCTTAACTTGACCACAAAAGCTAGAAGGAACGCGGGAGTGAAACCTGTAATGCCGTGGGCCATTGTCATCGTCCCGCACATGCGCGAGACCTGCTGTTTGCCGTGGAGTTGATGACGGTGCTGCGGGGGTGGAGTCCAGCTTAGGAAGTCAGGGAGACGGGGATCCCCAAGGCTCCTCTCTCAGAGCTCTAGCTGAACGCCATGCCACGTCATACGTCTTCCCAAGGGAGGCACATTTCTGACAGCAATGTTTATAGGAGCCAGTTTAAGGTTCCAGGTGTGACCATAAATTCATGGCGACTTTCTCACAATCAGTGAGACAGCTATTACCCCATGAAAGTATTGTCAAGTCCCACATTGGGATATTGAACATCAATGCTTCTGAAAGCTTTGCAGGGCAGTTTACATAGTTTAATCACTAGAATTACTGTTAGAGGGTTGATGGAGTCTTGGATGTGTTGATTGCAGCTGGATTTGGAATTCTTTGATACATTACAGGAGCCCTTTTTAAATTTAGATTTTGGAGGAAAGAACTAATAACCTGTTGGGATTAGATGTAGTGTTAAGTTTGCAAATAGGGTGTGGGGCAAAGCTGCTGCCTGTGACACTGGCATCCCCTGTGGACACCGGTTCAAGTCCCAGCTGATCCACTTCTGATCCAGCTCTGTACGGATGGCCTGGGAAGAGCAGTGGAAGATGGCCTGAGTGCTTGGGTCCCTGCCACCCGCGTGGGAGACCCGGAGGAAGCGCCTGGCCTGTACCCAGCCATTCGGCCGTTTGGGGAGTGAATCAGCATATGGAAGATCGATCTTTTACAAAGATAAATCTTTGTAAAAAGGCGGGGGTCTGATGGGCAGGCATTCTTTTGAGTGGGGCACCTGAATCTCACGTCTGCATGCCTGGTTTGAATCCCGGCTGTTCTGCTTCTGATCCAGCTTCCTGCTGCTGTGCCTGGCAGATGGCAAATGATGGCCCAAGTGCTTGGGTCTCTGTCATCTGTGTGGGAGACCCAGATGGAGTTCCTGACTCTTGGCTACAGCCTGCCTCATCTTCAGCCGTTGCAGGCATTTGGGGAGTGAACCGGCAAATGAAGATCTCTCTCTCTCTTTCCCTCTGTCATTATGCATTTCAGATAAATAAATCTTAAAAAATTATGTGTGTGTGTGCATGTGTGAGAACAAATGACATGAATGGTGTGTATATGAGAACACGTGACATGAGTGGTGTGTATGTGAGAACACGTGACATGAGTGGTGTGTATGTGAGAACACATGATGTGAATGGTGTGTATGTGAGAACACGTGTCATGAGTGGTGTGTATGTGAGAACTCGTGACATGAGTGGTGTGTATGTGAGAACACGTGACATGAGTGGTGTGTATGTGAGAACACGTGACATGAGTGGTGTGTATGTGAGAACACGTGACATGAGTGGTGTGTGAGAACACATGACGTGAATGGTGTGTATGTGAGAACACGTGTCATGAGTGGTGTGTATGTGAGAACACGTGACATGAGTGGGCTTGTGCTGCACTCCAGTGGTACGAAGTGCTCCTTAGCTGGTTTCCACCACAGCGGGGAAGGCAGGAGTCATAAATGGTTGTGCAGAGCGGTGGGTACGGCTGTAATAGGCACCACTGTGAGAAGTGGGGGATTAGAGCCTGTGTGAGAAGATCCGGGAGGCTGGGAGACTGGAGTGTGGGCAGGGGCAGGGTGGGGGCGTCCCACAGGCAGAGGCTTTGTTGCAGTGGGAAGCTACCCAGCCTGTCGGGTTTTCCTTTTTTATTTTTAACTTCAAATTTCTTTTTTTTTTTTTTTTTGACAGGCAGAGTGGACAGTGAGAGAGAGAGAGAGAGAAAGGTCTTCCTTTTGCCGTTGGTTCACCCTCCAATGGCCGCCGCGGTAGCGCGCTGTGGCCGGCGCACCGCGCTGTTCCGATGGCAGGAGCCAGGTGCTTCTCCTGGTCTCCCATGGGGTGCAGGACCCAAGGACTTGGGCCATCCTCCACTGTACTCCCTAGCCACAGCAGAGAGCTGGCCTGGAAGAGGGGCAACTGGGACAGGATCGGTGCCCCGACCAGGACTAGAACCCGGTGTGCCGGCGCCGCAAGGCGGAGGATTAGCCTAGTGAGCCGCGGCGCCGGCCTCAAATTTCTTTTATTACAGCAGTAATTACATGCTCAATTTTAAAAGTTACATATGTAGTAGGTAGAAATTCTGTATAATTTCATTCTCCAGAGATAACACTGTGTCAACCATTTGGTGCATTGAACTGGTTTTTTTTTTTTTTCCCCCAGATTATAGCTGAATCATTGGGATTTTTTTTCTGAATAAACATTTCTAACAGTTCTCCAGCAAGTTAGAGCGTACTTTTAGAAATTGTGTATTACTTCCTTCAGTCACTTAGGGGTTATTCCCGTTACTGGATAAATCTCTAGGATCAACCATCAGTAGGCAGATTTAATGTGTAAGATGGTTAGAGTTCTTGGTAACGTCACAGGAATTGTTAACATGCGTGATAGTTTTCAGAATCAGTGTTTTGTTTTTCTGACAGATTTTTTAAAAATCGTGGTTTGTGCAAGATGTTGAAAAAAAAAAAAAAAAGTGAAAGCTTTGGACCAAGGGCTGGCATTGTGGTGCAGTGGATCAAGCTGCTGCCTGCGATGCTGGTATCCCTTCTGAGCTCCAGTTCCTATCCAGCTCCTTCCTAACGTGCCTGGGAAAGCAGTGGAGGATGGTCTAAGTGTTTGTGCCCTGCCACCCACTTGAGAGAGTCTGTGGAGTTCTGGGCTCCTGGCTTTGGCCGTTGTGGCCATTTGAGGAGTGAACCAACCAATGGAAGATTCCTGTCTCTCCCTCTCTCTCTAACTCTGCCTTTAAAATAATTTGTTTTAAAGGTTTATTTATTTATTCAAAAGGCAGAGTTACAGAGAGAGGAAGACAGAGAGAAAGGTCTTCCATCAGCTACTTCACTCCCCAAAGAGCCACAATGGCCAGAACTGGTCTGGTCCAAAGCCAGGAGCCAGGAGCTTCTTCGGGGTCTCCCACGTGGGTGCAGGGGCCCAAGCATTTGTGTTGTCTTCGACTGCTTTCCCAGGCCACAGCAGAGAGCTGGATCAGAAGTGGAGCAGTTGGGACTTGAACCGGCGCCCATATGGGATGTTGGTATTGCAGGTGGTGGCTTAACCTTTTGCACCACAATGCTGGCCTTGCCTTTCAAATCTTAAAAAGAATAGAAAGATTGGAACCAGAGTTTTGAAATTGCACAACTGTTAGCTTAAAAGCCACAGAAACATTTGTCACTTGGTGAAGGGACTGTGGAGAGATGGAAGGGCACTGGTGTCAGCGGAGCCACCATCCCTGCTGAGCACAGAGCAGGTGTTTTGCATGAACCAAGCACATTTTCTGTGAAATAACTGTTTTCTTTTGAGAAGTCACCAAAAAAAATTTTTTTTAATGCAGAATTTTTCCATCTGCTGGTTCACTCTCCAGCTGCCCGCAACAGCCAGGACTGGGCCAGACTGAAGCCAGGAGCCCAGAAGTCCTCCCGGTTCTCCCACGTGGGTGGCAGGAGTCCAAGCACTGTGGCCGTAATCTTCTGCCTCCCAGAATGCATTAGCAGGGAGCTGTGTTGTAGGCAGGGGAGCTGCTGCAGCACTCTGACTTGGGGTGCAGGCTTGCACCTGCTGTGCCACAGCACGTCGCCGGACACCCTTTTGTGTATGTTTGGAATGTTTTGGAATCTGAAGTGCATGCCTCTTTCCCCACCTGTTGATGGAGTGAAACCTGGGAGGTGAAGCTTCCTCCCGTTGGTAAACCTCTCAGAAATGGCTCTGTGCGTGTTGGAGATAATCGGTTCATTCCCTCGGAGCCCGCAGGTGGGGAGGTCCCTGCCCCTTCGTTCTGCCTTTCTGCTAGATGAAAATAAGTGTTTTTTAAAGATTTATTTATTTTTACTGGAAAGTCAGAGTTACACAGAGAGAGGAGAGAGAGAGAGAGAGAGAGAGAGAGAGAGGGAGGGAGGGAGGGAGGGAGGGGGCTTCCATCTGCTGGTTCACTCCCCAGTTGGCTGCAACGGCTGGAACTGTGCCGATCAAGAGCCAGGAGCTTCTTCTGGGTCTCCCACGTGGGTGCAGGGGCCCAAGGACTTGGACCATCTTCTACTGCTTTCCAGGCCACAGCAGAGAGCTGGACAGGAAGTGGAGCAGCCAGGTCTTGAACTGGCGCCCATATGGTATGCCGGCCATGGTATGCCTGCCCCAGGCCAGGGCATTAACCCAATTTGCCACAGAGCCGGCCCCTGAAAGTAGTTTTAAAAGAGGGTGCTATTGGGGTCAACACTGTGGCCTAGCGGGCAAAGCCACCGCCTGCAGTACTGGCATCGCACATGGACACCAGTTAGAGTCCTAGCTGCTCCACTTCCAATCCAGCTTTTTCTATGGCCTGGGAAAGCAGTGGAGGATGGCCTAAGTCCTTGGGCCCCCGTACCCACATGGAGACCCAGAAGAAGCTCCTGGCTCCTGCCTTTGGATCTACACAGCTCCAGCCGTTGCCACCATCTGAGGAGTGAACCAACTGATGGAGGATGTCTCTCTTTTGCCTCTCTGCAACTTTGCCTTTCAAATAAATAAATCTTATAAAAGGAGGGGGGTGTGAATGATTTAGCATCAACTTAAACACATTGGAGGCCGGCGCCGCGGCTCAACAGGCTAATCCTTCACCTAGCAGCGCTGGCACACTGGGTTCTAGTCCTGGTTGGGGCGCTGGATTCTGTCCCAGTTGCCCCTCTTCCAGGCCAGCTCTCTGCTATGGCCCGGGAGGGCAGTGGAGGATGGCCCAAGTGCTTGGGCCCTGCACCCCATGGGACACCAGGAGAAGCACCTGGCTCCTGGCTTCGGATCAGCGCAGTGCGCCGGCCATTGGAGGGTGAACCAACAGCAAAAGGAAGACCTTTCTCTGTCTCTCTCTCTCACTGTCCACTCTGCCTGTCCAAAAAAAACATTGGAAAGGTGCTAAAGTAAGAATTATAATTAAGAGGGAAATTGTGTTTGTGAATGTTGAGAAAAGCAAAGGGAAAAGCAATGCACAGCCCCTTCAGAAATCCCACCCGATTCTCAAACTCCAGCGATCTGTGCTCCTCTGATCCAGAGAATTAAATCTATTTAAAAAACCTTTTAATCACAGATCCTCTAATCTTTTCTGGAGTGTGAAACCTAGTTGCTTTTTCTTGTTTTGTTTTTTAAGATTTATTTGAAAGGCAGAGTTAGAAAGAGATCTTCTATTTGCTGGTACACTCCCCAGACGACCACAATGGTCAGAACTGGGCTGGTCCGAAATTAGGAGCCGGGAGCTTCATCCGTGTCTTCCACATGGGTGCAGGGGCCTGGGCACACCAAGCATCTTCCGCTGCTGTCTCAGGCATATTAGCAGGGAGCTGGATCGGACGTGGAGTAGCTGGGACTCAAATCAGCGCCCATGTGAGATGTTGGCACTTCGGGCAGCTGCTTTACCCCCTATACCACAGTGCCAGCCCCATAATCTTTTTTTTTGTAAGTGCTTATATCCCCTTCTTCGCTGCCCTCCCCCCCCCCCCCCCCCGATTTATTTGAAAAGCAGAATGACAGATTGGGAGAGACAGAGACATTTTTTCATTGCATGCTCTGGTTCACTTCCCAAATTGCCACAACGGCTGGGGCTGGGCCAGGCCAAATCCAGGATCCTGGAGCTCCATGCTGGTCTCCCATGGGTGCGGGGGCCCAAGCCATCTTGTGCTGCTCTCCTAGGCACATTAGTAGGGAGTTGGATCAGAAGCGGAACAGCTGGACCTTGAGCTGGCTGTTCCATGTGGGATGCCGGCCTTGTGAGCAGTGTCTTGTCTTGCTGTGCCGCAGCGCGGACCCCTGACCTGTGTTTCTTGAGGTCATTTGTCTTGTCACCGTTACACCCATTTCAGTTGTTTGTGAGCAAGGTGCACAGTCACCAGTGGCCCCTTTTAGATTCCTCCTGCGCATCTCCTTCTGCTGCTCAGGTTTATCATTGCTTTCCTGGAGCTGCTTTCTCCTCATCCTAACCTCGACACGTCAGAGTGTGCCTGTGTCCCGCCATACTCGCTCCTCAATACTTTACCGTTAACACTCCAGCTCCAAATTTATATCCCAACCCTAGACCTGTACTACAGCCGCCTCTTCCACTGGGCATCTGTCTTACCCCGCCATATTCCATCCCTCTGCTTGGAGGCGTGTTGGAGTCCTTGTTCCCTCACTCCCACACTCAGCCGGTCAACAAATCCTGTCTTCCAGCAAAATCTTGAGAAAAGATCCCAAACCCCTCACTTCCTGCCACCTCTGCCACCGCAGGCTACTAGTTCTCCTCTGGTTATTGCAGTGATCTCTTAACTAGTCTCCTGTTTTCTCTTGTCCCCAGACACAATCTCCCATCTGCTGGTTCACTCCCCAAATGCCAGCAACAGCTGGGTCTGGGCCAGGCAGGAACCAAGCTGGGAACTCCATCCAGGTCTGCATGTGGGTGGCAGAAGCCCAGTTGCTTCATCACCACTCTTCCCAGGGCATGCACAGTAGGAAACTGAAATCAGGAGCCGGGGCTCCTGGGAGTTGAACCCACCAGACATTCTGTCCCTGGCAGGTCATTGGGTCTTTTTCATTAGACCAAATGCCCTCAAAATTATTGAGATATTTATATGCATTAAGTTAGATAAGTAAATTATTTTTAAAGATTCATTTATTTATTTATTTGAAAGGCAGAGTTACAGAGAGGCAGAGAGAGAGAGAGGTCTTCCATCTGCTGGTTCACTCGCCAATTGGCTGCAATGGCCAGAGCTGCGCCAGTCCGAAGCCAGGAGCTTCCTCTGGGTCTCACGTGGGTGCAGGGGCCCAAGGACTTGGGCTATCTTCTACTGCTTCCCCAGGCTACAGCAGAGAGCTGGATCGGAAGTGGAGCAGCTGGAAGTTGAACCAGCGCCCATATGGGATACCAGCACCACAGGTGGCAGCTTTACCTGCTATGCCACAGTGCCAGCCCCTAGATAAGTAAATTCTAGTGTTCTGTTACACAGTTGAGTAACTAGATAACAAGAATAAAGTATGTATTTTGAAAAAGCTGGAAGATGGCTGGCACTGTGGCACAGCGGGTTAACGCCATGACCTGAAGTGCCAGCATTCCATATGGGCGCTGGTTCAAGACCTGGCTGCTCCACTTCTGATCCAGCTCTCTGCTGTGGCCTAGGAAGGCAGTGGAAGATGGCTCAAATACTTGGGCCCCTGCACCCGCGTGGGAGACCCGGAAGAAGCTCCTGGCTCTGAATCGGCACATCTCCAGCTGTTGTGGCCATCTGGGGAGTGAACCAGGATGGAAGACCTCACTCACTCTCTGCCTCTCAACTCTTGTGTAACTCTGACTTTCAAATAAATAAATATATATTTAAAAAAAAGAAAACACTGGAAGACAGAAGTTTTGAATGTTTTGACCACAAAGAAATGATAAATGAGGAGATAGATAGGATATGCTTGTCTTGTTTGGGTTTTACACATGTATGCAAGTGTGGAAACATCAGATGGCACGCCACAAACATGCAGCTTGTATGTGTTGACTTAATTTCTAAAATTTGTATGGTGTTCAGGTCATGTGTGTAAGGTACATGTGAAATGTAAGTGAGCTTGCTGGCTGCCTTGGTCTCAACCCTGAGATGGGAGACACGCTCCGTCGCCAACATCTGGATAAGGGACACACCGACGAGGACACAGCCTTGTTTGGTTCCGTGCTTGTTCCCCAGTGCCTGTAGAAGTGTCTGGAATGTAGTAGCTGTCTAACATTGTTCCTGACATTTTTGTATTGGGAAAGCAGAACAACGGAACATTTGTACCTTGGGGAGTGGCCAGTACTTGAAATTCTCTCCTGCCGATTTTCAGATTAAATTGAGGTAATTTTTGCTTTAATTGTAGTCGGTGGCTACTTAGCTCAGATGTTGTCAACCAAGCCAAGCTCGTAGAAGCATTTCCACGCGAGTCATCTGTGTCCATGCAGAGAGACTGTTTCCTTGTATACTGGGGGTGGGAGTCCTCTGTAGTAGCTGTGAAACCTTTAGGCTTTGTGATCTGCTCCCTGTCTTCAACTCCTGTTTCTCCACAGTCCCTTACAGGGCTAACGTGGGTTAGCTGTTTGCATTTAGGTGTAAGCTGTGGTTCTGTAGGAAAGATATACCACCAAGGACAAACCCTAGACTCAGTGCAGCGGTGACGTACCTGGGTCCAGACCCAGCTTCCTGGTAATGTGCACCGAGGGAGGCAGCGGGCCCCTGACACGCAGGTGGGAGACCCAGATGGAGTTCCAGGTTCCTGGCTTCAGCCTGGCCCAGCCCTGGCTGTTTTAGACATGTGGGCAGTGAACAGGGAATGGAAAATCCCTCTCCATCTGTCTCTCTGCCTTTCAAATGAAATGAAAATAAATAAATAAATAAATAAAAGAAATCCATGCTCCTGAGGGCAGAACAAGTAATGTCCTGGTAATCAGTATATAATTCATTTTGAGCTGAAAATATATAAATAGCCCTCCAAAATTGATCCCTTTGTTGCAGCTGCTTCATCTGTGAGTTCACGTAGGTCTTGCTTTAATGACCGTGTCCCAGCGTCTGCTGAAGTAGGTCCAGTCGTGGGTGCATGCGTGCTGTGAGGTCCAGCCGCACTGACGGGAGCGCCCACTGCACTGAGCTGCCTTCACTTCACACGAGAATAATAGTTGCGAGAAAAATAAATGGCCATGAGACACAGGTTTGTTCCAGGTTGGACCAGTGACCCACACTGAGTTGAAGAGTTGCGAATAAATTAGAGTGACTCTGCCTGTGTTCCATGAGCTGGGCTCAAGGGTGCTGCTACTAAAGTGATTTATTTGTGAATGTTTCCTAATTCTCGGGATATGTTAGGTTGAAATCATTTTGTAATTTTTCTTAAATTCTGGCATCGCTTCGTTGCCCTAACAGATAATGAAATGATGCACACGCACACGGAGCAGCAGTTCTCACACTGGAGCCCGCGTGACCTTGGAAGTCTCAAACATGGGTGCTGGGCCTCGGGTTTCTGCTTTTTATGTCTTTTTTTTTTTATTTGTAAGGCACAATACAGACATCAGTCCTACATCTCCTGGTTCACTCCTCGAATGGCTGCAGTGCTCATTGAGAAAATGCTTAAGTCCCAGCTAAAATTCCCACTCAAGATAAAAATTGGAGCCTGCACTGTGGCATAGTGGGTTAATAAGCCTCTGCCTGCGGTGCCAGAATCCTATGTGGGCGCCAAGTCAAGTCCCAGCTGCAGCTGCTGCTCTTCCGATCCAGCTCTCTGCTGTGGCCTAGGAAAGGCAGTGGAAGATGGCCCACGTTCTTGGGCCCCTGCACCTGTGTGGGAGACCTGGAGGAGGCTCCTGACTCTTCAGATCAGCTCAGCTCTGGCCATTGCAGTCATCTGGGGAGTGAACCAGTGGATAGAAGGTCTCTCTCTCTCTCTCTCTCTCTAACTCTACCTCTCAAATAAATAAATAAAATCTTAAAAATCAGGAGCCAGCCGCAGATTGAGCTGCTGCCTCTGACACCAGCATCCCACTTGAGCACCAGTTCAAGTCCCAGCTGCTCCACTTCTGTTCCAGCCCCCTGCTAAGGCACCTGAGAAAGCATTAGGTGATGACCCAAGTACCTGGACCCCTGGAGTTCCAGGCTCCTGGCTTCAGCCTGTCCTGGACCTGGCTACTGCAACCATTTGGGGAGTGAACCAGCAGGGAGAAGATCTGTATTTCTTCCTTTTTCTGTAACCCTTTCAAATAAATAAATAAAAATATTCCTTGCCATAAAGGAGACCTGAGGGAAGTAAAAATTAAGTTTTCTATTTGTGGCCGGCGCCACGGCTCACTAGGCTAATCCTCTGCCTTGCGGCGCCGGCACACCAGGTTCTGGTCCCGGTCAGGACACCGGATTCTGTCCCGGTTGGCCCTCTTCCAGGCCAGCTCTCTGCTATGGCCCGGGAAGGCAGTGGAGGATGGCCCAAGTGCTTGGGCCCTGCACCCCATGGGACACCAGGAGAAGCACCTGGCTCCTGGCTTCGGATCAGCGCGGTGCGCCGGCCATTGGAGGGTGACCCAACGGCAAAAGGAAGACCTTTCTCTCTCTCACTGTTCACTCTGCCTGTCAAAAAATAAAAAAATAAAAAGTTTTCTGTTTGTGTTGGGTATCATTAAGGGCACGTCCAGGTCTGCATTTCTGGGAGTACTTGAAGTAACTTACTGTTTGTACTTTCCTGTGTCTTTGTGAAGAGGGGAATTAATTCTTGTCTGGTGTACCTGAGAGATTGGAGGGCTGCCTGTACTCATGAGTGCTACAGGCTTGTATGGCATGGGTTTGGCTTCCGTTTCATCTGCAAATTGAAGGAATTGTACTGGTGATATTAATATTTCGTATATTTAGCTCTAAAGTTCTGTATTTTTGCAGTTTTTAGTTTATGGCCTTTTTAGTCTGATTTAATACTAAAACATGATTCTGTAATGAGTTGTGGTGAATGGCCGTCTTCTCATTTCAACAGGTGTAATCTGTTTTACTCACATTTCCCAAGGTCCTTGTAGATTACAGAATTCTCCACTATCCAAGCCATTCAGTTTCCAAATGCAGCTAATTAGATTTCTGGTGGTCGGGTATAAGTATTTATTGAGCACCCACTCAGTGTCAGCCACTCTTCTGAGTACAGGGACTGAAACGCGGAGTGAGTCCCAGCCTGTTTACGTCTGATCGGGTTCCGAGGGCGCCGCTGTCTTGAAATGGCATTGTGTGTGTTGGGGCGGGTGGCGGCAGATGCTCCTTAAAGCGGAGACACATCACTAAGCCACTTGTAATACTCTGTGTCTGCTTACCGTGGTCTTTCCTGCATTTACCTCCCCATTTTGTTTTGTTTCTCTTAGGAAGGAACATTGACTTTATTCTCGGAGCTATTTGAAGAAAGTGACTAAATGCACCTGAGTCAGGCTGTCTGTGGGTATGAAGTGGTTGGGAGAATCCAAGAACATGGTGGTGAATGGCAGGAGAAGTGGAGGCAAGTTGTCTGACCATCAGCAGAACCAGTCGAAGTTCCAGTCCGCAGGCAAGGACGCCCTGAAGGCAGGCAGAAACGCCGTGGACAGGAAGTCCAGCAGATGTACGTACGCCCTTGAACACTCACTGCTGCCGTTGTGCTGTGGCTCAGTGATTCTCCCCAGTCTGTAGTGTGTATTCTGTTTGTTTTGTCTGCAAAACAGTTTTTATGTTTTCCTAGTTAATAGTATAGGGGTTTGCATAAATAATTCTTATCAAGCAATATGGAAAAACTTAAATCTAGTGCTAAGTGTATATAATCTTAATTATGCTTTCCTATCCATAAATCCATTTTGTAGAATTTATATCTGAATGGTTATTCTATAAGTTTTGTAGTGCTGTTGCTTGGTTTCTTGTGAGTCTAAACTCTTTGTTACTTTGTTGTAAGTATGTATTTTTTTGATAACTTCTGTAACTGTTCTCAGAGTAGTAAAGTCAGCTCTGAATGTAGGGTAAACAGGACTGACTGTTGGGGCGGCCTCACAGACTGTAGCTGTTCTGGTCCTGAGAGAATCATGCCTTCTGTGCCCATGGGAAGAGGACCACCTTTTTGGTTTCCGTTTTTCTTAACAAGGATCTCGCCACTATTGGATTTTCTTAGTTTGTGTCAGAATTGGCTTACTCCCAGTGGTTTGGGTCAGCATGGGGTTTTTCTGCAGTTTCAGGCAGATTATGCCAGTTCGGATCCGTTCCTTTCTCCTTACCTTTTTGGGGTTTGTGCTGTTCACTGGACTCGGAGTGCCCTCGACTTAGTTCTGTAGCAGATCAGGTCACTGTTCTGTAGAAAGCTACATGAGAATAGGAGAGAGGCCAAGACTGGGTGGGCTCCTGCGTGGGTACCAGCTCACTCCTAAGGTTCTGTTTGCACCCTAATCCAGTCGCACTCATTATTTGGTGGGAACCTGAAAGAATGAAAAGTACAGTGAGTGACCCAGTGAGTGGTACTGGTTCTAGTCAGTAAGTCGATTCACCTTTTAACTTTTTTAGCAAATTGTCGTTCGCTTCCTTTGTGCATCATAGTGCAAAAAGGTTTTCATTAGTTTTAATTGTTGGAGATAAATGAGGATTTAGAAGTTACTTTGAGAGTAGACAGGCACAGAGGGATAGGTTAGGGAAACCCAGAGTGTGAAGATAACATCTCAGAGAGTAATACTGGGCAGGAATTGTGTGCACAGAGAGCCAGTGATGGAGAGACAGAACAGAGCGGTGCTTACCTTACCCTCACCTAATAGCAAAGCTCCAAGTGACCACACTGAAGGGAAGAATACACAATTCAGCTGTCATTCAGTATGTCAGTACTTTTTTTTTTTTTTTTTTTTAAATGAAAGGCAGAGTTACAGAGTTGCAGAGAGGAGAGAGGTCTTCCATCCGCTGGTTCATTCCCCAAATGGCCACAACGGCAGGAGTGCCGATCTGGAGCCAGGAGCCTCCTCTGGGTCTCCCACACAGGCGCAGGGGCCCAAGGACTTGATGGCTTCCACTTCTTTCCCAGGCCACAGCAGAGAGCTGGATTGGAAGAGGAGCAGCCGGGACTAGAACCAGCGCCCATATGGGATG